>NC_081290.1:229397489-230022716 GCF_030435805.1 Mustela lutreola | reverse complement strand
CCGAAGGCAGAGGTTTAAACCCACTGAGCCATCCAGGCGCCCAGGACCTGGCACGCAATTAACCCTCAGTGGAGGTTGTCATCATTGCTGTTCGTGCATTACTACTCCTTGGTCTCTGGCAGCCTCTGTGCTGGATAACAGGGACCCAGAGACAAACCAGAAGCCATCCAGAGATATTCTTCAAGAAACTCACAATCTGATGAGGAAAGATGACACCAGACATTTCAAAAGTACAGGAACTAGAACAGTTTTTATAGGAGGAGAGAACAAGGTAGGGTGAGAGCCCCAGGGAGGAGGAGTCTCAGTGTGCTCCATGGGACAATCAAGGAGGTCATCCTGGAGGAGGCAGAGCTTGACTGGAGGCTTGCGGAGGAGCAAGTTTTTGCCAGGCAAACCCAGGTGATGGAGGAGCCTCTGGCAACTAAGTTGGGGGTTCTCTTATCACCTGATAGACTCGGGTGGGAATGCAGCTCGTACTATGGCTGGTGTCTTGCCAAGGGCTCCAGCTGAGGACAAGAGGTCCCCAGCACCCAGAGTCCTAAATGGAGTGCCAGCCCATCCTGCAGGAGCAACAGAGGGAAGGCTCCCAGACCGGTCCTGCCAGCCTCAAGCCATCACCCAGCTATGGTACAGGGGCTGTTTAAAAGACAATTGTCTTTCTGCTCTGCTTCCCTTCCCTCCTTGAAGCCAAATGAGGGGTCTTCCAGAGCACTGTTTAGAGAGCTTCACCTAGGTGCCTCGAGTCTGGGAGACATTGGAACCAGAAGTGCTCTCACATGCCGCGCCATCTAACAGGAAGGGGCTGTGTGCGACGGCAGAGTGGAGAGAGCCACAGCCCCACTGGGAATGGCCCACAACCCGGGTAGACCAGGCAGAGGACGCCTGATTTTCCAGGGGACCAGATGAGGGCCTGCCCACCTAAGCTGGTGTCCCGCTGCCTGAGGACCAGTTTGGGGGTGGTAGTATCCCGACAGAGTGGGGACAGCTGGAAACCAACAGGGAAGTGCCAAATTGGTGGAGGCCCTACTTTATCAGGGGAAATCTAAGTGAGAGGGCCCCAGAGGAGGAGTTTTCCTGAAAAATCTCCAGGAGAATCCCATGAGTTAAGATCAACTTGGGACATCCACCATGGCCAGAGGGTTCCCAGGCCAGGTTACAACATGTCAGGCGAGGAGGGCCTCTTCTGCCCTCTCTCCCACCTGCACTCCACTCTGCAGGGACCATGGGTAGCTAGAGATGGTCATGGTAGGAGAGCAGCATTCTCTTCAGGTTTCCAACCTCTGAGGCAAGCCTAGCCTGAAGGAAGGGTCTGATTCTAGACTAGAAAGATTTTGGAGTCTTAATATTACTTTGAAAAAGTAAACGTGTGCAGGACACCTGGGTGGCTCAGTCAGCTGGGTGCCTGACTCTTGATTTGGGCTCAGATCACAGTCTTGGCGTTGTGGGATCCAGCCCCATGACAGACTCTGCACTGGTTCTGGAGCCTGCTTAAGATTATCTCTCTCCCTCTCTCTCCCAATACCCAGGACAATGCCAGGCACAAAGGAGGTGCTCGATAAGTCATTCTGGAGCCTCTCTACCTCTTCTTGCTGTCCCAGACAACAACTTTCCTGCTATGCTGGAGATGAAACTCAGCCTTCCAGTCAAGGCTGCAGCAGGGCTCTGCCCACAGTGCTCCCACGTAGAGACCTGGGCCAGAGGCAGATTCCTGCCCTGAACATGGGAAATGAGGCCACAATGTGCCCAGCTCAGTGCTCTTAATGGCAGGTGGCCGGTATAACAAAGAAAGCAGTTAGAAGACACCCCGAGAAAAGTTCTGAGCAGGAGGGTGGCATGGCAAACATTTGGGGGAGTTCGCTGAGTGGAACCAGGAAGAGAAGGGGTAAGGATGGGGACAGCTAGACAATGAGGAGACACATAGTACACACTGGGGAGAGGAGATGAAAGTTTGACCCATCCGGCCAGGGAGCAAAGGGGGATGTGGGAGACAGGGTGTCTGGGAAAACTCAGAGGTATGGCTCAACGGCTGGAGGGCAGAACCCTCCTGTCTCTCTAAGCTCTTGGTTCTGAATATTCCGGATAAGGCTTTGCAAAGGTCCTTACTATGACTCAATACTTGTGCAAAATGAAAATGCAGGGCTCCATGTCCAAAAATTATTAAGAATTGGAAGATGGATGGGGCGCCTGGGTGGCTCAGTTGGTTAAGTGGCTGCCTTTGGCTCCAGACATCAAGGGTTCTGCGATTGAATGCTACATGGGGCTCCCTGTTCAGTGGCGAGCCTGCTTCTCCCTCTCCTTCTGCCCCTCTCATACTTTGTCTCATGTGCTCTCTCAAATAAATAAATAAAATCTTTAAAAAAAAAAAAAAAAAAAGAATTTCAAGATGATGACACCAGAGCATTAAACCAAGAGAAGAGTTCTTTGCTTAAGACCGACAGATTTAGGTGTGCCTGTGTGGCTCAGTGGGCTAAAGCCTCTGCCTTCCACTCGGGTCATGATCCCAGGGTCCTGGGATCGAGCCCCAAGTTGGGCTCTCTGCTCTGGAGGGAGCTTGCTTCCTCCTCTCTCCTCTACCTGCCTCTCTGCCTACTTGTGATCTCTGTCTGTCAAATAAATAAATAAATTCTTAAAAAATACAAAAACCTACAGATTTAGAAGGGGGAGAAACAAAGGAAACCCAGTTAAAGGTGAATTTCAGATGAACAACAAACAATGTTTCAATATAAATGTATCTGGTGTGGGGCACCTGGGTGGCTCAGTCATTAAGCATCTGCCTGCAGCTCAGATCATGATCCCAGGTCCTCGAATCTAGACCCACATTGGGCTCCCTGCTCATCCAGGAGTCTGCTTCTCCCTCTCCCTCTGCCACTCCCCTTGCTTGTGTTCCCTCTCTCGCTGTGTCTCTCTGTCAAATGAACAAATAAATCTTTAAAATAAAAAAATAAAAATAAAAAATAAATGTCTGGTGCAATCATTGCAATAAAAATCTTTCATGGTTTATTTGAAATTCACCTTTAAGCAGGAGTCCTGTGTTTTAACTGCCAGCCCCACGAGGTAGGTCCCCTTGTCTCCTCCACCGCTTGGGGCTCCTGGGAGATGACTTGTCAAACTAGCTTTCATCAGAAGCCCCTGGAGGGCTGGTTAAAACAGATTTCTAGGCCCCACCCCTAGGGTTTCTGATTCTTAGGTCTGGGGTGGAGTCCAAGAATTTGCATTCCCCCCCCCCCTTTTTAAAGTATGCTTTATGCCCCACATAGGGTTTGAACTCAAGACCCTGATATCAAGAGTCACATGCTCCACGGAGTGAGCCAGTCAGGTGCCCCAGAATTTTCATTTCTAACAACTTCCAATGTGATGCTGGTGCTGTGGTCCTGAGGCCATATTCTTCTTCCTATTTTTTTTTAAAGGTTTTATTTGTTTATTAGAGAGACACAGAGAGAGCAAGAGCAGCAGGGGGAGGGGCAGAGGCAGAGGAAGAAGCAGACTTCCCGATGGGCTAGCCGCTGGGCTGGATCCCGGGATCCCAGGATCCCAGGATCCCAAGATCATCCCGAGATCATGATGTGAGCCCAAGGCAGACGCCCAACAGACTGAACCACCCAAGCGCCCCCTGGCGGCACATTTCGAAAACCACTGTTCTAGGAGCCAGTCCATTAACCTCGTGAGGTACATAAATAGGACACAGAAAAGCGCAGTGATCCAAAAGGGCCACCAGAGGGCAGAAGTGCCCACTAGTCAGGCCTCAGGCCTCCCGCTCTCTGGAGGCGGAGCTTTTACAGCTTTGTTGAACACTTCTAAAATAAAACCGGACAAATGTGACTCCCCGGTGTTCTCCTCCTCTATGGCAACCATCAGTAAAGGCCTGGCTCTTAGGGAACCCCTGCCTGCTGCCTTTCTGCCCTGATCTCAGGCCACATGGGTGGACTCTGGTGTCCTGCCTGGCATTGGTCAAGCCCTTTCCCCTTACTGGACCATCTCCTGCCTCCAGCTTCTGGCCTGGCTATGGGGGCTCCTTGCCCCCCAGAACCCCACTGCTGAGCTCCTAGGGGGCTGGCCTTCAGTTGTGGGGGGGCACAGGTTGAGCCATGTGATACCTGGGGATGTCCCTGCCTCTTACTTCCAGTCAGTCCCAGCTCTGCTCTTCTCCTTCTGTGTCCCAGGAGGCTCTGTGGTGGTTCGGGAGCTGGAGCCCTAAGCTTTCTCAGGCTGCAGAGAAGGAGCTCACATTTGCTGAACCCTTCTGATGTAGGTCAGGCCCTGTACCAGGTGCATGCGGCCAGCCCTTCTGCTATTTCCCCAAAATCTGTACCCTCCTTCTTTTTTTTTTTTTTTAAAGATTTATTTATTTGACAGAGAGAGATTACAAGTAGGCAGAGAGGCAGGCAGAGAGAGAGAGGAGGAAGCAGGCTCCCTGCTGAGCAGAGAGCCCGATGCGGGACTCGATCCCAGGACCCTGAGATCATGACCTGAGCCGAAGGCAGCGGCTTAACCCACTGAGCCACCCAGGCGCCCCTGTGCCCTCCTTCTTCCATAAGAATAGCACTCCTGGGGCACCTGAGAAGCTCAGGTGGTTAAGCGTCTGCCTTTGGCTCAGGTCATGATCTCAGGTCCTGGGATCGAGCCCACATTGGGCTCTCTGCTTAGCGGAGAGCTTGCTTCCCCCTCCCCCTCTGCCTACTTGTGATCTCTCTCTCTGTCAAATAAATAAAATCTTAAACAAACAAACAAAAAGAATAGCACTCCTGATTTTACCAGGCCCCTTGGAATGAAAGTACATCTCACAGGCTCTCTTGCCGTGACCTTGGGACTCAAGTTAGGACCAGTGGAATGTAAGCGGAATTGCTGTGGCCAACTTGTGGGAAGTACCCTTAAAGGGAGTGGGATGTGCCCTTCTTTGGTCCGTCTCTCATCTGCCGCCTGAAACATGGATGTGATGCCTGGGGCTCTAGCTGCCATCTTTGCCTTTGAAGACAAGGGACATACCCTAGTGTTGGAGGAGCCATGAGCTAGAAGGAGCCTGAATGCCCAAGGACTTAATGAAGTAGAGCCTCCCCTCGACCCTGGAACCATCTATTCCAGACTTGCATCTGAGAGAGAAATGAACTCTTGTTTAAGCCAGAACAATTCTGGGGATCTGTTTTTCTCAGTTGAACCTGATCTCTCAACGATGCCTGGTTATCTCATTTACATCCTCCTAAGAGTCCCACCAAGGGATGTTACCCACCTCATTGGAGAGAAAAGGAAAAAAGGCTCAGGGGTGTCATTTACACAAGTGGCCTAAGGCCCTTGACCAGGGTAAGGCTGAAATGGGTATCAGCCCCCAATGTTCTGACAGCTGGTCCTGCTCTTTCCACGAGCCCCGGGGGCCACAGCCAGGCCGACCAACCTGCGTGCACTGACACCTGGTCTTCCCAAGAGTGTTTCCTCCAGGGCCCACAAGCATCTAGTGAGCAGAAACATCTAAAGTTGCAGGATGACAACTGCTTCCTGGACAGTTCTAGTCCTAGAAGCCCCATACCTCTCAGTCACGGGCAAACCCGGACAGGTGGTCACCCAGAATTGCGGCCCAGCCAACCCCTATCGCTGCATTGTGACACCCAGACCCTGTGCCATTACAAGCTGTCCGTTTCCAGGGATGTGTTTTCTCCCTCCCAGGATCCCTGACTTGACCTTGCACTGGCCTCAAAGTCAGCAGCTCCCATGCCCATCTTGACCCTTCTGTATCCACTGATTTCTCTGCATGTCCTGCGACCCCCAAGAAAGCACAGAGTCCTGGCGTGGCAGGCTCTGAGGCCATCAGGCTGACCTAAGGGGGCCCAGCCATCCCTGCCCCCATCCCGGTGCCTATCAAGCATGACTGAGCCCAACTCAGTATAGCACAAGGGGCCCCGCACCCAGGAGGACTTGTGTCTACTCCTACTCTCCTGCCTTCAAGCTGTGTAACCTTGGCCAGTGACTTCTCCTTCTGAGCCTCAGTTTCCTTCTCTGTAAAACAGGGATAATAGTACCTACTACTTAAGGATTAAGGTGATAATTCACCACGAAGCTTGGCACAGGGCCTGGTATGCAATTTTTTTAAAAATTTTTATTTATTTATTTGACAGACAGAGCTCACAAGTAGGCAGAGAGGCAGGTGGGGGGCGGTGGGGCAGGGGGAAGCTGGATCCCCGCTGAGCAGAGATCCGGATGAGGGAGTTGATCCCAGGACCCTGGGATCATGACCTGAGCCGAAGGCAGAGGTTTAAACCCACTGAGCCATCCAGGCGCCCAGGACCTGGCACGCAATTAACCCTCAGTGGAGGTTGTCATCATTGCTGTTCGTGCATTACTACTCCTTGGTCTCTGGCAGCCTCTGTGCTGGATAACAGGGACCCAGAGACAAACCAGAAGCCATCCAGAGATATTCTTCAAGAAACTCACAATCTGATGAGGAAAGATGACACCAGACATTTCAAAAGTACAGGAACTAGAACAGTTTTTATAGGAGGAGAGAACAAGGTAGGGTGAGAGCCCCAGGGAGGAGGAGTCTCAGTGTGCTCCATGGGACAATCAAGGAGGTCATCCTGGAGGAGGCAGAGCTTGACTGGAGGCTTGCGGAGGAGCAAGTTTTTGCCAGGCAAACCCAGGTGATGGAGGAGCCTCTGGCAACTAAGTTGGGGGTTCTCTTATCACCTGATAGACTCGGGTGGGAATGCAGCTCGTACTATGGCTGGTGTCTTGCCAAGGGCTCCAGCTGAGGACAAGAGGTCCCCAGCACCCAGAGTCCTAAATGGAGTGCCAGCCCATCCTGCAGGAGCAACAGAGGGAAGGCTCCCAGACCGGTCCTGCCAGCCTCAAGCCATCACCCAGCTATGGTACAGGGGCTGTTTAAAAGACAATTGTCTTTCTGCTCTGCTTCCCTTCCCTCCTTGAAGCCAAATGAGGGGTCTTCCAGAGCACTGTTTAGAGAGCTTCACCTAGGTGCCTCGAGTCTGGGAGACATTGGAACCAGAAGTGCTCTCACATGCCGCGCCATCTAACAGGAAGGGGCTGTGTGCGACGGCAGAGTGGAGAGAGCCACAGCCCCACTGGGAATGGCCCACAACCCGGGTAGACCAGGCAGAGGACGCCTGATTTTCCAGGGGACCAGATGAGGGCCTGCCCACCTAAGCTGGTGTCCCGCTGCCTGAGGACCAGTTTGGGGGTGGTAGTATCCCGACAGAGTGGGGACAGCTGGAAACCAACAGGGAAGTGCCAAATTGGTGGAGGCCCTACTTTATCAGGGGAAATCTAAGTGAGAGGGCCCCAGAGGAGGAGTTTTCCTGAAAAATCTCCAGGAGAATCCCATGAGTTAAGATCAACTTGGGACATCCACCATGGCCAGAGGGTTCCCAGGCCAGGTTACAACATGTCAGGCGAGGAGGGCCTCTTCTGCCCTCTCTCCCACCTGCACTCCACTCTGCAGGGACCATGGGTAGCTAGAGATGGTCATGGTAGGAGAGCAGCATTCTCTTCAGGTTTCCAACCTCTGAGGCAAGCCTAGCCTGAAGGAAGGGTCTGATTCTAGACTAGAAAGATTTTGGAGTCTTAATATTACTTTGAAAAAGTAAACGTGTGCAGGACACCTGGGTGGCTCAGTCAGCTGGGTGCCTGACTCTTGATTTGGGCTCAGATCACAGTCTTGGCGTTGTGGGATCCAGCCCCATGACAGACTCTGCACTGGTTCTGGAGCCTGCTTAAGATTATCTCTCTCCCTCTCTCTCCCAATACCCAGGACAATGCCAGGCACAAAGGAGGTGCTCGATAAGTCATTCTGGAGCCTCTCTACCTCTTCTTGCTGTCCCAGACAACAACTTTCCTGCTATGCTGGAGATGAAACTCAGCCTTCCAGTCAAGGCTGCAGCAGGGCTCTGCCCACAGTGCTCCCACGTAGAGACCTGGGCCAGAGGCAGATTCCTGCCCTGAACATGGGAAATGAGGCCACAATGTGCCCAGCTCAGTGCTCTTAATGGCAGGTGGCCGGTATAACAAAGAAAGCAGTTAGAAGACACCCCGAGAAAAGTTCTGAGCAGGAGGGTGGCATGGCAAACATTTGGGGGAGTTCGCTGAGTGGAACCAGGAAGAGAAGGGGTAAGGATGGGGACAGCTAGACAATGAGGAGACACATAGTACACACTGGGGAGAGGAGATGAAAGTTTGACCCATCCGGCCAGGGAGCAAAGGGGGATGTGGGAGACAGGGTGTCTGGGAAAACTCAGAGGTATGGCTCAACGGCTGGAGGGCAGAACCCTCCTGTCTCTCTAAGCTCTTGGTTCTGAATATTCCGGATAAGGCTTTGCAAAGGTCCTTACTATGACTCAATACTTGTGCAAAATGAAAATGCAGGGCTCCATGTCCAAAAATTATTAAGAATTGGAAGATGGATGGGGCGCCTGGGTGGCTCAGTTGGTTAAGTGGCTGCCTTTGGCTCCAGACATCAAGGGTTCTGCGATTGAATGCTACATGGGGCTCCCTGTTCAGTGGCGAGCCTGCTTCTCCCTCTCCTTCTGCCCCTCTCATACTTTGTCTCATGTGCTCTCTCAAATAAATAAATAAAATCTTTAAAAAAAAAAAAAAAAAAGAATTTCAAGATGATGACACCAGAGCATTAAACCAAGAGAAGAGTTCTTTGCTTAAGACCGACAGATTTAGGTGTGCCTGTGTGGCTCAGTGGGCTAAAGCCTCTGCCTTCCACTCGGGTCATGATCCCAGGGTCCTGGGATCGAGCCCCAAGTTGGGCTCTCTGCTCTGGAGGGAGCTTGCTTCCTCCTCTCTCCTCTACCTGCCTCTCTGCCTACTTGTGATCTCTGTCTGTCAAATAAATAAATAAATTCTTAAAAAATACAAAAACCTACAGATTTAGAAGGGGGAGAAACAAAGGAAACCCAGTTAAAGGTGAATTTCAGATGAACAACAAACAATGTTTCAATATAAATGTATCTGGTGTGGGGCACCTGGGTGGCTCAGTCATTAAGCATCTGCCTGCAGCTCAGATCATGATCCCAGGTCCTCGAATCTAGACCCACATTGGGCTCCCTGCTCATCCAGGAGTCTGCTTCTCCCTCTCCCTCTGCCACTCCCCTTGCTTGTGTTCCCTCTCTCGCTGTGTCTCTCTGTCAAATGAACAAATAAATCTTTAAAATAAAAAAATAAAAATAAAAAATAAATGTCTGGTGCAATCATTGCAATAAAAATCTTTCATGGTTTATTTGAAATTCACCTTTAAGCAGGAGTCCTGTGTTTTAACTGCCAGCCCCACGAGGTAGGTCCCCTTGTCTCCTCCACCGCTTGGGGCTCCTGGGAGATGACTTGTCAAACTAGCTTTCATCAGAAGCCCCTGGAGGGCTGGTTAAAACAGATTTCTAGGCCCCACCCCTAGGGTTTCTGATTCTTAGGTCTGGGGTGGAGTCCAAGAATTTGCATTCCCCCCCCCCCTTTTTAAAGTATGCTTTATGCCCCACATAGGGTTTGAACTCAAGACCCTGATATCAAGAGTCACATGCTCCACGGAGTGAGCCAGTCAGGTGCCCCAGAATTTTCATTTCTAACAACTTCCAATGTGATGCTGGTGCTGTGGTCCTGAGGCCATATTCTTCTTCCTATTTTTTTTTAAAGGTTTTATTTGTTTATTAGAGAGACACAGAGAGAGCAAGAGCAGCAGGGGGAGGGGCAGAGGCAGAGGAAGAAGCAGACTTCCCGATGGGCTAGCCGCTGGGCTGGATCCCGGGATCCCAGGATCCCAGGATCCCAAGATCATCCCGAGATCATGATGTGAGCCCAAGGCAGACGCCCAACAGACTGAACCACCCAAGCGCCCCCTGGCGGCACATTTCGAAAACCACTGTTCTAGGAGCCAGTCCATTAACCTCGTGAGGTACATAAATAGGACACAGAAAAGCGCAGTGATCCAAAAGGGCCACCAGAGGGCAGAAGTGCCCACTAGTCAGGCCTCAGGCCTCCCGCTCTCTGGAGGCGGAGCTTTTACAGCTTTGTTGAACACTTGCTCCATGCCTGACCCTGTCCAGAGCCCTTGCTAGGACAAAAACATGGGTCAGATTCAGTGCCTACCTTTGAGGAGCTTAGGGTCTGGAGAAGGAGACAGAATTGGTGCTGAGATGGTGGGAAGCACGGAGTGGAATGGGGAGGTTATGGGAGCCCAGAGGAAACTGGGGGTAGTCAGGGCAGGCTTCCTGGAGGAGCTTGTCTCCTGAACCATGAGTAGAAGTCACCCAGGTCGGGAGAAGAGAAGGAAGGGCTTCTGGGCTTAGGAACCCACAAATGGAAGGGCACACTGGCTGGAAGATATTTGGTGTGCTCACCGGATAGTGCAGGAGCAGGGAAGAGAATTTGTGGGTGAATACCTAGTGAGTCTGGCAGCTACGTAGCTGGTTTCAGGGAGCTTCTGGAGGGTTTTAACTAGGTATGCTAGCGTCACCCCCTGAAATGGTGTGGAGCAGGGGTTAGAAGTAGAGAGACTGGTGAGGAAGCTGGTGCAATGGTCCAGGGAAGAGGTGATCAGATGAAGCAAGAATGGCAACAGTCCCTCATTCATTCATCCATCCATTCATTCATTCAATACATTTATGGAAGAACTTCTCTGAGCCAAGCCCTGGGCTTGGTGCTGGGCCTTGGTGTGTTCAAAACAGAGAGTGTCTGGCCTTCTCAGAGCTTCCGTTCTAACAGGAAAGACCACCATCCAACAGCCAGTGGCCCAGGGAGGCAGCTGTGGTCCCTGTGGGACAGTACGAGGGATGCTAAGGAAACCAACTGTACAGGCAGAGGTAGGGGGTGGGAGGTATATCCTAGGAGAGCCCCTGACCTAGAGATCACAGATGCCTCATTCAGCCAGACCCTGGAGCCCGCCCTGCCACAGTCCAGAGCTAACAGTGTGGCCATTGAAGGCCGCTGCCTCTGCTAGAGGCCTAGCCTTTCCTGCCCCCCTCCTCCCTTAGCCACACAACCCTGGCCTTCAGCAGGGAAGAAAAAGCAGAATTATGTGCAAGTACCAGGGGCTGGGCCTACTCCTTGACCAGAATCAGTGTAGCCTCCAGCTCTAGGTGGCTGCCCAGGCAGGCCCCTTCTTCAAATACCCAGGGTTCTCAGCATGTGAATGGCTGGCCAGCAAGAAGTCGGGGGATGGAGGAGATGACCGTAAGTGCCCAGGGACTGCTCCATAGGGGTTGTCCTGGATGCTTAGGGTTCCTGGAGCACAACACACTCGTCTGCAGAGGTGGGACTGACCTCATGGATCAAGTTGACTAAAATCAAGCAAATTGGAACAAGACTTTCTAGAAGGGTGGCCTTCTTGCTATTCTGAGAACATGCCTAGCCTTGAAGCCTTTGCACACACAGTTCCCTCTGCTTGGAGGGCTTGCTGCCCTCTCCTCGAAGGCCTTCACAGGGTTGGCCTCTGTGTTAGGCAGAACAATGGTCCCCCAAAGATGTCTGGGTCCTAATTTTGGATATGTTCATTTACATGGTAAGGGTGAGTCGATTACAGATCTTAGATAGGGAGATTACCCTGGTGGGCCAACACAACCACATGGGTCCCTGTAGGAGGGAGGTGGGCGTTCAAGTCAGAGAAAGAGGTGTGATAACACAACAGGAAGCAGAGAGAGGGGGAGATAGAATGCTGCTGCGCTGTTGCCTTTGCAGAGGGAGAAAGAAGAATGGAGGGACAGAGGGACAGAGGGTCTAAGGCATGAGGGGGAGGGGAGAGGGTCCTAAGCATCCGTGTGGGAGCAGACACAAAACTTTCAGCACAAAACTGGACCATGTACTTTCCCATTTACAGGGCAACGTTTTTTTCTTTTGTCCCTCAGAACAACCTGGAAGAGGGGCTGTTGAAAGGAACCCTTGTTCTCATTTCCCAGAGAGGGCACTAAGGCTCTGGACAGCGATTGCAAGACAGGGAGACCTCCAGGTGTCTCTCTTGCAAGGACTCTGTGGCTCACCAGCCTCCCCCCCAAGCCCCCAGCCTTGCTAAAACTCCTCACAGGCTGGTTCTGCTAGCCGGCTTCTGACCACTGCCCTTCGGCTCCCTCTACCCCAGCTGCCCTTCCTCAACTTCTAGTCAGAGTGGGACTGGGGGAGGCCAGGAGGCACTCAGCTGGCTGCTGCAAATTCAAAGGGGCATCAGAGGAGCGGTGGGTGGCTCAGTTGTTGAGCTTCTGCCTTCAGCCCAGGTCATGATCCCAGGGTCCTGAGAATCGAGCCTCACATCGAGCTCCGCCTGCTTGTATTCCCTCTCTCACTGTTTCTCTCTGCCAAATAAATAAAGAAAATCTTTCAAAAAATAAATAAATAAAAATAAAAGGAGCATCAAAAACTTCAGTAATCAAGAGAAAAAACATTTGCAATATTAATAACAATTTTTGTAAAAAAAAAAAATCAAAGTTAATGCAAAAAGAAATGTTTATTTTTTCCTCTTTGGGCTCAGGCTCCAATATAGCTGGACACAGGACTGTTTTACTCTTCTTGCCCAGGACGGGTTACATGATGTGTGGGGCCCCTTCCTCAAAAATTGTTTGGAATTTCATGATGGCAACAGAAGAACAGTGTGGGGACCCTGGAGACTACACGGGTTGTATGCCCATGAAGTTGGGTTGGTTCTGGCTTTATTTAAAATTTTGATATTTTGTTCATCATGGATTTTTGTGTGTGTGTTGATTTTGATTTTTGAAAATATTACTTACCTTGATTACTGTGGGTTTGGGTGTTGTCATCAGTTGTGCACCTGAGGTGATTACCTCGCTTTCCTCACCCTCCCAAGCCTTCTG
This sequence comes from Mustela lutreola, assembly GCF_030435805.1. Classification (NCBI taxonomy): domain Eukaryota; kingdom Metazoa; phylum Chordata; class Mammalia; order Carnivora; family Mustelidae; genus Mustela; species Mustela lutreola. The sequence goes on along the minus strand of NC_081290.1, from coordinate 230,009,919 downwards.
AGCTTACTGTGAGTGCCTTCTCAACCCCAGGCAGTCTCCTCCGGGAAGTCTTCCTTGCCCTTTATTGCTGCATGGGGCTAGGTACTTTTGGGTTCTAATACCCACTCCCTGTTTCCCTCTGTCATATCTCTGAGCATCCCATGTGAGGCTCATTGCTTAAGGACAGAAAGTGTCCTTAAGATTTGGGCAACTCTGAGTTCCGGTCATCAGTGATGTCAGCCAGCCTCAGCCTCCTGATGCCCTCAGGTACGACCCAAGTTGTTAGAGTTGACAAAACTCCAGACAGCAGGGAAACCTGGCTTCAAATCCAGGCTCTATCATTCTTGGACTGTTTGAGGCTCAGTTTCCCCATCTGTAAAGTGGGAATTAAAAAGGCCTACCTTACAGCGGGGTTATGGGACTTAACAGAGAAGGCACACAGTAGGCATCATAAATAACATTTCCTTTTCCTCTGTGCCTGGTGTGGGGACTCAGACTAGTCAGCTCTGCTCCTGATGAACCCCCTTCCCGCTCCAGCCCGCAGTCTCCAAGTCCTTTTCCATAACTGTCTGTCCCAGCTAAAGAGATGGCGAAACAGGCTCAGAGGGACGAGGGATTTGCCCGAAGTCACGTACAGAATCAGAGGCTGAACACAGTTGGAAACCCAAGACCCGATGCTCAGACTGGGCTCCGCAGGTGCGCAGCTCCTCCCCTCCTCCTCTTCCCCCTCCTCTCCCTTCTCCCCTCCCCCTTCCCCTCCTCCCTATCTGGCCTCAAAAACGCTGAGCTGGAGAGGGACGGCGGAGCTGGCGCCTCGTTCGCGGCACCTCCCCCAGCCAGCACCCCCACGCACTCGCACCCAGCTGAGGGCTCTGGGTGCTTCCATGAAAGGCGTGTTTCCCTCGTGAGTCATAGCAGACGCACCACAGACAGCCTTGGAGCCTGGCTGGGCTGCAGTCCCAGAGCTCTGGCCTCTCCCCCGGCCCTCCTAAGAGCAGGTCCCCGCTCCCCGCTGGAACCTCTGCGCCGCGGCCTGCACAGCTGCATCCCTTCAGCGGGGCCGGCAACCATAGGTCCACGTTGCATCAGCGCGGCGTGTCTCTGCGCCGGTTCCCGCCCGCCAGCCAATGGGGTCGGGCCGAGTGTACAGATCCCGGCTCGGACGCACCCCACCCGCCATGGAATGGGGCAGCCCGATCCTCCCTTGGCATTCCCAGCGAGGGAGGAGGGGACCAGGGCACGATTTCTCCACTGCATCCTGCAAGGCTTTCTTCCCTCTACCTCCCTCCCCAACCCCCCCCACCCCCACCCCGTCCCCCTTTCAGGGTGGCCCGGCCAGCTCCACTCTGATCCTCCTTCCTGACGGTGGCAGGGGAGCCCCCTCTGCCTGGAGTGGCCCTGTTTCTCCCTGGGCTCAGTTCTTCTCTCGCTCTGGACCGGCCCTCACCTACTTCCCATCCCGTGATGTCGGGTACTCCCAAATCGTCCTCTCCAGCCTGGCCTTCTCTCTTGAGCCCCATAATAATGGATGCTACAGCCTCCCAGATTCTTCAAGCTACAGACAACACCTAACCTCCAGAGTCCGTCTCAGGAAGGGGACCATGGGCAACCCATTCCCCCAGGCTGCAGGCCCCAGAGCCCTCCTTCCTCCTGCTCCTGGCCCCTCCATGCTCAGTCTGCCACCAGGACCCCTCCAGTCCTATGAGTCCTGCCCCGGTGAATGCATTACAGTCCTCGCTTGGGACTGTTGTGACATTCTCCTCCTGGCCTCTGTCACTCTCCACGCAGCAGGCAGAGAACTACTTTAAAAACACCTCTTTCTCTCTCTCAAATAAATGAATAAATAAAATCTTAAAAAAAGAAAAAAAGGGTGTGAGTGCCTGGGTAGCTCAGTTTGTTAAGCACCTGACTCTTGGTTTTGGCTCAGGTCACAATCTCAGGGTCCTGAGATTGAGCCCTGGGGTTCGCTCCTGGCTCAACCAGTCTGTTTGTTCCTCTACTCCTCCCCACATATATATTTTAAATATTTAAAATATTTATTTAAAATAAATAAATATTTAAAACATTTAAATAAATAAATAAATAAATAAATATTTTATTTATTTATTTAAATAAATAAAATCTTTAAAAACACCAACGTGACCTTGTCCATTCCCTGCTAAATTGTCTTCAGGAGGAAGCTCCAAGTTCCCTGTCCCCGAGCTCCTGGGACAACCCTGGCTGGCCATCATCTTCTGCAGCTTTACCCACACATACTCCCAACGCCTCACATAGTGACCTTTGTCGGGACCTTCTCTGCCTGCCTTGGCGGCTTCCCATGAAGTACTATTGGGATCTAGCTCATTTTAGCCTGAGGCCTAAAGCCAGCAGGCTTGGAGTGGTGGGGGTGGAAAATGCCAGGCCTAGCCAGAAGAGCTCCAGCTCCGGCCTTCCACCCTCCCATCCTCCCCAGAGCTGCAGTGAGGGGCCCTGAGCTGACTGGCCATTGGCATGCACTTCCCCGGCCCCCCACTCGGATGTGGTCTACAGGTCCGCCTTGACTTCCCACTGGATGTTTCTTCCCTATTCACTTTACTGATTTTTAGAAACTGACTATAGAAATGATATATGCTATTGAAAATTTTCAGAGAAGCAGAGAGAAGAAAATAGAAATAATGTATATTTTCATCTCCAAAGATAAACAGTATTAAACCATTTAAGAGTATTTTCTTCTGGTCTTTTTCTAGGAGTTTTATACACATTTCTTTATATTTTTTATTAACACATATTTATTGAAAAAAAATAAAACAACTTCAGGGATGTCTGCCCGGCTCAGTCAGTAGAACATGGGATTCTTGGTGTCAGGGTCGTAAGTTCGAGCCCCACATTGGATATGGACATTACTTTAAAAAATAAAATTTTAAAAAATAAAAAAATAAGTAATAAGACAATGTTGAGCAGCAGAAATGTTTTGAAAATTCAGTGGAAATAATCTAGTACCAAGAGTGGACTTCTCGGGGTAACGTGAACATACTTCCACACATCTGTCCCTCTGTACAGAGTTTTCATAAACATGCTGTTTTATAAGCTGCTCTATTTTTTAATCCACCAAATCCTTTGAGCTGTCTTTCTCTGCTTGAGGATTAAAACAGTTTCCCCCCATTATGATGGCTGCCAAGAGTCCATCCCATATGGACACTGTCTCCAATTTTTGGCCCTTACACACAGAGGCTGTAATGAGCATCTTTGTATATGTTCCTAGGCTCATATTTTCAAAAATAATTTCCTTAGGCTAAATTCAAAAAAAGCTGATCCCCCCCCCAAAAGAACAGAAATAATTTAAAAATTTAAAAATGTGTGAATACATAATGCATTTGTATACAGCTGACCCTTGAACAACACAGAGGCTAGGGGTGCTGAACCCCTTCACAGTCAAAAATTCCACATATGGGACGCCTGGGTGGCTCAGTTGGTTGGGCAGCTGCCTTCGGCTCAGGTCATGATCCCAGCGTCCTGGGATCAAGTCCCACATCGGGCTCCTTGCTTGGCAGGGAGCCTGCTTCTCCCTCTGACCCTGCCTGCCACTCTGTCTGCCTGTGCTCGCTCTCGTTCTCTCTCTCTCTGACAAATAAATAAAATAAATAAAATATTTAAAAAAAAATTCCACATATAACTTTGGACTCCCTCAAAACTTAACTATTAATAGCCTATTGTTGATCAGATGCCTTACTGATAACATAAAGTCAGTTAACACATATTTTGGATGTTATTTGTATTATATACTGTATTCTTACCATAAAGTAAGCTAGAGAAAAGAAAATGTTTTTAAGAAAATCATAAGGAGGAGAAATTCACTTACAGTATTGTACAGTATTTATATATTTTAAAAAAATCTGCATATAAGTGGACTCACAAAGTTCAAACCAGAGCTGTTCTGGGTCAGCTCTGGGTCAGTCCAAACATATGTGTCACCCCTCCCTTTCCCCCTTCCCTCCAGTCCTTCCCCTGCAGGGAAGAATGGTACAAGCTTCTCACCCCCCTGCAGGGGATGCTGTGTGGGGGTCTGAAAGACATCATTGTAACTTATACATTCTCCTTCATTTCCCTCTTCCATGTCAGTATCAGGACATAAAGAACTTCCTACTTACTGTTTTTCCCAGCTTCTGGGTATTCCCATTCCCATTCCCTACCAACAGAGGTATTATGCCCAGTTTTTGCTATTAAAGCAAAGTTGCAGGGAATTATTCAGTAACATGTCTTGAAAGCTCCTGGTGCAAAGTGCCTTCTAGAAAGGCTAGGCCCATTTATTCTCCTTGCAGAACACTTCCTCTTATTTAAAATGAAATCTCTCAGATCCTTCTAGATCCTGCTCATACCCCCATGTTACACATGAGGAAACTGACACACAGGGAGGTGCAGTGACTTTCCAAGGTCACTCAATGAGTAGTGGCACCCAGATCTTCTGACTCCCAGGCTGGGTTCTTCCTCCTTGGCTGGGCTGCCATCCTCTGCCTGTGCTTCCCCAGGGCAGTCGCCATGACACTCACAGCCATTTGGGATCCTCATGTGTACGTGCAAGGGCAGGTGTGAGTGAACCAACAGGACAGGGCTCAGAGGACAGAGCAGGAGTGGCCAGGTAGGACTGGACTAGGCAATGAAGAGGAGAGCGGAGTGGGAACTCATCCGGAGTTCTCAAAGTGCTCTCCAATTCTTTGTTTCATCTGTGCTTCTCATTATCTTTGAGATGATCGTTCCTAGGTCAAGGGGGATTGGGGGCGTGGTGGTTCTAGATCATGGGCATGAGGCTAAAATGTAGCAGACCTCCAAGCCAGGACTTTTTGGACTCGTAACACTGGGGAGGCTGCCCTGGGCTGAACCAGATTAGACCTGGGCGGGGGGAAGGCGGGGGGTGGGTGGTCAGGACTCGGGGGTCCCTTTTCTGAGTGTCAGAGATAGACGGTGAAACAGGGAGGGCAGCCCTGTGGCTGAGCTGGGCATCACTATTATGACAGCTGTGGGTGTCACCTGGGGAGAGGAAAAGAGCTGGGTGCTAGTTGACGGGGTGGAAGAGGGAGCAGGGGAAGGGAAAGGCCAGAGTGTATTTAACAAGTATCTACTACCATACCAGCCCTCTTGGCCTGGCCTTGCAGGCAGCTGGAGCCATTTCCATGGGGCTGCCAGAGGAGGCCTAGGAGGAGGAGGCTGGGTGCAGGGAGAGAGCTACCAATCCACCCAAAAGAGAATGTACTCCCCCAGTCCCTAAAGCTGAGTTGTTTTTTGTTTTTGTTTTTTTTAAAGATTTTATTTATTTATTTGACAGACAGAGATCACAAGTAGGCAGAGAGGCAGGCAGAGAGAGAGGAAGGGAAGCAGGCTCCCTGTGGGGCTCCATCTCAGGACCCTGGGATTATGACCTGAGCCAAAGACAGAGGCTTTAACCCACTGAGCCACCCAGGTATCCCTAAAGCTGAGTTTTTAAAAAGAGCATTTTCCCTTGCTCTGACCCTTAGAAGGCAGAACATCTCTGCCTCGGGGCCCCAAGGACCTGCACTTGCAAACTGGCATGCCTGATGCACAGGGATGAGGGGAAGAAGGGGCTTGGACTTTCTCCAAGGGACTGTTGGAAGCCACTGGAGAGCTGGTGCAATGGAGGGAGCCCAGGCTGGGGTCAGGAGCCCTGTCCCTATGCTCTGTACCTAGCTCATTCCATTTCCAGTGGGAATTGTGTCTTAGCCTCATAGTGTTTGGGGCACCCCACCCATGATAGATGCTCAAGAAAGGCCTGCAGATTTTTTAAAAGAAGATTTTTATTTATTTATTTGAGAGAGGGTGAGCAAAAGAGAGAGACCACTCAAGGGGGCCAGGGGGCGGTGGGGAAGAGAAGGAGAAGCAGACTCCCTGCTCATCAGAGGGCAATGTGGGGCTTGATCCCTTAACCCTGAGATCCCGACCTGAGCCAAAGGCAGCCGCTTAACTGACTGAGCCACCCAGGTGGCCCCGACCTGCAGGTTCTGAGGTGAAGGCAGGGTGAACATCCACAAGGAGTGGGGAGTGGGCTGGCAAGGAGTCCCAGCCTCTCATTTTACAAATGGAAACTCAGAGAGGGCAGTGACTTCCTCGGTACTTTACAGCTAGTAAAGGGTAAAGAGATGAGAGTGGGACCCTGACTTCCTGGCGGTGCCCCCTCTCCCACCCTGCCCCCAGTCCATACACAGGGGCTCCCACAAGGCAAGCTTGCTCCGCGGTGCATTGTGTTGCTAGAGAATACTCAGCCACGTGTGTAGGTGGATTGCATGAAGGGGCCACAGCGGGTGGACAGACACATGTGCATCTGCAGTGTCACATGTCTGTGGGCGTGTCTCCTGGGTGTCGCGTCAGGCGTGTGAGTGAAGGCACTGGATGGCCCCTGTGATTTCCCTCCGCAGCAAAGGACTGCGGAGCTGTGGGGGTGAAGTGGGCGGGCTCTTGGAGGAGGAGGGGAGAGTCCCCGTGCCCGCCCAGCCCCAGCCCCACTCAGGCCTCCCACCCTCCTACGTGGCAGCCAGCTTATGGGACAGCCCTTTTGGTGGGAAGGCCCCACACGCCACGGGGAGCATCAGAGATCGCAGAAATTGTGTTTCCCTGACTCATGCTTTGGGCTGCGAGCAAATTCTTGGCTTCCGGGCAGCATCTCAAAGAACTGCATGTGATTGCACAGGCTCCCTGAGGAAGACGGCCCACCGTGGTCTGGTTAGCAGAGCTTTTCTTGGCCCGTTTTAACCCATGTAAAAAGGAGAAAGGGATTAGACTTCTTTCCAATTAGTGTCATATGATTAAAAGTGAGATACTGTTTAGGTGCCCAGCACGACCAGCCAGAGCAAAGTGACCCATAAATGCCATTTCTTTCCCTACCTTCCCTTGGACAAACTGACCTAGTTCAAATCCCTGGGCTGAATACAGCTCGCTCTATGTCCTTAAACATGCCACTGGGCCTCCCTGAGCCTCAGTTTCCTCAGGTTTAAAACAGCAACATTCTGGGGTGTCTGGTGGGTTAGTGGTTAAACATCCAACTCTTGATCTCAGCTCAAGTCTTGATCTCAGGCTCGGGAGTTCAAACCCCACACTGGGCTCCATGCTGGGTGTGGAGTCTACTTGAAAATATGATGGTGACATTCTTACTTAGTCTGAAAATATTAAATAGGGGTATGTTGAGCACTTAAATGATATGTTAGTTTTCGCCCTACGGTTCTAAGGGCAAGGACTGCATTAGTCTAGCCACTGGAGCCAGAGAAAGCTGTTTCTGTAATCCCTGGCCGAATGGGGCCTGCCTATCCGGCTGGATCAATCAGAAGGTGGTTTGGGGGTAAGAGAGCTGGGGATCCCGCGCCTGGACTCTGGCCTAGCTCTACCTCAAATCTGCCAGCCCAGCTCTACCTTGGACCTGCCCTGTGACCTTGGGCAACTTTCCACGCCTCTCAGGGATGGGATGGGGGTGAAGGGCAGGAAGAGCTCCTTCAGGGAGTCAAGGCACTGGAGGGAAATCCAGACCTGAAATGCTGGAGAGCCTCACTGTAATTCAGGCTTTCCTCCCTCCAAAGAGAGTGCTTTTTCCAGAAGGTGCAGCCTGGGAGTGTGGGGGAAGGGCCACAGCCAGGCCTGGGCTGGGCTCAGAGCTAAGAATAATGTGGCAAAGGCTCTCAACATTTTTTTTTGCTGATCTTGGAAATTTAAAGGAGCCTTGGTCTTTCCTCGGGGAGGCGGTGCTTGGAGCCCCACAGACTCAAGCAGCAACTTCCCACCACTTGCTCTCTGACTGCACTTACCAAGTTCCTCTTCTGGGCCTGCGCTGTGCTGGGTACTGGGGACTCCTAATGAGAAGAAGGCCTGGGTCTCCAGTGACACTCAGTGACACTGTAGGGTGATGATACAGAAATAATGCCATAGCGAAGGCTTCTGGCTCAGTTTGAGCTACAGTAGCCATCTACTTCAGACCTAGCCTTCTCCTTAGGTCTCCGCTTCTCTCTCTGTTAACGGAGGGCATTTGTCCTTTCTACTCTGACCTTAGGATTCTAGGTTTATCCAGCAGCAGAGGATTGACCCTTCCCCATTGACCCTTCCCCATCAGAGCCAGCACTGAGAATCATAGCATTCAGCTCACCCTGGAAGTGTTGGTGAGGCCTCAGAGAGTTAAAAAATGGAAGAGTGTGGAGGAAAGGAAGTCTCTTGGGATTTGGACCCACTGGAAACCAAGACCTTTCCTTTATTCCACCAGTTTTGTGGACTCTTAGTTCAGGGACTGATCACCCTGTGAGCACCAAGCTGTGCATGGGGGTGGGGTAGAGGGCAGGGTATGGCCTGTGACCTGGCAGGCTTCCTTGGATAACAAGGACTTACCCTTAAAAGTGTTCCACAGGGGTGCCTGGGTGGCTCAGTGGGTTAAGGCCTCTGCCTTCGGCTTGGGTCATGATCCCGGGGTCCTGGGATTGAGCCCTGCATGGGGGGGGGGGGGGTCCTCTGCTCGGCGGGAGCCTGTTTCCTCCTCTCTCTGCTTGCCTCTTTCCACCTACTTGTGATCTCTGTCTGTCAAACAAATAAATAAAATCTAAAAAAAAAAAAAAAAAGCGTTCCACAGTTGAGGCAGGAAGAGGCACGTAGAAACCAGTACAGCCACTCCAAGGAGATGGACACCACACCGAGGAGGAACAATTTTGTTTAGTAATCGAACCTATCCTAAGAAAGGTTAGCTGCGTCTGTGGGGCTTGAACTCCCTGTTCTAGGAGAGGCTGTGCACTTGCCTTTGGGATACCGCAGAAGCTCCTGCCAGGGGCCACATACAGGAACCCATGACCTCTGAGATGCCTTGCGGCTCTGAGATCCTACTCCTTTTCTTCTCTGACTCTGAGAGTTAACACTCTCAGACTCTGACTCTGAGAGTTAACACTCTAAGATTCTCTAGATGGATTCAAAGATTTTATGGGGACTCAAGTAAGATATTACCTTCTATGATGGTCACTTGTCCTCTATGAGGTCACAAGTCCTCTCTGATTCTTTGACCCTGACTCAAAGAGTCTGAAGCTCTTGGAACCTAAGATTTCCCACAGTCCTTTTCCTCAAGCTCTGAGCAGCAGCGCCTAACCCAGACTTTGTAGTTAGTCACCACCGGAAAGGGAAAGGGCCCTTCCCCCACCCCTGCTGCTGGGGACCCAGATGATTCACCTCAGCGGCTGAGATTCATTGGCTCCCCAAGATCCAAGGATGCACCTGGAACACAGAAGACACTCAGCCCAGCTGAATGATTGGTTGAACGAATGAATGAATGAAGTGTCTCTCTGTCCTGTCTCTCTGCCCTGCCCTGTCCTCTCTATACTGGGCTCATCTGTTAGCCATCATTGCACTCCTGAGAGGTAGTGGGATGTCCTAAATAATCTTCTGCGGAGTTCCCTACTAACGTGCGCATTACCAGCTCACACTGTACATCCTTGACCACAGGGCTTTATCCTGTTCTCAGATGCGGCTTCAGCACCTAGCACAGACCTGAATACCTAGCTTAGCTCAGGGCTCAAGGGACTATCAGTTGTGGGAGGGGTGGGGTGAGAGGGTTTGATAATGAGCCCTGGAGCCCTGGGAGGGGGCAGGGATAACCGAGGAGAGCGGGAGACAGACAGGGAAGCGAGGGGCGGGGGCGTTAGGCAAGGAATGACAGCCGCACATTTCACAGCCAAAGAAGGAACTTGGCCCAGAAAAGGCAAGTAACTTGCTTAGAATCATACAACGTATTCCTTAGTGGACAGTCAAGGAGGTTCTCCTTCCTGTGCACTTGTCTAGACCCGGCCAAACCACGACGTTCACGGAGTCTCCGCCTCTGTCAGAACTTCCCAGAGTTAGGGTCAGGTATTGGGCCCGTTAGGATCCCTTTTGGGCAGGGCGGTCGCTGAGGTCGAGCTGTTCAGGATAAGCTGCGGATGGAGAAAGATAACGGTCTCTCATTTCTGACCACCTCCTCTAAGACAAAGGCGGGGGACCCTGATTGAGGAGGGTTGTATCTGGGGACCTAATTAAGTTTCCGTTCTAAAACGGGGGAGTGGATCGCCTCGGGGCAGAGCCCCTGCCAGGGAAAGGGCTGCCGGAAGGGTGTGTGACGGGGGTGAGCTGGCATGTGGGGAGGAGGGAGCGCCTCTCCTGGGAGCTGGACCCAGGAGCTCAGTGTCCCATCCAGCTCAGCGATTCGAACGACTGCCCTCCCCCCGCTCCCCATCTCCAGGACCTCGAAAGTCCGGAGTCTCCGCCGAACCAGAGGTCACCCGCACCCTGTGCAGGTCGTGCAGGTCTCAGCGCCCAGCCTCTCTGCGGGGGTTCCTCGAGCCCCGCCCGGTGTGGGGGGCAGTAGGACCCAGGGGCCGGGTGAAAGCCCGCAGAGGGAGGGGCGGGAGCCGGGGCGGTCTGGGGGAGGTCTTTGGCTTTTTGTGGCGGAGCCGGGGCGCCCTCCGGAAGCTTTTCCAACTTTCCAGAAGTTTCTCGGGACGGGCGGGAGGAGGGGAACGCCATATATAGACCTGGGGAGCCGGGAGCGGCGGAGAGTGGAATCGGTCCGCGGCTCGAGTGGGTCTCTAGTCCGGGGCCAGCCCGCCCGGCCCAGGTGAGGGCGGGGGGCCGGCGAGCATGCAGCCGGCGCCTTGGGGGGGGGGGGTGCTCCGGAGAGTGAGAGGGGGTGGGAGGCCCTCGGGGAGGGGTTGGGGGCCAACGCAGAGCCCCCGAACTGGAGGCCCTGGCACCCTGGGAGCTGCTGGAGCGTTTGGGATCCGGAGCCCGGGGGTAGATGGTGATGGCCGAGTGAGCCTGTAGGGGTAGGGCGGGGCGGGGAGTCGGAGCAAAGTGAGGCTGGGGCAAAGTGAGGAGTTCTACAGAAGTATGGGGCAGGGGTTGCGATGGCAGAGAGGAAACAGTGGGCCTGGGAGCCAGGATGCTGGTACTCGCCTCTGTGCGGGAACCAGAAGGGAGAAGATGGGGTCTGGGGCCCTTTCCAGCTGGGGTAGGAGGCCAAGCCAGCTTTACGGTTAATGGTGCCTCCACCTCCGGGGCTGAGGCCCAGGGGTCATTAGGGGTGGGTGGACCAGCTCCTGACGGGCTTGTTGGGGGTGGAGGGGGGCCTCCTGAAGGTTGGAAAGGAGGTGAAATAGTCTAGGCTCTTCTCAGGGGGGTGTGTGTGTGTCTTGGGTTCCCCACAGTTTGTGAGGGGTCACCAAAGGTTGCTCCTTTTCTGATCTGCAGCCTGCATCGGTAGATTTGGCACCTAAAGAAAGAACTTGACCAGCACCTTCTCCCCCACCTCCTTCCAGAACGGGGTGGGGGGAGGAAACAGCTGGGTCCCTATTCCCCCACCCAGGAGGGAAAGGTTAGCTGACTAGAAGGCACTCTTAACTCTGTCCACCTCCTGGTTCTGGGGGTAACTGCAGGGTTAAGGGTACTACTTCCAGAGGCCAGGGTTCCCTGCCCCCAGCCCAGGGACATTCCTGAGGTGGCTGGAGTGGAGAAAGAATGAAACCACTTTCAGTAGGGCCAGGAGGCCCGGCCCCTCCTCTTCCCGTTTCCGTCCAGCATGTCCCTCTGGGCTATAGGGCCCGGATGGAGGCCGGAGGAAAATTAGGGGGCCTTGGTTCCCTGGAAGTCTCTGGCTGGTACCACACCCTCCTGTCCTCAGATGGTTCATCTGCCCATCCCCCCTTCCTGAGGCCTCCGGATCTGATCCACTCCTTTTGTCTCTGGTCGCTGGGATTCCCAGAAGAATTTTTTTTTAACTCGCTGTGTAACAGGATACCACATCCTGGCTTCCTCAGGGGGCTCTGTGGGTGCTTCTGGGAGGAAGGAGCCCTGAGCTAGGAGGCCTGACCCCCACTGATCCTGTGGGACCTGGGGTGCCTCCCTGCCCCCTTTCTGGCCTCAGTTGCTCCCACTGCCCAGTGAGGTGGACAGCCTCCAAGGTCCCTGTGGATCTGGGACTGGGTTAAACCTTTTTTTGTGCTGCGGGAGAGTCCCATTTTGGGGCTTAGGCCTTACAGGGCCCTCCGTCACCAGCACCCACCCCAGCTCTGCCCTATCCCACCCTCCTCATTCTTCTGTTTTCTTTCAGAATGAAAAAGGCAGGCATTGACCTCCCTCTGAGGCAGTTTCAAGGTACTTTAGACTCCCTCAATTGTTTGAGATCCTCTCTTGTGGACCCCCTGAAAATTTGCTACCCTTCCCCTCTTAGAGAAGCCCGGAATCCAGTCTCAGCCGAGTCTGGCTATGGGTACAGCCCTTGGCTCCTGTCCTTTGTGGGACTGTAAATTGTCTAACCATGGCCTCGGGCCTGGGATTTCTCTGTGGCAACGTGGGCTGGGCTCCTGGGCTGCGGGAAGCTGGCTTGCTTGCCATGACTTGTCTTCCTCTGCCGTGACTGCTGCTGGATTAACAAGGCAGCCCTCTACACAGCCACGGATCTCCCTGCAGAGCCAGATGTGCCTACTCATAGCCAAGGCCAGGGAGCCCCTGGAGCACCCCTTGGGTCCTGAACCTAGGCCTCCTGCTTCCCAAGCTGGAAGCCCCCCTCTGCTGGCGGATGCAGATAATTCCGTTTCCAGCCTGCCACGTCACCTAGAGCCAGAGTGGGAGCAGGAGCAGGAGCAGGAGCGCAGCTCTGTGGCTGCCTGAGGAATCCCAAACTAGTCATTTGGCGCTTTCTTGGAAGGCCCCTCCCAGTCCTTTGAGGTCCTAGTTGGCTGTGGGTGGGGGCTGTCAAGATGGTGTCTGCCACGTGGCGGAGCTGTGAGCTGGGCTCCTTGACTTTCTTCTAATGAGTTGCTCGTGGCCTCTGCCCAGGTTCTGTGCTCTGGCATCACAGCTGTATGAACTAGTGTTGGCTTTTTTATAGAGTGGCCATATGTTTGTTGTCTTGGTATAATCATCAGTAGTGCTTCATTTCATTTTCTTAGGTGTCCTTGTTTGTGCAATAATCCTATGGTCATTCTGCTTTTGAGGCTCCAGGCTTGGTGGGGAAGGAGCTAGGGCTGGGAGGAAGGCGGCCTGGGCCCTGGGATAGATGATCTCCCCAGTCTGGACTCTCGGTAGGGTACAGGTCTCTCTGTGCCTTGCCTCCCTCCACCCCATCCCTCTCCCATGCATTTTTTGCTTTCCCTTTACACCGTACCTTCAAAGAGCTGGCAGCTGGACCTGCCCTGGTTCATAGGGTAGCTATAGTGTGGAGTCTTCCCAGAAACCCGGGGCTCCTACAGACAGGCCTGCAGGATCTGTCCTGAGGGTCCTGAGGGTCTTCCACCAGGATTCCGAATTTGCACTTTCCGGACAGCCACCAGATGGGATCTGCCAGAGCAGTGGGGTCCCAGCCTCCACTAGAGTTCTTCCTACCCTTCCCTTTGCCCTGTCATCTCTTCTGTCCTGCATGAAAGTAGGGGGGATGTATCCCATGTAGAGAGACTGTCCTGGTTGGAGGCCCCAGAGAGGCGAGTGAGGCTGGTTTTAGGGGCCACTGCTACCACTGTGGTTTGAGAGGGGTCTTGCCCACCCTGAAGCCATAGAGCAGAGGGCCTGGGTAGCAGTGACTGTCAGATGGGAAGGCAGAATGGAACCTGAGGTAGACCCAGCTTCCTGCAAACACACATCTGGCCAGCCTCTGGTGAAGGGGAGGGGGTGTCATTGCTCCACTGAGCTGTGACCTACCCCTCCTCCAGTATCCTTCCTCTCAGGAAACCTACCTCGCACTCAGCTTGTGCCTAGGCCTTCACGCCAGGGACCATGGAGAGCTGGGCAGTCCTGTTCCTGCTAGGACACAGGCCTTGGGCATGGAGACCTAGACCCCGACAGCGTGGAAAATGGGGACCAGGGCTGAGCAAGGAGGTGACATGCAAGGGCACCGTGGGGCGAGAGAGTGGAGCATCTGGGCTTCCCCACTTAATGAGTGAGCTAACCAGTGACTCATTAACATCCCAGGGCAGAAGGAAAGGCATGGGGGGAGGAGCAGGCCTTCGTCTGTCCCAACAGGACATCCTTTGCCCAGGCACCTGTGTTTCATGCAGACCCTCAGTCGATCTGCCACTTTTTGCCACTGGGAGAAGGGCCCTGGGGTGGTGTGAGATCAGAGCTAATCTTTATGCAAACTGAGGACCCTGAGTCTGGCCGAGTGGCCCTGGTTTCTGTTCATTCAGGAATAGCTGAGGCCTATTGTATGCTAGGCGCTGGAGATACACAGGGAAACCAGACTGGCCAGATTTCCTGTCTTCCTGGAGGTCACAGTCTAGTTAGGCATGGAGGTAGTGCATAATGAATGCCTAAGACTGAGTGTTGTCAGTACAGCCTTAGAAATCAATTGGGAGGAGGTGGTGGCTTGCTAGAAACGCTGTTTTGGATGAGGAGCTCAGAGAGTGGGCCTCAGAGAGTGGGCCGAGTAAGACCTCAGATCTGGGCAGCTCTGAGTTAGGGCTGGTTTCCTCAGAACTTGGGGCTTTCTTGCTCCCATCTGCAGGGGACTTGGTGGCTGCCTGAAAGCTGGGGATGGTCATCAGGGAGGAATACCCTGGGTTTCAGGCCCACCCTCTCTGCAGCCCTCACAGGTCCTTCGTGGTGCATACCATCCGCCTCCCAGCCATGCGCTTCCTCCTGCTTACCAGCACTTGCTGCCTCCTGGCCATGGCCCTGGCCGCCGAGGTGAAGAAGCCGGCAGCCCCAGGCACGGCAGAGAAGCTGAGCCCCAAAGCGGCCACACTGGCTGAGCGCAGTGCCGGCCTGGCCTTCAGCCTGTACCAGGCCATGGCCAAGGACCAGGCGGTGGAGAACATCCTGCTGTCGCCTGTGGTGGTGGCCTCGTCCCTGGGGCTCGTGTCGCTGGGGGGCAAGGCTGCCACGGCGTCCCAGGCCAAGGCGGTGCTGAGTGCAGAGCAGCTGCGTGATGAGGAGGTGCACGCGGGCCTGGGCGAGCTGCTGCGAGCCTTCAGCAACAGCACGGCGCGCAACGTGACCTGGAAGCTGGGCAGCCGCCTGTATGGGCCCAGCTCGGTGAGCTTCGCGGAGGACTTCGTGCGCAGCAGCAAGCAGCACTACAACTGCGAGCACTCCAAGATCAACTTCCGCGACAAGCGCAGCGCCCTGCAGTCCATCAATGAGTGGGCTGCGCAGACTACCGATGGCAAGCTGCCTGAGGTCACCAAGGACGTGGAGCGGACTGATGGCGCGCTGCTGGTCAACGCCATGTTCTTCAAGCGTGAGTCTGGGCAGGGGTGGTGGCTGCAGCTCTGCAGGGGCCGCCTAAATGCCTGACAGGTGCCAAGTGGAGGGCGGAGGTGGGTAGTGGCTGAGCTGGGGGTCCTCCTCCGGAAGGTATTCTCCATCATATGGAAACAGCCAGGCCCTGACTGTAGAGACCCATAGCTTCTGGCAGTGTCCTAGGGCCAGCACCCCAGTCCCCCAAAGTGGGGGAAGCATGTACTCCAGGGTGTGGGTGCTCAGAGGGGAACGGGACTGCTGCTGAGCCCCAAAGACTGGAACGAAGGCGTGTTTCCCAAGCCGGGGCCTGTTTCTGACCCTGTTCTGCCTCCCACTACAGCGCACTGGGACGAGAAGTTCCACCACAAGATGGTGGACAACCGAGGCTTCATGGTGACCCGCTCGTATACTGTTGGGGTTACGATGATGCACCGCACAGGTGGGTGCCTGGTCAAGTAGGGGGCCCAGCTGGGGGTGTGAGGGTGCCTGAGGCCTGGCCCGCCCAGCGGCCTCCCTGCTGTTCCCTCAGGACTCTACAACTACTACGACGACGAGAAGGAGAAGCTGCAGATGGTGGAGATGCCCCTGGCCCACAAGCTGTCCAGCCTCCTCATCCTCATGCCGCACCACGTGGAGCCCCTGGAGCGCCTGGAGAAGCTTCTGACCAAGGAGCAGCTGAAGATCTGGATGGGGAAGATGCAGAAGAAAGCTGTTGCCATCTCCTTGCCCAAGGGGGTGGTAGAGGTGACCCATGACCTGCAGGTGAGGGGTGGCTCCGCTTGGGGGCTGCAGGGCCTGCAGGAGAGGGGTGCTTGGGGTGCCCATTTGTCTGCTCAGCAGGGCTGTCCTGAGCCTCTGGATGCCCAGGCAGGACTGGGCGCTGCTGGGGAAGGAGGCACAGAACCTGTCCTTGGGAACTTGATGATGATCTCAGTAGCTAAATATAATGGGGCGCCTGCTGTATACAGAGTACTTTATATATATTAAACTTTTCATGCTCAAAACAGCTTCATCAGGTAGGGCTATTAAGCTCCTTACAAATGAGGAATTGGAGGCTCAGGAAGGTTAAACAGCTTCTCCAGAGTCACACAGATGGTGGCTTAGGCGGCTGGTGCCAGGCCGTGCCCTCAGAGAGTCTGAGGTGCCCCCAGTGACGGCCTGTTCAAGCCCACCTCAGACGCAGCAGTAAGACTAACAATGGCTGCGAGCTGTGTGGCACTAGCCATGACCGGAACCCAAAGCCACGTCCTCAACAGTCTTTTCCCCTTGTGACCACCCTGGGTGGTGGCCCATGGCTCCGAGAGAAGCCGGGACTCGCTGAGGTCACATTGGCTAGTCAGTGGTGGAGCTGTAGTTAGTTCTCAATGTGAAAACTCAGAGTGGCCTTGTCTGTCCAGAGAGACTTCTTTATGTACTCAAAAGAGGAAGCTTTTATCTCATTCCTGCCTTGGATGCCAGAAAGGGTTCCTTGGCAAGCTTCTCCCTCACAGGATTGATTCAGAGTCACTGCTGATGCAGTGGACAGAAAGCTTGAGACAAAATGGGGCACTTGTGAGACTGTACTGTGGATTGAGCTGCACTTTCCAGACACGGGCCATCCCTGTGTCCTGAGCCTGTCCTAGGCCCTTCCCAGCTCCTCCTGTAGTCACTGCTACCTGACTCTATTGTCCCCCTTTCTCTCATGTGTCTTCTTAGCATCCTGAGTGGACACACCTGTCCAGCGGGTACACAGAGTTGGGAAATGGGAAGGGTGTAACTTGTATAGGGTCACTGGGACTGGAATCGCTGGCTGGGCCTGGAACACCTGCCTCAGGACTCCTGACCCTCAGGACCCCAGGTCAGGTGCCCATTTGGTCCTGCCAGCGAAGTGGGCTGTTCCAAGGCTGCCAGGGACTCAGATGGCAGCCCTCCATGGCTGTGATTTCCTCGCTGAGAGCCAGGGAGGATGTGGGACCGGGGCCCTGCTCTGGGAGAGCTCTGAGTCGGGGGCCAGAGACAGGCCCAGGCACTGAAACAGAGCGAGGCTGGGGTGCTGAGTCGCAGGGAGGCAGGGCTGCAGTTTCGGGGAGAGGGAGGGCTTCCTGGAAGATGGGGTGGTGAAAGCTCCTTACCGGGCTGCGTATCGGCCATTGAGACACCGTTGTGGGCGCTGATGGTTCAGTGAGGCTCTTGGAAAGGGAGACGGCTGGAACCTGCTAGGGGGTGAGGCTACAGTGCAAACACAGTTCACGTGTGAAAGAGCTTGTACTTGGCTTCCAGGGCCTCTGCAGAGCCATGGAAGGTGTGTGTGTTGGGGGTTGGGGTGTGCATGTTTGTGGGGCTGTGTTTTCTTTCTATGGAAATATATTAAAAATAGAACAGCATAATGAGCTCTCCTGTATCCATCATCCTGCTTCAACCCTCATTAACTCATAACCAATAAGGATTCACCCAAACACACCCATTCCTCCCTGGTCAGATTATTTTGAAGCAAGTCCCAGGCATCTGTCACTCTGGACAGGCTTTAACTCCCAGGGTTAGCTATCCTTAGATTAGTCTTCCTCATGTTTGAGTGTGCCAAGAGTTACCTAGACATTTTATTGAAGGTTCCTGGGTCCAGCCCTGGAGACTGTGAGATAGTGGCTATGGAAGGGAGTGGGTCAGGAAATGTATGTTTCCTATAAGCTCCTGGGTGCTGCCCACAGTGGCGTCCACAACCCCTGCTTTGAGAAGCACTGATCCGGATTGCTTGGCAGGACCAGGGATAAATTCTTCCCTTTTCCCAACCTCAGTTTCCTCATCTTCGAAGTGGTGATTAGAAGGTTTTGGAGGGTTGTCATGAGAGTGATGAGGCCATGGTTCAGAGGGCCCATGTCATGACCAGCACACAGAAAAGGACCAGGAGGGGAACAGACAGCATAGGAGGTGATGGGTGGTATGGGCGGAGGGTGAGGGTCTAGGAGCCTTGCCCAATGTGACCTCACCTGGTACCTCCCTTCTCCCACAGAAACACCTGGCTGGACTGGGTCTGACTGAGGCCATTGACAAGAACAAGGCAGACCTGTCACGCATGTCAGGCAAGAAGGACCTGTACCTGGCCAGCGTGTTCCACGCTACCGCCTTCGAGTGGGACACAGAGGGCAACCCCTTTGACCAGGACATCTATGGGCGTGAGGAGCTGCGCAGTCCCAAGCTCTTCTACGCTGACCACCCCTTCATCTTCCTGGTTCGAGACACCCAGACCGGCTCCCTGCTGTTCATTGGGCGCCTGGTCCGGCCCAAAGGTGACAAGATGCGAGATGAGCTGTAGGGCCCCAGGGATGGCAGGAGGTAGCCCAAGGCTCCTGAGACACATGGGTGCTATGGGGGGTAGCTGAGGTACCGACCTTGGATGTGCCATGGGGTGGGGGTGGGAAAACAGAGCAGGTTTCCTGGGTGTCTAAGCAGATCTTCCCAGGCAGAATTGACTGTCTGGATGTGGGCCCCCAGATACCATGATGCTGAGCCCGGACACCCCACATTCTGTGGGCCCTGGGGCAGTTGGCGTGTCCTGCCTTCAGCATCCTGGGATTAAGCCTGCCTCAATCAGTGTTCATATTTATAGCCAAGTGCTTTCTCATCTGTGAGACGGAATCGAGCTAGGGGGCTTCAGCCCAGCCCTGTGGAATGGGGACCCTCTTTTCCTGACCCTACCATCACCTCAGCCCTCTCTCCAGCTCTATTCCAGTCCACTCCCAATTCCCCTCTAAAATAATGAGGTGCTGCAGCCCTGGGATAAGCACCCCCATGATGGCCCTGGCCCCAGAGAGAGGGCTCAGGAACCTGCTCATGGTGGGGGGCACTCATGGGCAGACTCTGATCAGGCATCATGGGGATGAACTTTTTTTTTTCTCCTTTTGTAGATGTTCAAAGGTGGGGAGGGCAGGGGGGAAATGAGCCTTTGTTGTTGTCAAACCAAGAATTTATTTGTACAATTTCTTTTTCAATAAAACTTTTCCAGTGAAATTTTGTTGGAGGTTGGAGGGTGATTGGATTTGAGATTCCCAGGTCATTCTTCCCAGAGGACAAGGGCTCCTTCTGTGGAGCTAGGGCCCATCTCAGGCCCTGAAATGCCAGCAGATAACCGCAGGGCCGGTGCACCCTGACTGGGGAAATTGTCTTGCCTCTGGCTTTACTGGAGAGGTGGCTGCGGGGCAGGAATGGTAGTGCTGGAGCCCAGGGCGTTCCAGACTTGAACACTTGATATAATTTTATCCAAACCTCTTAGCAGCTTAGATAGGTAGGAATTACCCCTGTGTTAGTGGTGGGATGACTGAGGCTGAAGGAGATAACCTGCAGAGACCCCCAGCACAGCCAGGGGGCTGAGCTGGAATTGCTTCTAGTACTTTGGCTAGCTCCCGCTCCGTGCCACCTAGGAAGGGCAAGAGGGGACCTGGCCAGATTCTAAAGGTGTGTAGCCTGCTTACGGTCTATGTATGTCGTCCCGCTTATTCCCCACAATAGCCCAGTTAGGCGGGAGTGATCATCCTAATGATCATCCTAACCCTACAAGCACAGCTCAGGGATGCGCAGAGACTAGACAAGGACTCCAGGACCCAGAGTTCAGCCTGCAGCAGCTCCCTCACCAGCTGGGAGCTTGCAGGAAAGGAAATCAGGCCTTCGGATGGGGGAGCGGCAACCCCCTGACACAAAGGGGGCCCTGAGGCCATTTGTTGCCATCTGGGCACATCCCGGGGGGTGGTGAGAAGTCTGTGCTCCCGCCTCACAGTGAAGAGTGGAGTTGCTGGCATGGAGGGTGGCAGGTAGGTGGCAGAGGGGGACAGGTCAAGGGCAGGCTGGGGCCGAATGCCAGGACAGTGCCTCCAGTGGCCCATCCAGGCCCTGTGTGAGCTTTCCAACGGAGGCCATTGGAGGGAGGTCCTGTCATTCTCACCATGCTGGTTGTTAAAGTCGCCGAGAGAGGACTGCTCAATTGTGAGGGTCTTGAGTGTTGGGCAGGTGTGGGGAGATGGGGATTAACTTTCTCCTGAGTGTGGACTATGGGTCTGGCCCTGCTGTGGGTGATCTCATTAATTCTACAGAGTTTCCCTAAGGGGTAGCCACTACTGTCCCATGTTACAGATGAGAAGACTGGCTCAGAGAGGTGAAGTGGCCAGCCCAAGGCCACCCAGCAGGTCAACGACAAGGCCTGGCCTCTATGGAAACACAAGCCTCCTGGTTGTGGAGGAGAAAAGTGGTGGACAGGCATGACTTCCACACTCCACAGTCACCAACAGGATTCCCTGAACCCCAAGGATCCCTGTGATCCTACACCTATGGAAGAGGAAACAGACCCCAGCTGAGACCTCCTTGAGAGCAGGCCCTGGTCTGCCTGTGTCCTGCCGCATCCTAGACCTTGCACAAGGCCTGGTACAGGGGAGGTGACTAACAGATGCTCACTCAAAGGACGTGGCCCAGCAGATGCCCTGGTGCTTGGCGGCTGAGGCATCAGAGCCTGACAGATCTGACCTGTGGTCCTGCGACCTGGCTTTTCCCTGGCACGGTGGCCTCAGGATTCTGAGAGGAGGAAGTCAGGAGCTAAGGCCCTGGGGCCTGGCCTCATATCACCTCCTTCACATTCTGTCAGTCAAAGCAAGTCGTAAGGTGCCCAGATCCCAGGGGTGAGGCACACGTTCCACCTCTTGACTACAGGAGCAGTAAAAGCTGGGTGTGCTTGCAGGCTACCTGCCAGAGGCAGGCGTTCTCATGGCCCACTCACTCCCCTTGTCTCCAGTCCCACGGCTGGAGTTCCATGCTCACCTGCCTCTGGGGGCTGGCCCTGGAGTCAAGTCTAGAAGGAGGACGTGTGCACACCCAAAGCATTGCAGGACTTTGCTAATTCCCATTAGCACAAAATCTGGAAAACATAGGTGGGAACGTTTTCTGTGGGTGCTAGTCCATGGAGGCAGAAATATCATTTCATCAGCCTAAATTAACTAATTAATCAATCGATTAATTCCATTCATACTTAACCAACTGAGCCACCCAGGCATTCCTGATTTTATTTGTAATATAGGATACATTTACCTGAGGTCCTAGATTCAGTGTTCCAGTTTGGGCAATGAGGGCTGGTTTTCATTGTTGACTTAGCTTGTTGGCTGAACCCCAGATTTAATTGGGACCTGTGCTTTATTGATGCTGAAACGCCAGGAATTTCTTGCTTTAAAATAGAGGAAGGGGCACCTGGGTGGCTCAGTGGGTTAAGCCTCTGCCTTTGGCTCAGGTCATGATTTCAGGGTTCTGGGATCGAGTGCCGCATCAGGCTCTCTGCTCAGCAGGGATTCTGCTTCCCCTCTCTCTCTGCCTGCTGCCCTGCCTACTTGTGATCTCTCTCTCTGTCAAATAAATAAATAAATAAAATCTTAAAAAAAAAAAATAGAGGAAGGAACCCAAAGACTAAGGGAGGGAGGAAAGCTGAGGTGGGTTTACCAGGTGTGACCCACTCACATAGCCCCTAGCCAAGCTCCACACTCCTGAGTTCCTATTACGGAGCCTGTAGGAAACTCCCTTCAGCAAGATGCTAGGAACTATGTTAGCAAGGGGAGTGTCTTTAAACACGATGTGCTGCTTGTTCTCTGGAAGCTAAGGATGCTGGCGGAGCATGCTGCCACAGAAAGGGGCTCCATGATTTCAGTGGAAATGTCGGGGCCCCGGGGAGCAGAGCACACGCAGCAGCACTTGGCCTTCTGGAACATCAGAAGTCAGGCAGTGATCGGAAGGGTCTAACTTACCCTAATTTACGTATCTTCAGCAGAGGTTAATTGTTCAGAGGCCAAATAGGACCAAAGGGACCAAACAGGCTGTTTCTAAGTCCTTCATCTGTAGAACAGAAGCAACAAAACAGTAAACAGACAGACACTTACCTTTCGGGCTATGGGAGCCTGACTGGAGCCACTATGAGAGAGAGCTTCAGTTCTCCCCAACCACCAAATCTTTCCCGGGCCATTTGCCAGAGAACTGTGCTCTGTGAAGGGAAAATAGCCTTTTCAGGGGTGAGCAGACGTTGAGTCTATGTAATGCTAATCTCTGAGGACACAGAGAAGCACTGTGCAGGGGCTCAAGTGGACCGAGCGGTCACTGGAGTTTAGACCCAAGTCCAGGCTCACGGCACCCAGTGAGACGCTGGACCTGTCCTGGAATTATTCTCTTAGTTTCAGGGTTAACAATAGAAATTTATAGGTGGGGGGCGCCTGGGTGGCTCATTGGTTAAAGCCTCTGCCTTTGGCTCAGATCATGATCTCGGGGTCCTGGGATTGAGCCCTGCATCGGGCTCTCTGCTCAGCAGGGAGCCTGCTTCCTCCTCTCTCTCTGCCTGCTTCTCTGCCTACTTGTGATCTCTGTTGAATAAATAAATAAAATCTTAAAAAAAAAAAAAAGAAATTTATAGGTGGAATTCACGCATGACTCTCCAGGCCTATGAATAAGGGCCATTCTCCTAGAAAAGGGACGAGTGAAAACTCCTGGAATGTCTGTTTCCTTCTCACCAATCAATAGCTTGAAACAATGGTTCGACTCCAGGAGAATCACAGAAATTTGTGCCGTCATCAAAGACTCCAAAGTGGCAGGGATGGTGTCTGTACTGTGTCCTTTAACTTGCCGGCATGGTCTGTGCAGAAGGCATGGGGCTCAGAGAGTGACAGGGAGCCATCAGTGGCTTGCTCAGATGAGGATTCCAGTTGTAGCTGCTATTCGAGGTGTGGATTTTATGTGCGTGTGTTTGTGTGAGCAAATGTACATATTTTTTGTCACTTGATGTGAAACTTTCTGAAGCTAATTTTTTTCTCTTCCTCTATGGAGAACACCAGAAGCAGTCTTCTTTCTCTTGGCAGAGACAGCAGGATAGCTCTCTCCTCTCATCTTGAAACCCATCGAGTTGCTGGTTCTCAGCTATGATTTAATCTTTGGGGATTTTGATTGTCCTCCCAAATGACAGGATAGCATCCTTGCCTGCTCCATCGACTATAGCATGTTCCTAGGACTTGGAGAGTAGAAAGTAGCAGGTGCTTCAGATGCACTGATGAGGCACAGATGTGCTGAGAATGGGAGATAAATCCCATAAGAACATAAATCCTGCCCCCCGAGTGAAGTTTCTGGGTGTTCTGTGGTCAGGGTTAGTGTTAACAACTCTCCATAGAAACAGAATTAGTAGAAGATACAGACATATGTGATACAGATATAGATATAAATGTCTGTAGATAGATATAGATATAAAGAGATTTACTGTAAGGAATTGGTTCACATAATTTTGGAGCTGAGAAGCCCCAAGGTCAGCAGTTGGCAAGCCAGAGATCTAGGAGAGTCAATGATAATAGTTCCAGTCCAAGTTCGAAGGCCTGAGAAGCAAGTGAGTAGACGGTGTAAATTCTAGTCTGAAGGCAGAAGACCAATGTCTTCGCTTGAAGACAATCAGGCAGAGAGCACATTCTCCCTTACTCAGCCTTTTGTGCTAAGCCAGCCTTCAACGGATTAGGTGAGGCCCACCTGCCCTGGGGAGAAAGTCTGCTTTGCTCAGGCCACAGATTGAATTGTTAATCTCATCCTTCACAGACACACACCCAGAAAAATGCACTACCAAGTCACCTGGCACCCTGTGACCTAGTCAAGTGGACACATAAAATTAACCATCATATCCCGCGAAGGGAAAGAAAGAAAGTACCCTTGTTGGGCTTCTGTGTGTGTGGGAGGCAATCTCTACCACGATTTGGTGAGCCGCTCTGAGTTTACTGAGTTGCCTGTAAGCTGCTTCCAGAGCAGGAGAAGACTTCTGGGTGGTCCAGGCGGAAGGGAAGGCAGCTCTTCCAGGAGCTTCGATGACCCCAAAGGGATTCTGGTTATCTGCGGCCAATGAGGGTGGTGTTTGATCCCTGATAGAAGAACCGTCTAGGATTTAGGAGCAAATCCAGGCTCTCCTTGGTGAGCAATTTTCTTCCTTTCGAGAAAGAGCTCTTGGCTTGTTGCTGGGCCTACCTGAGAATGGTCCCAATGGGTGGGAGGCCAGGTAATTATTTATTACCAATAAAGTAATTGATGACTGTCATCCACAGTCATCGCTTTTCTCAGAATACTTGAGGTGTGTGGGCTCAGGGATCGCTCTCTGGGGTGTCAGTCAGCATCAGGGTGAAAATATACTCTGTTTCTCTCCCTTTTCCTCCTTCATTTCCTAGAATCAGGCTCCTGTTTCTTCCACTCCAGAGATTCTGTGCCAAGCTCGCCAGTGATCTCTTTACTGCAAGTGCAATGGGAATTAAAAAAAAATCATTTTGAAATAGGAAAAATTTTAAGCATACATGAAAGTTGAGAAAACAGTATAATGAACTTCATCACAAAACTTCAACATGTACTGACTTCTTACCCATTTGGTTCAGTGGACACTTCTTAACCCATATGGGAGGGAAGCACTCATGGTCTCAGATCCTGTAGGCCCCTTCTCCCCTGATGCTTTCCTGGAGGCGACATTCTTTTCTAATTTTCCTCTGACCTCTCTGCTGCTTGGCAGGCTCCCCTCAGGGGCTCCTTCCTCTCCTGTCCCTTAAATGCTGGTGTTTCCCAAGGCTCTGTCTTAGACCCTCCTCCTCTCACTTTCCACACTCTGCCTGAGTAAACACACCCTCTCTTGTGGCCTCACATATCTTTCCAGGGCTGGGGAGACCCAAATTTCAATGAGGTCCCCATCTCTGCCTTTATTCCAGAGCCCCGTCCAAGGCTGAGACCCCTACATCCAGGATTCTCCTAGACACCCCTCCCCAACTGTCCCACAGGTGTCTCCCATTCAACATGTACCAAACGGAGTCCACCCTCCTGCCCCAGTCTGCGGTCAGTTGCCTGGATTCCTGGATATCCACTCAACACACACTGGATGTGTAAGAAAAAGTGGAAGATTTGGAATCAGCAAAGAAATCGCTGCTATAAAAAAAAAAAAAAAAAAAAAAAAGGGACAATAACAAGTGTTGACAAGACTGTGGAGGAATTGGAGCTCTCCTCCATTGCTGGTGGGAGTGTGAGATGCCCCCCAAGAATTAGGTCTAAGCCCGTTGAGGATGTTAAAGTGGCCTGCTTGAGGAGGAGAGGGGGTTCAAGTGTAGGTGTTTGGGGGCATCTGGGTGGCTCAGTCAGTGAAGTGTCTGCTTTGGCTCAGGTCATTGGGTCTCAAGGTTCTGGGATTGAGCCTCACATTGGGCACCGGGCTCAACAGGGAGTCTGCTTCTCCCTCTGCCTCTGTCCCTCCCCTCCTTGTGTGTGCAGGCAGGCATGCTCTCTCTCTCTCAAATTAAAAAAAAAAAAAAAAAAGTGTAGGTTCTTTGATGGGTGAGGAGGTAGAGTGGCCTGACTTGGGGAAGGAGGTGGGTGTGTGTACAAAGGGCAGGGAGCTGGCGAGCTGGATCGTGGGGCCTCTGGGGGATGGGTTACAGGGGTCCCGGGAGAAATGGCATAAATACCACTCAGTTTAGGCAGGCTTTGGGAGCTCCCAGCCAAGCATGGTATTGGGGCCTGGGGCCACCAGTGTCTGCCTGGCTGAGGCTGGGAGTAGCTGCAGCGGTAACCAGTGTGTCTTCCTCTCTGGATGGCCTGAGCCGCCTGGGTTTGTGACTGGCCCCAGGGAGGGGGGCAGCCTCCTGGTAACTGACTAATAAGAGTAGAGGTTCTGCCAACCCTGGCAGTGAGAGGAGGGGACTCCAACTAGATTTCGTTTGATTTATCAGAGTAAAGAAAAGCACATTTCTTGTGCCCTGAGTACTGTGACGTAATTCCCATGCAGAATTACAAATTGGGATAATTGTGAGGTATAAAGGGGATGGCCAGAAAGAAAGAGGACAGATTCCCTATTTACTTAGCAGGTAGAGTGGGCATGTCGTAGTGTTGGATTAGAAGTGGAGGGCTGGAAATTGGTGCAAAAACAAAAAACAAAACAAAACCCCCAAACAAAACAAACCCGCGAACATTTCCAGGTTTCTGAGAACTGGGTCCCTCAGGGTTCATTCCCCATCCTTTTCCTCTAGATGGCCCATGCTGCCCGAGACAAAGACTACCAAAGGTACCGCCCCAGTGCCCCCCGCCCCCTGTGGCCTACCGTGGATCCACACGCATCGTGTCCTTGTCCCCCACTGTGTGGTAAGGTGTCTCCACTGCGTTGCCAGCAGGCAGACAACACACTGGGGCAGGATCCCTGGTAGGAAAGTTCCAGCCAGGTTCAGGGGCCCTTGAACTGAGTTTGGGCATCTTTGGACCCGAGTCTCGGATGTGGGCTCAGACGCAGGCCGACCTGGGCTTGGCACTGGCCTGGAACGGGAGCCTCCCCTTGCAGAGAGCTCCCCAACCTGTCCCATCCCTCCTGGCCTCCTCAGTGGGCGCCCAAACCCTTTGGTGGTGCTCTGTGTCTGTGCCTGTGGAGGGTTAGGCAGAGGGTCCTTTCACCGGCATCTGGGCTTGACCTGGGAGGGAGGAGGACGGGTGGAGGTGCCAGGTGCCGGGGAGCGGGCCAGGACATGGCTGCAGCTGAGAAGGATCAGGCCGGGAATGGAGTCTGCTTCTGAGAGTTCATTATCCTGCCTCTTCCGGCCCCAGCCCTGGACAGGAGGCCTTGGCCCTCACCTCCTTCACTGGGCCCTCTTCCTATGCAGTGGAGAGCTGGTCTATGGGGCCTAGGCCGGCAGCTCAGCCCTGGGCTGGAGGCTTCCCCCCAGCCCAGCCTGCACGATCTCTAATAGTTGTTGGGAGGGCTTTACAAGTGTGGAAACTGAGGTGGTTGGCACGGGGCTGGAGCCCAGGTCAGCCTGCTCCCCAGCTGAAGCTGCTTAACCAGCCGCCACAGCTGGGTCCTCATCTGCCCTCTCTCAGCCCTTGACTCTGGGCATTAAGGCCTGGCACCGAAGGTCCCTGGTTTCTTCTTACAGCTTGGGGCCAGCCTTCTCAGCTTTCTTTGTGCATTTCTTGTCCTACCTTTTAAAAGTCTCCAGAGCTTTGAACTGGGCCCACTTCTCTTTCGTTGGGACCCTGTCACTGGGAAAGCTTTAACCTCCCGCACGTGGAGCTGACTCCCAGAGAGCCCCCCCCAACCTGCCCCCCCCCTCCCGACCTCCTGGACGCCTGCCCCTGGAGGTTCCACGTCTCTGAGATGGCCCCATCACTGGCCTGGCCCATGGGGGTGTGTGAGTTACAGGACTGGGTGTGTGGGTCAGAGGGAGAACTGAAAGGAGGAAGGTTTCCACGCACAACACTCCTTTCACATCAGTGTGGCCTTTCTCTTCTGCAGGGCCCTGACTCTAAGAACTAGTATGGCAGCAAGCTCTGTGTGGGGCCAGGAAAAAACCTGTGTGTGTGTGAGAGAGAGAGAGAAAGAGAGAGAGAGAGAGGAGAGAGGTTTCTGGGAGCAGAAAACCCTGGTGCTGTTGGGAGTGGGCCGAGGAGGCTGTCTTGGGCCAACTGCTCAAAAAACTATTTGGAAGTCATCAGTACTTTCTGTGATGGTTTCTCTCTTAACAACCCAGCCGAGCTCCTTTAAAAGGAACCCCTTTAGAAAGAGACCTTTAAAGGGGGTTAGTGTCCATAATGGGTCTTAAAGGCCCTAAAGGGATAGGAGTGCTCCTTGGGAGCTGGTTTTAGTGGCTTTTGGTGGGGGCAACAGTGGAGTTTCCCCCACTATCTTTGGGCTGTCTTGGCCCCTACAGTGGTGTCTTCACAGGACCCATCTCTGACCAAGGTGGAGCTTTGGCCCTAGATGTGCCCCGGTGTTCTTCCCCAGTCTGCCTCCCTCCCTCAGGACCTCAGATTCTTCCTGGACCTGGTTTTTTGCCACAGAGCCCTGCCATACCCCTTGGTTAAGCTCTCATGCAAATCGGGTTCCTTTCACTTAAGGACTTCCAGAAAGGGCTTACCTTGTACCCACACCACATGAGACCCCAGGCTGTCTGTACTCCATGGCCTCTTTCTCCCAGAAGCCTTCCTGGCTCCCCCCACCAAGAATTCCCTCTTCACTGTCCTCTCAAAACCACGCCTCTAGTTGTGTCCTTGGGCCTCATCCCACACCACCTTTTATTCTCATGAGACTGAGACTTCTTTACCCCTGTGACTTTAATGCCCAACACCGAGCAAGACAAAGTGGATGTTAAGCAAAAGTCCGTTGTGTGTGTAAATGAATGAGGGACCTCAGGATTGTTCTGGAAGCCTTAGCTGGGTTGTCCTGGACATTGAATGGGGATTAGCAGACGCTAAGTTCTACCCTCATGAGTGTCCTGGGACTCCCGATCAGAGGCCTCTGGGGGTGCCTGGGCGGCTCAGCCAGTTAAGTGTCTGTGTTTGGCTCAGGTTATGATCCCAGGGTCCTGAAATTGAGACCCACATCGGGCTCCCTGCTCAGCAGGGAGGCTCTTCTCTTTCTCCCTCTGCCTGCTGCTCCCCCTGCTCATGCGCGCTCTCTCTCTCTCTCTCTCTCTCTCTCTCTCTCGCTGTCAAATAAAATCTTTAAAGAAACAAAGAAAAAAAGAAACATGACCTCTGGGGGCGCCTGGGTGGCTCAGTGGGTTTAGATTTAAGTCTCTGCCTTCAACTCAGGTCATGATCTCAGGGTCCTGAGATCGAGGCCCGCATCGGGCTCTCTCTGCTCAGCGGGGAGCCTGCTTCCTCCTCTCTCTCTGCCTGCCTCTCTGCCAACTTGTGATCTCTGTCTGTCAAATAAATAAATAAATAAATAAATCTTAAAAAAGAAAGAAAGAAAGATGACCTCTGGATGAGCTTTAGGACTGAACCCTTGGCTAACAACTGTCATCCAGAATTACCCTGGGCCAGCTGGGTCCCTGTTCCTCTTTCCTTTTTAGGCTTCAACTCTGACCAATCTAGGACTCAGCCTACTGTGGTTTGGAACCTGTTCCTCAGCTTTCATGGGACCCAACCTGTGAAATGATAGAAAATATTGGTCTCTGTCCCTGGTTCCTGGCAGAGTTCCTAAAACTCTTCCTAGGTGATAGGAACCTCCTAGGTGATAAGACTTTCTTTTGCTGTAACAAGGCAACTCTTGGTGGTCTCCTGGATAGCTTCAGGATGGGTGCTGGGCACTAGAAAGACCAAGCCATGGTTAGAAGCTTGGAACTTTCAGCCCTACCCCTATCCTCTGGAAAGCGGACAGGGTCTGGATATTGGGTTAATAATGTGTCGTGTCTACATGATGAAGCCTTCCAAAACCCCCACTCCCCAAAATATGGGGTTTGAAGAACTTCTGGGTTGCTGGAGGTACTGAGAGGGTGGTGTGCCTGGTGAGGGCTTCATGCACCTTCCCCATGCCTTACTCAATACACATCTTCCGTCTGGATGTACATCTGTATCCTTTATCCTTTAATGGTAAACCAGTACACCTAAGTAAGTGTTACCCTGAGTTCTATGCGACATTCTAGCAAATTATGGAACCCAGGTAAGGGGTTGTGGAAATCCCAACTTATAGCCCACAGTCAGAAGTATAAGTAATAACCTGGGACTTGCCATTGGCATCTGAAATGTGGGTATGGGGACAGTGTTGTGGGACCTAGCCCTCAAAACCTGGGGGTCTGGAACCAGATAAATGATGTCAGAAGTGAGTCAAATGGCAGGACACCAGCTGGTGTCAGATGATTGTTCCACATGTGGTGTCAGAAAGGAAGTGCTGTGGGAGTGTGAGAGTGAAGAAGAAACATGGATTTGTCCTGTCCCACATCCTCGTGATGGGGTCCCCTCCCCAATCTCCTAGCTTCTCTCACCCCTTCCCATCTTATGCTGTCTACTCGCAGGAGCTGGGATTTCTCAGAGTCCTGCATGCCCAATTTTAAATGTTCATGGTGTATGTGAGCACATGTTTGTGTGTGCACATGTACACACACACACACACACACACTCAAGGAGAGCCCAAGAGAAACACTGCTGAGCCAGAGGGAGAAGTTTTATTAGATTCCAGCAAGACTATATGGTACATGTTTCATGCAGATTAAATATGTGTCTTCGCCGCCCCTGGGAGGGAGCACTTCCACGGCCAGCTCCTTCCTTGGCATGTCAAGGGGTGAGTGTCAGGGGGAACTCTCAATATATTCTGCGTGGGGGACGGTTGGGATCATGACTGGGGGTGGAGGTGAGACAGTGGGCAGCTGGTGGCCCCTGGGACCTTGAGTCTTCAGAGGCTCGGGAACCACAGGACCTTGGTCTTTGGCTGGTGGTGGCATCAGAAGGTCTTGGTCTTTCAGAGGCACCGGAATTATAGGAACTTGACTCTTCACAGGCTCAGGGACCCCAGGACCTTGATTCTTTGGAGGCTCTGGGACCACGGGACCTTGATCCTTGACTGGTGCTGGGACCACAGGACCTTGATTCTTTGTCTGTCCTGCAAGCACAGGCTCGAGATCCTTCGGAAGCTCTGGGACTGCTCCGCCTTGATCCTTGACTGGCTCCGGCAACACTAGAGCTTGGTTCTTCACAGGCCCAGAGGGCATGGGACCTTCATTCTTTACAGGTGCTCTGACTGTAGCACTTTGACCCTTCAGCTGCTCTGAAACGGTAGGACCTTGATCCTTGACAGGTGCTGGGACGGTGGGACCTTGAGCCACAGACTCAGGGACCATGGAGCTTTGATCCTTGACAGATGCCAGTACCATGGGACTTTGCTCCTTAACTGTTCCTGGAACCATAGGACTTTGATTCTTTGGAGGCACGGGGACCAAGGAAGCTTGGTCCTTCACTGGCGCTGAGATCACAGAACCTTCATTCTTTAAAGGCTTGGGGGCCACATGATCTTGATCCTTAACTGGTATGGGGACCATGGGACCCACATCCTTCAGAGGTGCCAAGACCACAGGAGCTTGACCCTTCAGAGGCTCTGGGGCCGTGGGGCCTTGATCCTTCGGACGCTCTTGGATCACAGGACCTTGATCTTTCAGAGGCCCTGGGCCCGCAGGACTTTGATCCTTGTCTGGCTCTGTGGCTGTAGGACCTCGATTCTTACGTGAATCACTGGCGAGTTCGACCTGGCTCCTGCGGGGGTAGAGAGAGGTAGTTACTGTGAGGGCCCAAGCTCAGGCCAAGGAGTAGGCAGAGCACAGATTGCCTGATAAGTCTTGGCCTAGTGGAGCCTGGGGAGGGCAGCTCTTGCTGGAGAGCTGAGAGGAAAATCTGGTTTGCATGTTCTTAGAACAGAACATGGGGAGGAGTGAGGGGTAGGCTCAGGAATCAGTCATTCAATGTGCTTGCCAATTGATTATAACCTGCGCGTGGCACAGAGGGTGGTCCCCAGGTGACAAGGGCAGTACCAGAGCTGGACTCAGAGTCCTCCTGTGGGCTGGGTGTCGCAGCAGCCCATCTACCCCACTGTCCACCCAGGCTGCTCCTCCTGCCTCCGTGGTAGCTGGGCCCTCCTGCAAGCCTGTCTGCTCAGATGGCCCCATAGGCCAGCGCACTGTCTTCTCAGGGCCTTCCAAGGCTCTGTCCCCTCCCCAGATCCCTTGCTAAGGGTAACTGTGGAGAGGAACAATAAAGAGGTCAGGGGAATGTCCCTCTGAGCACTGTCCCTGCCAGGGGGAAAGTATTTTATCATGAACATTGTTTAGAATCGCTTTCATAAGGTGATAAAAAAAAAAAAAAGCAGACTGGCTTTCGATAGGTTTTATCAGTGCATTTAAATTCTCTATCTACATTGTGCCTCATTGTTGCCCACGCCATTGCCATTGCCCCCACCTTGGGCAGGTGACTGGCTGGGGCTCCCCATTGAGGCAGTGAGGAGGCCCTGCTCCCCTTGCTCTGTCCCTGCTTCTGGCTCCCTCCACCATCCCTGGGCCCTTGCCCTCACTTACTCCAAGGCTCTGCTACCGAGTCCAAGCCTCCCACCAGGATTCACTGCAGACCCCCACCTCATCCTTGGCCTGTCCACAGAGAATAGGTGACATCACTGACACCAAGGGCAAACCTTGCCACATTCAGAGCCCACCAGTCTAGCTGAGAATACACACTCATTCCTGCAGGCCAGGCTGAAATTCGCCACTCAGGAACGGCCACTCAGCCGGTGTCACCGACCCTCATACACCTCCAGCACAGTCCACTTTCCAGATTGCTTCTTCTCAGAGCCCATTTCAGCACCCCAGTCACCCCATGAAGCCACATGGATGTTATCACCCTCACTTTTCAGATGAAGAAACTGAGGTCCCGAGAGAGGAAGTGGGGTGGAAAGTGAGGGACCTGCATGGACTCTAGAGTCTGGGTCTTTCCACTCCCGGGGCCTGCGCTCTGTCCCCTTGCGTTGCTCACTGGCAGGACACGGACTCAGCGTCCCTGGCTGGCATGAAACGGGGAACAGCCCCACAACATGGGCAAAATGCACTTCCCTGCATGTTGGAGGCCGGGGCTCCCGTGCCATGCCCCACGTCTGTTCAATGGGCCTCTCGGCCACCTGGGGGCTAACCCCGAATTTGCTTGGATGAATAACTCTAGCTTGCTTTCGCTAGGAACCTGTTTCCTTAGTAAGTATCCTTCCTTATTCATGGGAAGGTTTAGAATGAAGATAGAAATGATAAAATCAAATCTATAATATTACCCTTTTTAGGGATTAAGTTAAGGAAAAGTCTGTGTAGATTTATTTTTGAAAATACTTGTGATGTTTAAAATAATTTGGCATATCAGAATGTCTAAGAGATGAGCTTTGTGATTCCAATATAAAATGCATATTGGGGGTACCTGGGTGGCTCAGTGGGTTAAGCCTCTGCCTTCGGCTCAGGTCATGATCTCAGAGTCTTGGGATCGAGCCCCGCATCGGGCTTTCTGCTCAGCAAGAAGCCTGCTTACCCCCTGTCTCTTCCTGCCTCTCTGCCTACTTGTGATCTCTCTCTCTGTCAAATAAATAAATAAAATCTTTTTAAAAATGTATAATGGAATAATTAATTCAAATTTGTGATTTTTAAGTTGAAAGGTATTAGACAATTTTATAAATTTTGAAAACAACAATGGAACTTTTATGATAACCTAATAATTATATTTTTAAGCTTACTTTATTGTAAATTACTAATAATTTAAGTTATTTAGCAGAACTGAATTACTTAGGTTTTAAAATCCTCCTTAAAGGAGATTGTTGAATTTTATTAGATTTTAAAGTGTTACTTTTATAAATTAAACATTCATTTTTAAAAACCAAAGCAGCTGGGGCGTCTGGGTGGCTCAGTGGATTAAAGCTTCTGCCTTCAGCTCAGGTCATGATCCCAGAGTCCTGGGATCGCCCCCGCCATCCCATCGGGCTCTCTGCTCAGCAGGGAACCTGCTTCCCTTCCTCTCTCTCTGCCTGCCTTTCTGCCTACTTGTGATCTCTGTCTTTCAAATAAATAAATAAAATCTTAAAAACAAAACAAAACACAAAAAACCAAAGCAGCTTTGGGGCACCTGACTGGCTCAGTTGGTGGAGTGTGTGACTCTTGATCTCAGGGTTGTGAGTTCGAGCCTCACACTGGGTGTAGAGATTACTTAAAATAAAATCTTAAAAACAAACCAAAAACACACACAAAAAAACAACCCAAAGCAGCCTCAGCTGGTTTTCCTATGAACAGACCCACCCTCAAAGGCAACATAAAACTCACATTGACCCTGACTGGCCATCACTTGGTTCCACGGTGCTCTGCCAGTCTCCCCATCTGTAAAAACGCCCCATCATGCCCAGTAAGGCTGGCAGAAGCCACATGCACAGTGCCTTCTGTGTGAGGGAGATGAAGCCGGGTGCTGAGTGGAGATGGGCTGCATTCAGCCCCACTCAGCCCACGGGCCAGCTGTCCTTGGGCATGGCCTAACCCGCACAACCACATCTGCGGCCCCCAGCCAGCTGCGGATTGTCTCCTTCCTGCCCGCGTACCTGCCCGTAAACTAGAATAACCCTTTGGGTTTATCTTGGCTTCTGTGCTGTGTATTGCCGGCCAGATCTCGGGCCATTACTCAACTACTATAGACCTCAGTTTCCCCCGCTGTGAAATGGGGAGAATAATACAAATGCAGGAACTGTTACAACAGAGGATCGGATGATCCTGTTGGACAGGGATATGAAATCACGATTCTTGACATTTACAGATTACAACACACGGTGACCTCCATTCCCATTAGATGCAGTGACAGCTTCCCAGATGCTCACATACTCCTTACTGCAGCCCACCCCAGACCCTCACGGCAGCCCCTGATGAAGGCAGGGAGAGGGGCGGCCAGCGCTGCACACTCACCCTAGGCTGCTACCCTCTGTCTAGCCCCTGCTGCTTTATCCACCCCCAGTACTTTATTGCTTTGCTCCTGCTGCCTGGATGGCCCCTTTCACCCACTTTGCTCTGCCTATCCTTGGCAGTTCCGCTTGCTCAGACCCCATCATCTCCTCACAAGGTCCTGGTGGCATCTTCCCAAATGAGCTTTTCCTCACTGTACCACTTTACAGTCTCTCCCACACTCACATGTGCCTCCATTAATGTAACTGCCCCGCTCCAGCCCGGTTTGACCATGAGCCCATCTTCCCCCCGGCCTGCAACCCCAGGGCCCAGCACAGTGCTGGCAACAAAGAAGATCAAATGGAAAGAGTTACAGATCATCGTTGCTGAGACCTGCTTCATCATCTATCCCATGGTCCCGGGCAGAACCCCAGGGTCCTCCCTTCTGTCTCCCTCTTCCTTAAAATCTTCACACTATCCATCAGGAACCACCCATTCCAGCTCCTAACACTTCTCTCTGGAATATTCCCACGTCTTTCCCTTCCTCCCTGCCACCTCCCAAGCTGTGCCATCATCTCCGTGGACCCCTGTCACAGCCTCTCACTGGTAGCCTCTTCTATCCAATCCATTCTTCAAACAGAAATCAGAATGACCTTTCCAAAAAGCACCCTCTTCCTTCCCTGCTTACAACTCTTCAAGGCTTTCTGCACTCAGAATAAAGAGTAAAGCCT
Source organism: Mustela lutreola (assembly GCF_030435805.1). Lineage (NCBI taxonomy): Eukaryota > Metazoa > Chordata > Mammalia > Carnivora > Mustelidae > Mustela > Mustela lutreola. Next base: position 229,974,812 of record NC_081290.1, on the reverse strand, counting down.
GTTGCATGGTCCCACGTAGCTGACCAGCCTGCTCCCACCGCCTTCCCGGCTCTAGGTCCCCTCCAGCCTCTCAGGACTTTGCTCTCTTCCTCAGTATGTCCTGCTTCTTTCCATTTCTGGCTTTGCACATGCTGTTGTCTCCTGGAACATTCTCTTGCTCCCTCTTGCCTTGGTTAATGTGTACTCATCTTCCATCTCTCAGCCCAGTGGAGCACTTTCCCAGGGAAGACTTCCCTGACCCCACTGATGAAACCCGGTCACCTGCTGCACGCTCTCCTAGTCCCTGACCCTCCCCTACCCCTTAACACAGCTCATTACTTGCATTCTTCTGGATTAATGTTTTCCCTACAGGACTGAAGCATTCAGAGGGCAGGACCAAGCTGCCTTTGCCTATCACTGTATTGTCTGTACCTAAAACAAAGGGAAGGACCCAAGTAAGTACTTGTTGAGTGAATGAATAAATGAAATGAGACCTTTCTGTGCCAGGCTTTGTCCTATTTGCAAAATTTAATGTTCCAAGTTCACATGAGACATCCTAAGTCTTAGGAACTTAATTTTCTGCCCTTCTTCCTGTTACTATGGAGACAGGCAATGCCTCCTGGGTACACACACACTGGCCTTGGATGCAATTTTATCAGAGTCTGGAAGCAGGATTATTGAGCCCTGCCCAAGACTATCTGGAGAAAGGGCCTCCTTCCCTCCAGCTGGTTCCTACCCTTGCACACAATTCTAATTCCATCATCCACCCCTGTGGTTGTTTTCTTTCTTTTTCCCTTTAGACTATCTCCTGATGCACCATCAAAGCAGCCCAGAGCTGGGGCAGTGGTCCTGTAGGAGCGCCCTGTTCAGAAATCACGGACTTATGTCCGCGTCCATGAGTCCCCTTCCTCCACAGCTTGGAAAAGTCCTGGGGAAGAAAGAAACACTTATTGCCTGAGCAGGAACCATGTGCCAGGCTCAGGGCCAGGTGCTTTAACAAAGATCATTTCTTAGAATGTAAAGAGCAGGGGCGCCTGGGTGGCTCAGTGGGTTAAGGCCTCTGCTTTCAGCTTGGGTCATGATCTCAGGGTTCTGGGATCGAGCCCCGCATCGGGCTCACTGCTCAGCTGGGAGCCTGCTTCCTCCTCTCTCTCTGCCTGCCTCTATGCCTACTTGTGATCTCTGTCAAATAAATAAATAAATAAAATCTTTAAAAAAAAAAAAAAGTATGTAAAGAGCAGCCTGTTTGGGGAGAAAGGGCACGGCCTGGGCTAGGGGCCAGAAGAGCTGGGTTTGAATGCTGACCCAACACCTTTCTAGCCCGTGCGATGTCATGACGGGCATGCCAGTCTCTGTACCTCAGTACCCATCATCTATACAATGGGGATTGCAGTGCTCACCATTTAGGGAGGATTAGTGTCTGTGAACACTCATGGCATGATCCTGGAATACGGGTGATGGTTCGCAGATGTTAGTTCCAAAAAGGGACTGTGATCTACTCCAGTTGTGTTACTCTGCAGATAGGAGACTGACCCAGAGTGGGCAGGTGATTCTCCAATAATCACACAGCCAATGGCTAGCAGGTCCAGGACGAAAACACGGGCCTCTCAACCAATGTCTTAGTGGGAGGGAGGCGATGGAGCAAACTCACTTGAAGCAAAGATATGCAGGAGGGGCTGAGTCAGGACCCAGGCCGACTGCCCCTCAGGGGCTCTGGCAGAAGGTTAGGGAGACGGTGGACTGGCTTTAACTCTCCTCCTGTCTGTTCCCATAAGCTTGGCACTGTGCTAGGGGCACAGGAGTAAATGACCCTGGGGCCTGTAAGGAGACCCCGTGCAGAGCTGGGGACGGACCCGTAAACACACTGTGCCCACTGTAAAGCCAGCATCCCAGCAGCCCCGGCCCGAAGCCTTCATCAGCCTGTGTCTCTTAACCAGAGAGGCGCAAAGGTCCCTTTGCTAGGGAAGTCCTCCCTCCCTGCTCTATGAAAGCACAACCCCTCCTGAGCCAAATCAAAGGTGACCAGGGCTTGAAGGACAGACCCGAGTCATCAAACCCGGTTTCTGTGGGCTCCAGTCCTTCCCATTCCTGCCCCATCCCGGTCCCTCGGGTGTTGCCCTTTCAGAGGCAGCTGTGCTGCCTGCTCCTGGCCAGCCTTGCGGATATCTGGAAGGAGGAGCTGTTGTGTCCCCCTTCCTGGATTCCCTGGGCAGCAGACACCTGACCACAGCTCAGATGTTTGGTTTCCAGAGTCCTCACTGTCCCGACTGCTCTCCTCACAACGCATCTAGGTTGGCTCCCCACCCCTTGGCCAGTGTCACCCCCAGAGCTGACGGTGAGGTCTGCAGGCATCTCACAGCACCTCTGGAGTTGGCAGCTCTGTCCCTTGAGCTCTGGGCTTCTTCTCAGCCACGTCGGCGCTGCTGCCCATCACCACTCCCCAGCCGTCTGTAATCCCCTCTCCTCCTCAGCAAGTAGAGATTTAGTTCCAGACCCCCTTCATCCGTGAAACCCTCCACCTACAGCGGTCAGTCCTCCTTCTCCTGTGTTCCCACAGAGCTCTCCAGACGGGGGCGAGACCGCGGTCTGCCTCACCTATCCCTCCCTCCCTCTCTCCTCCCCTCCTTCCTTCCATGAAAATTTAGCAAGTGCCTACTATGTGCTGAGTCACTGAACAGAGCGGAGAAGCAGAGAGCTCTGGCATGGGGTGGGGACGCAGTAGGAGAGAGACGTTGTAAACATAACTCACACAAGATCCAACTCCAGCAGCCGCCGTTACCTGACGCACAGATCCTGTCCTCTTTTAAACTTTGTTTGCCCCTTTGTGTCCTTCCAAATGTAACCTTTCCTGATGAGGCACACTGTATTCTCACAGCAGCTGTGTGGGCCAGGCAGGTGGGAAGGGTGCTGGGGTCTCACCCAAACCCCCAATTTTCCAGCTGCAGGTGGAAATGAGGCTCAGAAAGGGGAAGCGAGTGGCCTAAGTTCACAGAGCGAGTTTGTGGCGATATCAAAACTTGAACCAGGGAGAACGGACTTCCGTTAAGCTCTTTGCTCTCTACCACCATATCCCTGGGGGATGGGACCTCAACTAGAGAGATTCCAAATTCCTCCGCAGAGGTCTGGACCGGGTCCGCCTTGAGATGACCCTGACTTGTTCTGCCTGGTACAGGAGGCTGGTGCCACTGACCTCTGCAGGTCCCCAGCTCTAAGATCCCAACTGCATCTCCTGAAAAACTTGCCCCTCTGGGGGTCAGGCCCCCAGCAACCAGGCCCCCTTCACTTCGGCCCTTCCTGCATTCGCTACACGACGACGCCCCTAGGCTTCCCACCTGGTATTCAGCAGACCCTGCAAAGAAGACAGTCCCAGACATCAGCAGCATCCTGGTCTGAGAGCACCCACTACGCCCATACCTGTAAGCCCTGTACAGCTGCTGCTTGGTCTGCCAGCCTACAGCCTCCCTCATCCAGAGTGCACCCAGATGTGGCACATCAGCACAGGGGAAATAGCTGGGACCACAGCTAGGAAAAATGCGGCCACCACAAGGCTTCATTCTGGTGGGAGCGGGGGGTTGTGGGGCAGAAGGTGGGTAGGGGTACTGACTGTGCGGATCAAACAGCAACAAACCTTCACCTGACTCATTTCCCACAGATGAGAAGAGTACATAGAGTCCTCGAAGGATTTGGAGCAGGGACAGGACAGGACGAAGAGGCCACTGTTTTAGGAGGAGGGACAACTTCTTTACAATGGAAATCCTAGAGGTGATCCCTCTTTGCAGGAAAAAGAGTGGGTTTCTACTGACCCAAATTTGGATTCAAATCCTGGCCCACTTCTTACAAGTTGTGTGACTTTGCCATTTAATCACTAAGTCTTGATTTCCTTATCTGTAAAGACCTCTAAACTCTCCAGCCTTATGTGAGGGTTTAGTGAGGATGAGGGCGCCAAGGTCAGATAAATGCTCTCTCCCTTCCCCAGGGCCGGGCCAGCTCTGCATTTTACCAGCATGCAACCACAGACCAGGGCAGATTCCTGGCTCCAGCCACCACTCCAGGCTCCCTGCAGCAGACGTGTTCTTGTGAAGCACCGAGAGAGGGGCACACTAGGTTTTCTGCCCTGTGTTGTCGCTGTTTTCCCTTTTGCTGTTAAAATAGCTTTTCTAGATAGAACCTGCTAAGAAAAACTAAATAGACTCCCCGTTGTATAATAAGAATTTCCAAAACGTAGTCTTTGGTTGTTTTAACGCCAAGAAGGCAAAGGCAAAGGCAGCGTGGACTGTCTCAATGGCCTGCCAAAGAGCTGATAATCCAGCTAATGACCCTTTTAAGAAAAAAAAAAATGTGAAGTGCTGAACTAAGGCAACCAGACAGTAGAGGCTCAGTTCTGGTCTAGCTCTGTGCTCCTGGGAACTTGCAAATCAATTTTGGTCCTTTCTTCCTACCCCACCTAAAGCGAAGGGTGGGATCTTGAGCAATTAATCAAAATTAGTTTCATGTGTCCAGACGGGCTCGGTTAAAACAAAAGTGTAATTGCGGAAATGGAATCTGAACCTGGTGATTACAGGGTGTGCATGGAGAGAGAGGAGGGGCCGGAGAAGGGCTGCGGGAGGGAGGGCAGCAAGACCCAGCACTGGGTGGGCTCCGTCTCAGGCTGTGTGACAGAGGGAGTGGATTTAACCACATGTGGTTCCAGCCACCACTCTGTGGCAACCTGGGGTGGGTCAGCAGGGAGGTCAGCAAAACCATCCACAGAATAAACTGTTGACAAGGGCGTTTCACTTTGCAGTTGATGTTGGGTTTTCCCACGGACCCTCATTGGGCCCTTGTAACAGAGAGCCCTGTGGATCAGAAGTGGTATCTCTGGCCATTAGAGTCCTTAGCAGCTGCTGTCCTAAACTCTAGAATCAAAAGATTCAAATAATACTACTTCCCTATGTCCCTTGCTGACCTAACTCCTACTTTCTGGATTTGGGAACCAAACAGATTGGGAGAGTGATAGATACTTGTATTACTGTTATCTCTTTAGGGGTCAGAAAGATTAAGAGACTCAGCCAAGGTCACACAGCTAGTGAAGAGTAGAGCTTGGATTTAAAACCAGGCCTGTTGGCTCTAATTCCCCTGCCTTCTACCCAAGAGATATCCCCTGGGGGATGTCTCTCTGCCATCATGAAGTTAGGTGATCTGCACTGGGCAAGGGGTGGGATTAGCCAACCTCATAAGATTACCCTATAACGAAGAGTCTATGATTTTTTGAAGTCAGGCCCCCTTTGAAAAAAGTGGCTACGCAAAGAACAGGGGCAGGCTGGCCATTGTAGAACCAGCCGTTGGCTGTTCTGTGATCTGTGCCGTGCCCTCTCTTGAAACCACCCCTTTCCCATGCGCAGAGACAGTTACTAGTTAGTAGGCAGAATAAAGCTTTGCCGTGGCGCCGTGGTGAACATGGAGGCAGATGGCGAATATCGTCACTCATTCGCTCACTCTTTATTCATTCAACAGACGATTAAGCAGACATTCTCCCAGGTAGACATTGGACCAGCCACTAGGGCTATAAAGGTGAACAGAGGATCCGGTCCTGGTCCCTGGGGGAGCACAGTCTAGCGGGGGGACACGCACACGAGCAGGTGGCACAGTCTATGTGATGAGTTTTGTGATGAAGACACACACAGGGAACATCTTACCCAGCCTGGGAGGTGCGGGAAGGGCTTCCCGGAGTGGTCGCCTGAGCAGAGTCTCGAAGGATGAGTTAGCCAGGTGGAGAAGCAGGAGGAGGGCATTCGGAGCAGGTGGGGCGGCGTGGGGAAAGGCATGGAGGTGAGAAGCAGCATGGTGTGCTGGGGGAACAAGAAGCTTCTGTGGGCCACAAGGAGCCCACGGATGGTTGAAGGCAGGGGGTGACATGGTCAGATTTGCATGTTCTAAAGATCCCTCTGGCAGCTTAAACCAGTAGCAGTGGCAGGAATTTATTTACCGTGGCATCTGAGGCTCCCTCGGCCCCGGATAAGATGTCTGGGTTGGGATAGTTACACATAATGTCAGGTTAATGAGTGATTGGGGACCATTTATATGAGGACAAGGGACAGAGAGTTGAGCTCAGTTCTACTGTTTGAAGTAAAAAGTGCAAAATGGTGGTCTCTGATCCAGTGCCTCAGGAAATGGACGCCAGCTTTTTCTTGGTATCTCCAGTCCCAAATAGATTCCTTATGAATGAAGAATCTGTTGGATCCTTCTGGGTTCAATAACCACGCATTTTAGCTACCCAGTCAGTTAATCTAGTACCCAAAGGAGAAAGCCTGTATATTTGGCTGAGACCGTTGAGTCAGGATGTTCGAGCCAGTTGTGTGTGGAGACCTGATCAAATTCTTAGTTCCCCCCCATTTGTATTTGGAGCCCATGATTTAAAGAAGATCCTGGGTAAACCTACTGGTGGGCCTGCTGTTGGCTGACCAGACTGTGGCCCGGTGAGTTGTGGGTGTAGTTTTAGTTAAGAGCTTGTCTGAAGCCTGACTCACCTCAGGCCAACCCCGGCCTTCCTCACATGAGGGAGGGAAGCATTACGGGCTGCCTAGCAGAAGACCCAGGCTCCAGGCAGGTTCCCTCCCGTCAGAGCTTCCCTTCTCTGTCTGTTCCCTGGGGCACCCACCCACTCCACGTGGGAGGGCTCAATGGAATGGCACAGAAGAAATGCTTTGTGGGCAGTCAATAAATGTAAACTGTTAAAATGTTATTGCTTAGGTTTGTGGACTCAAGGTGACTCAATAGCTAGAATTCTTTAAAAGCCTTCTTCTCAGAGTGTTTGCCTCAGTCAGACTCAGGTTGTCTGAGGTGACCTAAAGTGAACTATGAGAAAGATTGTAAACATGGGCATTTCAAGCAGTGTGAAGGAAAGGAGGGAGGCCTGCAATGACCTGTATTTAGTGGCCATTGTGGGTGACCTATAGCCAGCATGTCATTTCACCCTCGGTCTTCTCCTCTGAGGTGAGGGTCAGTGTCTCCATCTTCAGAGGAGGACAGCAAGGCTGACAGCACTTAGGAATGACACAGGTTTGCACAGCTGGCAGCAGTGCCGTCCAGGAACATTGTAAACACCTTGTAGGCTGCCAGTGCTAACCGGTTCTCATGATAATGCATGTGACGGTGCTGGCTCTGTTATTACAGATAGTCTGGGATGGTCTAGTGTTCTGAGCATCTGGGCAGCAGAGGGTGGTGCGATGGAGGAGGTTTGGGAATGTGCCTGCTTCTGTAAGAGGGGAGGCTAAGAAAGGTTTCATTCCAGTCCTTCGAGACAGTTGCCTCTCCTCTCTCAGTGGGCTCAGGTGAGCCTGGGGTAGGGTCCCCGCCTTAACTGTAGATGGTTCACAGGCTACATGCTGACAGAAACTTCTATACCTGTGGTCTTGAAAATGTAAGCTGCTTTAAGACATTTTCGCAGTAAAAGGATCTTGAAACCACAATGACACAGTAAGGGGGGTTTTTAGCCTTTGTGAAGTGGGACTTAACACTCCCCAAATCTAGGAGAAAAAGGTTATAAATTTTTTAAACCCTAGCAGAAAACAAAAACAAAAACAAACCAAACCAGGGAATGAATTCATAAGAACATGCAAACTGTAAGGAAGAATGATAATATGCTTATAACTAATTTAACCATAATGACCTATTTTAAAACTTGAGGGCTGGTTTTAATTTTGTTAGCTGTTTGGGGAGGCGACACTGGTAATGAGTTATAGATCTGCCTCCTGGGCTTGGGGCAGCATTGGTTAGCGTGGAGACACTGCGGCTCAGGGTGAGGCCTGAGGGCTGGTCACACAGATGAAGCTGGCAAGGCTCTCTCCCCACCTTCCTGCCTCCTCCCTTGCCGGGGCCTTGCCCCCGCTCGGAGTACATCTCACCTTCTCTTATCATCAGTGTTCTCATATATGAGTATTTCTGTGGGTCTTTTCCCTTCTCTGTCTCTGTTGCTACCTCTTTGTTTTTTTCCTGTCTTTTTACTTCTCTCCATCCGTGGTTTTGATCAAAACAACTTTTGGAGCACCTGGGTGGCTCAGTGGGTTAAGCCCCTGCCTTCAGCTCAGGTCATGATCTCAGGGTTCTGGGATCGAGCCCTGCATCGGGCTCTCTGCTCAGCAGGGAGACTGCTTCCTTCTCTCTTTCTGCCTGCCTCTCTGCTTACTTGTGATCTCTATCTGTCAAATAAATATATAAAATCTTAAAAAAAAAACAAACAATTTTTAAGTGGTCACGCAAGAGTTGAATAATAGACCCTTATGTATTTGCAGAATTTTGTGTTCTCTGCCTTATACAAAAACAGGCAGGTGGGTGGAATGTTTCCTATTCATCTGGAAAACAAATATAGAGTGGGTTTTCATATATACGATCCTTGATTGATTCCCACCATTGCTTCTCCCCCAAACCCAGAAACTGGGGACCAGCAGTAGAATAAAAGTCCCAGCCTAGAGCTCCTAGCCTAAAGCAAGAGAGGACCTGTGGTTGTTGCCTGATATGTAGGTAAGGGCAAGAAGCATGATGGCAGGGAGCATGCGAAGGTCGGGGGGGTGGAGAGTGAAATCTGGGTGTATGGAATGGAGATCCCAGTTAGTAACCACCCACTCACATGGTACGACTTTCCATGATGGTCTCTGCCACTTTTTGGCCCTTGCCTTGACCCTCCCTGAGTGAACTGCTCCCTCAGGACCTGAGCTCACCTGGTGTCGGACCCCTCCACACCTTTGCTCTTGCAGCTCCTTCTGTCTGGCACGCCTGGGCCACCCCAGACTCTGGTCACCTGGTCATCACCTGCTCATCCATTGAAGTTCTCCCTGATCCATGGAACCAGCTAGAACAGGCTCCTCCTTCATGACCCACAGTGACCAGAGGTGAGGTCTCAGTCCTCCTGGTTCCCTAGTGCCCAGAACGGTGCCTGGCACATAATAGGTATTCAATCAACACATGTTAGTAAAAGGAAGAAAAATCCCATTCCAAAAGTCTATCCTCTCTTATCTCCCAGGTTAGCAGAAGGTTATCCAAGCGGTTAAACCTGGCCCTAGCTCTGATGTTCCCTACCAGGTTTGCTCTCCTGCTTGAAGGCCTGCCCCACATGCCATGCACACCCATAACCCACCCACTCTCCAAGGTTCCCTCCCAGTGCAGCCTTCTGACTCCCCACCCCAGTAGGAAGAGACCTGTCCTTCATATGAGCAAGCAGCTACCTGGTCTGTTGTTACCTTACTCAAACCTCTCTTACGGCTGTTTCCACTCCCCTGTGTTAGGCACACACAAGGCTTTCCCGCTAATCCACACAGTGAGCCAGCCCCAGAGGGTGGAGCCTTCCCTGTGACCAGATTCAATGAGTTAGTTAAGGCACGTCTGCCATCCCTTGGGAGGAGAAAAACCAGAACCGCCAGTCCTGCAGGGTGATGGGGAAGGGGGTGGAGACTCGGGGCCCAGCCTCCCAGTGTGGCGACTACGCAGTGCTGGGCGTAGGCAGTCACTTGTCCCCAGCAACATGGGATCAAAACGTTACACTACCTTGTAGGCCAGTGGGTCTCTCGGTCCATCTTCGCCTTTCCCAACACTTAGCTCTGACTGCTTGCAATTAGAATCTGAGAGGCAATCTAAAAGAGTCAAGCTGCATTAGGGAGAACCCTAGAAAAACTGCAGGGCATAGCCCGTCTCGTGGGGGGTGGTTCAAATGGCAAAGGTTGGTTCCTTCACCTACTGAGCTGGGCCTTACTGAGGAAATAAGATCAAGAAAGTGGTGTTCGTCTTTAGCATTTATTTATACTTGGAAAAAAAACTGTTTGTTTGTTTGTTTCCGAACAAGCACAGACCACAAGCACGTCACAATCAATTGGCTATACATGAATATTTGTTGTCATTTTCTTACTAACAGCAGGAATAGTTAGGAATAGCACCAAGAGAGGTGTGCGCTACACATTACATAGACAATCTGTGGTATGCAACAAAACCCAGGCCACAAAATCGTAATTAGACACTTCCTGTCTGCCTTGGAGAGGCAAAGAGAGAACGGACCGGTTGGAAGCACCAGCAAGTAACAAAAAACTGGGGGACCCAACGCACAGCCTTAGGGGTTATTTTTGCAGGCAAGCAAAGCAGACACTAGGAAAGCTTCAGGCCTTGCTCTCTTGCCAGGGGAACTCAGGGATCCGTAGGAAGATATAAAAAAATGGACAGCCAGGCATTGGAAGCTTGGTCATCTTCAGAAAGGCAAAACGGAAACACTGTTTGTGAAACCATGATCAGTTTCAATCAGCATGTTTGAGATGCAGAATGAGACTGGCTGAGTTTTATTTGTAAACAGTTGAAATCAAAGGAGGTTTCTTGCCATGAAATGACACATTCAAGAGTCAAAGTGAACTACAAGTAAGAATTTTCCCAGTTGCAGGAGTTAAAAAGATGGGGCGGCTGAAGGGTTGAAAAGACATTATACAGGATCATGTCTCAAGCTGCAGGCGGGGCAGAGTTGGAAATTCAGTCCCTGGAGCTGCAAGGTGGGTGGGAAACCATAGTTTGGGTGAACAAACTTGAATCAAACATAGAGATCAAGTCGTATGGATCCTTCTGGTTGTGCTGTTGGGGACACAGGTATATGTAAAGTGCCCTGCACATCTCGCACGGTGTCTGGCACACAGGCATTCAGGACATGAATGTGGAACGAATGTTCCCCTGTGGATCGTGCACTTTGATTTTACTTGATCTGCAGAACATACATGATTGTTCTACGGAGAAATCCAAACTGCGGTTAACATCAACACACCTGACCGATGCCGGGCCTCGATACAACAAACGTCCATTGGTAATTGTCTGGGTAAAGTTAAGCTCGTGTTGATAGAGCTCTCTGGTTAACATTAAGATTAGCCATCGAATAGCTACAATCAGTACTGGGAGCTATCCTGGTCATTTCCAGACAGGCATCCCAAACTGGGATGCTCGAACACTGAAACTCACTCATATTTTCTACCTTCTTCCAAGCTTCTTCTCAGCAGCATGCCCTGAGATAGAAAGGAAGATGACAGTGAGCCTGGCCAAGAGCCTTATTTCTAGGCTCTTAACAGATGTTGCCCACAAAGCACACGCTCAGTGAATTTGCAGAAGACTTCTCTGTCAGCCCCAGGTGACCGACAAAATGGTGTCAACAGAGACTTTGCTGCTTGAATGGTCAGAACAGGAGAGGACTGGGGGAGGCCCTGCTTCCTACACACCACAGGGACCAAAAGGGAGTGCCGCGGTGAGGAGCCTGGGACCCCGCTCACCGCTGCTGTCCTTCCACAGCAGGGGCGTGGCACCGTCCACAGCCCAGCCGTGTCACGGTGCCGGCAACAGAAAGGGCTTCAAGGACAGGGCAACAAAGCAAACTGAGCAATGTACACGCCACAAGGTTTGCAAATGTAATTTTTCTGGTAGGTATCTTGGGTTCCCTTGTGAGCACTGGGGGTCTTTGCACAACTCTCTAATGCCTACAACACAACTCTAGCACAACTAAGGTGCCACTTGCCGCCCCCAGGGGGCGTTGGCCACACAGACACGCGAAACACAATACAGAGAGCTGCTTTTACTCATCAGTGAGGTCAGAAACGCTTGCTAATCACTTAGTAAGGAACTCTCCTAATCTTCAGCTAAGTCACAGACATTTCCACTAACCTGAAATTCAGCGTCCTCTGCCCTCCCTGAGGAACAGAGCAAGCACGCGGGAAGGGAGGGTGAACACCGCCACACTTGCCATGACGTCGACTTCCCACCTTGTGTTTCTCAGAAGCGAGGAAGCCACATTCTAAGTCCACTACCCCTGGCCCCTGAACTTTCCTCCTCAGTCATCTGTGGCCAGCTGCTCTGCCAAACCGCTGGCACTGGATTGGCTGAGGGCACACAGAGGAGAACAATCTCCTCATGCCGGTGGATCTCTCCATGATGTCTAGAACGTACCTAAAACACCAAACCTTCTTACCCTGGCCTGCTTTTAATCATCAATGGCCTATCTATTACTTGGCATACAATTTCAAGCCCACTGATAGGAAACTAAACGTAGTCACACGTTTCTAACAGAAAAGTCTATGAAAAAAATGACTTAACGGACACAATTCATCCTATGGACATTAAGGCCGAGGTTTTTTGCTTTTAAAATATTTCCACAAATGCCATCTACCGCTGAAGCCCCAAAGCGAGCTTCTCTAGCACATGATAACCTTCTGAATTTTGGAAAAGGACACATTTACCTACAGTTCAGAGCGGATCACTGACACAGACTTTGGAGGAGAAGAGGAGGAGGGCACCCTATGGGCATTCCCGAGCGTACCGGGAGACTTCCAGTTGCTGGGAATGGCCTCTGCGTGCCAAGGCCTGCCTCCCTCCCTCAGCAGCCAGCGAGCAGTCTCACCTGCTGTGGGAGGCACAACCAGGGAGCAACGCTTCCCGGGGTTCCTGGTGTTCCAGGGGCCCCGCGGCATGGACCCCTGTGCCGTGCTTAGCCTGGCAAGGTCTCGATTTGGAGAGGAGGCATGCCGCTTGGGCTTGGAGACGGCATTCCTCCATCAAAAGAAACCAAACCGAAGAGCTCCTGGAACACTCAGGACCAAGGCAGATGAGAAACCTCTAAGCAATTTTGTGGCCTTTTTTGTTGGTTGGTTTAAAAAAAAAAAAAAAAAAAAAAAAGGAAAAGAAGAATAAAAGGAAAGTGCAGTGAAATTTACTCTTTAGCCTCAGCCAGTTTATTGTTCATCTCTTTACTTTGCTCCTTGTCTTCGGGTTGGGTGGCAGTGGGGACCTCTGTGCTCTTTTTCTTGGAGGCCCGGCCTGACACCACCTGCTTGTCTTTGGCCTTCCTCGGGGGCTTATGGCTCGCTGAGGTCTTTTTTGGTTTGGAACTCTGAATGCTAGGTTTCTCCACCTGCTCGGAGAGACAGACAGACAGACCGCAAATACAGAAACACAGAAAGGGAGGGAGTGGGCGAGAGAAGTTAGAGAGAAGACATGATTAGCTCGACAATAACCGTCATGATGACACCTGATGGTGTCTGAAGTATTTTCAGTGACTCAGGTCATCTGGCTTTGGAACCGGATGGTCAGGGGTTTTGGCCACAGGCTCACTGGCCACAGGGGCTCCCCGGCCTGGTGGCTGTCACCACAGAACGACCGTGGTGGTAGATGGTATGGCTGTTTTGCCGATACCTGCTGCCCCTCCCCATGGGAAGATTGTACCTCATTACTCTGTTCAATTCGGGCAGGCCTAGGATTTGCTTTAGTCAATGAAATGTGAGCAGAAGGGATGGGGTCACCTCCAGAGGAAACTGGAGGGCCAACCGGTACTTCCCCCTGCTCTCTTCTCTCGGCCACGAGAGAGGCTCTCTGTCACCCGAGGGCCACACTGTAGAGGCGGCGAGGAGTAGGGCTGCCAGCCCCCCCACATGGTGGACAGTTATTAATGAGAAATAAACCTTTGTTGGTAGAAGATGCAAAGATTCGGGGGCGGTATCACCACTGACCGTATAAACTGGCCTTTCCTGTTTCTGTCTCCGGGAAGGTGAGCTCGTGTGGAGAAATGGGCCAGGCAGTCTCACCTCAGAGAGGCCTTCACACTGCCCTCCATCCAGGCTTCCTCTCCTGCTGGCTCCCAGGATTCTCTTCCCCAGAGCAGCCCATCCACTCCCCCCAAACCCTCACCTCTAACTCTGCCCTCTTACTCCCAGGAAACGGCCTGGCCCTCTCTCTCCCAAGAACTCTGGGGTCACTGTGTATGGTCCCTCGATATGCCCTCCATCTCTGGGTTCACCTTCCCCAAACTTCCCTCCTTCCTTCTCTTGAGTCTTCTTTTGTGCAAAGCGGAATATGGCCAGAGATGCTGTGGGCCTCCCAGGCTAAGACATTCACTCAGGGAGCTCCAGGGCTTTTCAGTCACCTCTGACCTGTACCTCCTGGTTTGCCCAGGAATGAGGGCTTTCACGGAACACAGAACTCTCAGTGCTCCAAGTGGAGGAGTCCAGTCAAGCTGACTTAGTTCCCACTTTACCTAGAATTTAGTCCAGGGCCAAACAGGAAACTATTTCAGTGCAAGACTTTCAGACAAAAGCAGAGGAAAGGCTCTCACGCTTTTCCTGCTTTTATAGATAAAAGGGATATTTGCACAACCCCATGTGGCTTGACTTCACAGAATCAGCCTTGGCATTTATGATTCCTGCTTCCAGCTGAGTCTCCAACTCGGTTCTCCCCCTCACAAGTGTGTACTGGGATACAAATAAGGCAAAGTACTGTTATTAATGGAAATCCCTGAATCCACTGAAAGTTACTTAGAAATGTAAATCATTAACAAACTGTCTATTACAGTAACAAATTACCCGGAATACATCTTGCAGCTGATGAGACAGGTGCTCTGAGCTGATGGTGCCTAGTGTTTATGGAGGAAAAGGATAAAAAGGAGTAAGGAGTTGTCCATGGATTGGAGCCGAGGATGCTGGCAGGGGCAGGGTGGGAGGAAGCCAGCGAGACACCTCCAATGGCTAGCACTTCAGGGGCAAAAGCGGCTGTTTTAAGAAGGAGGGACTGAGGGCTCAGGTGGGGTTTTCTGCCACTTTTTTGGAGGGTGGTTTTAAAATCTAGAAGCCAGTTCTCTGAAAACCGGCCAGTCCTCAAGCAGTTTTATTTTAGGCACTGTTCCTTTTAAACATTTCTTTGAATTTAGCCAAGGTTCCTGTTCCCTGGTCTCTGTGCTACCAAAAAGAGGAGGAATTTCCCAGGAGCCCTTGGGGTGGGGCCAGGTGGGCAGTAGCCCCGCCCTCACACCTCGCTGCCCTTAAGCCCTTGTATCTAGGTTGTGCTGAGGGGTTCCCCACAATATCTAGCTCACCTTTGGGGGTTCCTTGAAAGGTTCGCTGTAGAGGCTGCGTATTCTTCTGCGATCAATGACCTTATTGTCCGCTGGTGTGGGCTTGTTGGCTTCCCCTTTGAACTGGGCACTGTAGCTGGTCTCGTGAGCCATCTTATCATCTGGAGGCTTGTACTGGGGCCTGGCTTTTATCGGTTTCACAGGCTTGATATCCGTCCATGCTCTGAATTCGTTTCTGTGAATCAAAGAAAGCATAAGCGATATGAAGCACTATCTGGTGGGACACAGTGGTTCTCGAACAGGGCTACAAGCACAGCAAAGCTCTCAGCGGGGCTCACTGCTGATGGAGGAGCGGCTCAGCAGTGAACTTCCCTGTCTCCTCATGGGGAAGCGCGTGGTTTCCTTCCTGCTGCATGGGTGCAGGCTGCGGCAGTAGCCCTTGTAGGAAGACAGGCTGCCAGCTACAACTGTGTGATCATAGAGAGGCAATTCTAATCTCTGGACCTTGTTTTTGCACTATCTTAGATGAGGCTGAAAACACTCAATCCACTCCATCATGCCTGGATTCAACCTCTAGGACTGAATGCCTGGCACGTGGGAGGTCAAGAGTGTGAGAATGAGACGTGTTAGAAGGTGTGTCTGGAGCCTTCATGCCACAGCCAAGGACCAAGGCCCCTCCCCCACCTTGTCATGCTGAGACCCTTTGTACTCAAGGGTCTGCTAGCAGAGGGCTTGCTTCCTATGTTGCCAGAAATTTAACAGTCTTAATCCCTGTAGATGAAAACACTCATGAGATGTCTAAATGCTTCCAGATACAAACAAGCAAAATGTACCAAACACAGGTGGAGTCACTGTTAGGATGGGTATTTCGGTGAGTACACGCAGGACAGTCTTCGCGTGCTCTGGTGTGAATGGCTATCGGGCCTGACCCTTTAATGACCACCATCTGCTGCTCTTTCCTGAGTCAGTGTGTCCATGTTCTTATCGTGGCTCCTAACCAGCTGTTTCTGATCTGTTACAGGGCTGGAGACTAGATGGGGACAATGTCTGAAGCAGGGTCGAGTACATGCGGCTGCTTATAGAGGCCATGCGGTCCATCCTGTTCGTTGAGTGCATGACATCCGACGGATCTGTTCCCACTGGGAGCCATGAGAAGCTGTGTTGTGGGAAAGGAAGAGGTAGGATGTGCGTAAGTGCGGCTAGGTTCTTCCAGCGCTCTCGTCACCCTCACCGATGAGGCCCTCCTTCGGGGCTCAGAGACGAGGGGCACAAACAGGAGGGATGACGGAAAGAGCTGAGGCTGTGAGAGTCCTGCAGTCCCAGCCCCACTTCTAACGAGCTGTGGGGCAGGCCCCTCCCTTCTCTGAGTCGGTCAAAAAAAGACTCAGACCAGACAATGTCTTTATCCTATGACCTTTTAGCTCAGAGGGTCTCTGAGTCGGTCAAGCTGGTTTGGTTAACACAGAGCCCCTTGTTGGTCATTTGACCTCCTGAGGGGAATTGGCTCATTTGTGAGGAGAGAGATCACAGTTTCTTAAGAGACTGTCCTCCCCACCACCCAAGCATCAGACTCACCTTTCCAGTGCATCTTGGACCCTCACCTAGGGACCCTACTGACTCAAATACAACATCCCTAGAACCAAAGCATCTTGTCTCCCCCTCCAAATTGTCTTCATTCCCTCATCATTCAATTTATTTCATTCATTCATTTGCAACACATTTCCTGAGTGCCTAGGGTCTCTCTGGCAGGATGCTGAGCTCTGTGGAGCCAAACTCAGTAAGAGAAGCCCTGGGCGCAAGAGGGAATGAGATTTGTCCAGGATGGTAAGAAAAGAGCCATGAAAGAGGGGGGGAGTGGGGAACACAGCCTATGCCAGCCTGGGAGGGAGTCGGAGATGTGGCTTCTGGAGTGGAGTCAGAGATGGGATGGGGAGCTGGCAAGGGTTCCAGGCAGAGTGAGGGGTACCCGAAGAGGCAGCTGAGACATGGCCCTTTGCACGCAGTTTGGGTGGTTGGGCTGAAGCTTGTGGGGAAGAGCACAGGAGGCTGGACAGATCGTGAGGTCCTGCCAGCCATGCTGAGGGGATGGTCTGGACTGTATCGAGGAGCTGCCAGATGGTTCCAAGCCAAAGAAGAATATGGCAGATTAGTTTGGGGAGAGAGAACTTTGGCAGCAGTGTGAATGGCGCATATACGGGGAGAGGTGAGTCAGGAGGCCAGGCAGGAGACTGTGCAGTGTGCCGGGAGGAAGACAGAGGCCTGAACCAGGACAGTGGCAATTGGGACTGAGAGTGGCTCCAAGTCAAGAGGGAAGTGGGCAGGACTTGAAAGTGGCTGAGTCGAGGGACGCCAGGGTCAAAAGGGAATCTGGAGAGATTCAGGATTTGGGTTTGTGGATGTCAGCGCTACCCACTGAGTTGGGGAAACTGGGAGGAGAAGGGGACTTGGAGGGTTGAGACCCTCCAATTCTGTTAATGGCCCCCATCTGCTCTAGCCTCAAGGCTGCATTATATCTTTTCCTGTGCTCTCTTCCACTGTTTTACACTTCCGTGGGTTCACCCAGCTACTTCGACCTGACTTCTGAGCCATTCTGGGCTGGACTGGGTCACACTGGGCACTGTGGCCACCATGACCCCCCCCAAGTCTCCAGGCTCCCCCTCCTTCCTCCCACCCTTTAGGACCCGAGTATTGCCAAAGCCCCTTATACGTGGCTTATTGGTAACGACTTGGTTACTGCATATATGAGGTCAGAACCCTGAGTTTTTTGCTCCTACTTCTGCCTGCTTCCAGAATCAGGATTGACACAGGTCTACACTGGCCTGAGAGCTGTTTCTGGATCATCTCTCCCAGGCCAGCCTCTGCAGCTTTCCTGCATCTCTGGCCTGGCCTCTGGGCTGGCAGGCATTTCACAGTGAGCATTATCCGTGGGTTAATTGTCCTCGGACAATTGTCCTCGTGGGATCAGTCTGGTGACCCTGATCTTAAACAACTGATCTTCATATGAAGCCATGTAGTGAGTTCCATGATAAGGCCACTGCAATTAGGACAGACAGTTCAGCTGAAACCCAAATTCTGCTACTTAGAACTTTCTTCAAACTCGCCATAAAACCTTCCCCAGCCACAAGCCGTAACTAAGCATCTGTCACACAAGTAGAATCAGCTACCATTTGTTACCCACCTTTTATAAGCTGGAGGGTTGTTTTGGGTTTGCTTTGGTATATTATCTGTAATCCTTACAACAACTTTGAGAGACGGTCATATTGTATCTCTCTTACAAAAGAAGGTAACCCAGGCTCAGAGGGGTTAGGTGGCTTACATAGGCCAAAGAGCTGGCAAAGAAGCAGGACTGATCTATGAGCCTGGGTCTGTGAGGCCCCATGGCCCACATCCTTCCACTACACTTCTCCCATGTGTCGACACTGCAGTGTGTTTGGCCTGTTCTCTCACTGGAGGGGCCTGTGCGGCTCAGGCCTGCTGAGTGCAATGCCGTGGAGGGTTTGGTGACACAGCTGCACGAGATGACCCCTGAGCTCCTCCAGCCCTGAGATGCTTCTCCCAGAACAGCATGGGCCACGCTCTCAGCTCAGTCATGACCACAGCCTCTTGCCACCAGCCCAGGGTCCCCTGTACACATGGACTCCCCTTTCCGTGCAGCTGGATTTCAGCTCGATGGTTCATTCCTTTAATCATTTGACATTTACCAAACACCAGCCATGGGTGGGGCATGTGTCCTACAGGGCATGTGACCCAGTGGCCGAGGTGGCTACAGTTTAGTAGGTCAGAATCTGTCTGTGTGTGGTCCTAAGCAAATGGGACAGAGGGACAGAGGGAAAAGGATGCTTAATTTTCAAGGGGGCACTAAAAGATGGAGACAGAGAAGTGGACAAAGGGAATTCAGGCAGCACTCTGAGTCCCTGAGGCAGGCTCAGAGAGCAGGTGAGCGCTCAGGGTGTGGAGGATGGTGTCCTTGGAAGGATGTCCAGGTGACCAGGCTAGGTGGGAGCTGGGGCCAGGCTTACAGGGCCTGGAATGCTTTGTTTACATGCTTGCAGTTGGCCTGGGGAGCTGCTGAACGTTTCTGAGCGAAGCAGCACTGTTCCTCCATTAATGTCCTCCTCTCAGACTGCCCCACTTTTCTTTAATCTTCAAGGCCCAGCTTGGGGCTCTCCTCTTCCAGGACTCCCTCCTGGATTTCTCAGCCCAAAGTTTCCTCTCTCTTGCCTCCTGGATACTTTACTACCTTGTCCAACTTTGTGGTGACCCATGCAGTTGTACATTGCTCTTTATTTTATGAGTTCACTTTACCTCTCCTGAGGGATGAGATACATAACAGAAAATTCCAGATGGAACCCGACTTTTTAGTCCAACCTCATCTGCAAGGCTGTGAAGGGATATCCTTTAACTTACCCTATGTCAAACTGCGGGTTAGGGGCAGAGCTGGGTGAGAAACCCCCTGGTGTCTACGTGCTGTGCCAGGCCCTGGCCCTCACCCAGGCCCCCACTGAGAACCGTGTTCCATATCTTTCTCACATTCTCCATGGGACTTCAGGGCTTGGCATTGAGTGACTATTTCATGGAATTAGCTCTTATTTGATCTCCTTTCTGGTCTTTTCTTCTTGTAGGAAAGAGTTGTCCATACTAAAGCAAGCATCTGGTGTCTCCCAAGCTTTCGTAAAATCCACCCTCCCTAGATTGACAGGAGGCTGCCCAGAGCCCCCAGTGAGTGAAGCCACTATGGTGGCAAAGGGTTGGGGACAGGAAGGAAGCCCTGACAATCAGGGGGCAGGTAAGGAAAGGAAGAGTTTGCTAACACTTCCCAATGCCCACTTCCTTTAGGCTGAGCTCTCTGTGCATCCAGCCTTAGTTTACCTTTTCATCATCCCTGTGAGGTTGCTGTTATTAGCCCCACGTTATATATGAGGAACCTGAGTACAGACAGGTGAAGAGCTCGCCAAGCCAGTAAGCCGTTATTGGACGTGAGTCTGTCTGGCTCAAAGCCCATGCCCCTTCTGCCATCCCACACTTGGGGGTGGATGTGTAACCCGCCACAAGCTCATGGCAGCTTCAGCTCCGGGCAGCAATCACAAGACAGCACTTCCCTTCAGCCATTCTGGGTGCCCCAGTGAGACTGTGAGCATATGGGAGGGTCCCACATCTACTGGCTGCTGCCCCTGGCATCCCAGAGAGGCTCCCCATGCCATGGCTCCTCCTGTATCATGATCCAGGGAAGCCATGGGCTGCATTGCCATGGGCCCATGATCCCCTCCACAGCAAATCATTCCAGGCTCGATGCAGTTCTTCTCTCCTGCACAATCCCTGCAGGGACAGAGCAGGGTTTGGGATTATGATGACCCTCTGTGGCTGGGTAAACTACACGGGGAAGTAGGCTCAACCAGTATGTTCAGGTCTGGGTTTAACAGACTCCTCTAATGGCTCCTGTGTGCTGGAAAATCTGTGGAGAAAAGCTTGGGCCAGCCTCCAAGCTCCCATCAAGGAACAGCAGAGACAGGCCCAGGGTAAGTCACCTCACAGAGACCTGGTAGACAAGATGTTCCTAGACTGTTCCCACGGGGCCTTTAGATAGGTGCATTCTTGCATTCTGAGAAGCTGCTAAAGCAGTTTGCTGACCAGGCAAAGATTTTAAAGGAGGCAACAAACACCCTACTTTTGCCTCCTCCTGTCCAGTCCCCCTGTGCCATCTCACTTCAGCCCTCGAGACCTCCTCTCCCTGGACCGTGGCCTCAGAACCTCAGCATCAGAGTCCCAGGCTCTCCCTCCTCCCTCTGATTCATCGGCACAGGCTCCAGGAGAGATTGTCCTCCAGCTCCGCCATGAGCACACTACTTCCCTGCTAAACCCTGAGGCAGATCCCAGTCACTACAGGACCAGCTGTGCTCCAAGCCAAGGCCCCCTCCAGTTTGCTCACGCTGTGGCTCCTCAGGACGACGTGCACGGCCCTGTGACTCAGCCCGCAGTTATCCTTCTGGCCTTACTTCGTCCTCACCAGCCACCCCGTCGTCACTCAGTGAGCACCTGCTCGGTGCCAGGTGCAGCACAAAGCTCCTTAAACGAATTACGAGCCCGAGCCCGAGCCACAGCTACCACGGCTGACTTTGCCAGTGACATCACCACGGCCCCTCCCCACACACCTGCCGCACTGCCCCTCCTCCGAACTTTCGCCCTTGCCGTTCCCATGCCCAGCATCCTCTTCCCTCCATACCCCCTGGCTTTTGCGTGGAGCTTGTTCTCTGACCTTATCCCTCCGCAGCACTCACTGAGCATGTTACGGCAGGTGGCCTGGGTAGGTCTCTCTCTTCCCTCCCAGAGGTGCCATCGTCGAGGATCAGGACGGTCTCTCTGCATCTGTGTGATGCTGGCGGAGCCTGGGCCAGCAATTCAAAACGCAGCCTCCCCCTCTCTCTGCTGAAGGATTGGCTGCCCCAGAAGTCCTGGCTGCCCCAGCTGGGCGAGGGCATGAGGGGGCCGTCCAAGAGTCTCTTGGCTTCGGGCATCTGTGTCACTTCTCACCATATCCACAGATTCTTGCACACTCCTCTCTCAGGTGGGACTCCTGCTTGCTTCCTTGCGGAGCACTCACACTGAGGACAGAAAGTGGCCACGACAGGAGGACTCACACACACGCCCCCACGGAGAGGCCTGTGCGCAAGGAACTGCAGTGTCGTGCTGAAGGGCACGTGAATGGGCCATCTTAGAGGTTGAGCCTCAGGCCCCCGCAAGGATTCAGATGATGCTGGGAGAGTGCCTAGAACCATTCTAGAAGCCATTCCTTGGTTTCTGACCCTTAGAAACTGTAGGAGATAGTAAACATTGGTCGGGGCAGACACTTAAACCACTGAGCCACTCAGGAACCCCCCGCCCCCCGCAGTGCTTGTATTTCTGACCACTGCAGTCAACATTCCGGTGCTAAGAGAGGGCAAAATCTGGGCTGCAGCTTCCGATGCCAGGTTTATTTCTGAATGCATTTCACATTAGACTTGAACAAAGTAGCATTCAGTGAATGCCTGATTAATTGAATCTCCAATACTGAATGTCCACCATACACAGACGTTCGCTTAAGGACCTGCCCCACTTACACACATTTTCTTGCAGTGATTCAAGGGGA
Organism: Mustela lutreola; assembly: GCF_030435805.1. Classification (NCBI taxonomy): domain Eukaryota; kingdom Metazoa; phylum Chordata; class Mammalia; order Carnivora; family Mustelidae; genus Mustela; species Mustela lutreola. Next base: position 229,952,883 of record NC_081290.1, on the reverse strand, counting down.
AATACTGAAAGAGCAATTATGGGGGGAGGGGGAGACTGAAGACAGGCAGGGAGCCAGTTGATTGATGAAGCCCGGCTCCAGGAGAGGGAGGGGGGCAGGCATCAGAAGAATGGCGAGAGAGTTTGGCCTTGGAGAGAAAGCGTTGCCAAAGAAGAGAATAGAGGCTGCTCTTTCATTTCTAATTTGAAAAGGCCTAGCATTTACAAGAAATGATGAGATAGAATTACACAAGGAATAATTCTACTGCTGGGGAGAATATCTACATGTGTTAATTGGTGCAAATCACTTCTCCACAAAAGTAGGGACTCAATAATGGATTACTGCCAGCCGTGATAGAATATAAATTCCATGTCTCTGCCCATAAGGCCCAGATTTATTACATATCTAAGTTCTTGGGAAATAAAATTCTCTCCTCATCCTCTTGACAACAAAATTTCCAACAACATTCTTCCACTGTTTTATGATGGAAGAAAATCGTGCTGTTAAGTCTTAATGGTCTAAAATCTTCCTACGGATTCTCATAGGTAATTTACATTGTCATGGAAACATTAAGTTTCTGTTCAAAAATCTTGCCTACGTTTGTTATATTAAAGTGTTCTCGAAGAAGGGAAGCAGGCTCTTTCATGAAATCTGTTGGAAACAAGCCAGTGAACGCTGTCGGTTGCCAAGCTATTGTCAGGAGCCTGTTCAAGGAAGTAGGATGTGGAGATTAAAAAGAAAAAAAAAAACACCTGAGCCTAGAGGGGTGCAGGGGCTTAGAGCGGCTTTTCTCTCTTTGGAGGGGAACGAAAGATTGTTTCTTCCTGGTAGAAATGACTGGGTCGGGAGAGGAGCTTTATGGGCTATGCCTGTGTATTTGCTTGCTTGCGTCTTTCAGCTTCTTTTGTGTGAGAGGGAGAAAGGGGATCTGATGGAGAATACCAATGCTGTAAGCATTTAGGACCACAGTTCTTGGCCATTAACATCCAGTAAACACATGCACAACACATATATAATAGTTTTCTAAAATGCAGAAGGCATGTACTTGAGCAAATCAACGTCTGTATATAAAGAAAAGTTTGAAGCACATCTAATGTGAACAGAGAACGAGTGGAAAAGAATCCGCCCTTTCCTTTACATGGAAAGATCCACTATGGGTAGCAGTTGGCAATGACAAAATCAGGGCTTCAGTTTCTTCATTAGGTAAATGAAGATTCTGTGGGTAACTGCTAAGTCCTGTCCCAGGCTGCATGAGGCTCACAAGCCCAATGCAGGGAGCCTCATGGGAAATAGCGTTTCACACAGAGAAAGCTCATGTGCACAACATGTATAGAATAATGAGGACAAAGAGTTAAAAATAAAATTGCTCAATTAGGGGGTGCCTGGGTGGCTCAGTGGGTTAAGCCTCTGCCTTCGGCTCAGGTCATTGATCCCAGGATCCTGAGATTGAGCCCTGCACTGAGCTCTCTGCTAGGCAGGGAGCCTGCTTCCCGCCCACCTCCACCACTTGACATTTCTCTCTGTCAAATAAATAAATAAAATCTTTAAAAAAATAAAAATAAATAAAATTCCTCAATTAGGAGTCAGTGTGATTCTACACAAATTAATTGATGTTGCCATATTTACTAGGCACTATGCTAAGAACTGTATGGAAGAAAAAAGTGCAAAATAGGAAAGCTATAGTTGTCAGGTAGAGGATAAGAATGAGGGAGTGTGGTGGTTAAAATAAGTACACATACAAACACACCTCAGGTAGAAAAAAATAAGAACTAGAGGAGAGCTTATAGGAAAATCACAAATCCCTCTTTACTCTGTCCTGCTCCCCACTTCCCCATTAGTAGCTGGGCGTTTTAGTCATGGGAGTCCTGGGGTGGTTTTGCCAATAGACCACAGAGTTATCCGGCTGAGGTTGAAAATAGAAGGCTGCATTCTTCTGGGTAGTTGGGTCCCAAAGCTTTGCATCCATTAGTTGCAGAAAGATGGTTCCTTAGGAAACAGAAACACCGAGAGTATATCCCCTGAAAGTGCTGCCTTCTTCTGGGGGCGGACCTAGGATTCTGGGAGGATACTCCGATGAGGTGAGCTCCACACAGTTCCAAGGATGTTGCATGATACATTTAGAGAAATGTTCAATAAGCTTAAGTTTCCTCATTCTTTGTTTGGTGCCCAGGAAGTACTTAGTAAATATCTTTTTTGCAAATCAAGCTGGTGCCGAAGAAAATGGCATTTTGTATCTTATTGAGACCCATGCTAATTTATTCTTTAAAATGTAATTCAGTTATGCGGGAATACTAGGAGAACTTCATGTCAATATATCTGGATGAAACAGACAAATTCTTAGAAAGATGCAAATTACAAAACTGACTAAAAAATAGAAAAACTGAATAAGTACATATCAAGTAAAGAAATTGAATTAGTAATTTAAAATCTTTCCCCAAAGAAAAACCAGCCCCAGATGGTTTCTCTCGTGAGTTACATTAAACATTAAGGAAAAAATAAATACCAATCCTAACAACCTCTTTTAGAAAAGAGAACATTTCCCAACTCATTTTAAGATGGGTAATATCAGATATTTTTCTGATACCAAGCCAGTCAAAGTCCTTACAAGAAAACTACAGGCCAGTATTTCTCATGAATATAAATATTAAAACTCTTAAAAAAGAGGAGTAAATCAAATCTAGCAACATATGGAAAGGTTTATAAGCCATGAACAAGTGAGATTTATCTCAGGAATGCAAGGTTGGTTTACCACCCTAAAATCAGTTAATATAATATAACATTTTCATAGAATAAAGGTCAGAAACCACAGATCATCTTAATAGACATAGAAAAAATATTTGCCAAAATCAAACACTTTTCCATGATTAAAAAAAAAAACAAACAAAAACCCTCAGCAAAGCAGGAACAGAAGGGATGTTCATCAACCTAATAGCATCTACAAAAACCCTACAACTAACATCATACTCAATGGTGAGAGACTAAATGATTTTCTCCCAAAATTAGGAACAAGGCAAAGATGTCCACTGTCATCACTTCTATTCAACATTGTACTGTAGGTCATAGTCAGTATAATAAAGCAAGAAAAAAAAATTAAAGGCACACAGATTAGAAGAGAAGAAGTAAAACTGTCATTATTTACATAAATATGATCTTGCACTTAGAAAATCCTCAAGAACCTACAAAAAGTACTAGAACAAATGAATGAGTTTAGCACGGTTGCTGGATACTCAATATATAAAAATGAATTATATTTCTATAGACTAGTAACAGACATTGGAAAAAGAAAAAAAATTTAAATCCATTCATCAGAAAGAGTAAAATACTTAGGAACAAGTTCAACAAAAGATGTGCAATGCCTATAACTGAAACCTACATAACACTGCTGGGAGAAATTGAAGACCTAAATAAAGACATACACCATGTCCCTAAATTGGAAGAGTCAATATTGTTAGGACAGCAGTTCTAGAAATTGATCTATGAGTTCAAAGCAATCCTTATCAAAATCCCAAGAGGACTTCTGTAGACAATGACAAGCTGATCTTAAAACTTACACGGAAATGTAAGAGATCTAGAATTGCCAACACAATTTTGAGAAAGAGAAACAAAGTCTGAAGATTTACTCTACCTGATTTCAAAAGTTATTATAAAGCTACAGTGCATGAAGATAGACACATTCATCTAAGAACAAAAGAGATTTTTGCATATAGTTAGTGCATTGTAGCTGGCTTTTCTTGGGGTACAGAGCTGATTAAATTTGTTAAATCTTCTGTAATTTGGTGAGCTGATTGATTATTCAACTACTGGTAGCTTGAAATCAGCCATGTGAAAATATCAGGAAGTTGGCCAACACTACAAATCAGGCCCCTCCTTTTTTCCAGAGAGCTAGTTAAACATTTACCATCATACCACTGCTCACATATGTGGTTTATTTATTTTTGAAAAAATGTGCTAAGGTAATTCAGTAGGGAAAACCATAAGTGTTTCCAGCAAATGTGTTGGGAAAAGTGGATATCCATGTGAAAAGAAAACGAATCTCAACCATTATCTTACACCATACACACAATTGTAATTAGAAATGGACTAGAGACCTAAATGTTAATCCTAAAACCATGTAACTTATAAGACACAGAGGAAAATCTTTGTGACCTTGGAGTAGGCAAAGATTTCTTAGATCTGACAAAAAACCCCAAAACAATAAAAGAGAAAAATGATAAATTTAAGTTCATCAAAATTAAACTGTTTACTCTTCAAAAGACACCATTCAAACAAGGTAAAGACAAGCATAGTCTGAGAAAAATATTTGCAAAACATCTGTAAAGGATTTGCATTCAGAATATATAAAGATCTCTTAAAACTCAATGATAAGACAAAGAACCCAATTTAAAAATGGGAAAAATGTTAATAGACTGTTTACAAAAGAAGACCTACAATGGCAAATAAGCACATGAAAAAATTGCAGGAAATACAAATTAAAACCACAGTAAGATCCCACTACATACAAAAGAAGACCTACAATGGCAAATAAGCACATGAAAAAATTGCAGGAAATACAAATTAAAACCACAGTAAGATCCCACTACATACTTGAGAAAATGGCTAAAATAAAGCACATTGATTTTGCTTGATGTTATAAAAAATGTGGAGCAATCAATCTCTTCTACATTGCTGATGGGAATGTAAAACAATACAGCTACTTTGGGGGGGGAATTTTTTTTTATGTTAACCATACACTTACCATATGACCCAGCAATTCTACTCCTAAATACCAAAAAGAAATGAAAATACACACCCACAAATGACTTGTATGTTACTAACTGAATGTTAGTAACAGCATTATTCATGGGAGCCAAAGAGCTGGAAAGAACTCAAATGTTCATGAACTAATGAATGAATAGACAAAATGGGTAAATCCCTTGAACGGATGATACTCAGCAGCAAAAAGGAATGAACCAATATGGAGGAATCTCGGGAACATCATGCTAAATCAAAGAGGCCAGACAGAGAACATTGCCTATTATATGATGCCATTTACATAAAATTTCTAGAAAAGGCAAACTGTAGAAACAGGAAGATCAGGAGCTGTCTAGGCCTAGGTCAGGAGGATGGGTTGATTGAAAATGAACACAAGGGATGGCAGCATTCTAAAACCCTTTAAGGGATGGCTTTACCACTGTATTCCTTTATCAAATCTTATCCAACTGTGCACTTAAAAGGGGTGAACTGTATCTTATGTGAATTATATCTCAGTAAAGCTGTTAAAAAATCCAGCTGGAACATCTTCCCTGACCCCCCTCCTCTTGCAGGGAGGTGATCCTGGCCTGATTCGATGCCCTGGGACTTCCCTGTACCAGCTTCTTTGTCTGATTTCCCACATCGTGCTCCTGGCTATTTGTTTGCAAGCCCATCTGTGAGGCCTGGGAGGGCCAAGGTGGCTTCGAAGCAGAGTTGCAAAGAATTACTATCTTTTGTTCTTGATTCCATATCCTTATATATATGATTCCATAACCTTACGGAACCTTATAACCTTCCCTATGATACAATCATAGAAATACTTGTAATCCTACCCTGCATGTTTATTTCTTCCATTTAAATCTTTAGGCCTCTGGAAATATATTACTATTTTTGTGTGGGCTGCTCAAGTGCGAAAGGCAGCACTGCAGCCTCCGCTGGCAAGGGTGTGGGGAAAGTGCAGCCTGACTCAACCCAGCAGGACACCTCTGTGCCTCCCCAACCCCTGTCCCTGGGATCTGATACATCATCAGTCCTCACTGCATATTTATTGACTATGTGAATTAAGGAGTGAAGCCTTTAAAACTGTTATCCTTTGATCTAGCAATGCCATTTCTAGAAACTTGTCATAAGGAAATAACTGGAAAAGAAAACATTTTTTCATGTATTACAAACTCTTGTTTAATTATCATGTGTGAAGGCTGCAAACTATTCCTTTGTTTGGAAATACAAATTCACTCTAAGTCTGCCAATGCTGGGGCACGACCAAACCTCAGAAATTATTAAGTAATGGTGAGCATAAAAATATTAAGTAGGTGATCCCCATGATGCCATTTTTGGTGCATTTAATGTCATGCTTGTTTTGTGTTGCTAATGATTCACTGGAAGTGACACCATTAAATTCTGCTTTGGGCTGCCTAAGCGTCCTCTCAGCTGAGGTAGCCGGAGCTCTGGGGGCACAGCAGGGGGAGTGCAGCGGGGCAGCAAGAGGGTAGGCAGTCTGGTAAGGGGAATTACAGACTTCATTTACCCAGGTACAACTAAATGCTCTTGGCTTCGGTGCCTCTCTTTCCACAATGCAATTTTTTTCCCCCAGCAAGTCTTTCAGCAACCTGTGAACTCTAAAGAAATAACAGACATACTCAGAGGCATCAGAGGCATCAGAGTCAGAGAAAAATGTGAGACTTTTCTTCAGGCCATGAAATCTGGAGGCGTTTTTGTCAAAAATGGGACCTAGGGGCGCCTGAGTGGCTCAGTGGTTTAAGCCTCTGCCTTTGGCTCAGGTCATGATCTCAGGTCCTGGGATTGAGTCCCACATCAGGCTCTCTGCTCAGTGGGGAGCCTGCTTCCCCTTCTCTCTCTGCCTGCCTCTCTGCCTACTTACGATCTCTCTCTGCCAAATAAATAAATAAAATCTTTTTTTTTAAGATTTTATTTATTTATCAGAGAGAGGAGGGGGAGAGAGCGAGCACAGGCAGACAGAATGGCAGGCAGAGGCAGAGGGAGAAGAAGCAGGCTCCCTGCTGAGCAAGGAACCCGATGTGGGACTCGATCCCAGGACGCTGGGATCATGACCTGAGCCGAAGGCAGCTGCTTAACCAACTGAGCCACCCAGGCGTCCCAAATAAATAAAATCTTAAAAAAAAAAAAAAAAAAACAAACAAACAAACAAACAAAAAAAACAGGACCTAGAATTTCTTCGTGAAGCTGCAGTGTCATGACACTCAGTCTTGTTAGTCACTTGCTGGGGCCAGCAACCAGGGGGGCAGTACATTTGGTATGGCACCTTTGAAGGCCAGCTGTGGGACGCCTGGGGGGCTCAGTCAGTTCAGTGCCTGACTCTTGGTTTCAGCTGAGGTATGATGTCAGGATCGTGAGATCAAGCCGGCGTCAAGCTACATGCTCAGAACGGTCTGCTTGGAGTTTCTCTCTCCCTCTGCCCCTCCCCCACCTCTCACGTAAATTGTTCTTTAAAAAAACCCATAGAGGCCAGTTGCTAAGGGGCAACAGGAAAGCCAGGGCTGCATGATTTCCTATCTCATCTCTACGCCACAGGTGGGAGGCACTTACACATATTTGCTCTCTAATCTTCAGGGTGGCCCCAGAAGGCTGGAGTCTCCCAAGTCCCAGATCAGTGCAGGAATTTACATGGGGTGTCTCAGTCACTCAGGTCAAGATTTGAACCCAGGTCTGTTCAACTCCACAATTCGACCTCTTTAAGCTGCCCCGTGAAAGCTTGAAACACTTTCATTAGTCGTGTCTTTGCATGGGCCTGTCCTCACCTTGAATTTTGTCTTTCCACTTTCTGCTGGGGAAACAACTACTTCAAAATGCAGCTCAGATAGAGGCAAAGAAGGCAGTAGAGAGAACAGGTTAAAGACACAATCTAGGGCACCTGGGTGACTCAGTGGGTTAAGCCGCTGCCTTCGGCTCAGGTCATGATCTCAGGGTCCTGGGATTGAGTCCCGCATCGGGCTCTCTGCTCAGCAGGAAGCCTGCTTCCCTCTCTCTCTCTCTGCCTGCCTCTCCATCTACTTGTGATCTCTCTCTGTCAAATAAATAAATAAAATCTTTAAAAAAAAAATCTTTAAAGACACAATCTAGCATAATCTGCGGGGCCATCAGGAAAAGGTGTGCGTTCCTGAGAAAGGCAAGCATCGCACTGTGCTTTAGGTTCCTGAGGCTCCCGGCTTGGGCCCACTGGTCAGCAAACATACTGAACACGACATCTTTCGTGCAACAGGGCTTCAAACTGATCTTTTAACCATGTCTTCATGTCTCTGAGCCTCTGCCAGGTGCTCTGTTTACTAAGCATTCATGAAGCACCTCTGAGTATCGTTCCCTTTAAGGAACTTCCAGCTTAGCGCTGAGATGTGCTCTGGGAGTTCAAGGTTCCCAAGAGAATCTGAGGGGGTTTGATAAGATAAACAGAATATTTCATAGAAGAGGAGGCACTAAAATTCCTGTCAGTATCCCGACTCTGAGCTTTCCAGGGCTATGCAGAGGAAGATCATACCCACAAACTCTTGATCGCAAACTCAGCACTTGGACTTGCCTTGGTGGCCCTCCTGTCCCAGACAGCCTGGATTGGCAAGTTCTGGCCAGTGAGCTTGAGAGCTTTCAGCCAGGGGGAACACATTCCTTCAAAACCCCTGGTCCTTCGGAGAAGCAGTGACTATTTCATGGAACCCTTCTTCACATCAGTGCCCTGGCACTCTTTGTCATTGTGCAGGTCACTGGGCTGGCATCCGGTGACTGGAAAGCCAGTGACGGAGAAGGGAGAGCAGAAAAGGGATGTGTCAGGGCCTCCAAATGTGCCAGATGCCCCACAAAAACATGCTGTCACATGTCATCCCCACAGAAGTGCTCTAAGGCATTTTTCCAGATGAGAAAACCAAGGCCCAGAGAGGCGAATGATTTGCTCAAGGGCACACAGCTGCTATATGGAAGGGCCAGAAATCAAATTCCAGAGTGAATGACTAACTAAAGATCTGACATTTTCCTATTGTCTTATGTTAATCTGTTTCTGTATACAAAGCAAATGAAAAATTTAAAAATGACTTTTATGTAACTATTAGTGTAAAATGTAAAGCCTAACATAATGTGCAGATTGGGCAACCAGAAGGGAGGCTGTGTTGGGAGAAGTGATTAAAGGACCTCTGCTGCTTCTGTATCTGGAGGGTCAAGGCCAGACTCCTCAACCAGACCTTGGTTCTGGCCCTGCTGTGGCCCACCTCTGCAGGCCTGCTGCCTCCCACTTGCAACCCCTGAGCTGCTCAGCCACGTGCCTGCACTGGTCTTCACTAGTCTGTGCTCATATTCTTCCCTCTTGCCAGAATGCTCTCCTAGGCTCTTTGCTTGACCACCCCCCATCCCTGCCTCACAATACTGTGAAGCCATCACTGATCTCCAGACAGGTTTAGGACTTCTGCCAGCTCCCAAAGTGTGTCCTTCCCCATCTCAACCACGTCTGGAAGATGCTTATATTCTCCTCTGGGCTAGAGGTCCCGAGGGTAGGATCAGTAGGCCAGGGCCCTGCCCAGGGTCCGGCACAGAGCAGGCATTCAGAAAAGGCGGGCTGAATGAACAGAATTGTGTGAGAATCAAAGCAGCAACACTGGAAATGCACCCCAAGACGTCCTCACCTCATTTTACCGCCAAGGATTACATAAAGGGCAGTGGAGGCAAGCCAGGTGGGATTGGGTCAAGTACAGGAATTCAGACTTGACTCTGGAGGTGGCCGGAGCCACTCAAGTGGTGGAGTGAAGAGATGATGTGGACTGGGAGGCACTTGGGTTGGGTGATTCAGGCCCCCTGGGGACCATGAAAGTCTGGGGATAGGGAGAGACTGGAGGCTTCAGAGTCACATATGTTCTGTTTAATGATGATGTATTAGAACTTACTGTCAACTCTGCTGACAAATGATTTAATTCAATGGCTGAGCATCTGCAGCAGTATAAGATGATCACTGTTTACTAAAGGCCTACAGTGTGCAAGGAGCTTTGTCCCCCTGATGTGACTGCATCCGCAGCACTACCCTTTGGGATGGGCACTATTACTTTGCAGTTTATGGGTGAGGAAACCAAGGTCAGAGAGGCGGAGTTACTAGCTGAGGCCTGAGAAAGGGTGAGCCAGGCACCATGTGAGCACATGTGGGTAAAGGACAAGGAGCCCACCGGCTAGTGAGGGCCAGAAGAGAAAGAAATGGATTGGATTCCTGTAGTATGAGCAGTGCTAGAGCAGAGAGCAGCACATGGGGCTGGAAAGGCCCACAGCCTGGCCCCAACCACCATGGGGTTTCATGGTGAAAGGTGACAGAAGAAACACAGCCCGAGTTGGAGACAGGCGCACTGTCCTATCGCTTAGGTTTTCTCTTTTTGAAGCAAAACCAGACTAGGCAAAACCTAGGAAGAAATGACTGGAAGCGGAAGGACAAATATGCAGAGCTGCGTCACATGAGACACAAAAATCATCTTCAGGCTTGTCGTCACCTAACAGAGGCTCCTGCGTGTGACTTCCCAGCAATGGGGATTAGCCCCATCCTTCTGCCTCGGGAAACTCTGGGGCCACTGGGAGAGTCTCAGGGATCCTGAGAGACCAAGGGATGACAATCCAGCCGCAGATGGCTCTGCACAAGCCCACCACTTAATTAGATTGCTGTGAGAGACCGTGTAAAGAGATAAATGAATTTGGGAGGACGGGGTTACAGGAGGGGGGTTACAGGAGGGCGGGCACCAGGTGTGCCCAGTGTAGGAAAGCCAGCATCAAAGGGGGTTAGGGACTGAGACATCTCCAAACAGCCACCACTGTGCCAGGGGAGCGGTCACTGTGTCCTGTGCGTGTGTGCATGCGCGGGCTCTGGCCCAGCAGGGAAGGGGCGGGGCGTTGCTAACAAAAGGACCTGTAATTCCGCTTTAAGATTCATCTTGATAATGGTGATGGCAGTGAAAACTGCGGACATTACGGAGAACCTTGCCAGTGCCAGCAACTGAGGGAAGTAAGTTTAGGCACTATCTCATTTAATCACCACAGAGGCCTCTTCAGGTCGGGGGTTATTACCCTTCTCACTTTACCGATGAGGAAATTGGAGCTGAGGGTAGTTAAGTGTCCTGACCTTGGACAGCAGTAAGTGGAGATGCTGAGGTTAGACAAGAATAATACAGTTAGCAGTCGTGTCCCTGGACTGAGGGGGGAACTCAGCTGAGGCAAGGAGACAGTACCGCATTGGAAATTAGGGCATGCTGTTTGTTAAAGGGCAGAATTTCCAGAGCAAAGGCTGAGAAAGGTACAGGGACAGGGCACTGGTGAGAACTCTGTGTGCCACGAAGGGGTTGCTTTCCCTCCAACTGAAGTCAAGAGAGAGGCTCAAGGACACCTGGATCTTGGGGGATACAGTAGTGACTCTCCAGAGAAGTCTGAAGGTCAGAGATGGCTGGCTGGTCTGTCCAGAAGCAGAGAGAGGGAGAAAGGGCTTCATTGGGGGTGCCTTGAGCTGTCTGTGGTTAGGGCAAAGAACACAGGAGGCAGTTCCTGGGGCCAGATGGGTTCAAGAGGACTACCTCAAGGTGTCTCAGCAGAAACATGTCTCAGCAGAAAGAAATTGGAGGGACTGTGGGATGCCTAGGGTGTAGGAAGGAGTGTGGGACCTGCTAGAGGGATTCCCTTTTATCCCTCTCCTGGAGGGAGAAGTCTACAGTGATGAGTGGGGTCTCTAGAGAACCCAGCAAAGCACCTCCAAAACACTAGTAGGAAAGCCTACTAGTCCGGAGAGCACCAATCACTGCGACCACACTAGTCCCCAAAGAACACTTCTGTTGCTTTGCTTCCTGCTCTTCACCCCTGAACCCCAAAGTTGGGCAGGTTGAATAGGGGGCAAGAAATAGGACAAGTGAAGTAGAAGCCCCACCATGGGCTTCTCCTCTAAAGCAGGCTAGGGCTGCATGAGGGAAAAAGGTAGTAACTTTAAACAGGCTAACATCTTGACTATCACATGGGATGGACATTTTCATGACAGAGGACTTTTATTTACTGAAATTTGCTGTACAAGTTATACAACTAGCCCAAATTTTCAAGCAAGGGTAGCAAAAGAACTTGTCCCACAGAATAAATAGAAAAGGATAGTGGGAAGCAGAATTAAAGGTACCTTATAATTATGTCCTAAGAATTGCTTTTGTTCAATGTAAAAGTTATATTTCAATGTATGGAAACTTACTATATACCAAAAGGTCTAATATTGATTTATATGCTTGATCTAATTTAATCTTAAGCCAACCAACCCTTCAAGATGGAAGTTATTCCTATTTTAGAGATTAGAATGTTGAGGCTCAGAGAGGTAAAGTGACCTTTTTAAAGTCATAGAGCTGGCAAGTGGGAATACAGTGCCCAAACTCACAAGGACTCCAAGTCTGGATCTTTCCACCATGTCTTTGCTTGGGACTCTAGCAGGTCAGCCTATGCTGAACAAAGCGGTTCCTAGGAAGGGATTTTGTTTTATTTTGTTTTGCATCCTCAAATCACAAGTACATTTCTCCTGAATCAATTCTGTTCTCAGGTGTGTAATAAAGATTCCACTAGAAAAGATAAAAAGCTTTGCTTTAAACACGGACACAAAAAATATACATATTTTTTTGAGACCAAAGAGATTGGAAAGCAGTTTATTCCATAGCTGCCATTATGTGACTGTTTGTCAGAGGATTAACATAAACTACAGTGGTCATAACTAAATACACCAATGAAAGGGGCTAGATTGAGATATGAATTCAAGTTTGGAAGACATGGCTGGAGATACACTGGCGGGGGCAATGGTGGGGGAGCACATAGACAGGACAGTGGGAAAATACTGGGAGGGAAGTTCAGCTGAGTGGCAGAAAATGGGCAGAGGAAAAAAAATCAGTCAGTGAGAGTAAATCTTGTTGACATCAGAACAAAAGTCCCAATTCTTGCTCCTAAGATATATATTTAATTGTTTTATCATCTGTTAATACATTCTTTCTTATTAAGTAGGCTCTGTGCCCAGCATGGAGCCTGCCGCAGGGCCTGAACTCATGACCTTAAGATCAAGACTTGGGCTGAGATCAAGAGGCAGACACAGCCAACTGAGCCACCCAGGAGTCCCTGTTAATACATTTAAAAAATCCACAGCAATGAGATAGCTAGATCAAGGAAAAGACCTACCTTAGAGGAGAATGCTTGACAAAAACACTCCATGTGATTTCACATCTGTGTGTGTGCATGTGTGCATGTGCTGCGTAATTACAACCACTACAAGAATCACCATTATCAATGTCTTCACCGTGCTCTGTTTCAGCCCTCTCCCTGAAATCCGCCTGCCAGTCAGAGAACCAGCAGGTGACTTGGGCTTAAACACAGCCTACTTTCACTGTGGAGCCCCATGTCTTTGGTTTGGGGATCAGAGAAATACTGGCCTTCTATAATGAGTTGCGAAGTGCTCTCTCCTCTTCTATCTTTTGGAAAAGTTTGTGAAGGCTTGGCATTAATTCTTCTCTGACTGTTTGGTAGGATTCACCCACTTCTTTGTGTTTGTAGTGCGCTGTACCTAGTGCACAGCTGAGCATGCATGAGGATGTTGAGTAGAACTGAATCTGTCTCTTTAATTTTGTATCTTACCTAATTTATTATGTTTTATCTAATTAGTTCCAAGAAGCTACTTGATAATATTACAGAGTATTACAAAAGTCCAGACAGGAGGCCAAATTTCAGACTTTATATACCAGGACCTGAATTTTAGAGTTGTGACCTACTAGTCGGTCCTAAAAATAAGTTCCCTCAAATTCCTCTGGGTAAAACTCGCTCAAGTGATGCTGAATTCTAGCTTCCCACTCATATCCTTCCTAAATCCACTGTTCAGTAAAAGAGTCCATAACTATATTTTAAATACAAAATGCTTAACTTAGAAAGGCTTCAGAAAAAGGCAGCGAGGGATTTGAAGTGATTCATTAATGACAAGGATCTATTGCTTTTTAAGAACACCTGTTCTCAGACTTGGAGGACCAAACACCATGAGAGCATTTCTTTCCTAGTAACAAAAATTTGAACTGTTCCTACCCCTGAGGCGAAGCCCTGGGAACTGTATGTGAAATAGTCTCGTAGGGTGATTCCTATATAGTTGCTCAGAGGTCAACTCTGGTGACCCTGTGGTGAAAGGCCATGACTCGAGGAGCTAGTGTCTGCAAAGGGCCCGGCACAGCACCTGGCTGGAGGCGGCAGGCCCACCGTGCTGGCGCGACTAGCATAATCTGACTTGCTTTGGGGAGGGTTTCCTGTGGTGAGATGTCATTGTCCACAGGCCTGTGGCCCATCCCTAGCTACTTTTGGTCACTCTTCCACAATCTCCACTACTCTCAGCAATAACAAAGCATGGCCCGCCAGCAGGAGCTGGGGTTTGGAGCCCCAAATATGCCCTTTACCAGCTGGGTGACTCTAACGAGGTCCCCTGCCCTGTGTAAGACTCCATTTCCTTACCTGTAAACCAGGGATGCTGTAACCTACCTTGCTATGGTACTGTGATGATTTAACGAAATACTGTAGGAGATTTTTCTTTGGAAAAAAAATTTTTTTTTTTTTTTTTTTTTTTTTTACTTGAGTTTAGTTGCCACAGCAGACTACCTTCATTTCAGATGCACAGTGGAGTGACCCAGCTTCTTCGTCCATGATGCCGAGTGCACCACAAGTGTGGCAAGTATCTGGCCCAGTATAACACCCTTACAGTGCCACTGGCTACACTCCTTGTCCCATGCCCTTCCTTCCCAGGACTTCTCATTCCCCAGCTGGAAGCTTGGATCTCCCATCCCCATCACCCCTGCTACCCATCTCCCTGCCCTAGAAGTAATTTTCTTTTTTTTTTAAAGATTTTATTTATTTATTTGACAGAGATCACAAGTAGGCAGAGAGGCAGGCAGAGAGAGTAGGAAGCAGGCTCCCTGCTGAGCAGAGAGCCTGAGGACATGGAGCTTGATCCCACAACCCCAGGATTATGACCTGAGCCGAAGGCAGAGGCTTCAACCCACTGAGCCACCCAGTCACCCCTAGAAGTATTTTTCTTAATGGATTTCTGCCCTTTGCCCAACCCCCTGCCCCCACCCCTCCTTTGCATGGGCTCATTTAACACGGGGCCAGCAGGCCACAGACACACCTTCGCAGCTGTGGGAACGGATGGCTGCCAGGCACTCTGAGTTCACAAAATGCAGACAAGGGGAAAGGGGGGAAGGGGCACAAAGGCCGGTGACTAGAAGATTATGCAGGCTGGAGGATCAGATCCAGCCTCTGTCATTGCTCGCTTTGGAGCCCCAGCCTCAACATGAGACCAGGGAAATTCTGCTGAAAGGGAACATACTTATATCCTCAGGGGCTCTGCTATATTTAGGGGGGACAGGAAGGAATACCAAGGTCAGATCTAAGAGGAGATCAATGAAAAGTGATCATTTCTGCTGTCGCAGGAGACAGGCACTAGCTATCCGGTTGTGTAACTCAGCGGGCATAGTATAATTCGATCCCACAGATTGCCCCGGCAAAGGCATTTCTGGTGTATTTTGTTGCAGTGGACGCCAAAGTGCGTGGGTGAGCAGATCTCTCGCCATGGTGGAATTACCCCTTGGGCACCATATAGACATTTTGTACTTCAAATCCATTGGTTTAATCAACAGATAATCTAAGATCATGAGACAGTCTTCTTTGACTCTTTTTACATCTATTTCCTACTAGGGCTCTGGGAATAAAAGGACTAGTTCTGTCACCTTGGGAGCAAGTTACTTTACCTCACTGAGCTTTCTTATTTAATTCTCTCTTCAACCCTATTAATTCCATTCTATTTCCAGGAAAATGAGGTATAGGGGGTGCACTACCCAATGTCACCTGGCTAGTGAGTGGTAGACCTGAGCACAGGCAGGCTTTCTCTGTGTTCTCATCCACTGCAACTTTGAGGGCTTGCCCAAAGACACCAGGTTAGGAGGCCAACATCTCCTCCCTTTCAGATGTTCTTCTGGGTCCTTCCTTGTCCAAGCATCTGTGATCATAATTTGCCAGAGGGAAGATTCAATGTGTAATATTTTGTAATTCTTGTGCAAAAGTTTATAAAGAAATACCTTTCAAAAACAGTCACAAGTAAACAGGCTCATGAATTTTATATGCTCCCTGATTCTTGGATGTAAGTCAACATATCTATCCCTTTTCCCTTCCCTTTTCACTGAATAAATACCCTTCAGTTACCATTATTTATGTTTTGTATGACTTTCTATTCTATTGTTTTCTGTCTACTACTCAAAGCAGATATAGGGACTTTAGGGGTGTACATTAAAAAAAATTCAGATAAAGAGTAGGGCTGCTCTGGGCTAGGAAAGAGTGGGAAGAGAGTGGGAAGAAGGACCCAGAACCAACCTAGAGAGTTAAGACTTGGGTGATGTCGTGGACACTACAGTCCCTGTCTATTGCTTCAGCCAGCCAGCCAGCCAACAATCCCTAGGGCCTAGAATTTTAAAGCTGGTAGACATTCCAGAAATAATTTAATCCAGTATGTTAATTTTATAGATTGGGAAAATAGACAGAGGGCCAGGAACTCCATCATATTCCATAGCAAACTAGAGGCAGGGCTAGAACCAGCACTCTCAGGCCTCTCATTTTCTAGTCTGATTTTTGTTTTGTTTTGTTTGCAGCAGGATAGTCTGCTAATATACATTGTCATTAAAAACAGCAATTGATAATACCTACACAAAACCCAATAGCTTGGGAACATACCTTTACATAAGCATTTCATTTGCATTATCATTTACATGGCATTAGAAATTATTCCATTGTGTTCTTCAAATTTCTTGATGCTTGTTCATAAATCCCCCATCCCATGGGACACGTGAAGGCTTTCCAACAAGTCCATCTGACTATTAGTTCTTTATGTTAATCCTCATATAACTTGCAATTAAACCTCTCTGCTTTGGCACATGCTCTGGCCGTATTTATGAGTTTCCATCAGTAGTTATTGAGGGCTCACTGGATGATGCTCAGTAACTCGCTGCTTCATTTAGTCCACATATATTACCTGAGGTGCCATTGAGAGGGGATTGGGATAGAACGGAAGGCAGAATAGACAAAATCCCTGCTGCCTTGGAGAGTAGTGACTTACAGTCCAGTGACGGAGGATGGACACTAAACCAATAAGTCGTTCCATAATATGCCAGGTGGCAGGAAGTTCTATCAAGATTAGTAAAGGTGACAGAGAGTCACGTGTGCTTGTATGTATGTATATGTGTGCTGTGTTATCTAGGGTCAAGGGCAGCCTCTCTGATGAACTGATGTGTGCGCAGAGACCTGAAGGAAGTGAGCCTGTGGGCTTCTGGTGAAGGAGTCCTCCTCCGGGCGGAATGCTAAGACCCTGAACAAGAGGTATGTGTGAGGACAAAGGCCAACTGTCACTGGATTGGAGCTGACAAAAAGGAGGGGAGGAGGAGTGGGAGATAAGACTGGAGGAGCAAGGGTGGGTGGGGTAGGGCACTGCACCTCAGAGTGAGAGATCTGATTTCGTTTTATGTGAGAAGCAGAGCCCCTGGAAGATTTGGGCACTCATCTCATGCTGAGGGGCATGATTTGCTTTTCGTTTTGGAGGTTAAGAATGAGGAGGACGAGGACACAGGCAGAGCAGTTAGGAGGCTATCTGAATGATCCAGATGAAGGATGACAATGGAATGGGCTATAGTAGCTGTGTCAGTGCCACCAGATCAGGTGAAAGAGACTCCAAGTAAAGAGGATATTCGAATAATGCCATAGGAAGTATGTCAAAAGTGCTAAGGGCAAATAAATGAGGAGGTTTATTCTACCTATGGGAGAGAGGGCAGGAATGTAGAGGAGGCCACGAGTTGAGTCTTGATGATCAAGAATTCACCAGAGATGGTATCCACAGCTTTTCATGGACCAAAGGGTGAAAGCAAATTCCACAAAGACCCCAAGGGATGGTTGTGGTCAGAGAGTAGGGGATATTTGGGGGGTCAGTGGAGCCTGACGGGGGGCATGAATGAGGAGTCATGTGACACTGAGGAGCCCTGACCCCCATTGCTCCAGTCCTCATGCTGAGAGCTGGGCCAGGGAGGCCCAAGCTGGACAAAGGCTCTGCCCAGGGGGCTTCTGAGCTGGTTTCCATAGAAGCGACTGTGCAGCGCTGTGCCAGAGACCATGGCTGGGACACTAGTCCCTTTGTCAGGGCACGTGTCTTTTCCTGTTTTTAGGACACCCTCCCCCACGTTTCTCCCTCTCCTCCAGGGACAGAGTAGTGGCGGGGCCCGTGAAGCTAGTGGTCAGGGTCTCTGCTGCTGCTCCTCTGCCCTGGAATGTTCTGAATGCCTTCACTCACTTAGGATCTGGCTCTTTAGAGGAACATGGATTAAGAGATATGCTGACACTTTCCAAAATATTGGGCAGGAAAAGTTCTCCCTTTTCTTTTAATGAGGTTTAAGGGCCATTAAAACTGTATTTGTCATTTGTAATCTTGTAGCTATGAAGAGATGCCCTCTTATTACTCTCTCACTGAGCTTTCTTACACCAGATTACTAATGAGGTAATTACCCACAAAATAATTACTGCATAATTACGGGGGGAGTGGGAAGGAAAATGTGGAGCAAAATCAGCAGCCACAACTTGGGTTGTTATGTCAGAGATCTGATAAGAATTATCTCCCTGAGGGGTGCCTGAGTGGCTCAGTGGGTTAAAGCCTTTGCCTTCAGCTCAGGTCGTGATCCCAGGGTCCTGGGATGGAGCCCCGCATCAGGCCCTCAGCTCAGCGGGGAGCCTGCTTCCTCCTCTCTCTCTGCCTGCCTCTCTGCCTACTTGTGATCTCTGTCAAATAAGTAAATAAATAATCTTTAAAAAACAAAAAAACAAAAAAACAAAAAAAAGAATTATCTCCCCGAAAGTCAGCAAAGTGAAAGTTTTTGGGGCTCATAAAATGAGAGATGTATCATCACGGTTTTATAAAAGGAATTAGTGAGAAGCATGCCTTTTGACCCTGCCCTGGGGACCCAGCATCTTCTCAGAGGCAGTCTTGGCCAGGAAAGCATGGTGACTCTGCAGTCAGTCGGGGTCCATGGAAGGCCCAGCCTCCCCTTCCTTCGCGTGAAGCCTGGTGCAAGGGCCTGATTCTGCCTGAGCAGAAAGATGGGAAAGATGCTCCTCCCAGGTCTTGCGAGAGGACTGAAGACTTCCCTGGCTCTGGCGAGTGCGCTCACGAAGTGGTACACTCCTCTCTGACCACTTTCAGTCACGATCGGTTCCTACAGCATCTGTCTGCCAAAAACCCAATTAGGCGAGGCTGGAGGGCTTAGCAATTATTCAATAATTCTTACCCATCTATTTTCCCTTGAAAGTGCCAAAAATCTTTTGGTTAGTCTGTCAGTTCATATTTTTAGAAATGGGAGGTAAAAACAGAAACCCATGCGGATAAACATGGAATTTGAAATGGCACAGCTGCATCGGAGGCCAGGCTGTGCGGGGAGCCTGGCACAGTCTGCACTCATCCTGGGGCCCGTGGGAACATCTGGAACATCCAGCACTGAGAGCAGCTGGCCACAGCCTGTGTCTGAGAGCCGCAGGAGGCAGGGCTTCGGGGGCTGTCTCTTTGTTATGCGTTTAACATGGAGCTGGGCAGATAGATGCTCCACAAGGCAGGCCACTCAGACATAATTCTTGTCTAAGGAGCTGATACGTATGAGAGATGGTGGTGGGTGAAAGCTCTCGTTTGTGATAAATACACGGAACCCTCTTTACACATTCTAGATTCTAGAATGTGCCTAGCATTGTTTTCTCTAGGCTGGTCTCCAAATTCAGTATTCCTAAGGATCACCTCAGGTGGGAGTGAGGGGCTTGTTAAAATGTGGCCTCCTGGGCCTCACCCTCACAGTCTGACTCTGGGTCTCAGGAAGCTGAGCTTTAAGCAAACACCTCAGGTGGGAGTGAGGGGCTTGTTAAAATGTGGCCTCCTGGGCCTCACCCTCACAGTCTGACTCTGGGTCTCAGGAAGCTGAGCTTTAAGCAAACACCACGGTTCTCACAGAGGTCCATGGACAGCGCACAGCAAGAGAAACACTGAAGTATTTACTTGACCTGCATAACAACTTTGGGATAGAAACAGAAGAGACATTATTCAGGGGGTTTAAATAATTGGCTCAGGGTGGACCAAGTGGCTGAGTGGTAGGAGCTTGGACATAACCCCTCAACCTCCCCACGCCATCCTGCTGAAAAGCCATCTCTTCCATTAAGCCTTTGTCCAAATAAGTATTCTTGAAATAATCTCTTCCTCTTAACACCCAAAGTGTGCTTCTTTTTAGTTACTCACAGTCTTCCACTTAATACAATGCTACAATTAAGCACCTGTCCTACCTCTGTATTAAGCATGTCTTCTTATTTTGGTGTTTTGGCATCTGGGGAAGCTGCTCCCCACGGTCACTCCAGGCTAGCCATTCCTAGAGGCAGTAAACATGCCTTCTGTATGCATACCCAACCCTCCATTGCCCAGACCCCAGACACTGCCTCTATTGGGTTCTCACACTTGGACTACACTCCTCCTGCCCTAATCATCCCAGGGCTAGGCACCAGAAAACTAAGGACAGCCCCTGTGCCCCAGAGGCCACTAAAATTATTCAAACAAGCCAGTCCTTCACCTCCTTAGCCTGCTTCCCCTGTCTGACCCACTTCTTCCTGGGAAAACCACCATGAAGTCTCTTGCCCGTGTTTCCCCTTCCTCCTTCTGCCTCCTGACCAACCCTGGGGCTTCCCCATGTGGCCTGGCATGTATGGTGTCTGCCATCCCCTCCTCTCGAGAGCAGACGATCCTTTCAATGGCAGTCATTTCTCTCAATCTGGTGCCTTGCCACGCCCGAATAAAAATAAAACCTGCATGTTGAAAGCAGTCTCTCATACTCAACTAGAAGTGACCTGAGGACAAATGCTTTCTCTCAGAACAACTATTAGATTAATTCACTGTAGTGTTCACTTTGGGTGTTCAAAAAATATTCGTTAAATTAATTTTAAAAGTCAAGTTTAGCTGAAGCCTTCTATCAGTGATTTTGTTCACTTTGGGGGTTAGAATTTGTAGTCCATTTTTAAGTTGCTCCCAAACTTCTGTTGTTTCTCTCAAGCCAAGTGTCAAAGCAAATGGCAGATCGTGTGGAATGCTGGGTTATCACAGGCTCCCTTCAGTCATGGAAGGGAAGCATTTACTGACACTGAGAGAAACAAGGAGCAGTTCCAGCCTTCTCGTTTGCCATGAAAACAGACAATCCTGACTCACAGATAAACACTTCAGAGGACAGAAACATTTAAAAGGGCAGGTTGTGGTCTGCTCATGAGCACCCAGACATGGGCTTCAGAGCAGGAAATGGAAGAATCTAAATCTTTCTGGACTCCTGGCCCCATGCTCCCTTCTGTCTCACCAAGAGACCCACAGCTCCACCGTTCTGTTTTGCTTGTCCACATATTTCACATCCCAGCCCACAGACCACTGACTCGTAGATAAATACTTAAGAGGACAGAAATCTTTAAAAGCGTGGAAACACATGGAGCAATTTCAAATCTTATTGCTGTTTTCAGAAGTATCTAAGCAAAATAATTCCTCATTCTTCTCTCCCTATTGGGAGGGTTTTTTCCCCCCTTTATGCACAGGCTTTATCAAGCTGGCTCAAATACATAAGAAATAATCAATTCAAAAACTAAAATGGCACTGCTAGCTAAGATGGTGCCACAGCATCCACTTAGGAATATTCATTTTGGATTAGTTTCTCATTTTGGCCTCAGCCTCGGTTTTTAACCAGGCAAATCTGGGATGTGAATGTAGGGTGGCATCTCACTCCAAATCCCATGTTTTTTTTTTTTTTTTTTTTTTTTCTCAAAGCTAAATTACTCAGAAGAACTTTTTGGAAAGTCAAATACAGAACCAGAAATGCATGATTTTAACTTTATGAAAATATGAAGAGAGGAAAAGAGGAACTAATACTCAAATTACAGCATCTGTATATGAGCAGTGGGATTTGAGGCAACTGACACTGTCGGTTTTTATTTGTTTACAAATTGTACTAAAAAACCAAAACAAAACAAAACTAAGCTTCCTAATAAAAGAGGGAGGCAAGGAAGAAGAAGGGAAGGAGGGAAGGAGGGGGAGAGAGAAATACTACTCTTCAGGCTGCCTCATGCCTCAAGTGACCCTCCCGGGCACAGCTGTGCCAGCTAGAGTTGTCTGCTGGTTTCCTCTGGGCGCTGAGCCTCGGGGCTGGCTGTGCTCAGGCCCCACCCTTGCTCTCACAGCTGACCACCTCCCACTCCGCTGAACACACACAAGTCTATCACTTTCAGTTCCACTTGATTTCCACTCTCCCCTCTGGCTGGTGGCCATGGAGTCCTCTTGGCACCCTCCCTGCTAGTTCCCATGGATACCCCCGATTCCCAGACAGGCGGCTGCTCCGAGCAGATGGTCGTTGGCACTGGGCGGGGAACAGGCTGAGAGGACATCTGAGTTATCTAGTACCTGGCATCCTTCTACTCACCCCCACCCCAACATGCGTGCACACACACACACACACACACACACACCCTTTTTCCTAGCTCTTGCTTGCTCCTAGCCTTGACAAGGAACTCACGACATTTCAAGTGTAACAAATACTATAACACCAACTGCTAGCATTTATTGAGCACCTACATCTGGCAGACAATGACCTACAAAGTGCTTTGCATAGAAAGGGAAGGAAATAATTTATCAGGACAGTTGAAAGAGTTCGATTTTTCTGACTCAAGTCAAACATGATTATGTGGGCCAAGTCTTTTGGGGCTAAGTGTGGACTGTTGATGTGCATGAGGATGACTCTGAAACATGATGAAATTTCCAGTTCTGGGCCCAACCTTAGAAATTCAGATCCAGAAGGCCTGGCAGGACCCAGGAGTCTGTGATGGGGCTGAGGAATCTGCACCTTCAATAGGTACTACATGTGATTCCAGGGCAGGTGGTCTAGGCCACGTGAAAGAAAGCCTGCCCTAGCTCAGGGATTCTCCGACTGTAGGTCGGAGGTCTGGTTAAAATGCACTATGACTCAGTAGATCTGGGGTAACATCTGAGATTCTGTATACCCAATTAGCTCCCAAGAAGGGCCGATGGTACAGGTCCATGGACCACACTTTGAGTAATAAGAACATAGATGATCAGCCTCCCGGAGCCTAGTTCACATCACAATGACCTGCCAAAAGCCCAATCAGGTAAGCCAAAGGACATTGCAATTATGTAATAGTTTGGTTCAGAGAGAGTGAAGCACACTGACCCCACTTTCTGCCCGTGCAATCCAGAAAGAGGACTACATCCAACACCCCTACCGGTTCAGGAGTCCTTGACCCTGTGTCAACAGTGCTCAGATTTCCAGTCACAGCCCTGCCATTCCCTGGCAGGAAGGCTATACCCGGGCCTCCCTGTTTTCTGTACTTGGTTTCGTTTCTCACATCTCAAGCCTTTGCACATGCTGTTCTGGGTTTCTGGAATGCACTTCCCCTTTCACCACGTGACCTCCACTCCCGGGCACCTTCCTGACCACGCTGGCACTATGCATGCCCTGCTTCCGGCCTTGGCCCTCTCCAAACCTCTCCCCTCCCAGGTGCCAGACAGGTCTCCTGAGAATGCAGATCCAAACACTCATTCTCTCTCGTTTAACATCTTTCAGTGGTTCCCTGGAGTTTCAGGATAAGGAGTCCACAAGACCCTTCATGAATGAGCTCTGCCCTCCTTCTCTGGCCTTTCCCTACTTTCCACCCATGTTCCTCAGAAGCCCTGGGATCTACCTTCCCTCATACTGTTCCATGTGCCTGAGATGCTGCCCTCCAGTTTACACAGCAGAGTTCTACTCAATCCTCAGAACCCTGCTCAAACATCAGTCTTTCAGAAGATTTCTCTGTCCTTCCGATTTCCATATCTATTTTAGATGTTGGTAGGGTGCTGGAGCCAGCTCATGCTATCTTGAGAGAGCCATGTATTAAATTTTCTGAGCCAGCTGTTAAGCACAGCCAGTATAAATAAATGTAATTATATAAATATAAATTAACCTACTGTATCAAAGGAAAAGGTAACAAATGCTCAAAATATCACTTTCTAATTATTTTGCTCCATGTCACCATCATCCATGCTCTTGAGATAACTTAGGTCTATTGTACACACTGATGGGAACGTTGTGTACTGGTGGCTTCTGTGGAGCTGTTCCAGCTCCATGGCTGGGAGCGGAAGTCAGCAAATGGGCAAACCAGGATTGGGTTTATTGGTTTCTTGGCTGCTCAGACTTAAAAATTGATGGAATACAATGTTAACAGTGCAGATTAAACGTAAGAGTGTGTCATCTCTGTAAGCTGTTACGTTGTAGGCAGCACAAAAAAAATGGAGGAAATATTTTTCCAGTACTCACAATGCTTAACAGAGGAAGCGAAAAGCTCACAGCGTTCGCTAATGAGTGCGGCTGTGACGCGTCTTCAGGCACCCTCATTGCTTCCCTTTCACCTTCTCCTCACCACAAACAAAAATACCAGCCAACATTTATGTCAGAACCACACTCATTTGCCAATAATTTGAGTGACTTCTTTGTTCCATCCAGGAACGGATGGATGAATGAGTGAAAAGCAGCTCCTCCCCTAGGAGGATTCGATATACTAACAGCTTATATTTTCAACACCCTGGAAAACCAGAATTCTTAACTATAAGAATGACTCTACAACTATAAACTTTGAGGGACTCTGAAGTCCCTCCAAAGAACCCTTCACTGTTCCGTGCTTTTGTCCCAGCTTGTTCTGGAAGTGTGGAGCATCAGTACCCAGGCCCTTGTCTCCCAGTTTCTCACTGGTGGTCTTGGGAAATACTCCTTCCAGCCTCTAGTTTCCAATGGCGTCCAAACCATTATGATAATAGGGGCAGTGTGATCTAGGGGGAGGGGGGAACAGGTTTTAGGTGGCCTATTCAGGGGTGTAAATTATGCCTTCAGTTATTAGCGGTGCAACACTGGAAAAGGTATCCAACCTCTCTGAGCCTCAGATTACAGCACCTACAGGACAGAGCTGGGAAGATGAGATAGGATGTACAGAAAGTTGATGCTATTATTTCTACTGCCACGATGGCCACGGCTGCCAATAATACTTAGGATCCTTTTATTATGTGCTGAGTACTAATCCAAGCAGTTTACATTATAGTCCATTCTTCATAGGCAACAACATGGCCAGAAGATAGTGGAGAGATATTTTTAAAGTGCTAAGAGAAAACTAATGTCTATCCAGAATTCTTCCCTCAGCAAGCTATCACTAAAGTATGAGGGTGAGAAAAAAGTATTTCAGACAAAGGGCAGACTTCCAGAAATCAAGAGTGGGATTCAAAAACCAGTGGTGAGCAAAATATTACTGAAAACAGAGGCAAATCTAAGTAAGCAGTGGACATAACAATCTTATTACTAATTGTTTCTAAATTAGAGGATTTGTAAATCAAAGCTGAGCTAAACTATAAGACAAGAACATGCAAGCTGAAGGGGCGATCAGAGGTCAAGTCTGACCAACTTGAAATTGTAAGTCAAACCTACAGATTAAAAAAGATGGATGGATAGACACTAAAAAACCAACCACCCAACAAAAAACTGGAAATAGAATGCACAACTTCTACACAGAAGGGAAAGAGAAAATTTAATCAATTCAGTAAAAGGCTGAAGTGAATCAAAGAAGGAACAAAGGGAAATCATGGTAAATAGAAAATCCAAGAAATTTCTCAAAAGAGATTTTTAGAATTAACAAGAGAATTCATCAAGTTTACAGGCACCAGTTAAACATACAGGAATCAATATCATTCCTATACATCACCAACAACCAATTAGGAAAGGTAACTAAAAAAAAAAAAAAAAAAAACCTCACTTATAATAGCCACAGAATTTAGAAAACGTCTAGGAAAAAGCATAGAAAAAAGACCTTTTGAAGGATATAAAACAAGACCTCAGTTAATGGAATGATGTATCTTGTTTATACACAGAAAGAATCAATATTACACAGATGTCAATTTTCAGATTAACTTGTAATTTTAACCCGTCTTCAAAATCTCAATAGTATTTTTTGTAGTAGTTGAAAACAAAGTCCAAAATAAATATGGGAGGGTAAATGTCTAAGTAAGACCAAGGCAATTCTAAAAAAGAAGAACCAAGAGAGAGACTTGCCCTGTGAAAAATCAAAACACATCATAGGGCCATCATAATTAGGTTAAGTGTAGTATTTGTTAGGAATAGACAAATAGGTCAATGCGACAAAGCAGAGAACCCAGAAACGGACACACACAAGTGATAGGACTTGCTATCAGAGAGAGGGGACCTTTTAAGTCAGTGGGAACAAAGGGGCTGTTAAACGAATGAATTTGGGATTTTTGCCTTTCCACATAGAAGCACATGGAAATATATTCTTATCTCACACTCACACCATTCAAAATTCGTTCCAGATGTACCATGAACCTGAATGTAAAATAAAACCTTGAAACTATCAGAAGAAAGTATAAAAGACTGTGTCTATCACTTTGCCAGTGAAGTCTTTCTGAAATTAGGAAAAAAATGCACAAACCACACAGGCAAGGACTGAACACAGTGAATACACTGAAATGAAGAATTTCCATGTGACAAAGACCCTGGAAATGGAGGCAAAAGCCAAGTCACAGAAAAGAAGATGACTTGTCAGTGTCAGTGTAGGTCAGTTAAAATGAGATCACACCTTAGGGACTACAGGCATGGGGTGTGAACATGCAGTCCACAGAAGAGAAAATGGAGATTTTGATAAACACATAGAAAGTTTCTGAGCTTCGCTGAAAAGCGGGGAAATAGGAATTAAACAATGACCATTTTCTCACTATAAAATTGGCAAAATTTTAAATGGTGATATTATAAGAAAAAAGGATACTTTTTACATGATTCGTTGAAGTATAAATGAGTCCAGCCAGTAAAAAGAGCAATTTACCGATATCTAGCAAAATGCATATAACCTAGATCCAAGTGAAGAGATTCACTTCTCTTACATATTTTCACAGAGACATGTATAAGGATACTCACTGTAGCACCATTTTTGATAGTTAAAAATTAAGAAAACCTAATATAAATAAAGTAAGATAAATAACATGTGATACACTCAATGCTAGCAGGTTTTACAGCCATTAAAAGGAAGGAACTATAAATAAGTGGGTGCTTATGGCTGCTTGTTCGTATTTCATCATATATGATGTTGGGTGAAAAAAATGAAATCACAGAATGATACACAGTGTTAGCTGTCATCTAAATAAACACAGGGGCACCTGGCTGGCTCAGTTGGTAGAGCATGTGACTAGGGTCTTGAGGTTATGAACTGGAGGCCCACACTGGGTACAGAGATTATTACAAAAATTAATACCTAAGAAAAAAACTTGTTAAAAAGTCATCAAATACTATATAAAAAATAAATTAACACATACACACATATGTAATTTCTTCTGTAGTTTATAGATAAAGAGATATGCACCCCAAAGTCATGAGCGGTAGCCTCCTGGGGTAGAGGGAAGGGTGGAATGCGTCTGGGTCAGGTGGGCCAAGAGGTCTTTATTATGAAAGAAAAACATGCTTTGACACAAACAAAACTGGAAGTAAATATAATAAAAAGTTAATTTTAAAAATTCTGGGTAGTGACAATATGGGTGCTGCACTCTTCTTTGTAGTGTACTTTTTTTAATTTCTAAGGGAAAAAAAGAGAAAGTTCTTCAAAGACTTCTCAGACAATGTAGCATCAGATATTTAGGAGGGAATGAGAGCAGTATCAAATGGATGAAACCAAATCCTTGGCCATGATCTGACTCTTCAATGTCATCAGTTTCCCGTCGCAGTCGTGCTCTTCTCCTTGGCCCTGTGCTTTCTCCAGCAAGTTTCAGGACAGGGCGCTTTGGCATCATGCCCTCGGGTGATTAAGGGGATCCTGGAATGTGGTTCCTAGCCGGGAAGGCCTGCAGAGGGGACTGGGCCAACCCATTACTGACAGACCAGGAAATGAAGCCAGAAGGATGGGTTCCAGCCAGGCCCACAGGAAGCCAGGCAGGCATCGAGGCTCACCTTCACCCCCCAGGCTTCAGCTCCAGCACCACCTCCTCAGACAACAGCTCCAATGCCTGGTCTAGGTTAGGCCTGTCAGGTCCCATCAAATGCTTTCCTAGCACTTTGTGCTTTCCCTGGCCCAAATTCATCACAATTATATTTAGTAACCAGCAGCTGGAATGCATGCTTAATACTGCATCTCTCATTCTCCTGCTCACTCCATGGTGAACGGCCTCTACCTTGTTCAGAGCTGTCATCCAACTTAGTTCAGAGCCTGTCCCTCAGGGACTCATCTGTCTAAACTGGAGTGCAGTCAGATTCCATGCTTCCTTTTGAGTGCTAATATTTAAAATGTTGACCGTGAGGACCTAATGATTCATAAAACAGGTACACATCCATGCAACCTACGACATGTATAACATTGCACCATGTTCTTGAGGAGGAAATTCAGGCTCTGAGACTTGAAATGACTTCACCAGGGTTACATCAGCAGTAAATGGGAAGGCTGGGCTTTGAGCTGAGGTTTCTCTGATGCCAGGTCTTTTGGTTGATCCTCTGCACCATGGCGATCAGATCAGTAGCTGGGATTATTAATTTTCCTTCTGTTCTTCACTTTTTCTTGTATATTCTTCCCTATTCTATCACCCCCACCCCTAAAGACCTTGCTTAGTTGAAAGCATCCATGCTTCTGCTGCTGCATCATCTCCTCCTGCCCCTTCCTCCCTTTAGCATCGCCATCACCATTATCACCTTCATCATCATGCTTCTCCCTACTACTGAAGTAGGAACAGACACAGACTGAATCAGGAAGTGCCAAACTGTGGACTCCGCAGTCATCTCCTCAGAGCTGAGCTGAGCGTCTTATTCATAGGAAGTACTCAACAAATAGGAACTGGGTTGAATTGATTTATTAACAAAGTAACACTTTTTCCCCAACTTCTTCCATCTAGATAGAGAGAAGGTAGCATTTATAACGTATCACCTTCCGAGAAATGTAGTTTGGGTTGGGACTATTATGATGTGCTAAATAAAAGGCTCCCCAGAGAATGGTGCGAAAAGATTAGATTCTTAGCAGCTGGAATCACCAAGACTCTCTCCAGTTCCCAGCCAGCCCTTGGAGAAGGGCCGGAACAGAACTTCTTTGAGCTGTCACCACAGTCCTCTCATGGTAGAGGTCTCTTCTGTGTTTCTCATAGGGGTTTCAATCTAGGCAAGAGGATTTGTCCTCAGGCACCTTTTTATAGCACGTCATCCTTATCTATATTTTTTTAAAAGCCTTGTTCCAGCTCTCGGGAGAAGCCCACATGAAATGGTCATAGCAGCCAGACACTGATACTCTTCCACAACGGCGACTCCCGTACCTTGTGTCCATGGTTGCTGTGAGGGATGGGCTGCTGACCCATTACACATGAAGACAAAAAGACTCTCTCTCACACACGTCAGTGGCCTGTTGCTCTTCAGTTGTAAGGAAACAAGAGAATGCCTTTGCCACTTGGGAAGAATAAGCGATTTGCTTAATCAGAAACAGTCAAACCAAGTATTCTCAGGCACTGTGGTCAGGTTATTCGACACTTAAATAGTCTGAAACTTGATAGCATGGTGTTCTGTCCTCAACAATACAGATCAGAGGGCGTCTGGGTGGCTCAGTCAGTTAAGCCACTCCTGATTTCAGCTCAGGTCATGATCTCAGGGTCCTGGGGTCAAGCCCCAGGTCACATGGGGCTCCATGCTCAGCAGGGAGTCTGCTTGAGGATTCTCTCCCTCTCTGTCTGCCCCTCCCCCTTCTTCCCCTTCTTGCATGCTCTCTCTCAAACAAATAGATCCTTTTTTTTTTTTTAAGATTTTATTTATTTATTTGACAGAGAGAGATCATAGGTAGGCAGAGAGGAAGGCGGAGAGAGAGAGGAGGAAGCAGGCTCCCTGCTGAGCAGAGAGCCCAATGCAGGGCTCAACCCTAGGACCCTGAGATCATGACCTCAGCCAAAGTCAGACGCTTAACCCACTGAGCCACCCAGGCATCCCTCAAATAAATAGATATTAAACAAATAATAATACAGATCAGAGATTGGCAAACTGGTCCATGAGCAAAATCTGTTTAGCTATGAGCTAAGAATGACTTCTGGAGATAAATATTTGTAATCAAAATGATGAAGGGGAATACTAATTTTGAATCTCATTTCAGCAAATGTTATTCCCCTAAGAAAAGCCATTCTTCTCATTGGTAGACCTATATTATAAAATATTGTATTCAGTTCTTATTATCATATTTTGAATTTCAACATTAAAACTTTGGGAGATTTGTTTTCTCTTCTTATATAAGGGCTGGCTGAACCTAAAATATGTATTATCTATCCCTTTATAGAAAGTTTACCAATCACTGCTCTAGACCTTTCCAGACTCATCTCCTGCTATGTCACTCCTCACACTTGGAACACTTGTCATATCTGAATGTCCGTGATTCTCCACAATGCATAGTTAGCTCTCCAGGCTCCAGCTCTCCCTTCTACCTGGAATGTGCCACCTCATGCCTGCCTGATTATTTTGCCTATGGAAATGGGACTGATGCTTCAAGATCAAGCTCAGACGCTACCCTCCCTTCTGAAGTCTTCCCCGAATCTCCAGGTCAGACTCAAAAATAGTCACAGAAAATCTTTTATTTAAGCATTTCATGGTTCTCTTTCCAGAAATTCAGAATCTGTGCACCCAGAAGGGCAAAATTGCCTCTTTCTATTAGCTGAGTGGTACTCAACCCCACTTGGGATAATGATGATGAGAATAGCTGTCTTTTACTGAGTGCTTACTATTGGCTAGGTACTACGCTAAATAGTACTACGCTAAATACATCAGTATTCACTTGCTCAATTATTATCTATTAAGCATCTCCTAAATACCACGTAGTGAACTTGGTGCTGGAAGTACAATGGTAAATAGGACAGGTGAGGGGGGCACCTGGATGGCTTAGTTGGTTAAGCATCTGCCTTTGGCTCAGGTCATGATCCCAGGATCCTGGGATCAAGCCCCATATCAAGCCCCATGGTCGGCTCCCTTCTCCCTCTACCCTTCCCCCGTTCATGTGCTCGCATTCTTTCTCTCTCTCCCAAATAAATAAATAAAATCTTAAAAAAAATAAAAGACAGGCAAGAGAGTCACAAGTCACAAACTTAATGGAATATTTGGTCTTTCAGTGACTTTGCAAGATAGATATTATTGATTCTATTTTACCACTGAGGAAGCAAAATCAGACAAGAGAGGTTAAATAACTTGCCCAAAGTCAGGTAGTTTACAAGTGGTGAGCAGAATTTGAACACAAGTCCCAAGATAAAGCTAGATATCTGAGAGGAGCTGAAATTACTAGTAAGTATTGTACTCTTAAGTGGCCTTCTTTGTTCTTAGCTCATTGTTAAAGACCTGCAGGAAGGAATATAAAAATCTGAACCTCTTGCCTTCCCAATGAAACTAATTCCACACTTTTGACACACTGCATAGGTACACCTCCTTCAGAAAATGGTCCCTGATTCAGACTGAGGCAGACTCCCTCCACCCTTTCCTCTGTATCTCCACAGTATCTTCTCCATATTTCTACTATTGCACATACTACTAATACTATAATTTTCTCATTGTTTCTCTCGCTAGAGCTCTTTTTAGGACAGGGATATGTGCAATTCATTTCTATATCCCCATGTCCTAGCATAGTGTCTGCTACACGACCTGACAGAGGTTTGCTGAGTGAATAACTAAAAGACTTTCATTGGTTACTGACCCTAGTCTGTTCTTTCAATGATAGCAATAAATGTGGCCAGCACTTAGTGTGATGGGCATGCACTGGGGAAAGTGTTATCTCCCCCCGATCTTCCTCTCTGAAGTCACTACTGTGCAATTATCTCCATTTTACTTATGAGAGAACAAAAGACTTTTTCAAGGTCACAGAGATTTTTAAGTTACAGAGAAATGACTCGAGCCTAGTTTTAATGGTCAGGAAATCCCTAACAGGACACCAGTACACCTCCCAGGACTCATCCCACCATCCCATCCACGAATCTTCCAACAAAATTAACCAGCCCTTGTTGTGGCCCTAGGGATCTCTGGCCCCTGATTTGAACCTTCAGCAGGCCCTGCCTGGTGCTTTGGATGCTTGTATCCATGTTACCTGCGTCACAAGATGGCAAGCTCCTGTGAGCGGGGATCATGAGCTCTGCACCTTAAATCCTCAGAGCCCATAGCCCCAGCTTTTGCATGCTCTGAAGATGCTGCATTGAACTCAGAATAAAAATAATATTAAGCCCACTGCATTATTATTATTATGCTATTATGATCAAATAAATCCAGCCTAATTCCCTGCTTTTACAGTATAAGCCTCTTTCACAATGGAATAAAAACCCTGAAGGATGGGAGAGATTTAGAGAAGATGAGAGAAGAGCAGGAGGGAAAACTGGAAGCAAAATCCAGCCACAGTTACACACAGGGCTGGTCAAGGCCCAGGTCAGACTGTGATTTGGCTGGCTCACCTTCTGGGCCCCCCATGATTGCAATGTACAACCAGCACTGAGAACCCCCAGGAAAAAGAATCAGGTGAGTGTGGGGAACAGTGAGCAAAAATGCTGGGAACAACCAGACAGGTCAGATCCTGAAAAGCCTCGACTGCAGCCCGAGGTGCTAGTTCTTACTCTGGATGGGAAGGAAATCTGCGGAGAGTTCAAGATAAGGAGGAGTGAGACAGGCAACCCTTTCCCACTGCAAAAACAAGTTGGTGAAGGAGGACAGCCTGGGCTTAGGAGAGTGGGAGCCAAAAAGACACACGAAGTCACTGCACGAAACAGACAGTGACCACAGGGAGCAGCACCGTGGAGGAGGCAGGAGGCAGTGTTTCAAGGAGGTACTTATGGTGTATTTTGTGGCTGGGGGCCTGAGCCCAATTTTCCCACCAAAAGAGGTTACGCCAGGCTGAGTGCTGCAGAAGCGTCTTCAGTCATTTGGGAGAAAATATACACTGGCAATGGGCTATGCTGGTCCAGCAAGGCTAGGGAAGGGTACTATGATGCTTTACATACAAGTGGGGTAGCTCCTGTGGGAACACAGAGGCTGGAGGTAGGGGAGGTGGGAAATGGGAACAGAGCTGGGGCCTGTGCTCTCACTCCACATAGACACCAACAGCCCATCCTCATCCCCCACTGACTCTTCTTCTGCCCAACCCTATGTCAGTGCTGGTTGGGCCCTGCCCCCAGTGGTCTCTTCTTCCCGCCCTCTTTATGCCCCACCCACTCTGATGCCTGTGGGTTTGATCCTCACTGACAGCTCCAGGTCCAGATCTTTTCTGTTCTGCTTTTTCTCTTGAGCATCCATCCTCGATCTCCATTTACTTAGCTTGTATTTATTTTGAAATTTTTGGTTGAAGTATAACATACATAGGATAAAGTCCATAAACCTTAATTGTTTGCATGTCTAAATCCACATAATCGCCACCCAGATCAACACATAGAACAATTCCAGTATCTCAGTAGGTTCTCTTGTGCTCCTTCTCAACTAGTTACCTGCCCCATCCCAGAGAGCACCACTATTCTGACTTCCACCACTGTCAATTCCTTTGGCCTGTTTTTGAAATCCATATAAATGGGATTGTTCAGTAAGTGTCTTGTATCTCTTCCTTTCATTCGTCACCACGGCTGTGGGATATATCCATATTATAAAGTATTACAGTAATTTTACTTTTCATACAACAGTGGTTCTCACCAGGGGCAATTTTTCCCCATGCAGGGGTCTTCTGGCAATGCCTGGACACATTTCTGATGCTCACGGCTTAGCAAGGGTGAGGGTGCAGTGGGGAGTGCTACGGCATGGGGTGGAGAGAGGCCAGGGATGCCATAAGGCAGAGGACAGCTCCTCACAACAAAGAATTATCCAGTTCAAAGTGTCAGAAGTGCTAAGATTGAGAAACTGTGTATTAGTTTCCTACAGGTGCTGAAATGAATTGCCGCAAGTTGAATGGCTTAAAACAATGCAAATGTATTATCTTCTAGTTGTAAGTTAAAAATGTAATGGATCTCACTGGAAAAAAAATCAAGGTGTCACCAGAAGCAAGGTTTTCCTCCTGAAGGCTCCAGGAGAGAAGCCATTTCCTTGTCTTTTCCAGTTTCTTAGAACCTGCCTGCGTTCCTTGGCTCATGTCCCCCTTTTCCATCTTTGAAGCCTGCAATGTATGGCCAAGTCTTTATCATACTGCCTCACTGTGACATTGACTCTTTCACTTGTAAAGATCTCTGTGATTACACCGGGCCCATAATTCAGGATACTCCCCCACCTCAAGATGCTTAATGTAATGACAGCTGTAAAGTCCCTTTTGCTCTGTAACATAGCATATTCCCACGTTCCAGGAATTAGGATGTGGACATACTTGAGTGGGGGGTTGAGGAAGGCATTATTCTCCCGGCCACATCCTGCCATGTGAGAACCCACTATATGAATATGCCACAACTTGTCCCATTGTTGATGGACATTTGCGTTGTTTTTTTCTTTTTAGCTATTATTATTAAAGCTGCTATATACATTCTTGTACAACTCTTTTGTCCTCATTTCTTTTGGGTGTACATTCATGAGGACAGTTCCTGGGTCTTAGAGTAAAACATATGTTTACCTTGAGTAGATAATGTTGAAGAGTTTTATAGGATTGTACCAGTTTACACGCTAACCAGCAGGGCGGATTTCTATTTTCACTTTCTACTGGACATCTCCATGTCAACCTTGGAAAAAGACACCTCAAATCCAACTGGTTCATAATGGTGTTATCTACTCAGTGAATGACTGTTTCCCCAGACATCCAAAGTATGAGATCTGGGCAATGTCCTAGCCTCCTCTCTTTGCCTTTGGACCTGCTTTTCTTTGGCCAAAACATTATTGCATCCAACAGTGTCAGTGCTTTGTTGCCTTCTTTCCTTGCTGGAGGTTGTTACCATCTCTGCCCCAGACTACAGCTCCATGCCCCCCAATCATCCCTCCACCACCATCAAAGTCACCTTTTCCCAAATCCCAAAACCTAATCCTGCTCTTCTCTTTGCTTATAGGACAAAGGAACTGGCCCAGCCTCCCCACCTAGTCTTCACTATTCTATTGTCATCCCATGAGACCTCTAATTGCTGCCGGCACAGAACTGCTTACAATTTCTCTTCTCATCCATTTACTCAAATTGACCCCTTCCCCACAATGTCCCCCTCTTTGAAGATCCCCTGCCAGTCCCTTCTCTCCTGAACCCTTTCTCCAACAACCCTCAGATCAAGCAGACTTAACCTCTCTCTCCTCTGTGCCCCACCAGACCCTGCAAAGAGTTTTTATTAGGGTACTTTTCAGCACACTTGTCTCTGCTTATACACAGAAGCCTTTCAAGAGCGAGGACAGCTTTGTCATCCTAGGAATGAGCCTGATACAGAGTAGACACTAATCATGTTTCCTGGACTGAAACTGAGTTGAGATAATACATGTTAATATGACATGGAGGACATGGCGTGTATTGAGAAACAGCATTAAGCCAAGTCTGTGTGTTCGAGTCTAAAAGCTTCAGGGCAGACAAGAGGCCCTGAGGTCCTAAGCCCCAACAGGGAAGTACTAGTACCATTCCTGCAGGGCTACTGTAAATGTTGTAGGAGAAAATGCATCTAAGATTTGTAGCAGTCTGCCAGGCACATAGTAGGCACTCAATTAGCTACTATTATTAACTCTAATAGTGAAAACTAGGACTTTTAGTGAACATCCAGAGAATTTTTAGTTTGTTGGCTGAGGCCCATCTTGCAGTTTTCTTCATTCAGCAGAGAATTAGAAGCTCGCAGTTCTACATTTATACAACTGACATAATTTGTAAAGCCAGAGCTGCACTGATTATAAAGATAGCTCTTTAATCTTAGTGGACATTTACTGGAGTATTTTAGTTTTGTGTCTGGGAAATTGAGTGATTCTTGGTGATTGTAGATTTAGAACTATCACTGGCTTGACTTTTTTTTTTTTTAATTCATATATGCAGTAAGTACCTTTTGTCTCCCCCTCCCCCCAAGATAGCAACCAATAATTGCCCATTTCTTATCTCCTTTCCTCTTTGTGGGTTAGTCTTGGTCAACATTATATCTCTAAGAGTTAACTGCACAAGGTCAACCAATGATCTAGAAAAATGCTTTGCACACAGTAATTCCTCAGTAAAAAATTCCAAAGAGGCATAAGGCATTGCTGAGTTAGGCACTCCACGTGGTTTCTGTGCTATGTCTCTGTTCTGATTTACCCCTCTGATCACTCCTTCTTTGTCTTTTTCATGGCTATTACTTCTGCTGTCAAAACCCCCCAAATACTTGTATCCCTCAGAGCTCCATTCTCTAATGGCTAATTTTCTCTACTCCCTCATAGGGGAGGATATAAATATATGTATAAACATTTAAAATAAAAAATAGCAAACCAAATTCAACACTACAAACTGTATTTTTATACAAGTAAGGTTTATCTCAGGAATGCAAAGATGGTTCAATATCAAAATAATCTAATAACAGATTCAAAAAGAAAAACCATTTGATCATCTCAGTTGATGCAGGAAAAGCAGTCAACAAAATTCAATACCCATCCACATTTTTAGAAACCCTTAGTAAATTTGGATAAAGAGAAGTTTCTTAATCTGATATGATGCTATCTCATAGAAACACAGAGCAAACCTCAAACCTGATAAAACTTAAGAAGTTTTTAAAACATAAGCAGCATTTCCACATCCTAAGACAAAGATGCCTATTATCACCTACTATCAAAACTACATCCTATGTCCTCACCACTGCAGCAGTACACACACACACAAAAGATATATAAATATTGGAAAGGAAGACAATAAATTGGTATTTGCTAAAAACATACATTATCTCCACAGACAGCCCAAGGGAGTCTGCAGACAAAACTAATTAGAGAGCACGATAAAGTTCCTCAATACAAGATCAACATCCAAAAATTAACACATATGAGCAATAAACCATTAGAAAATGTAACAAAATCTACTCCTCACAATAGGAAAATAATTGGAAATATCGTAGACAAAAAGAAAAGGTGGTAGTGTGGCATTAACTCAAAATAATGGAATAGAACAGATATCCCAGAAATATATCTAAACATATGTGACCCTTATGCAATAGAGGAGATTCATGGAGATATTAATGAGGAAAAGTTGCACTTTGGGGGTAAATGGGTTTCCATAAGACAAAAAAGAAAACTGGATTCCCTACTTTATTCCATACATAAGGTTAAAATCCAGTTATATTACTAAAGATTTAAATATAGAACAATAAAACTTAAAAATGTGTGTGCAGGGGCGCCTGGGTGGCTCAGTGGGTTAAGCCTCGGCCTTCAGCTCAGGTCATGATCTTAGGGTCCTAGGATCGAGCCCCACATCCAGCTCTCTGTTCAGTGGGGAGCCTGCTTCCTCTCTCTGGCTGCCTATCTAACTGGTTGTGATCTCTGTCAAATAAAAAAACTTTAAAAAAAATGTGTGTGCATTTGTGTGTGTGTGTGTGTGAGAGAGAGAGAGAGAGAGAAAGAGACTCTGCAGAAAATTACAAAATGTAAGTGAAGGACATTAAAGACTTAAATAAATGGCAACCAACACTGCTTTTGTGTATGAGAAAACTCAATACCTCAAGGAAAGCCAATTTCTCCAAGCAGTATTTTCCATCAAAATTATCTAGACTGCATGTTAAAATGTAGTTTCTTAGGCTCTACTTTAAACCTACTGAATCGGTATGCCTGAGGATGAGGCCCAAGAATCTGTATCTTAGAAAACTAGCCAGATGATTCTTGGGTGTACTGAGTTTTGAGAACCCTTGACTTAGGGAAGTAGGTCATAACCTGAATTGCACATGAGAGCCACCTGGGACTGTTTCTGAAATATTCAGATGCTCAGGCCACACCCCAGACCAATTAAATCAGAATTTCTGGGCAAGGCCATCAGCATTTTTTTTTTTTTTTTTTATTTGACAGAGAGAGATCACAAGCAGGCAGACAGGCAGGCAGAGAGAGAGAGAGGAGGAGAGGAGGAAGCAGGCTCCCCGCTGAGCAGAGAGCCCGATGCGGGACTCGATCCCAGGACCCCGAGATCAGGACCTGAGCCGAAGGCAGCGGCTTAACCCACTGAGCCACCCAGGCGCCCCGGCCATCAGCATTTTTAAAGCTCTCCAATGATTCCAAATGGTAGTCAAGGTTGAGGGTCATTGGCCTGGGTGAAGGTACAAGAGATCTGTAAGGTTTGCTGCCCGTCCTCGTTTGAACATCTACTTCTAGGGCTAACCTAGTAGAGAATGGACTTTATCTAGATTAAGGCAGCCATAACATCCTTACATAAAGGTTATAAGTTATTCATCTGGTATCCTCAGCATCCTGTCTGATACACAGCAGGGGCTTTGTGGTCATTTTCTGAAATAAATCCAGCTAAATAAAACTGAATGAAATGAATCAATGTGTAGGTGAACAAAATTTTCATCAAATTCTAAAAATTTACTGGATTCTGCAAACCTATATGGCACCTGGGCGCAATGTTACACTGTGAGATGTATAGAGATGAACAAAGTACAGCCCTCTCTCCCAGTGTTTGTGATCTGGTGGCGGAGGCAGATACAGACAACAGTATCTTATAATCAAGCAGACAATGGGAGTGCACAGAATATAGAAAGGGAATGCAAGAAAGATTGGCTCTGAATGGCAGCACCTGGGAGATATCCTTAAAGATTCAGTATCTGAGACTGGCCTTGCAGTTATCTCTGAGACTTGCCCAGGAAGAAATTAGGGAAGTGGGAAGTTGCTCCAGAAGCAAAGGGCAGTTCTGCCAGCAGAAGCCACGTCAGACGGGCCTTTCTCTAACCTTCATGGAAGACTATAGGGCAGATAAGAAAGGCGCCTTTTCTTTCCAATTTCCTTGTTACTGCTCTCATTTGTCAAATATTTTGCCTCTGATTTATTTATTCTACCTCCTGGTGCCTCAGCTGATTTCTTTCAGGAGAAGTCTCTCATTAGCATTTCTATGGGGAACACCTGCCACCCCATCTATCCCTATTAACTGATGGCTGGGGCAATGGGACTGAGAGGAGAATTTTAATCCCCTTCTCGTGACTCATCTCTTTTCTAATTGAGAATGCTAGGTCTAAAGTCACAAGTGGCTGCCTGGCAAAATCCATCTTTAAGGTTCAAAGTGGTAACAGAGACATGCTTCTCAATATTACAACATCATTATGTAAAATGAGTGTACTAAAAATTAATCAACTTCATGATTGTGAATAATGAAAGATACCCATGATAGCACTTAATGCAAAAATCCCAGGCTAGTGCAGATAAGTTACGAATTAGATGAACTGTTGATTTAGGAAGGTTTCTCAAAATCATCGTGTCAAAGGATGTTTGGTATTTTCTGTATATCGTAAGAGAATACTGTATATCGTAAGAGAAAAACCAATGAGTATGTATATGTCTCTGCAAGCTGACTGTATATTTTACATTATATGCCAATATGTTACGCTGATGGATTGTGTGTACTTTTCTCTATTTAAGCCAACTGCTCACATTGATGTCATGTGACAGATGTCACTTGGAAAGCCCATGAGATGAACCAGTCACCATAGTCTAAGCCACCATGATTTATGTAGAGTGGCAGAAGAAAAGCGTTTTGTAAATCAAATTATCTTTGAAATGGAACCCAACCTGGCTTTTAATAGGGCAATGTTAAAACTCATCTATGCCAGTCGTGGGCATACTTAGATTCAGGAGGTATTTGGAATCATAGCAAGGAAAAGAACATGAGACAATAGGGAAGGAAAACCAATGTTCCAGATAAGCCTACAATTTCCATACATTTTTTTTCTTTATGGGATATTTGATTAATTGTCTTATTTCTTCATGTCTACTTTTACCCGAAGTGCATTTCCCTATTGGTTGGATTTTCTTCTGAAACAGAAAACAACGTTAAATTTCACACCAACTTGGTCATGCACTTAAATTGTCCATTAAGGAAACTGACGTCTCTTAGCAACACTCATTCTCTTAATACTTCCAAACCCTTCTGATTAAATAGCAAAATGGAACCGCTGGCCCCAAAGTCACATGCATAATTAAATTTTACAGAAGACCCAAATGAGAAAAAAAAGAATTCTTTTGAGGTGCTCAGAGATTTTTTTTTTTTTTTTGACAGGTTGGTGGAGTTCTGATTCTGATAGCCACTAAAAATAATCATTTTCACGAGCTGCAAAAGCAGAGCCTTCCCCCATTCAATCCTATCACTTGCAGTATGAGTATAATCCTAATTGTAAAGCCTGACATGCTTACTATACAGTGAAGGTGGGATTTGGGGAGAAGAGGCCATATGGAACAAAGGTGCAAGCCAAT
Source organism: Mustela lutreola (assembly GCF_030435805.1). Classification (NCBI taxonomy): domain Eukaryota; kingdom Metazoa; phylum Chordata; class Mammalia; order Carnivora; family Mustelidae; genus Mustela; species Mustela lutreola. The sequence goes on along the minus strand of NC_081290.1, from coordinate 229,912,720 downwards.
ATACCTGGAGTGGGTTGTATCTGAAGGGTAGGTCATCCCCTGACTGTCTAGCCCATTTTTCATGGACAAAGCAAATCCTATTGACTTGGAAATATAAACCGAGTTGGATCACCAAAGGAGATTTGAGAATTTGGAATCTGTCTTGATTGGCATTGACTCTCTGGAGGTGGGAAGGGGTAGTTTCCTTCATGGTGGGTGATAAGGTTCCACTTGCCACCAGGTACTACTACCCAGGAGTAGGAGCAGGGAGTGGGGGTAGGAAGATGAGGAGGACAGATCAGAAATCTGTGATGATGCTGGGCGAATCTTAGGGTTTTTTGGGAATGAAGTGGGGCCTGCCTTGGAAACAAGCAGAATCACAAAACTACACCTTGGTTTTGTTTTTTATGCCCACTGTTTATTTGCTTCCTTCTTTTCTTTTTGGTTCTCCCTTGGCAGTAGAACAAAGATATGGTGCAAATTCTACTTCTGATGGCTCTGAACCAAGGAAAAGGATCTTGCCCAACCCAAAGTCATAAAAAAAGTAGTACACTCCTCTGGGACCACTGTGGTTGTTCTAACAATAAACCAAGAGAGAAATGCCAAGTGGGGTGGGGAGGTGGGGAGATGGAGTCAGAGCCGAATATTAGCTGCCCCTTCTCATTGAAAAATGCTTTCTAGACTTAAAACCTGGGAGAGAGAGGAATTTTGTCTTTAAAAAGAGGATATCTATCTCCGCTAAGCTTCCCTCAGCATATGAGGGAGTGGTTGGTACATTCACTGGAGAAAGACATCAGTCTGGTATAAGGCTACATACAGGGTCTTGGCAAAAAACACTAACTCTGCAGTCCTCCCAACCACAGTCTTCTGCAGGAAGGAGGCAACTGGCTGTGGCATTGATGAAGGACCCCATAAGCCACATTTTTAATAAATGCTCAATTTTTCATCTTGCACATCTGTTTCCCCAGAGACCCTAAAGCCTAATGTTACATGCTCAGAGTCAAATGAGATCTCTTAGTGCTTGATCTGGGTGGAAACATAAGGGGAGGATGGAGAGCTAAGCATTCAGAAAAACATATTGGAGGCACACGGTGAGAAAGCAAGTTGGAAGGGCTGAGGCTGCAGCACAGAGAGAATTCTAGAAGGATGGAGAGAGGGAGAGGCAAGGGAAGAGGGAGGGAGAAAGAAAGAGAAAATGGATATGTGCTTTCTTGAAGGCATTCATTTAGAGGGAATTTAAATGTGCTAAAGAGGAGGGTCTTAGTGGTAATGGAATGAGCAACACAACTGGAAAACATAAAGAGAAGGGAGAAAGGAAATGCTTCAATAGGGGAGAAGGCTGGAGGTATCTAGGAAGTGGAAATCAGAATAATGAGGGATCATGCACAAGATTGTAATGGCACTAAGACATTCTCATCACCTACTGTGTGCCAGGCTTAATTCTCCCTGGCCGTCTCATGTAATCCTCACAATGTCTCGTGCCGTGCCAGGCATATAGTGCTGGTGCTCAAAAATAAGTTAAATGTTAATATTTAATTAATAAATGAACAAGCAAGTCTAAGAGAATAATCTATGATCAACCGCGTCTTACACCTAAGAACCTAAGGCCCAGAAAGGTTAAGAAACGTGCTCCGTGTGACACAGCTACTGAGAGGAGGAAGGAATCCGACGCCAAACCTGATGGCATAAGGAGGAAGGTGAGCAGTAAGAGCCCCGCGGGGAATCAAGAAAAGGGTGTGGTGTTTGGGTGTCTCCCAGGGACTGAGGGAGGGAGGGAAGAATGAGAGGCGGAGGGAACTGGGCTAGGGAGGAGGGGATTGGCCACTGAGAAAGTATTCTTCTTCTAGGAGGACGGGGCTCTGTGGGGGAGCGCCAAGTTGATCTAGGCAACAGCGTAGCCGGCAGCGAGGGGCTGATGCCGCTGAAGTGGGTGGGGCGGAATGGCACCGCCTGTGAAGAAACTGCCAAGGGTCTCGGTCCAGCAAGCGGGGATCCAAGGTGGGGCGGGGATGCGGGGAAAGATGCCCCGGTGGTAAAGGGAAAGACCTGGGCAGGCGGGGACGGATAGTACTAACAGCCTTCCCCTAAGAAAGAGCTGAAAGAAGTCAGCCTTGGCAGGGTGTCTGAGCTGCGGCCGAGGAGAGGGTGTGGTCTGGCGGGGGAGGGGCTGCACTTGAGGTCCGCGGTGCGGAGAAGGAACCCCCCCACCACCAACCCCCTACCCCAGGGCAGCCTCCGCAAAAGGGTAAGGGTGACCCGCCCCGTCGCCTGAGCGGCGGCCCGCGTCTCACCTGTAGGAGCTGCCCGCCGCGCTCGCCACCTCCTCGCGGATTTGCCTGTTGAGGGCGTCCGCCGCTGCCCGCCCTTTGCCAGCTTCCGGGCCCGCGGCCTGGACCGGGGCCTGGGCGGCGGGCAGCGACGTCTGCTCCGGCGCCTGCCCCTCGGCGCGACGCAGCATCCAGGCGGGCCCAGGCTTCCTGCGCGTGTCGCGCTCGTCCGCCCCCGAGGGCTTTCCGGCGGCGGGGCCACCTGCTCCGCCAGGGGTCGCCTCCAGCTCTGGGGCTTCCGCGGCGGCCTGCGCGGGCCAGCGCTCCTGGCTCTGCGGCCGGCGCTTGGAGGCCCCGAGTATCGGCACCGAAGCCTGGGAGGACGCGGGGATCTGCACGGGCTTGGGGATCCACGGGTGGTCCCCGCGGCGCGGCAGCGGCCAGGCGCGGAAGTCTTTCTGGTACTGGGTCTCGCGCTCGAAGGGCGCGTCGGAAGGCTGGTACTCGCTGCGCGGCCGGCAGCTCGGCTCTGGCCGCTGCACCTTCCAGGCGCGGTAGTCCTGACGCATCACCGAGTCCGCGGGGCCTGCGCTGGAGGTGGAGCCGGAGCTCGGGACCGCGCCGGGCCCGCTCCGGCCGGCCGCAGCCGCCGCCTCGCGTTCCCCGCTAGGCCCGGGTGCCGGCCCCGTTGCCCGGGCAACTGCATCCAACTCGCCCTGGGCCGGCTGCGTCTCTATGGCGACCGCCCTAGCCGAGGGGGGCGCGTGCGCCGGCTGCGCCTGCTGCTGCTGCGGCGGCGGCGGCTGCGGCGGGGCGCTCGGGGCCTCGGTGGCCTCCGAGTACTTGGTGAAAACCAGCGGCACGGCGATGTCCGCCTTGTCCAGCTGGTTCCAGAAGCGGGCAATGCAGCAGGCCCGCGTGATGCACGGCCACGCCATGATGCTAGCTGCAAAGCTGGCCTTCCCTCTTTCTTTTTGTGGCTCTAAAGCAAGTCTCTAATCTTACTTCAGTCCCTCGGCCCTCGACCAGTCTGGTTCCCACTGTTTTTTCCCTTGGTGGCCTGAGCTACCTCGCTCTCCTCCCTCAGAGAGCACCCAGGAAGGTCAAGCTATCACTGAGATAAAGTCCGTAAAGTCCCCCCGATTACCGGCAGCAAACGCCTCCGGGAGCCGCCTGTAAAGGTCTTGGGAGCGCAGTCTGCTGCGGGCACCGATGGGTGAGCTACCCGGCGTCCCGGAGTCCCCGGGCGAGGGCGTCTGGGTCGCGCCCCTCCCTGCTGCTGCGGCGGCGCGCAGACCCCGGCCAAGAGAGGCGACGCGAGACGAGGTGGCTGAGGGCTTAAGCCATGGCGTAGAGGAAGGACCGAGCAGGGTGGCCTCAGGGGCCACGGACGAGGCTCTATTCTCCCTCCCCGATGCGTCCCGTTTCAGCCGGCCACCTAGCAGATCTTGGAGGTGATTCACCTCCAGCGGAGACCGAGCATTGCTGCAGCAGCTGCTCCCGAGGATGCCGCAGCCACTGCCGCTGCTGTCTCTGCTGCAGGGAAGCGGCCCCACCCTTATCTACTGCTCGGCGACTGAGGGAAAAAATCCAGGGAAGGCGCTGAGAGAAAGCGCTCTGCAGAAAAAAATCACCTGCTGTCGTCAGCGCGCGCTGCCGGGAGCTCGCTTGGTTCTTTCCCCTCCCCCCTGAGCTCTGGCAGCTCCTCCCTCCTCGGCTCCTAGGCAACAGCAGAATCTGGGGCCTGTGTGGCTTCAAGTCCCAGGCTGGTGACGACTGGCTGTCCTTACGCTGGTCGCTTCTCCGCCGGGAGCCTCAGGCTCCTCTTTTGTAAAATGGGGCCAGTCTTGGAGGAGGGGGGATTCAATTTTTAAAATATGAAGGATATCCCTAGTGAAATGTCTGTCCCAGAATAGACGCTTTAAAAAAAAGAAAGCTGGTGTTACTGGCCAGTTGCTGGTGGCGGAATTTGAACTCAGTTTGGCTGGTTCCTGATTCAAGCACCAGTCACTCATGCATAAACCTTGTTCAGATGTGTAGGGATGTGAGAGTTCCCAGGCTGGTGGGGCCCTGGCTGTTTCTTTATTAGGGGACCTTTGGGGAAAGGGTGTCTTAGAGCCTCCCAAGAACTACCAAGTCCCTATTCAGCCCAGAGGCCATACTGGGGAGAGCCAGGAAAAAGAAAATTTTTGGAATGGCCTTAAGTGTGGAGTTTGGGGGGGATGGAAAGGAGACAAGGAAATCGTGTCCTAGGACAGGGTCGTGCCTGATTCACAGGGACTTACTGGCATGTTCCTGACCCCTGACTTTTGCTCTTCCTCTACCTAGGACGCACAGTAGACTTCGGAGTTCAACAGGCTTGATTTGGTTTCTGACACACTGTGTCACTTGGGCAAGTTGGGTCATCCCTGGACCTCAGTAGCCTCTTTTGTAGAATGGAGGAAATCAGAGCTGTCTCAAAGTCGTTTTGTGAAGAGAGTTCAGGACTCAGAGCAGAAGCTTTGAGTCAAATGAAGTCCACAGTGATTCAAATTCTGGCTTTTACATTCCTTAGCTGTATGGCCATGGACATGTCACTGCACCTTTCTGATCTTTTATCTGTGAACAGGAGTACCAATTCTGAATTTGCAGGGTTGAGAATTAAAATGAGGTAATGCACTAAAAATGCTTATCACCACACCTGGTGTATAGCAATAACTCGATGAATGTTAGCTATTAGTATTCAAAGGACGCACCCAGGAAAGCCTAGGTGGAGCTTTCCAAGCAGGCCGGCCACTTGAACACCTTCTTCAGGAAGACCTCTTGTTTCTCCTACTACCTTTTGGTCTCTCCTTGATATCCCTCTGTTTACATTTCCTTCATTGTTCTCTACTCCTTATCCCTAGCAACATTCACTAGCCTTCAGCTCTGTTTCTTTCCAAGACAGGCAGAGTTTTCAGCATCAAGTAAGCTGGGGGCATTGGTGTTTCTAGGGAAGAAAGTCATTTATGTGTTTAGATTAGGAACTGCAAAACACCACTGTGTTTTGGGTTTTTTTTTTTTTTTAAACCTTGGAGTCTAACAGGATGAGAAGACAACTCTGATTAATCACTTATCTGTTGAACTTCCTCCTATTTGGGTCTTCGTCTTTTATGATTTGATTTGAGTTCCATAAATAAAATGATGCCTGGCACTGTTTTCCAGTCATTAGGAGATACATTTCTATAAACAACATAATCTGGTCTGACCCTCGATTCTTTAGAACTCCGTGGGATTTGGCTGATGTCTTTCCAATAATGACTTTCAGGGCAACTAGAAATTGGAGGGGAGAACTGAGAGTTCATTGAGACTTTCCCTTTTTTTCGTTTAGCAAGTCTCATCTGCTGATGCTCACTCTGTGCCCTGGGCACTGTGGAACCCAAATGAATTCTAGCTCTGTGGGACCCCTCAGTTAGAGGGGTGTGTTATGGACAATTGGAAGACAGACAGATAATTAGCAAACAGTATGGTCAGCATAACAGGTTCTTTTGCAAGGTGCTGAATGAATGACTAAGGAGAGATGAGTAGAAGCTCTCCTATCAGAAGTGTAAGTAAGAGCGTTCCAGGCAACTTCCTTATCAATATCACCTTCCATATTCATTCATTTGGATTTCTAAAGCACATTCAGTGATATATCCTTCTCGAACCATCCAATGGCCCAAGAGATAAGTCTAATGGTTCTATGTTACCGTGGCTTGCTCAGCATCCATTCTGATGACAGCAGCATCTCATTATTTAACTTTTGGGACCACTGCTTTCTTACTTTCAGTTCATAGGGTTTGGATGGGATTAACCCTACTTAGCCCACCTTCCAAAGCTGACTATGTGACCCACACCTGTTACCAGGGCACTATGTCCCCCTCGCCAAAGTGACTAGCTGATCCACACTGGGGCCATCAGGGGGACATCCTAGACTTTAGCCAGAACTAATTGTAAGGAGGCACTCTCTTTTTTACTGGAATTGCTAAAATGAGAGACCACGAGAATAGAGTTGTTAGTGATCATCTCTGCCATCACTGGGAGTGGGGGGTAGGGGGAGCTCCCTGCCCAAGGTGGAAGCAAACACAGCGAAAATCAGAAGAGGACACAGGATTCTGATAATGTCTATGAAGACAGCAGTTTTTTTCCTGAAGCCCATTCTCACCTTCTTCCCTTTTAAAACAGAAGCCTCCAAGTTGTGGTTGGGTTCTCGGTCACCCAGCAAGAGACTGTGCAGCAAAGAGCTATTGTACAACGTCCAGGTCACTTCCTTAAAGGAATTTGCTTGTATTCAATTTCATCTTTCTCCCTCCCCAAAGGGTAGAACATGGGTGGTTAAAATGACTATGACTAGGTGGCTAAGAACATTCCGGTGCCAGGATTTAACCCTGGGTAGGGCAGGGTAGCAGAACAAGATGGAATAAACCTATCTTGGGAGACCTAATAGGATGCAGCTGCTTAACAGCCTCAGGCCATGTGATTGTGTGAGAAAGGAAGAGTACTTCTCTCTAATTTGAATCATTGCTTTGAAGATCTCTGTTTTCATTTATTAGTCATTTGAGCATTTGGATCTGGCCATGATTAAAGTAATTTGAGGGCTATGAAAACAGCATTTTAATACTGGAAAATAATGTGTCTGATGGGAGGGAATGATCATATTTCAATATTCTAAAGTCCTTATTTGTTTGTAAGGGGAGTGGAGGTACTGATGAACTTATAACCTAAAATGCAGATCAACTTAAAAATGTGTATTACAAGAAAGAAAAGGGAATACAGAAAACTTCATTAAGGCCAGAAAAAGGGTAAAAATAAGCAAAGGAAAAAAACACGGCAGATAGCAAAAACAATATAAAGTGGCATAAATATTTCCAAATATATTAGTGATGGGGGTAAATGTAAATAATGAAAACTTTTAAGATAAAAGATAAGGAATGTCAGATTAGAGAAAAACACAAAACAAAGCAAAATGCAACCAGACATTGTTTTCATTAAAACATACGACACATATGGGGCTTCTGGGTGGTTCAGACTCTTGGTTTCTGCTCAGGTCATGATGTCAGGTCTGTGAGATCCAGCCCTGCGTCACTCAGCAGGGAGTCTGTTTGAGATTCTCACCCTCTCCCTTTGCCCCTCCCCCAGCTTGGGCATGCTCGCTTTCTCTCAAATAAATAATTTTTTTTAAAACCATACTGAAACTTAAACATAGGGGAAAATATAATGGGAAAAGATACAGTAGAAAAATACTCTAACCAAAAAGAAGCTGTACGATTACTTTACCATCAGGCAAAATTGGTCTTAAAACAAAAGGCATTACTGAGGGTAAAAATGGTCATCACAGATGGGGTGCCTGGCTGGTTCACTTGGTGGAGTATGCAACTCTTGATCTTGGGGTTGTGAGTTCAAGACCCACGTTGAGTATAGAGATTACTTAAATATCTTTTTTTAAAAAAATCATTGCGTAAAAGTAGAAGAAACATTTCACCATACATAATGTGGTTTGCACCTAACAACATAGCTTCAAAATATATACAGCAAAACTTGGCAGAATTTCAAGAAGAAATGCACAAATTCATCATCATCATTAGTTTTTTTTTTAAAGACACATCTAAATAACTTGTAAAACAAACACATAAAATGTTGTAGGAACACAGAAGATTTAAACAATAAAGTGGATCTAATGGACCCTGCACCCAGCAATTAGAGAATATACATTGTTTACAAACGTATAAGGAATGTATAAAACTTGACCACGTTTTAGGGCACAAAGAAAATATAAACAAGTACCAAAGACAAACAAATTCCCTTTTCTGGTGACAGTACAATGATATTAGGAACCAGTAACATAAGATAGTCACAAACCTCCATATGTTCAGGAAGTAAAATGCTTCAAAATTGATTCATGAGTTTGAAAAGAAATTATACAGTATACTAGAAAATAATCAGGGCTGAGAGGAAACAAAAACATTGCATAGCAAAGCTTATGAGCTACAGCTAAAAACAATATTCACAGAGAAATGTGTAACCAAAAACATAGTTTAGAAACAAAAACGAGTGAAAATACTCCAGAGATTAAACTCAAGAAGTGAGAGAGAGTACAGAACAAACCAAAGCAAGCCAAAGGGGGAAAAATGAAAGAAAATAGTAAGGCGATTAAATATCAATCAACCATATGTTAGAGACCATTAAAATATCCAAAAAGTTCTTCCTTAACTTAGATAAAATCTCTGACAGACTTTTCCAGAAACAAGAAACAACAGACAAGGATTGTAAAGACAGTTGTAGATACAGCAGATGACTGGCAAATACTAACAGTTACTTTCTGCTGATAAATTTGCAAAACCTTATGGGATAGTTAACTTCCAGGATGGCCTACCATGATCTTGACTTCCTGGTGGCCCAGCTTTCTGAAGTCCTCTCCCACACTGACTAGAGCTGACCTGTGTAACCATTAGGATCTTGTGAAAATGACTGCATTTGACTTTCACAACTAGGTCAGAAAATTCAATGTGGTTCCCTTTGGGCTCTCTCTCAGGACTTTCACTCTGGGGCAGCCAGCCGCCATCTTGTGGCTACCCAAGCAATGCTAGGGAGAGCTCCATGTGCTGAAGGACTGAGGACTCCTGCTATCCGCCACGTGAGTGACCCAAATTACAGTGTATTTTCTGGACCCACTCAAACGTTCAAATGATTGCTACCTTGGCTGACATCTTGACTACAACTTCATATGAGACCCTGAACCAGAAGTATACCCACTAGTCATTCCTGACCAGGAATCTAGGAATCTGACCTACAGAAACAACACGAGATTAAGAAATATTTCTTATTATTGAAAGTGCTAAGTTTGGGGGTAATTCATTTTATTTTATTTTATTTTATTTTATTTTATTTAAGATTTTGTTTATTTATTTGACAGAGAGAGAGAGATCACAAGTAGGCAGAGAGGCAGGCAGAGAGAGAGAGGGAGAAGCGGGCTCCCTGCTGAGCAGAGAGCTTGATGCGGGGCTCCATCCCAGGACCCTGAGATCATGACCTGAGCTGAAGGCAAAGCTTAACCCACTGAGCCACTCAGGTACCCCGGGGTAATTCTTTTTAAATAGACTTTGTTTACATATTTATTTTAAATAGACTAATTTTTAGAGAGATTTTAGGTTCACAGCAAAATTGAGCAGAAACCACAAAGAGTTCCCCTCTACCCCTCTTCCTGCACCCACACATCTCCCCCCACTATGGACATCCAATGCGAGAATGGTACATTTATGATCGATGAGCCCACAGTGGTGCCACATCACCCAAAGTCCGTAGTCTACATTAGGGTTAACTCTTGGTGTTTTACCTTCTATGGGTTTTGACAAATGTGTAATAACATGTGTCCACCATCACAGCATTATACAAAATCACTTTACTGCCGAAAATATCCTCTCTGCTCTGCAGACTCATCCCTCTCTCCCTCCAAACCCTGGCAACCATTGATCTTCTTAATGTCTGCATGGTGTTGCTTTTTCCAGAATACCATACAATTGGAATCATACAGTACGGAACCTTTTCAGATTGGCTTCTTTCACTTAGTGATGCACATTTAAAACTTCCTCCATGTCTTTACATGGCTTGATGGCTCACTTCTTTTTGGCATTCAACAATATTTCGTTAGATGTTCCACAGTTAACATATCCATTCACTCACTGAGGGATATCCTGGCTTCCAAGTTCCGGAAAATATAAATAAAACCGCTATAAACATCCGTGTGCAAGTGTTTGTACTGACATAGATTTTCAGCTCATTTGAGTAAATACGAAAGAACGTGATTACTGCATCGTATGATAAGGCTATATTTAGTTTTGTAAGAAACCGCCAAGCTGACTTCCAAAGTACCATTTCCATTCCCAGGAGCAGAGTGAGAATTCCTGTTGCTCCACACCCTCACCAGCATTTGATGAAGCCAGCATTCCAGATTTGGGCCATTCTAATAGGTGTGTAGTAGTATCTCATTGTTTTCTGAATTTGCATTTACCTAATCATGTGTGATGTAGGGCATCTTTTCTTATGTGATTTACCATTTGTACATCTTCTCTGGTGAGGTGTCTGCTCAGGTCCTCTGCCTATTTTTAAATCAGATTGTTCATTTTCTTGTTGGAAATTTTTAGAGTTTTTACTCTATTTCGGATAATAGTTTTTTTTTTTTTTAATCACATATGTCTTTTGCAAATATTTTCTCCTAGTCTGTGGCTTGTCTTCTCATTCTCTTGAATGCAGAACAGAAGTGTTTGATTTAATTCAATTTAATTTTTCAAAAGATTTTACTTATTTATTTGAAAGAGCATGTGCACACGAGCAGGGTGGAGGGACAGGAGGAGAGAGAGAAGCAGGCTTCGCACTGAGCAGGGAGCATGACCTGGGGCTCCATCACAGGACCCTGGGATCATAACCTGAGCCGAATGCAGATGCTTATCAAACGGAACCACCCATGCACGGTGGAAGTGCTTAATTTTAAATGAAATCCAGCTTACCAATTTTTTCTTTAATGGATTGTGCCTTTGTTATTGTATCTAAAAAGTCACTGGCAAGGATGCCTGGGTGGCTCAGTTGGTTGGATGACTGCCTTCGGCTCAGGTCATGATCCCAGAGTCCCGGGATCGAGTCCCGCATAGGGCTCCGAGTTCCATGGGGAGTCTGCTTCTCTCTCTGACCTTCTCCTCGCTCATGTTCTCTCTCACTGTCTCTCTCTCAAATAAATAAATAAAATCTTAAAAAAATAATAAAAATAAAAAAAATAAAAAGTCACTGGCATACCCAGGGTCATGTAGATTTTCTCCTGTGTTATCTTTGAGGAGTTTTATAGTTTCCTGTTTTACATATAGGTCTATGATCATTAAGTTTTGTGAAAGGCTAACACCTAGAGCCTTTTCTTTAAATCGTGGGGATGTCTAGTTGTTCCAGCACCATTCGCCGAAAAGACTATTTTTAATTCCTGTCTTGCCTTTGCTCCCTTGTCAAAGATCAGTGGCACATATTCATGTAAGTGCATTCTTGAGTACTGTCCTGTCCTATGGATCTAGTTGCCCCTTCCTTCACCGTACCACACTGTCCTGATTACTGCAGCTTTATAGTAAGTCTTGAAGTCAGGTAGCATCAGTCCTTCAATTTAGTTCTCTTTCAATATTGCGTTGGCTATTGTGGGTCTTTTGACTCTCTGTATAAGCTTTAGAATAAGTTTATCGATATCCACAAAATAACTTCCTGGGACTTTCATCAGAATTGCATTGAAGTTTGGGGGTGATTTCTTATGTGGCAAGAGACAACTGACTGACTCAGGGGAATAAGTAAACCTTAGGAAAAAATATCTTACTAAAACTGATTTAAGAAGGACTAGAAAACCTGAATAATTCAATAAATTGAATCAGTAGTTAAAAAATCTACGTGCAAAGGAAACCAAACAAGATAAAACAAAATATGTGATCTATTTGATTTTACAGATGAGTCTCACAAAACTTACATAGAACAGACAATCTGTATTTATGGTAAATTATTCCATTAAACAGAATAAAATGGGGGAAAGTTCCCATTCCAGTTTAGAAAGCCAATATAATAGATGTACCGAGAGAAACCAGACAAGAATAATATGAAGAGGAAGAAATTATAAGCCAATCATATATACAAAGATCTTAAATGAAATGCTAGCAAAGAATTCAGAATTGTACATAACAATCATGATTTATCAACAATAAGTTATGTTTATACAAGAATGAACACTGATTTAATAACAGAAAATCTGTAGATATAATACTACATGCTAACAGATTCAATAGAAATATCACACAACCATCTCACATAGATGTATTTTGAGAAACATGATAAAAATTTGCACACTTTAATTTTAAAAACTCTTTGCAAGGTAGAAATTCCTACTATGTCACAGGATATATACCAAAAACCTACTAGAAATGGTATATTTTAGGGTTAAATGCTGGAAGCCTTCGCTTTATCTTCAAGAACACAAGCAGGGGAGAGTTGATCCCATTCATAAAGGTTGGGTAGGAAGGTCTAATGCATTTGGATTTCCAGTTATGAAGCTAAGTGAGATTTAGAGTCAAATACCTCAGTGCTTTTACTATGACTGGAAAGACCACAGAAACAGGGATTATAACAAAATCATGAAATATTTGTATCCAGGAATCAGAATAAAAGAATGAGAATCTTGGAATCATATTTGTAGTCCTAGAATCTCAGACTAATAGAATGATACAGTCCTAGAATCCTAGCATAAATGAATATTAAAATTCCTTGAGTCTGGGAATAATTTAATATGTTTCTGAAACTTTTTTTCCCCACTTACTGTTGCAGGCTAAAAAATTCTTCCTTATATTGAGCCAAAATAGAAATTCTTGCAATTTCCATCTTTCCTCAAGACCCCATATGACAGAATTTCAAAGTTATATTAAAAAAACAACTGTCATATTCCCTGATCTTCTCTTCTCAGGATAAATATTCCCAATTTCTTCATTTAGTATAATACCTAAATAATATACTAAAGCCAGATACTTTGAGACTCTATAGATCTCCTGTTACTCATCAAATTTTCATCCATGACTTTTAACAACCATTGATGGCTGTTGCCTGAGACAATTATTACTACAGTGTTTGCCAAGTAAGTGATTTTCCAACTCCATTATTCCTTCTACATTTAGTCATCGGCATCTTCGTTTATACTAGCATGGATTCATGAATTCTTATTTTTTCCAAAGGCGTTAATCTATTACTATCCCCTTCTATTTTGCTGCTCAAGCTGTTCCATTGTTTTCTCAGTGGGTGATTGCTCTGCAACTCCCTTATATAAAATGACACAGGCACGTATAACTTCCAGAGGGAACACACACCTTGCCTTCCTTCCTCCAATGTTACCATGAGCATGCATGTTTCCACACATTTATTAATACACATGTACCTACATGTGTATTTAGCATTAAATAAATAAATTCATGTGTATTAAACATTTATGATTTGACTTTTTTTTTCTGATGTGCGTCAAACTTTATGAAACCTTTATGATGTGCTTTTTCTCCTCACCAAAAGGAATTTGAGATTCACCCATTTTGTATACCCAGGACTAGTTAGGCCATCATAACTGGTCTCTAGCAGCGTGTTGTATGATACACCACTTTAAAAAAAAAAATCTGTTCCTCCCCTGAGGAATAGTTAAATTGTTTCAAATTTTTAACTATTACAGATAGTACAACATATTTTTTCTTATGTGTGTCTCCATACCCCATGCCAGAGCATTTCTCTAGAGTAAGTAACCCAGAAGTAAAATTTCTAGGCCATACAATACGTGCCTCTTCCAATATATGAAAAACAACTTGCTCTCCAAAGGTGTTGTCCTGTTTACACGCCCACCTGTGATATGTGAGAGTTCTTGTTTCTCAACGTCTTCACCGATATTTGGAATGACTAGACTTTTAGACTTTTGCCACCCTGGTGAGTGTCAATGTTAAATTACAGGAGTTTAAATTTGAATATAAATAAGGTTGAGTATATTTATTTGCTTATTGTCCTACTGGAGTTTTTGTATATTGCCTGTTCATATCCTTTGCCCATTTTTCTCTGTAAGGCTGTTTAAAGAATTATTTTATATGAATTCTTTATGCGCATTAATCACTCATGGCTTCTATGTATTGTGAAGATCTTCTCCCAGTATGTGGCTTATCTTTTAATGTTGTTTATAGTATATTTGGACACACAGAGGTTTAAAATTTTAATGTAGTTAAACATATTAGTCAAAGTTTATGCTTTCTGCATCTTTAAGAACTCTTCCCTGCTCTGCTAGTAATAAGAATATTCTCCTTTACCGCCCTTGAGAAGTTTTGTCTCTATATTTTCAACCTATTTTTTGTGCACCATGTAAAGTTGTGGTGGCAGGCTGCCCTTCTGCCCGACTTACAATATGCTCAAGTTATTTCAACACAGGTCCACCTTTCCCGACTTCCTTGTGGCCAGAAGTGGTCAGTGAGGTATAAGCAGAAGACTGCTAGAGATTTCTGGGAAAACATTGACTCAAGGATGTTTTCCCTTCCACCCCCCTTTTTTCTTCTATTACTTCTTTTCTTAAAAATAGGCAAAGGCTAGAGGTGAATCAGCCTTTTGCCACTAAGAGGTGACAATCTTAAAGACAGAAGCGGCAAGCTAAAGACTGTGGAGGAACAGACAGAAAGAACCTAGAGCAGGGTTTCCTGGGTGGCTCAGTCTTGGTTGAATGTCCAGCTCTTGGTTTGGCTCCACTCGTGGTCTTGGGTGATGATCTCAGGGTTGTGAGATCAAGCTCCATGTCAGGCTCTGAGCTCATCGGGGAGTTGTCCTGAGACTCTCTCCCTCTCCATCTGCCCCTCCCCCCCCCCCACTCATACATGCTCACTCTCTTTCTCATGAATAAATAAATTTCAAAAAAACAAACAAATAAAAAAAAGCAAAAAAAGAAAGAAAGAGAGGAAAGAACCTGGACCATTAATGACACTGTGGGGCTGCTACACCAGTCTGCTTCTGGACTTTGTTGTTGACTCTTAATTTTTGTGATTGTTTTTCTTTTGTTCATATTTAGAATTCTTTTTATAAGAAAAAGGAAATCCATTTTTGGTTAGGCCATTTTTGGGTGACTTATAGCAGAATGCAAATCTTAATACAGAAAAGGACCTAGGGTTTTTTTTTTTTTTTTTCCATATAAACACCCAATTCTGTTTTTTGGTTTTTTGGTTTTTTTAACTAGAAAGGTTACAGTTGACACATGATGTTACATTAGTTTCAGGTGTACAACATGTGATTCCATACTTCTATACATTATGCTGTGCTTACCGCTAGTGTAACTACCTGCCTTCCATCACCATATGACACATGCCCATTCGTTAAGCATGTTTGAAGTTTATCTTTTCTCCACTGATTGTAAATGCTTCCTCTGGTAGATAATGAGTTTTCATATGTTTGTGGATGTGTTTCTAAACTTTATATTCTGTTTTATTAGTCTGTTTACTTACCCCATGCTGATATTATAGTCTAAAATTATTGCAGGTCTCAGTATTTGGTAGGCAAACCTCTCTTCTTCCTCTCATTTTAGATTGTCATCCATTTGTTCACAAATATTTTTTGAGCACCCACCAGGGACCAGACACTGTTCCAGACTCTGGAACCAGCTCCAATTCCATTTAAACCGTTACAGTGCACAGAAAAGGAAAGCATCCTCCAAATGCTTTTTGTAGAGTCATCATAGCTCTGGTGCACATCCCCCTCCCCCACCAAAGGCACAGCTAAAAGGAAACACACTGAGCTGCTTTATAAGTATCCACACCAAAAAAAAATCTTTTTAAATTTTAGTAAGTAAAACTCTGAAGCACTTTAAAAGAACAACACACCACAACGAAATTGACATTATACCAAAAAAGCCAAGAACGGTTTGATAGTAGTAAGCTACGTGATAATTACATGTGTTGAAAAATCAAAGTGAAAAAGACATGAGCATGTCTGAAGAGACTTAAAAGACATTTGATAAATTCACCATCTATTTTGGATGTTTAAAAAATTTCTTAGTAAAATCGGAGCAAATGGATAATTTCTGAATATTTTGTGCCAAAAGTCAACATCATGCTAAATGATGAGATACTGGAAACGTTCCCATAGAAGCGGGGAACAACAGTTCTACAGGCACATTAGGAGCAACTGGGAAAGAGGAAGAAATGAAAGATATAAATGAGAAATAGGAGACACAGTTGTCATTTTTGGTGAACGATAAATCTATAAACTATTAAAACTAATTAGAAAGTTGAGTATGGTTGATAAACAGAGATCAATATATGCAAAAAATCAACAGTCCTGCTGTGTATGACTATAATAAAAGATAACATTTAAAAAATATGTTATTTCACAGGAGCATATGAAAAGATGTTCAACATCAGTAGCCATTAGGGTGATACTAAATTAAAACCGTGATGAGATACCACTGCCCACGTATCAGAGTGGCTAAGATAAAAAAGAAATGATAATACCAAATACTGGCAAGGAAGTCCAGACCTGGATCTTCCCTCCACTGCTGGTAAGAATGCAAGATGGCAGAACCATTCTGGAAAGTATATGGCAGTTTCTCATAAAGCTAAAAATACGCTGAAATGGCTCCTGAGCGCTTATCCTAGAGAAGTGAAAATGCGTTCACAGAAAAACTTTACATGCATCTTTACAGCACCTTTATTTGCAATATCCCCAAACTGCAAACAACCCAAATATCCTTCCGTGGGTGGACAAACAAAATGAACTTTGTCTACACAATGGAATAATACCTCAGCAATAAAAAGGAAAAAAGTGGTGATGTACGCAACAATTTGGGTGACTCTTAAGGCAATTACGCTGAGAGGAAAAGCTTACAAACAATATGATTCCAGCTAATGATGTTCTAGAATGTCAAAAGCTCAGAGATGGAGAATGGATTGGTGGTTGCCAAG
This sequence comes from Mustela lutreola, assembly GCF_030435805.1. NCBI lineage: Eukaryota > Metazoa > Chordata > Mammalia > Carnivora > Mustelidae > Mustela > Mustela lutreola. The sequence goes on along the minus strand of NC_081290.1, from coordinate 229,896,006 downwards.
GAAACCAGGGAAATCAGGGAAGGGTGTGATAATGAACCAATCAGAGGACCTGTGATGGGGACCTTGGGAAGAATAGCAGCACTATTGTCAGAAAAGAAATAAGAGATCAGCTGGGGTAGAGTTTAGGTTTGTACTGGTTCAGTTTTACATGACAGCAAAGGTGCCAAGTGGAAAGCTCTGACAGGCGTTTGGAGATATAAGAGTGGGGTGAACTGGAGAAGGTTACAAATGTAGATTTGAGAGTTTTCCTTAACTGCCTGTTAGTGCACTTAATCACTCCCCCACTGATTCACATATTTCTTCATTCATCTGTCCATGCGTCCATATATTCATTCATGGATTCAGACAACAGATTTTTGAGTAAACCATGAGTAAATCATGAACCAAGCCCTAGGTTCCAGGGATACACTGACCAATAACAGTCTGTCCTCAAGGAGTATAAGTGTGGAGGGGATGGGAGAGTAGTGGCCATAAAATAATAACAGACTGGTAAGCACTGCTGTAAGGTGCCCACCTGTGCATTATACAGAGCATGGATGAAGACATGTGGGTGAAAATGAAGAATTTAATCTTGAAGGCATGCCAGAAATTGGGGAGGATTGGAGAGGAGGTGCTAATAGGAGCTGATAAACAAAGGAAGAGGTGTGTCGGGGTGATAAAAGGAGAAAGAGGACAGAAATTATATCACAGTAGAAAAAACTTAGGCATTAGAGTCCGAGTGACCACACTTTGCCTCTCAACCCTACTTTTTTCCAGCTGGGTGATTTTGGAGAAATGACTTATTCTCTCTGGGCCTCAGTTTTCTTCATGGAAAATAGATACTAACCTCAAAACTATGTGGAGTAGATCCTGCCAGATACATAGTAGACATTCATAGATGATGGTTGGATGGTGGTGATGATGGTGGTGTTGGGGATGGTAGTGGTGGTGTTGGTGATAGTGGTGGTAGTGGTGATGGTGTTGATGGTGATGATGGTGGTGGTGGTAGGGGTGGTGTTGTGGATGGTTGTGGAGTTGGTGATGGTGGTGTTGTTGATGATGGTGGTGGTGGTAGGGGTGGTGTTGTGGATGGTTGTGTTATTGGTGATGGCATTGGTGATGGGTTGTATTAGTGGTGATGGTATTGGGGATCGTGGTATGATGATGGTGATGGTGGTGGTAGTGATGGTTGTGGTGGTGGTGATAGTGTTGGTTTTGAGGATGGTGGTGATGATGATGGTGATGATGGTGGTGGTGGTAGGGGTAGTGTTGGTGATGGTGGTGATGGTGGTGGTGTTGATGATGTTAGTGGTGATGGTGCTGGTTATGGTTGTAGTAGCGGTGATGATGTTGGGGATGGTGGTGTTGATGACAGTGGTGGTGGTGATAGGGTTGAAAGTAGTGATGGTGGTGGTGATGATGATGATGGTGAAAGTAACTAGAAGACAGTTTAGAAAACTTAATTCTTGCTTCTTGAGCAGTATTTGACCTAAATTTCTTGAAACATTGCCCCTGGAATTGAGAAAGCCACATGAAGTTTTGGTGGAGAGTGGAAGGGTGGGCCAAGTTTGTGTTGCCATCTTTTATAGTTTTGATGGAAGCTGGATACCAGCCATCTGCTTTCTGCAAGGAAAATGCATTAGCCACAATCCATTATATTGGTTTGCTGACTCAGAATCTTTCATGATGACTGCTTAAATTAAGTAATTACATTTTTTTTTCTATTTTAAAAGGTATGCCTTCATGCGGGCCTTAAATAGTAGGGTCAAGTGCAATGGTCAGGGGAAGCAGTGTTTAGTTAGAATCAACATTCTCTTGATGAATATGGGAGACTGTGGCTTGAAACTTGACCAAGAGGAGCCACATTCTGCCTTCTACCTCTCTGCAGAGTGGTGGAGCACTGGGAAAACTGAAAGTGGAGAAGGGGACCCAGCCTGTCAGGAAAAGATAAAGATTTCTGTCAGGTAGGCCTTAAATAGTGTCACCTGCTTAAAGCACCCAGCACTGTGCCCAACACGCATCAACTTTGTGGAAAATAGACCTCTCACCCATTTTTCCCCACCAGATTGGTAACCTGGTGCCCTGGTGTCAAGGACCACCTGAAAAGGGAAGGAAGCCAGGGCACGGGTGGCCAAACTGAGTGCCTGGTCAGATTGTGGGCTCAGAAATGGCTGGAGAGGGGCGCCTGGGTGGCTCAGTCCATTAAGCGTCTGTCTTTGGCTCAGGGTCCTGGGATGGAGACCCACTTTGGGTTTCCTGATTAGCAAGGAGCCTTCTTCTCCCTCTCTCCTTCTGCCTGCTGCTCCCTCTTCTTGTACTCTTTCTTTCTGTCAAATAAATAAAAATCTCTGCCCCTCCCCACTGTTCATGTGTACATGCTCTCTCTCAAATAAATAAATAAAATCTTCAAAAAAGAGAGAGAGAGAGAGAGAGAAAGAGCTAGATCTGAAACAGAACTCATGGAGTGGGGGCAGGGTAGATAGGAGGTGTAAGATGGAGGCAGCAGATGCTCAGAATTTTCCAGATTTCCTCCTCACCCAAAGCCTCTTTCCCCCTTGTTCTCACCACTCAGTGCACAGCAGGAGTGGCCCTGATGCCTGTATGTGCATATGTACGTGTGTGTGTGTGTGTGTGTGTGTGTGTGTGACCTGCTGGGAGCCCTCTCACCCCAGCCACCCAGCTCAGCTGCATGCTCAGCCCTAAGCTCTTTGGAGACCCAGGCCTCTTTGCAGAGGTCCAGGAATATTTTAATGGTCTTATGGCTTCGTGGCTTAGGGCCCCTGAAACTTTGAACAGCTTACACCAAGATTTAAGCCCTGGGAAGAAAACTACATTGACTCCAAAATGGGAGCAGAAAAACAGCAACATCAAAATTAACAAATGTTGAATTAAAATGTCTACAAAGGCAGTATTATGCTAACTAGTCATGGGCAACCCAAACCAATTCTTACATACTTATAATAACTATAGTTAAATTACAAAACAAAATGAATAATTCGGTCTTCACAAAACTCAAAATTACAAAAATCCTTTTCAAAATGTCTACTACAGTACATGGTATTTGACACAGGAGAAGTTTATAACGCTTGTCTTGATGAGGATGTGACTTGAGTCTAGGAATGCCTGAGAAGGACTCGGCTGGCCTCACAGTGCGGGGTCCCTTCGGGTCACAGAGGTGGCTACAGAGGAAGGAAGCTGCCACCCATCTCTTGGTGGAACTGGGGAGCACCATTCAGTAGGCTGGGACCTGCAGGGGAGGAAGGTGGTGGGCATTTACCAACAGCTGTGGTCTGTCCTTTGCTCTGCCAGAAACAGGAGAGTAACACGCTTCCATGCAGCTTCTCACAACGCCCCCTGGTGGCTACTTGTGGAAAAGGAGCTGGCTGGGGCCTTCCTGGAGGCAAAAAGACCAAGGAGGAGGCTGGAGCAGGATCCAGTGAGAAGATGTTGGGGGTCTCTGGGTGTACCAGGGGCAGTGGAGACCGAGGAAGAAGACGGACTTGAGAGATGTGCCTAAAGTAGATATGACAAGACTTTCTAAATAACTGGATGTGGAAAGAAGGAGAAGGAAGAGTTCTGGGTAGCGTCAGCGTCGTGGAGGGGAGGGTGGTGGTGCCAGTGGTGGCCGGGGAATGTGTGAGGAGCACCTGCTCGGGAGATGTTGATGTCGGTTCATGGCATGCAAACATACTGGGCTTGAAGGGCTCGTGGGATGTCCTGAGGAAACCATACAGGATGCAGAGTGACATGCTGGCTTCACGAGGGGCGTCCTAGGTGAAGGCACAGATGAGGGCACCCAGCCGGGTCAGACAGAGCGTGTTTGTTTCACCAGAGGACCATAAAATGGAGCCCTTTCACCTGGGGCTTTCCCCTACTACACCACCGGCTCATTCCATGCACAAGACCTCTGCTGATGTTCAGTCTGGTGGAGAATCAGACATGGATGAGGGGAGATGTGCTGCGAGGTGGAAGGGCTCCCCATCTCAGGTGACATGGGTCTCTGATTCTGCCTGGTGGGTGTGGGGGGTACACAGCAAGCCTCGTGGTAAAGGTGGCTTTTGAATTGAGTCTGGAAAGCTGGGTGGGGTACATATGGGAGAGAGTCTTCTAGTAGAGAGAGGAACAAGCTGGCTCATGGAGCCCAGATTATATTTTTTTTTAGAGAGAGGGGAAGGGGCAGAGTGAGAAGGAGAAAGAGAATCTTAAGCAGGCTCCATACCCAGAGTGGAGCCAGACCTGGGGCTCGGTCTCACAACCCCAAGATGATGACCTGAGGCAAAATCAAGAGTCAGATGCTTAAACTGAGTCACTCAGGTGCCCCTGGAATCCAGATTATTAGCTAAGGGTTTTGCTATGGCTATTGGGCACAGCAAGAGAAAAGAAAAAGTTCAGAACCAAGACTTACTGAACCCTGGCAAGGGGCTATGTTAGTTTCCTATCTCTACTGAAAAAAATTGCTGCAAATTTGGTGGTTTAAAATAACACAAGTGTATTCTCTTCCAGTTCTACACATCAGAGGTCTGAGATCAGTCTCACTAGGCTAAAATCAGGGCATCAGTTGGCAAGATGTGTTCCTTCTAGAGGCTCCGAGGCAGGGGGGATCTGCTATCTTTGCTTTTTCAGCTCCTCGTGGCTGTCCATGTTCCTTGGCTTGTGGACCCTCCTCTGTGTTCCAAGTTCACTCTAGTCTGCATCTCCATCATTATCTCTCCTTCTCCTGGGACACTCACCCCTGCCTCCCTCCTACAAGGACCTTTGTGGTCATATTGGGTCCACGTGGATAATACAGAATAATCCAGGATAATCAGAACTCCTTCATAATCACACCTGTATAGTCCCTTTAGCCTCATGCACAGTATCTGGGGGTGACGTTGTGGTCATCTTTGGTGGCCATTAATCAGCCAGTAGTGCCCAGCATGTGTGTCATCACCAGGACATGGGGAACCACACTCAGACCCTGGAGGCCTGTCTGGTCTAAGGCCTCAGCTTTCAGTTCCTATTCCTGGCTGACTGCTGTCTTTCCTGTGCAGATTCTGGCCACTGCCCCTGAGCTCAGAGACTGCTTACTTTCTAAATAAATTGTCTTCCAAACAATTAGGCAGACAAGGTTGGGAACAGTAGGGATGAATAGACCTAAATGGGCTCTTTACAGCAGGACTTCTCACAGCCTTCACCATGCTGTGTACTCGGACTCTCTAAATTCAATTCATCATGAAACTTTTCTGAGATAGCAATGTTCCGCAGAATACAGTTTGGGCAGGGACACCTGGGTGCCTCAGTGGGTTAAACCTCTGCCTCCAGCTCAGGTCATGATCTCAGGGCCCTGGATCGAGTCCCACACTGGGCTCCCTGCTCGGCAGGGATCCCCTCTGTCTCTGCCCGTCTCTCTGCCTACTTGTGATCTCTCTCTCTGTCAAATAAATAAATAAAAATCTTAAAAAAAAAAAAAAAAAAAAAAAAAACAATAAACAGAGTTTGGGCAATGCTGCATAGACCAGAGCAATTCCTGGGGTGTTCCATCTGAAAAAAAGAAGCTTCAGGGGAGTAGGTCCTCCTTCAGCTCTCTAAAAACCCAAGGGGGGAGGAGAAAGCCTTAATTCCACGTTCCTTTCTTCAGTAAATGCGCCTTGTAAGGGCGAGGTGCTGGGATAGATTGGTGAATTATATAACCATGTTTCCTGCCTGAAAGGAGCTTACCACTATGTAATAGATAGACATAAAAGAGTATTGTTTGGGGTTTATTTGTTTTTAAAACGTAAAAGATTATTGATCTCAACTACTCCTTGCGATCAGGGCTGTGAAGGAAACATCCAAAATGCAAGGAGAGGGAGGAATGTGTGGTGTCATTTAACCAAGACCTGAGGGCAGAGGACACAGGAATACAGAGGCTGGGGAGAGAGCACTCCAGGCCAAGGGACAGCAGAAGTAGAGCCCCCAGGTGGCAGGGGATGGCACAGTTAAGGGAGTGAAAGGATGAAAGGAGAGCAGTGTGGCTAAACCATAGGCACCTGGATGGAGAAGAAAAGTGTGGCCGCAGAAGCTTCTGGAGAGACCAGATCATGTAGATACTTGGGGGCCAAGGTGCAGAGTTTGAAAGGCATCTGTAGTTGCTAAGCGGGGAATCTGCATAAGAACAACAACAACATTGAAGATTTGCCTCAGTCCTGCTCCAACCTTGTTCCTAGTGATCAGAGGAGTGCCTGGTAAATAGCACAAGCCTACCCAACAACCATGTGCCCAGGGAGGAAACCAAGAAGAGGAGGAGGAACATCAGTCCAGAGGCTGGTGCAGCCGTGCCTGCAGCTGACGGTCTGGGAGACGGAGAACAGAGATGGGACACGGAAGCGGGAGGTGTTTTGGAACGTGACAGGAGTTGCTGATGGGCGAAGCTGAGCGGCCAGCTAAGGGAGGAATCTAGAAAGTCTCCTGGGTCTCTGCCTCCAACGGGCAGATGATGTGCCGGTTTCTGCGCAGGGGAAGACTGGCAGAGGCGAAGGAGTGCAGCACGGGGACGGGGTGGGCAAGAGAACAGGGAATCCACACCCCAACGCGCCAGCTGTGAGAGGCCTTCGGGACGCGTGAGCGCAGACGTCAGGTGGCCATCTGGAGCCCAGAGGAGAGGGGAAGGTGGAAGAAGCAACCACGTCCCGAGCCAGGTCAGCCAGAGAGAGTGTGAACGAAGGGAGAAGAGGGCCAGGACCTATGTGCGGCCCAAAAGGTCTGAAACCCCACAAAACCCAAGCCAAACTAACCAATCAATCAAGGTCATGTTCGTGTGATGAGCTGGAGAAACCTGTCTAGGCCCTCCGAGTCTGCTTCCTCCCCTGTAAAATGAGCTACTAAAACTTCCTCACAGAACAAAACCCCAAAGCCCCAGACACACAAGTAGGGGCTCAACAGATGACAACAACCCTAGGAGGGCTCCGAATTCTCCATCCCGACAAGGCCAGGAAACGGTTCTCCAGCGAAAGCCTGCAGAAATAGATCCCTCAGCCCTCTCAGTGAGTCAGTCCTCTCACAGATCGGCCTGTTCTCCCATCTTCTCCAGGGCACCCGCAGGCCCTGACCTGGGAGGGAAGCCCACGCTGCATGCTGCTGCTCAGAATGACCACCAGAGGGAGCACCTCTCTTTCTCTTCCTCTGCCCCACTCCCCAACTTCCCTTTCTCCTCTTTTCTTTTACCAGTACCTCTATCCCCATCTCTATTGTGTAGATGTAGAAAGTGAGGCCCAGGGAGGTCTCTGCTTCCTTAAAGTCACCTAGGGAATGAGGAGAGAGCAGGGACCACTCCACATCTTTCTTCTGTGCCCAGCATATAGCCCGCGGCACAGAGGGAAATCCTGGGCTCTGACCAAACTATCAAAAAAGGTTCCTTCATCATCTGCTAAAGGCAAGAAGCTGTTAGAATAACAGAACAGGTAGGGCCTTGTCCACACGGGTGGGACTCAGCAGCCAGCATCCACAGCATTCTGTAGTCCACCCATAGCACTTAGCTTTGGTCCCAGGTCAGTTCAGTTCTTTCTAGTTAGGCAATTCAGCCTGCTGGGTGAGAACCCTGAGGCATTCAAGGCCTTTTACCAAATGGTCCTGATTCAACTCCTAATTCCATGCTTGTTCCCCTCCAGTCCCTCAACACTTTATGTTTCATATACTTTCATTCATTCATTCTTAATTCATTCAATAAATATATGAGTGTCTACTGTGTGCCAAACCAAGGGGATCTTGCCCCTCACAGGCACTACAGAACAAGGGGAGGGAGCTCTCACTGGAGCCTGGGGGAATGGGTATAAGGAGTGGGCTATCTGACAGGAGCTGAGTGGAGGGATGCCACTTAGCATCAACCCATGGAGACCCAGCAGGGAGAGAATGGAAGAAGCACATTTGTTGATGAGGAACATAGGGAACCAAGAGAGTGTGTGGCTCAAAGATAGGCAGGTTGCTATGCTGAGATCTGAGTGTTAAAATTAAGAGAGAGGAGGAAACAATAAGAAAGAGTCAAATGGAAACACTAGGACTCAAAAACAGAGATGAAGAACCTTACTAAATTCATCAGAAGACTCAACACATCCAAAGAAAGGACCCATGAACTTGAAGATAGGTCAATAAAAGTTACCCAAACTAAAACACAAAGAGAAAAAGGAGTAAGAACGAACAAACAGAATGAGCTTTCGAGAGCTGTACAGTATCAGTCCAATATCCATGTAATCGAAATCCCAGGAGAAGAAATAGCAGAGCAGAACAAATATTGAATATACAGGTTGAACATTTTCCAAAAATAATGAAAGATATGAAACCATAAACTCAAGAACATAGAGTGAGAAACCTAGACACTTTATATTAAAACTGCTAAAAACCAAAGGTAAAGTGAAAATCTTGGAGGCAGCCAGAGAAAGAGAGACACTATAGACAGAGGAACAAAGATAAGAATTACATCTTTAAAGAGCTGAAAGGGAAAAATCATCAACCCCAAATTCTATTACCAGTGAAAACAGCTTTCAAAATTAAAAAATAAATGCAGATTTTAGCCAAACAATAGCCAAGGGAATTAATTCCAGAAGACTTGTGTTATAAAAAACATTAAAGGAATTTCTTCAGGCAGAAAGAATGATACCAAGTGAAGCTTGGGTTTATACAAAGAAATGAGGAACTCCAGCGGCAGTAAAAATAAAGACAAATACAAAATATTTTCAGGGCTTTGTAGGTACACAATCCTATCATCGGCAAGGGATAGACTTTCTCTATTTCTTCCTAATTTTTGTGCTCTTACTGATTTCTCTTCTCTACTTGCTTTGTTTCCTGCCTCCAGTACAATGCTGACTAGTAGAGGTCCTCTTCAATTTTTTGCTGATCTTAGTGGAAATGTCTCTAGTATTTCTCTGTTAAGTAAAATCCTAGCTTTAGGAACGAAGTATATATTTTATTATACTAAAAAGACACATCACTTTCATTCTATGCTGTGTTTTGTTAAGAGCTTTTTCAGCATCTATGGATATAATTGTGTACATTTTCTTTTAAATCTATTAGTGTCAGGAGTCCAAGATGGCGAGGAGCAGGAGATCTAAATTTCATCTGGTCCCAGGAATTCAGCTAGACAGTTATCAAACCATTCTGAACACTTGCAAACTCAACTGGAGATCGAAGAAAAGAATAGCAGCAACTCTATCCACAGAAAAGCATAGGGATAGAGGAACATACCTCAATATCATAAAAGCCATATATGAAAATCCCATAGGGAATTTCATTCTCAATGGGGAAAAACTGAGAACTTTTCCCTTAAAGTCAGGAACATGGCAGGGATGTCCACCATCACCACTGCTGTTCAGCACAATACCAGAAGTCCTAGCCTTAGCAATCAGACAACAAAAAGAAATAAAAGGCAATTGAATCAGCAAAGAAGTCATCAAACTCTCACTTTTGCTGATGACATAATACTCTATGTGGAAAACCCAAAAGACACCACCCCAAAACTGCTGGAACTCATACAGGAATTCAGCAAAGTGGCAGGATATAAAATCAGCAATCAGAAAGCAGTTGTATTCCTGGACACCAACAATAAGACAGAATAAAGAGAAATTAGAGAGTCGATCCCATTTAAAATTGTACCCCAAACCATGAGATACATAGGAATAAACCTAACTAAAGAGGCAAAGAATCTGTACTCAGAAAACTATTGAACACTCATGAAAGAAATTGAGGAAGACACAAAGAAACGGAAAGATGCTCCATGTTCATGGATTGAAAGAACAAATTTTAAAAAGTCTATGCTACCGGGGTGCCAGGGTGGCTCAGTGGGTTAAAGCCTCTGCTTTTGGCTCAGATCATCATCCCAGGGTCCTGGGATCGAGCCCCACATGAGGATCTCTGCTCAGCGGGGAGCCTGCTTTCCCCTCTCTCTCTCTGCCTGCCTCTCTGCCTACATGTGATCTCTGTCTGTCAAATAAATAAATAAAATCTTTAAAAAAAATGTCTATTCTACCTAGAGGAATCTACACATTCAATAGAATTCCTATCAAAACATCATCAACTTTTTTTCACAGAAATGGAACAAATAATCCTAAAATTTGTATGGAACCAGAAACAACCCCAAATAGTCAAAGGAATATTGAAAAAGGGAACCCCAAGTGATGGAATCACAAGGCTGGACTTCAAGCTCTATTACAAAGCTGTAATCATCAAGACAGCACAGTACTGGCACAAAAACAGACACATAGATCAATGGAACAGACTAGAGAACCCAGATATGGACCCTCAATTATATGGTCAACTAATCTTTGACAAAGCAGGAAGGAATATCCAATGGGAAAAAAGTCTCTTCAACAAATGGTGTTGAGAAAATCAGACAGCCACATGCAGAAGAATGAAACTGGACCATTTCCTTACAACATACACAAAAATAGACTTAAAATGGATGAAAGACCTAAATGTGGGATAGGAATCTATCAAAATCCTATAGGAGAACACAGGCAGCAAACTCTTCAACCTCAGCCACAGCAACTTCTTGCTAGACATGTCTCCAAAGGCAAGGGAAACAAAGGCAGAAAGGAACTATTGGGACTTCATCAAGATCAAAAGCTTCTGCACAGCAAAGGAAACAGTTGACAAAACCAAAAGACAATTGACAGAATGGGAGAAGATACTTGCGAATGACATATCCGGTAAAGGGCTAGTATCTAAAATCTATAAAAAAGTTATCAAACTCAACACCCAAAGAACAAATAATCCAATGAAGCAACAGGCAAAAGACATGAACAGGTATTTCTCCAAAGAAGACATATAAATGGCCAACAGACACATGAAAACATGCTCACCATCACTCAGCATCAGGGAAATACAAATCAAAACCATAATAAGATATCACCTCACACCAGTCAGAATAGCTAAAATTAGCAAGTCAGGAAACAACAGATGTTGGCAAGGATGTAGAGAGAGGGGAACCCTCTTACACTGTTGGTGGGAATGCAAGTTGGTGCAGCCAGTCTGGAAAACAGCATGTAGGTTCCTCAAAAAGTTAAAAATAGAGCTACCCTACAACCCAGCAATTGCACTACTGGGTATTTACTCCAAAGATACAAATGTAGTGATCTGAAGGGACACCTACATCCCAATGTTTATAGCAGCAATATCCACAATAGCCAAAATATGGAAAGAACCTCGATGTCCATCAACAGATGAGTGGATAAAGAAGATGTGGTGTGTATATACATATAGGAATATTATGCAGCCATCAAAAATGAAATCTTGCCATTTGCAATGACATGGATGGAACTAGAGGGTATATGCTAAGCGAAATAAGTCAATCAAGAAAGACAATTATCATATGATCTCACTGATACATGGAGTTTAAGAAACAAAACAGAGGATCATAGGGGAAGAGAGTTAAAAGTAAAACAAGATGAAACCAGACAGGGAGAAAAACCATAAGAGACTCTTAACCATAAGAAACAAGGTTGCTGGAGGAGAGGGGGTGGGAGAGAAGGGGTAACTGGGTGATGGTCATTAAGGAGGGTATGTGATGTAATGAGCATGATTATTATGTAAGACTGATGAGTCACAGTCACGTACCTCTGAAACTAATAATACATTATATGTTAATTAATTGAATTTAGTTTCTAAAAATCTATTAATCTCATGTATTATATTAATGACTTCCCTAATTCCACTTGTTCATGATATATGTGATGGAATGTTTTCTAGTATTTTCTAATATAATATTTCTAGCATTTTATTTAAATACTTTGTATTAATATTCATAAGCAATTCAATAAGTTTATAGTCTCTTTTTCATTTGCTGCTTTCTAAAAAATTACCTAGCTATCCATGTTGTACTTGCTGTATAAGAAAGAATTTGAAAGTTTTTGTTCATTTCAAAAGGTTTGAAACAAATTACGGAGCATTGGAGTTATCTAGCCTTTAAAGGGTTGGTAAATGTGGAGTGTTTTCTGGGGAAATTCCTTGAGATAATTTTCTGTTTCTTCTATAAAAATTAATCTAAGTTTTCTATCTTTAACTGGGTCATTTTGGTAAATTATATTTTCTAGGAAACTGTCAATTTCATCCAAGCATGCAGATCTATTTGCATTGAAGTTTGCAACATCATTTTTTTTGAATTTTAAAATTTCTTCTGTTTTAATTATTTCTCCACTATCCTTTCTCATTTTGTTTTTGTGTGATGTGCCCCTTTTCTTCTTGATTAATCAGTTGGTAATTTGTTTATTTCATTAATTTCTTTAGAAAACACATTTTTTTAAATTTAAATTTTTCTGTGTGTATTCCCAAATTCATTGTTTATGCACCACACCCAATGCTCCATGCAATATGTGCCCTCCTTAATACCCACCACCAGGCTCACCCAACCCTCGTGCCCGCCAAACCCTCAGTTTGTTTCTCAGAGTCCACAGTCTCTCATGATCTGTCTCCCACTCCAATCTCCCCCATTTCACTTCTCTCCATCTCCCGATGTCCTCCGTGTTATTCCTTATGCTCCACAGTAAGTGCAACCATATGATAATTGACTCTCTCTGCTTGACTTATCTCACTCAGCATAATCTCCTCCAGTTCCATCCATGTTGATTCAAAAGTTGGGTATTCATCCTTTCCAATGGAGGCATAATACTTCATTGTATATATGCACCATATCCTTTTTTATTTTTTTTTTAAGATTTTATTTATTTGACAGAGAGAGATCACAAGTAGACAGGGAGGCAGGCAGAGAGAGGAGAAGAAGCAGGCTCCCCGCTGAGCAGAGAGCCTGATGTGGGGCTCGATCCCCGGACCCCGAGATCATGACCTGAGCTGAAGGCAGAGACTTAACCCACTGAGCCACCCAGATGCCCCTATGGATCATATCCTCTTTATCCATTTGTCCGTTGAAGGGCATCTTGATTCTTTCCACAGTTTGGCGACTGTGGTCTTTGCTGCTATGAACATCGGGGTATATATGGCCCTTCTTTTCACTACATCTGTATCTTTGGGGTAAATTCCCAGTAGTGCAATTGCAGGGTCATAGGGAAGCTCTATTTTTAATTTCTTAAGGAATCTCCACACTGTAGAAAACAAAATTTTTAATGTATTTATTAGATCTAGTCTTGTTCTAATCTCTCTTTCATTAATTACTGCTTTTACCTTTATTTTCCTCCTTGTGTTTTCTTTTGGGTGTCTCTATTGCTCTTTTGCTCAATACTATGATCCATGAATTTAACTCATTTTTGCTTTCTTTCATTTTTATTTTTTTTAAGATTTTATTTATTTATTTGACAGACAGAGATCACAAGTAGGCAGAGAGGCAGGCAGAGAGAGAAGAGGAAGCAGGCCCCTAGCTGAGCAGAGAGCCGGATGTGGGGCTCTATCCCAGGACCCTGGAATCATGACCTGAGCGAAAGCAGAGGATTTAACCCACTGAGCCACCCAGGTACCCCTGTTTCATTTTTATTCATATATGTGTTTTCTCTAAATGAACTGTGGATTCAACACTTTATGAACTGCAATGTTTTAGGAGAGTTTGGAGGGGAATTTGTTAAGATGATTCAAAAATGATGGTACAATAAAGGGATGATGTCAGTCTGGACACTTCCAGGTTAGAAGAGCAAGAAGAAGGCTTGTGGTCCCAGAGAGGAGAACTAAACAATTGGGATGGTGTGGCACTGGCGGAGGTAGAGAAATTGGCCAATGGAAGAGAAGAAAAGCCCAGAGTCAGACCTGCTACATATGTGATACTGTCGGATGATGGAAGTGGTACGTCACACCCTTGAGGCCGGGTGGCAGGGAGGCGCTGCTCAACAAATGGAATTGCAAAAGATGGTCATCTGCTTTAAAGGACAAAAGTGGAACCTGACTCATACTTTATAAAATATTCTTATACTCATACTCTATAAAAATCCAGATGAATCAAGAATTTATATATGGTGAGTGCTGTGAAGTGTGTAAGCCTGACGATTCACAGACCTGTACCCCTGGGGCAAATAATACATTATATGTTAATTTAAAAAATTTTAAAGGGGCACCGGGGTGGCTCAGTGGGTTAAAGCCTCTGCCTTCAGTTTACGTCTTGATCTCGGGGTTGTGGGATCCAGCCCTGTGCCGGCTGGCTCTCTGCTCGGTGGGGAGCCTGCTTCCCCCCACCCCAGCCACCACCTGCTTGTGATCTCTGTCTGTCAAATAAATAAATAAAATCTTTATGAAAAATTTAAAAAAAAAGAATTTATATATGAAAAACAAAACTTGAAATTCTTAATGGAAAATACAGAGGGGAAAAGGCTTCTTAAATCAGACCAAGCAATGTCTGTTGACTAAAAGACTTTATAAGCATGACTACTTTATAATTAAGAATGTTTACTCATCAAATGACACCTGAAAAGACAAACTAAATATTAGGAAATGAGAGTCACAATATATGCAACCAACCAAGAACCAGTAGCATAAGTGCATAGATAAGCTTCTTTAAATTCAGGCAAAACCCACAAACAACACTGGTAGAAATGGTAAAAATTAAGCATGAGATTTTTGCAGCAAAGGAAATGTCTACAAATAAAGACATGTTTACCATTGGTGATCAGGAAATGTAAATCAGGACCACGATGAGATAGTACTTCACACCCTAGCAAAACAATAAGAAGTCTGAGCATACCTTGGTCAGAGAGGGTATGCATCTATGGGATGGCTCACATATTCCTGGTCAGAATGTAAACTCATGCCACCATTTTGGAAAACAGTTTGGCACTATTCCCAAGCTTGAGCATTCACACACTCTTTGACCCAGCTGTCCCTCTTGCTGTGCTGAGACTATGAGAGGACCAAGAGGGACCCAATAGAAAAGCTGGTGTCAAGCCGGTCAAAGGGGCTGGATGTGGGGGTGAAAAGCAGCTTTCTGAAGCAAGAGTTATTTAAATCAACAAAATACCAGAACAAGAACTTTAGAGAGAATGAAATCCACATGGCCAATACACATATTAAAATGTGCTCAACCTCAGTTGGCATTAGGAAAATCCTAGAACCATAATGAAGCCCTTCCGCACACTCACTAAAATGTTTAAATTGTCAAGGAGGATATGAAGCAGGCAGAACTCCTACGTTGGGCTGTGGGCGTGTAAATGTGCACCAGCTGCTTTAGAAAACTATATGGCTTTATACCAGGGACACCAGCATTCTATTCCCAGGCACACATTAGACAGAAATATACACCGACTTGCACCAAAAGACATGGACAAAAATATCCACGCTGCTTTAGGATACATAGCAAAGTCATTAAGAGAGTAGCTCCTAAGAGTTTTCATCACAAACACAAATTCTTTTCCTTTCTTTTCATTGTATCTGCATGAGATGATGTTTCAAAACTAATCCTACTGTGGCAATCCTTTCACAAAACATGTCAATCAAATCATCGTGCAGTGTACCTGAAACTTATATCGTGATGCACGGCAAGTATTTTGCAATAAAATGGTGGGGGGGGGCATCCATAGCAGTACAGTTCATAATAGCCAGAAACATGTACCAACTTGAATGCCTCACAGCGATGCAATGGATAAATCGTGGCCCACTCACACAGTAAATCTCATATGGCCATGAGAACAAATGTGCTACAAATACAACTTAGACTGATGTGGGAAACAAAGGCAAAGAAAAAGAAACATTCAATTTCCTTACTACTTATAGCCCGTTGACAAGTCCTTAAAATAGAGTGACATTCCTCCAGGAACTCAGCTGCCTCCATGTTAAACCTCCCTAAGGGCAAAAGGCGATCTTAGCTTAACATTATCCTGACCCCCGGGATCCCATAAGTCTACCTTATCTTGTAAAAATTCTTTTACAAACTTCCTTTATCTCTACTCCCATATTATTTTTTTAAAGATTTTATTTACTTATTTGACAACGAGAGAGATAGAACACTAGTGAGGAGTGGAGCAGAGGGAGAGGGACAACCAGACTCCTTGCTGAGCACGGAACCTGATGCGAGGCTCAATCCCAAGACCCTGAGACCATGAGCTGAGCCTAAGTCAAGGGTAGGCTGCCCAACTGACTGAGCTCCCTGAGCGCCCCTCCCCAAGATACATGCTAACAATCATTCTCATCCTCCAAGCATATGGCCCACTGATATACATCTGAAGAGTCTCATGACTATGGCTTTATTAGATAGTAATAAATGACCTTTTCCTAACAATAGCTAGACCCCTTGAGGTCCTGGAGATCTTGCTTCCAAGATTCCTTAGAGACTTATGTTGGGTCTGCGGTTCCAGGAATGCAGGAGGAACAATAGAAATGACCGCTGGGGCTGCCATCTTCCAGGCACCCCCCTTCCTTAACCCTTGACTCTCCCGCCAAAAGGATGTATGCCCAGGTCACGTCTCCATAGGTAACCCGATACCTAGCAGGAAACAGGAGCATCAGGACACCCCCCCCCCCATACCCTCCAATCACCAAATACCTTACCATGTATGGATATGAGCCCATGCCCTGCCTTGGCCAGATAAAAGACCCTGCCGACTCCCTCCCAGCGTGACTTCCTCGACTCCCCCTTCCCGAGTTGCAGAACCTCACAGACAATGCCGACCTCCCGGGGCAACTTTCCTGGCTCCCCTTCTCCTGAGCCCTGAAACTTCACTGGAGAGTGCCTTTAATAAATCTTGCCTTGTGCCTACCTCACCTGGTGTTATGTTTACCTTGCCTGTTAAACTTTACAATTTATGCTGTCCCTAACCTCTCTCACATGAAAGTGTATAATCAATCACAACCCCAGTGCAGCTCTTCCGGCCCAAAGGTCCTGTCCCTGAGCTTTAATAAAACCACCTTTTTACACAAAAGAGGTCTCGAGAATTCTTTCTTGGCTGTTGGCTCTGAACTCCAGTATTTCCTACATCACAGATGGTTCTCAAAAATACAATCTTGAGCCAAAGTAGCCAGTCCCCAAAGAGTATATCCTGTAAGATTCACTCTTCATGAAGTTCAGAAGCACAGGTAAAAACGGTGATGACCTACGGGGAGGAGGAGAGTGGCTGACCAGGACATGGGGTGCTGGTCATTTTCTATTCGTTGATCAGGGTAGTAGTTCCATGAGTGTGTTCACTTTGTGAAGGTGTATTCGTTTGTACATTCAGGATTTGTGCATTTTACTATATGTTGAATACACTTCAATTCAAGGTTGTAAGGACCAATTTAGCGGGAGCACTTCCATCTGGTTAAACAATAACTTTGTTGTTTAACCCTTAAAACTGTCCCTGTCCCCCTTCCCCCAGGGGACTTACTTAAAAACAAGTCCTGGAAACCAGTCCCAGGTAACAAAGCCTTTATACAGGGTGGGTCAGGCCAGGTGGAGACATCCAATCAGTGGGGGGTGCATACTGTCTCCCTAGTTACCAAGGACAGGGCCCCGCCCTTTGGGAGCCTTTTGGGTGCCAATTCTCACTAAGGTCCTAGGCTAATTCAAATATCTACTAGGGTAAATTGTAATTCAACTGGTCACTTATGTGTGACCAAACATAACTGTACAGCTTTCTCTGTGTGTTACAATTTCATTGGCCACCTGTATGTGGCCAGGCCCAACCACATGGCCTTTGCCCTTAAAAGCTAGTCTGTGAAGCAGAGGGAGGTGGCCCTCTCTGTAAGAGGCACGGCCCTGAACATTCGGTTTGATTCTTGATGCTTGGCGCGAAATAAAACTTTGCTTGACCTTCGCTTTGTATCAGTGCCTCTCCTTTAATCACGGACCCATTATTGGGGGTCCGTTCAAAGATGTATATGTAAAAGGAGAGATTTAGGAGAATCAACCAATAGATGTGGATGAAGGGGGACAGAGTCTAGTGTGACTCTATGGCTTTGGCCTGAGCAGTCAAGTTCATGGAGTTACCCTTCACTAAGATGGCAAAGAGCAGAGGGAAGGTTGGCACGGGCAGGTGAGGGGAAATCAAGTTTAGTCTCAGACATTCTATGATGGAGATGACCATCAGGCTTTCAAGTGAAGATGTCAAGTAGCCACCTAGATATTCAAGCCTGGAGCCCCAGGGGATGTCAGAGCTGGAGATAGAGATTTGAGAATCTTCACTGTGGAGACAGACTACAAGGCCATGAGTGTGGATGAGATCTCTGAGGGAGGGAGTGTGAAGAGAAGAGAGAAGGCCCAAGGTCTGAGGGGGCAGGAGGGTGTTCAAACATTTAATCTGATAAAGGACAGGAGCCACAAAGGAGGCCAAGGAGCTGCCAGAGAGATAGGAAGGAAACCAGGAGAGCATGACATCCATTGGCCAGGTGGTTTCAAGGTCATGCTGACAGGGTAAGATGAGATCTGAGAACTGATCCTGGATTTAGCAACATGGAGGCCGTTGGTGAACTGGCCAAGGGTAGTTCCATGGACAAGTGGCATCTGAAGTATGGAGTAGGTGAGGACAGAAAAGAAGGTGAAGGCAGGGGTTGCAGACAGCTCTTCCAAGCGTGTTGCCATGCAGGCATGCTGAGAAATGGCGTAGGAGATGGAGGAGATGTTGGGGCCCAGGAATTTTTAGGTGTGAACTATTACTGCACACTCGTGGAAGGAGGAGCAGTCCACAGGATAGGAGAGACAGGAGATAGTTATTGGAGCCAGGTCATTGGACAGATGAAGACAGCATTATATTAATCTACTTGGGGCTTCACCTTCCAAGTGAAGGGCAAGATTCCAGCAGAGAAAGGTCATTGGCAGATAAGGCATTGCTTGATACACTTCCTTTTCTCCCTCCTTCCTCCTAGGTCCAGCGTAGGTGGATTCAAAGGTTTCTCCTAGGAAGCCCGTCCCAGCCACCTTAGGGCCAGAGGCCTTGAAGCTGGGTGGGGCTGGGTGGGGTTGGGTGGGGAATGCTCCTCCCCCATCCCCCCCCCCAAACTTTTATGCAACCTCCAATATCAACAAAAATCAGTTGGTGTCGCGCACCACAGACACGCTCCGCCGAGAAGCCGCTGGAGCCATCAGAGGAGCCAGCATGGTGAAGTTTGCACCGCTGTTCCTGCCGTGGGAGCGCAGGCTGCAGACCTTCATGGTCCTGCAGTGGGTCTTCTCCTTCCTGGCCCTGGGTAAGGCGAGCGGGGCTGGGGGCTGGGAGGTCATGGACACCTGCCACTCCAGGTGCACAAGTGTATTGATGGTGGAAAGACATTCACCCTAATGGGGACTTTGCTGCTCTCAGAGCTCTCAGAGCATGGGGATAGCAGGGTGTGGTAGAAGCCATTGTGTGTGGCTTTGGACAGGTTACTGAGTTTCTAGCTTAGTATGAGGACAGAGACCCTGCCTCAGGCTGCCTGGTGGTGGTGTGTGGAAGAACCTAGGTGATTATGGAAAAGTTCCAGGGTCTGTAGGGCTTCTCAGAAGGAACGGATTTCCTGCCTTCCTTTCAGAGAGGAGGAAACAGACTGGTGGGTAGGGAAAGAGAAGGGAACAGGGAAAGAATAGGAGTGTGAGGGAAGGTAGACTGCCAGGGGACTGGGGCATGAGGGAGGGTCCGAGGTGAGCCTGGTTCAGAGTCTGGCTGGGCAACCCAGCCCCTGACCTCTGCAAGTCTCTAATTCTAATCAGCTGGGGAAGGGCAATATCACTGCCTAGCTGGTAGAGCTGTTGTAGGATGAAGTGAGGAATGTGCTTGTTTTGCCCAGCGCACACTGGGCTGGACCCCTGGGCTGGGGTCCCGTGGGAAGTATGCTTAGGTCCCCCTCCCCACCCCATGCCCACCACAATCACACTGATGGTGACCAGGGAGACCACCCTGGCCCAGACTCCACTCTGCCGAAGGGAACTCTTTTGAGGAGGGCGGGCGACAGAGCAGGGGAAGAGAGTGATGGGGGAGGGGTGGGGGGTGCCAGGGGGCGGGGGTTGGTTCCTATGCCAGTGTAGACAGTTCCTATTTCTTAGTTCCTATGCCAGCACCAGACAGTGTAGGCTGTGCTTCCCTGGGGGCTGGTCTTCAGCCTGTGCACGGATGCCACTATCCAGGTGTTACAGTCCGGGAATCCTCTGTACCGGCTGGTCACCAGCATCACACACACACACACACACACCCAGGTGCTCCCTCAGAACCCCCTCGCAGTTCTGCCACTGAAGGATTCACCCCCAGCAAAGCGGGCCCCCAGCACCCTGTTTCCCTTATGATTCATCTGTGTCTCTCTCCCAAGGGTTCTTAAACATTTTAAACAGCCCTGGCAGAGAAACAAAATCACTTAACTGCCCAAGGTTGTAGGTCTGGAGTCCTGGGTTCCTTCTACAGCCAAAAGAAGAAAGGGAAGGAGGGGCAGAGAGAGGAGAAGGGCAGATGGTGTGGGAGGAGGTGTGTATAAGAGGCTAAGAGGCTGGTGGAGACAGCCTGGGAAGGAGGCCTAACAGGATTGACAGCAAGTCTGCGGGATCCTGGACAAAGGTCGCTTGGGGGCCTAGAGGTAAGCTGTGGCCTGGGGATCCCAGAGGGTAAGGTTCATCAGGCCCAGCATGCCTTCTGTGATCTTGGGGCCCTGGAGTGTGTTTGAACATTCTGTCCCCGCACCCCACCCGGCCTTGGTCCCCCAGCCCTGCGAGCCCGGGCCATAGGAGCCTGGGAATATCAGGAGCAGCCCAGAGAGGTCTAGTAGCTCCAGGCCTGGAGGACTAGAAGGAGGAAGGCTGGGAAAAGGGATGTGGGCCCCCTGGTTCTGGGAGTAGGAGGTTTTACCCTATCCCTCATCCTGGGAGCAAAGGGGAGCCTTGGAAGGGCTTAAGGTAGGGGAGATCCACTCTGGGTGCTGAAGTTCCCTGTGGCTGCAGGGGAGGTATGTACTGTGTTTTGAGTGTGGGGGGATGGGCTATGGCAGGGAGCCGTCCCAGTCCCCATCAGGGGCCACCACACTATGGCACATGGCCGAATCCTGCCCACTGACCGCTTTTGTATTTGTACAGTTTATGAGCTAAGTTTACATTTTCAAGGGGTTGTATTTTAAATGGTTAGGGACCTATGTAATATTATCCATGTTGGGTCTTGAACCCCAAAGTCTAAAGGAACCACCTGTTCCTTTAGGAAAAAGACTGCCAAGTCTGGTCTAGTGAGGCTGGCAGAGGATGGGGAGATGTGGCCCCATTGGGGAGCTGTTCAGGAGATGGGGGCCACGGGGCAGATTGAAAGGCCCTTGGTCCATGGACAGAGGACTGGATGAACAAGAACAACACGTGGTCGGCACCCACGAGAGAGTAGCATTTGGCTCCAAAAGGGAAGGGAATTCTGACACGCAGGGCAGCACGGATGGCATGAGCAGGCCGCAGTGGCATCATGTGAAGTGACACAAGCCAGTCACCAAAAGACCAACGCTTGACGATTCTACGAGCTTCCTAGAACAGTCCCTTTTGTAGAGCCGGAAAAGCAAATGGTGGCCGGCAGGTGCTAGGGGAGGGGGCTCGGAGTCAGAGGTTCAAATTTGGGAGGGGGAGGGGAGAGAGGGGGGGAGGTTTCTGGGAGATGGTGGTAGTGAGGGCTACACAGGGAATGGACTTACTGCCTCTGAACTGTGCTTAAAAATGGTTAAGGTGATACGTTTTATGTTAATGCGCCTTTTATCACAGTAACAATTTAAAACACACAGTGCCCCAAATGGGGACCCTGTTAGCTTTCTGAGGGCAGGACTCTGTGTCTGTCCTTCAAGGCCGCCCACTAGCACCTGGCCCGTCAGAGCTGCTCTGTGTAAAGTGAACACGTGTGAGCCCCGAGTGAGCTATGTGGTCTGCCTTAGGAGCTCTACCACTGTTTGGACTGGGTCAAGGTCCCCTCCACCAAGAAACCTGCCAGGAATGACACACCCAACTACCGTCCTTTCCAGTAGAATATACAACTGAAAGCTGCCTTTCTTTAAGAGAATGAGTTTATGGTGTTGAGTGGAGGAAAGGGGGTAGGGAAGGAGCCATATTCTCTAGCGGTGTTCTTTCCATCAGCATCAGATTAGGGATGGCCCACAGACCCGCTGACCCTGAAATGAAGCTGGGATTAGCCTATGGCAAGGGATTCGGACCTGCAGGTCAGAGGGAGAGCTCCTCACTGGGACTTGTCCTAGCCCAGCCCTGCTACACCCCTGAGCATCGGCCAGCCAGGGGTTTGGCCTCTTTCTCCTTCCCTCTTTACTGGGAAAGGGCACTGTGGGAAGGAGGAATCAGCATGCGCAAAAGCTAAGGGACTAAAGGAGTTCAGGGAGCTGTAAGAACCGCAGTTAGTGTGGCCAGAGCACTGGGGGTGCAAGTGGGTGAGGAGGTGGGTAGGGCCAGTCAGCTCCTCCCAGGGTTACAGGAAAGCCAGGGCAGGGCTTTAAAGAGAGGAAGACCTGGCCAGATTGATCTGTGGAAAGATGGGGCAGAGGGTGGGCAGAAAGAGTGTCCCCGTTTTCTCTGAGGTTCCCAAAAATGGAAACCAGAAACGGATAATCCAGTCAGTCCTGAAGCAGGCATTTACTGAGTACCTGGGGAGTGCAGACTACAGAGGGAGGGAGGTGGGACGGGGTGGTAGGGTGGTGGTATGGAGGGAGTGGGGGGTTGGGGAGGGAGGAGGCCAGAGTGAACAAGGGAGACAGGACAGCGGGAACTATGAATTTTGAAGTTGGACCTATGTAGGTTCCAGTCTCCTCCAAGCAAGACACTGGCGGGTACATTTCCTCCTTGAAGGCGTGGGAAGCTGAGCTCTTCCTCCCGGGGCCACAGGCTGGACAGGATGGTGCTGCTAGTGCGGGGCATACGGGCGACTCAGTGTGGACGTCTCACCTCCTTCCTCTCAGACCCCTGATAGCTCTTGCTTTTCTCCCCAGCCCAGATCTGCATTGTGGTCTTCATAGGCCTCCTGTTCACAAGATTCTGGTTAGTCAGTGTGCTGTATGCGACCTGGTGGTACCTGGACTGGGACAAGCCATTGCAGGGGGGCAGGCCCATCCAAGCCCTAAGGCGCTGCTTCCTGTGGAAGTACATGAGGGACTATTTCCCCATCTCAGTGAGTACTGGCACTGGTGGGGATGGGGTTGCGGGGGGAAGTGCCACCCAGGCTGCGGGGAGCAGAATGCTGGGCTGGGTGGGAGGGGCCAGAGCTTACACCACTGTGGGGCCTGGGGAAGAGTCCCGCTTTGTTCTGGCTGTCATTTCCCAGGGTTGGGGAAGCTCTGTGGGCACACACATATATCCTACAGGTGTAACCCCTCAGCGGCCAGGGAGGGGGTGAAGGTAATAAGCTCAAGGTCCCAAGAGACCATCGAGCCCCACCCTTTATCAGAGTGGGGAGAATGACACCCCGAGAGGGACAAAGGTGTGACCAACTCCACACAACAAGTTCTGGTTTTGAGGCGTGTGCATGAACTATGGGGGAAGGGGCAGAGGAGAGAGAGCCCTGAACTGGTTCTTAGTTCTATCCTGCCCTATCTCCAGATTGCTGGGTGTCCTTGAGCAAAACCTCGCCCATTCTGAGCCTCAGTTTCCCCAGATATCTAGAAAGCAGACTGACCCCTCCCCCCCATGCACGTTTGAACCTCTCACTCTGACTCAGGGCATCTCATTGTGGATACTTGACCCTGGACTCAAACTCAG
Source organism: Mustela lutreola (assembly GCF_030435805.1). Taxonomy (NCBI): domain Eukaryota; kingdom Metazoa; phylum Chordata; class Mammalia; order Carnivora; family Mustelidae; genus Mustela; species Mustela lutreola. The sequence continues at coordinate 229,872,500 of NC_081290.1, read as the reverse complement.
TCCGGAGTAAAGCGGACCCTCAGATTTTCGTGAACAGACCCGCTGCCTCCTTTACCAAATGCCAGGCAGACAATCCTGGGACTTGAGTGGCTGGGCAGGGCTGGCGTATTGGCTGGATGGGACAGGGTGGGCAGGCAGTGGGGAACACAGAGAGGTGCCAGGCAGGGAAAGCTGGCTGTCCCCTGGAAACGGTAGAAGAAAGGCATAAAATGCGGCCTCTGGAGCAGGACAGACTAGGTTCTAATGCCAGCGCCGCCTCAGCCTGTGGTACCCTTGGGGGAGTTTCATAGCCTCTCTCAGCCTCAGTGTTCTCATATGTAATGTGCAGATGATGCCACACACGTCACTGAGTTGGGCGGATTTGCTGAGCCAGCAGGAACTCACCATGTAGGTTGGCAGGACACTAGGTGCTAGTATTACATGACCGAGTCAGTGGGGAGCATGGAGACACGTGCACGTGACTGTGGTTGGGGGGAGGGCTCTGACAGCCCAGAGCCCAGCTGCTCTGACCTTCACACCTGCCTGGCTTCTCCCATCCTGGAGCTCCACCTCTTCCCACCCCTCCTGGCGTTAGGTCCCTAGCTGGCAAAGGGGGAGGGAGTGGAGGACACAGATTCCTGGGCACTCAGCAGTGGATTCAGGGCTCCTGCCTGACTCCCTTTTGAGAGTCCTGGGGCCTGGCGAGGACTTGGGGAAGCTGGGCAAGAGCTGGGGTACGAAGCCCCAAGCTCCACAGTGAGCAAGCCTCCTGGGCAAAGGGCAAGGGTGGCATGGGCAGGGCCGGGCAGTAGGGCATCACGCTGGGGGCTGGGAAGAGGGCAGGAAGTTGAGTGGCAGAGAATTCCACACTCGTGAGGGGTGCTTCTTGTGGAAGGGTAGAGTGAATGAGCAGCCGCTGAACTAACCCAGGAGTCCATGTTGGGGGAGGACTTCTCCCCATATTTGCTTCTGGGATCTTGTCCACAAAGACAAACAGGGTCTGCGCCTATCCTATCCACTGCCCTTCCTGATCCTCCCCTAGCCAGACACTACTGGCCCTGGTGGGACACTGCCCTGATGATCTGCCTCAGTCCTTTGTGTAGTGTTTCTGGATTGATGCCCACTGAGGGCCTGTTGCATCCCCCTGCAGAGGGCAGGCAGTACCACCACATTGCCAGCAGAGGGCAGGCAGTACCACCACATTGCCAGCAGAGGGCGAGATAGCATGCACTTGACTTTGCCAATCCTAGGCTGGGAGCCTGCAGGGTTGGGGAACAGGCCACAGATCCCCTTCCCCACCTCTTCCCAGAAGACCCTCCCACTCTTCCACACACTTTTACGGCCCCGCCCCGCTGGGATCTTGAGAGGGGCGGAAGGTAGGTAACTCTCCCGCACACACTGACAGAATTCTGTTTTCCCTTGTAAAATGCATATAGATTTCCGAGATTCTTCTATCAGTTCTTAGGTTGATTTTATGAACTAGCATCTACATGGAATTCCAAGCAGAATTAGGAAACTCTCTGGGCCTTGCAGCTTTCTGAACTCATGCTACAGGCTTCTAAAGAGCTGATGGTGAAGAATCAGGTGATGGGTTTCCCATAGGAGACACTGATCCCACCTCATGCTGAAGGCCAGCCCCAGAGCTAGGTTCCCCCAGGGAAGATTTCATCCTCCTGGAGTCAACACTGTCTCCACAGGCCAAGGCATGAGAAGGGTGGACTGCTGTGGCCTGGTGTCAGGAAATGCTGCAGGCCTGGGGAAGCACAGGATACCTCTCCTCCCACACCTGGGACCTCCCTCTGTTCCTCACAGCCCTGTGGACGTCACTGGGGACTTCAGGCCCTCCCTCCCACTCCCCCTCCCACCCCCCACCAAGAATACTGGGGGCTCTTAGCCTGAGTCAGAAGAAGGTGGGTAGCCAGCCGCCTGCCCAGGACATATCTGCAGCGTGCACTTGGACGGAGTAACACTTGATCCTGTGAGGGCTCCTTTCATCACAGGAGGGCTCTGCCTGGAAGAAGGTCTTCCTTTGCACTGAGCTGTGCCTGTCCAGACCACCCACCCTGCCCCAGGGGCCCTGCCTCTGCCTTGGGCACAGCTGTTCTCTCAGCCCTCTGGCTGCCCTGCAGGGAGGGAGCCTCCTTCCTGCTCAGTTCCTCTTCTTGCTGTCCCTCCCCAGCCAGCAGCTCTCAGGAGGCTTTCTGTGCATAGACATTTGGGGCTAAATGATGGATGTGGGGGTGGCTTCATCCCTGGCCTCTACCCACTAGTAGCACTCCCCTCCACCAGGTATGACAACCAAAAACGGCTGCAGACATTACATGTCCCCTGGTGGGCTCAGGGAACTGACCCTGGTTGAGAACTGCTCTGGGGCCCAGGGTCTGACTCCAAAACTCCTCCCCCACTTGCTACCTGAATCTTGACCAGTCACTCTTTATCTGGACTCTGCTACAGTCTATCCTGCACACAGCAGTCAGGATAGTCCATGCCACAACAGCTGTGACTTTCATGACACCTAAAAATGAAATCTAATTTTTGACCAGCCTGCAGGTCCCTGGACCCCGGACCCCCTGCTCATGCCTCACCTTCCCCCTTTGCCTTTCAAGTTCTCCAGGAGTGAGCTGTGTTCCCTGGGCTGGCACCCTTCCTGGAAGTGCTTCCTTTCACATTAACACCTACCGTGTTTCACCTGGGGACTCCTCCTGCAAGGTGGCAGAGCCTGCAGGAGCCAGGCCACCTGTGTTAAAGTGTTGCCTCTGCCACTTTACTAGCTATGTGACCCAGAAGCAGTTAATTAACCTCGTGCCTCGGTTTCTTCATCTGTAAAATAGGGATGTTGTCACCACTACGTCCCTGGCAGCATGAACAGAAGATGGCTCGTCAGTATACTGACGGGAGGTGCTGGGAATGGGGCAGTCCTTCCAGCTATCCATGCTTAGCACATCTGTATTAAACTCTAAGACATTCTTTTTTTTTTTTTTTTCCTTAAAGTAGTTTCCACGCCCCGTGTGGAGCCCAACACGGGACATGAACTCATGTCCCTGAGATCAAGACCCAAGCTGATATGTCAAGAGTTGGGGGACTGAGCCACCCAGGCATCCCTCTAAGATATCCTTAATGGTAAAGCAGCAGTATTTTATGTACCACTAAGAAAAAAATCCCTCCAGAGGAATCATCAAATGCATTTTGAGAACATAATGTTAAGATGCAAAGGAATGGTGTATCTTAGAATTGAGGAGATACAGCTGCAGATGTCAGTGGGTGTCTGTTCTGTGAGCCTGTGAGTGCAAGGGGGAGAGGGCAGGAGTGAGGGGGTCTGAAGCCCATCTTGATGGCATACCAAGGCTGCCAGGGCCAGGTAGAATACCCAAGCCTTTTCCTTCCATCTAGCTATGATGGGAGGAGACAGGAAAGGACTGGAGTACCTACACATACACACACACACACACACACACACACACACACACACACGGCCAAAGGCCTGAAGCTGGAAGGGATTCCTTTGTTGTAAAGGGGGTGACTCTAAAACTTTGATATATATCGTAATCCTATGGGAAATCTGCCACAAATCAGATGCCCCAAGGCCGGAGCCAGAATACTGAATCAGACCTTGCTTGCCCTGCATTTTTAAACTGCCAAGTAATCGAGGTTATATAAAAGGTCATGAACAGGTTCTCCAGGGCCAGGTCTTGGAGCCGGGAGGAGCAGGCTGCTGGTGCAGGAAGCGCCTTCTCCTGAGAGCCCTGGACATTCCAAGTTTGACTAGAAAGGAAATGGCCCCTGAGACAGTCCTGAGTCTCGGGATGTCTCTCTGGTTCTGCAACAAAGGCTCTCTCAGGTGCTCTCAGCAGGAGACAGTAGAACTGAGCTCAGGTCTTCTGTGTATGGGCAGGTCGCTTACCCCCCCCCCCCGCACCTCAGTTTTGCTCAGCTGTCAAATGGGGGCTCTCACACTGCAGCCGCCCTCCTTAGGGCCACGGTTAAACAAGCTGGTGGCGTGGGTGCTTTGTGAGCCATAAAGGAGCCATCAGGACAGTGGCGGTCACCGCCAAGCGTGTGAGAGGGCACAAGGGCGGTTGTTGAGAGATGGGCCTGGGGAGACAGCGGGACAGTGATGGCCCCGTCAGTGCACACATTTGCACACGCACACATCAGTGCCCGGGCAGATACTGGCACGCGTGCCTAGACACGGGCCCTCATTCACCAGGGTATTTCTCTATATGCAAAGGCTTCTTTATTAAGGATTATCATTCTTTCATTCATTTGTTCATTTATACATTCATTGCTCATTCAAAATAGGCAATATGTTCTTGTTCAAAATTCCAAAGGGACGAGGGGGTACGTGGGTGAAAAGTCCCCGCCCCAGAGGCCACTAGGACCACTAGTGTTTGGTGTGTCTGCAAATGAACAAGTGCATGTCCCCTTTCCCAGCACAGTAAGTGACACTCTGCCCACGTTGACTTGCCCTATGCTTTGTCCTAACCAGTAACTGGGGCTGTCTTCCCCTGCCGGGCCAGGGAGATCTTGCTCCTACCTCCCTAGGGCTGCCCTGTGCCCCACTGTATGGATGTTGTGAGAATTTGCTTCAGTGGGCCCTGTTGATGGGCACTGGAGGGGGTGCTGAGGTTTGGATAGTACCAAAAAAATGATGCTTCAGTTAGTAATCTCGTCCATGTGTCATTTTACACAACGACACAGCCAAAATGAAATACAGTGCTGAAATTCCTCAGCAGTGGAGTTGCTAGGGTAAAAGGTCAGTCCTGCTTTTAGGTATTCAGCTATTGCGCAATTGCCTTTCCAGGGCTTGTGCAAAATTGCCTTCCTGCTGGCTGAGGAAGAATTCGTGGGCCTGTGGGTCAGTGTGGGGAGCCAGGTGTGTTTGTAGAGGAACATGCCAGATGGGTTCCCAAGCAAGCGCCTTTCCCACTGAGGTTAACTAGAGGTTTCTCTCTTCTGGCTTTAGCTTCACCTCTAATAAGTTCCCCTGTGGGAGCAGAGACCTTTGTCCTCGTGTGGGAGGCAGTGGTCTCTCCAGCTGTGGTCCCTGTAGGTTTCTCCAATGATCAGTGGGTAACTGGGGGCCATACTGGGCAGGATGGGGGGATTGCGGAAAACAAGCCCAGGTGAAGTGCTGGAGAATCTGGGGTTGGTCGGCCTGGATGGGGGCAGTTGGCTCATATCCCTGTCGCTGCCCCCAGGTCCCTCCAGGCTGCTCTGAGGACAGGCAGCCAGGCCTCTGGGACCCCAAAGGTGGCAGCAAGAATCCTCAGGGAGCCACCCGCTGCAAGTTTTAGCTTGATGACAGGACGAACTTTCACCATGGCAAAGCTGACTGGGGGCAGAAAGGGCTGCAGACTGCTGTGGGAACTGGGCAGTTCCATCAGGGGCTTTGGGCATGGCCCAGGGGCTTCTGGGGCCTTCAGACTCTTGATGGCTGTGGCTCCTGAAGTGCAGGGCAGTGTAAAAGGTGGGCCTGCGGTTCCTGGCAGGGTGGCGGAAGGATTGCCCCCTACCACCACCTAGTCTCTGCCCACAGCTATAGTCTGCACCCTGGACCACGGAGCAGCCTGTCCAGGAATGGGCAGGCCAAGAGCAGCATCTATTAGCTCAGTTCCTGCCCTTCCACCCTCATTCTGCTATACCTGGGAGCAGCTAAAGACAGCAGCTCTCCTCTCCCAGGCCATCTGTGATGGCTGGTGGTCTCTACCTCCTGCTCCATGCTGCAGACATGACCAGACCTTGGCAAGTTGCTTGCTAGCAGACAACAATGGTTGAGGGGCAATGAGGGTCTGGTGTAGGGGAGCAGGGAGCCCCAGGGAGACACTTGCATTGTACAGAAGGTAGATAAGCCTTCTGGCTGCGTGCTCTTCCAACCACTACTGGTAAGATAGCAAGATTGCAATGCTCACTCCCAGGTCTTAAGTACCCATTTTTCTTACACTGAGTTTTGTTAAACTGGGGCTCTTCCAGCATGGTGGCACTCCCATGTGTCCCTTTGATGCCTTCAAATGATACCTGGTCCTGTAGTAATCTTGGTAATTTCAGGGTACTGCACACCAGGGCTTCTTAGCAGCCCTGGGTGGTAGGCAGGTCAGGGCTAAATGTCCCCATTTTACAGATGGAGAGCCTGAGAGGGAAGCAGTTTGTCCAGAGTCAGCCATGAATATGAGAGGGTGTCCCTGGGTGCATTCACATACCGTATCTCAGTATTCCTAAGAAACTGAGCCTCAGAGATGGAGAGCGGCTTGCCCAAGGTCACCCTGATGAGTGGCATGGTCAGGATTGGCACACAGGTCCCGCTCCAGCTCACCGGGTTGCTGTCCTTGCAGCTGGTCAAGACTGCTGAGTTGGACCCCTCCCGGAACTACCTTGCGGGCTTCCACCCCCACGGGGTCCTGGCAGCCGGAGCCTTTGTCAACCTGTGCACAGACAGCACGGGGTTCCCTTCGCTCTTCCCAGGCATCCGCCCCCATCTGATGATGCTGAGCCTGTGGTTCCGGGCCCCTTTCTTCAGGGATTACATCATGTCGGGGGGTGAGTCTTTATACCCATGGGTAGCCCAGGAGGATGAGGCCGGAGGCAAGGGACGAGGCAGCTTAGGGAGGGGAGGGCTGCCAGCACTTCCATACTTCTTGCAAGTGCGTGTGCAATGGGAGAAGTAGCTAGACCCAAAGAAGTACTCTGCACAGCCGCGAGCCAGGAGAGGACTCAGTTCCAGTCCTCAGGGGACGCCCAACTGGAGGCAGTGGGGTGGGGACCCGGGCCTCTGCGGCTACTTTCCGTGGTCTCTCTCTCCTGTCTCACCCACACCACCATCCCTGCCCACTTCCCTATACCTGCGCACCCTCTTCTCTCTCTAGGGCTGGTCACGTCGGACAAGGAGAGCGCTGCTCACATTCTGAGCAGGAAGGAAGGTGGCAATCTGCTGGCCATTATTGTAGGGGGTGCCCAGGAGGCCCTGAACGCCAGGCCGGGAGCCTTCACGCTGTTGCTCCGGAACCGCAAAGGCTTCGTCAGGCTCGCCTTGATGCATGGGTATCTGGGGAGAGGGCTCTTGGCTCCAGGGGAGATTTGCAAGGGTTAGATTTTGGTGGGAAGACAGCAGAGATTAAGTGGCTTGTATTTTGGCAGGGAGATTCTCAGTCTGTTTACAACAAAGATGAAATTTTGGTGAGAGATGTACTATGGCATGCCCACATACCAGAGAAGATTGCAGAAGGGAGGCTTGGTGATCAAAGGCACTAAGTAGGAAGGGACATGTCTGCCCAAAGCTGGTACAAGATCTGACATCTGTGGATCTGGGAGGATGGAGTGTGGGGCATATCACAGAACTCTTCTACTTAGAAGCATCTTTGAAAAACACAAGCTATCTGGGGCCAGAGAGATTTCTCTGCAAAGCTCACGGATGTTTTCTATCTGGGAGGGCTCTGAAACATTCTGGTCTGTCTGTCCCTTACAACTGGGAGATTGTGGCCCTGAGAGGGGCCAGGATCTGCCCAAGGTCAGAAAGCAAAGCTATGGCAGGGCTGGGAGACAACCCAGGCCTCTGACTGCTGACGCAGGGCTCCATCCTCTGCTCTAATTCCCGGTCGCTGGGTCCCTGCAGGAAGCTAGCTGGGGCCTCCTCTGAGACCTTCCACGCATATCCTCTCCTGTCTCTCTCCAGGGCACCTCTGGTGCCGATCTTCTCTTTCGGGGAGAATGAACTCTTTGACCAGGTCGAGAACTCCCCTGGCTCCTGGTTGCGCTGGATCCAGAACCGGCTGCAGAAGATCATGGGCATCTCCCTCCCACTCTTCCATGGCCGTGGTGTCTTCCAGTACAGCTTTGGTCTCATACCCTACCGCCAGCCCATCACCACTGTGGGTGAGCCACGAGCCACGAGCCAGCCTGGCCCGGGGGGTGGGGTGGGGTGTGGGGGGCTACAGGGAAAGAGGCCTGGGCTCCGGGCTGCAAGGGGACACAAGGTCAGACACATCCTTGCCCTCCTGGAGCTCATATTCTAGACGGGGAAACACACTTAGGAGACCAGGAAACAGACACTGCTTATCAGTTGAGCAGGTAAGCCTGATAGAAGGCGCTCTGGGATGGGAACTGAAACAGGCACAAGGAACAATAGTCACCACGGATTACAGAGTGGCTGCTGTGTGCCCGGCAGGGTCCCTACTGTGCAGCAGTTCGATCTGCCCTAACGACCTTCAAGACAGGGACTACCATCCCCCTTTCACTAATGGTAAACTGAGGCTCTGAGAAGTTAAGTAACTTCCAAAAGAACACTCTGCCTTTGAGTAACAAGGATGAGGATCGGATCAGGATTTATTTGACTTTTTATGTTTCTAGAGAAGAAGGTTTAATTCTGACCCAAAGGATCTCCTCAGGCTTACTGGAGAGGATGGGTACAAGAAAAGGGCATTCCAAGTCTATTAGAATTGTGTGTAGAGTAGGAAATGCTACACTTGGATTAGAACCTGAGGGATTATCCCATAAATAATGGGCATGAGCTCTCGTCCATGGACTCAGCACTATCTTTTTCAGCTCTTGGGACTCTTTTTCAGCTCTTGGGACTCCTCATTTGCTTTCTTCTTGGATCCCAGCTAGATCCCTCTGACGAAGCCTATAGAGGAAGGTTCGTCTTTTTCCATCTGTTTATTTGCTAGTTGAGCACAGACTTGGTGTACCCCTACACCATGACTTTCCCTGTGTATTGTGGCAATATTTTCAAGAGTGTTAATACTCCTGCTGCCCCCAGACCTATTGCCAAGAGAAGGCCGGGGAGCGATTATCCCAACCAAAGAGGTCACTTAGGGCTTCCCTGGAAGAGGCCAGATGGAGAGAGAAGGAGGAGGAAGAGCTGTGTGGGCTGTGGGCCCACCTCGTCCTAGATCTACAGGTACCTCTGATCATGACATGTTGGGCTCCCAGAACCCTGTGGAGCATATCCCCAGGATTTGAAAACTGGAATGGGATTCTTCCGTGCTGTGTGACTTGAACAAGTTGCTTAGCCTCTCTGAGCCTCATTACACCACCTGTCAACAGGGGTAAGAGTTTCTGTTCCCATAGGATTGTTACAGGGATTAAAGAAGATGATGCGTGGCAAGCGCCTGGTGCATTCCTGGTGCGTTTCATGGCATGTGGCAATGCTCACTGGTGTTGTTACTATATCAGAATCTTGGAGTTACCATAACATCTTAGAAGCCATCACCCAACACAGGGTTGAAAGGGATGGCAGTAAGAGCATTTTGTGCCGGGATGCTGTGGGGTAGGGCTCCTGCAGCCCCATGGTTCCTGCTCCAGACCAACACCCACACTTGTGCCTTGCAGTGGGAAAGCCCATTGAGGTGCAGAAGACACCATACCCCTCACAGGAGGAGGTGGACAAGCTGCACCAGCGCTATATCAGGGAGCTGTGTGACCTCTTTGAAGCCCACAAGCTGAAGTACAATATCCCCGTGGACCAACACTTGGAGTTCTGCTGAGTGCCTCCCCAGAAGGCAGGATTGGCGTTAGGAGCCCAGTGGAAGGTGCTATGATCTAAGAAGGCTTCCTGGAGGCATCTATTGAACATACCTTCACAGCCTTCCCAGACCTCTGCAAATCCAACCACACCAGGCCCCAAGTCCCAGCCAGTGTGCGGGAGGGGACACCAGGCTCTGGAGTTGGTGATTTTCACCCCTGCTGCGAAACCCCCTGCCAGCCTCCCTCTCCTTGGCCTGCCCCTCATTGAATGGGAGAGACTGCTGGAAGAGAGGGATTTCTGAGGTCTCGGTCCCCTGTTGTCATGTCACTCAAGGGACAGAGAAAGAGAGGGGCCACTCTCACCTGGTTTTTCTTCCTTGACCTTGAGTTTCCTTGACCTTGTATAATGGCACAAAAGAAGCACATGCTCCAGCCCCATCTCCTACAAACTCCCTCATCCCACACCCTGGATGTCTCCGCCCCTCCCTCCCTGTGCCAGAGAGGAGGGGTGGCCTTGCAGTCTCTTTGCTCATGCTAAGCACCTGTGCATTTCTGGGTCCTCCGAGCTATAGACTGGCAGCCACAGGGCTGAAAAGGTGGAGAAGGAGAACTGTGCTCTGTCACTGCTGTATGGTGCTGGGCAGCCTTCTTCGCCCTCCTCCTGAGCCTCAGTTTCCCTGACTGACTAAGATGAACCCTGAGACTCAGCTGGAGAGCTCATCCATTGTTATTTCAGCCCTGGCCTTGGCACAGAAGGGTGGGGGGAGGGTCTCCGTAAACATCAGTTCAACAGATGAAAGGATTCTGTTTTAGCCTTCTTCTGTTCCTCCTCATTCCTCGACAAAGAGGGCTCATCAAAGCCTCTCTTTGGACCCCCACTCTGGCCCTGTGGCCCTACAGCCACACCTCTACTGACAGGGCTAGAGAACACCATGTTGACTGATCCTTCCTGATCCATCAGCCCCAACCTTACCAGCCCCGGTCCCGATCTGCTGAGCAAGGAAGATGAGAGGCTGTGTTAAGATACAGAGCAGATCGACACTGAGAAGAAAGACCAGCCATCAGGAGTGTATGTTTCTGTGTGTCTGCAGGGTGGGTGACATGGGGACAGATGCCCTGATGAGAAGATTCTGGATTCCTAGGTTTGGGACATATGTCAGTAGTGAAGGTCAGGATGGCCAGTGCGATGGCCAGGATGGCCAGGTCACGATGTCCTCGTGACTTCCCCTTCCCCTCCAGCAGGGAAGCAACATCCTTTCTCTCCAGGAACAAATAATACCCATAACTACAGCAGTAGGGACATCTGAGAGTTGTAAACTTGGGTTTAAATCCTGGCTCATCCCTTCTTCGGTGACTCTGGGCAATTCATGTCATTTCCGAACCTCAATTTTGCCATTTGAGGAATAAAGACTACCATACCCATCTCTGGTGTTGTGAGCATAGTAAGATAATATTTTAAATGTGTAAGCCACCCCATGTCATGTCTGGAATGGTGTGGAATATGGGTAAATTGGGATTCAGGTGATAAAGTTACCCCGTGTCTCAGGAAGGTGCCTGGTAGCTGATGAGGCAATATGCCAGAAGGGCCACAACAAGGGAAGTGGGAACAAAGAGTGGTGGGGTTCAGGAGAGGGAGTGATGATTTCAGAGGAGGAAGTGGAGGAGGTGACAAATGGGCAGGGCTGTGAAGGAAGGGCAATATTTGCAAAGGAGAGAAGTACTTGCCCATCAGAGTTCTCTATTGCTGTCTAGCCGGCTATGTCAAAGCTGAATGGTTGAAGAAGCAAGGAGTTGGTATTTCTTGCAATTCTGTGGGCTGACCAGGTGGCTCTTCTCAGTCTGCCCTGGGCTCCTTGCAGCTGCATACAAACAACTGGGGCTGGGCCTCTCTTGACAGGTGAGTCTGATGGGTCTTTGGTGTTCGGTGGTGGCTGGATTTGGTAAGAATGGGAGCAAGGCTGCAAGCTCTTAAATCCTGGCCTGAGCAACTTGCCCAGCATCTTTTCATTCCATTCTGTTGATCAAAGCCACTTCTGAGCGTCCCCCCACCATTTTAAGCATTAGGAACAGACTGTGCCTCTGCCTGGGGGCAGCATTAGTGTCAGAATACAGCGGGCTGGAGGTCCACGAAGAGATTCTGTGGCCATGTTGGCCAACAGTCTACAAAACAGCGGTAAATGGGGGATGCCTGGGTGGTTCGGTGGGTTAAAGCCTCTGCCTTCAGCTCAGGTCATGATCCCGGGGTCCTAGGATCGAGCCCCCGCGTCCGGCTTTCTGCTTGGCGGGGAGCCTGCTTCCCTTCCTCCCTCTGCCTGCCTCTCTGCCTATTTGTGATCTGTTTGTCAAATACATTTAAAAGAAAAACAAAAAACAGTGGTAAATGAAAGCCTGCTGCGGGACACCCCCGCCCCCAAGTGTAACGGAATTCCCTGCATGGCCATGATCAGAGCTGTAGTTTATCCACAGGGCACCAGCTCCTTTTCAGCTGCTGCTCCATCCCCATCTTGTGCTCCCTAGTCCATCCTCAGTGACCAGCCAGGGTGTAGGGGCCATCGTTGGTCAAGGGACACAGGCCACGCTGGGGACGCCGCAGGGAAGGAGCCAGGAGTAGGCATACCCGCTTCCCTCTTCCGCCAAGGTTCCCCTCTGCCTGAGCCCCTTTGTGAGGTGGAGGGCACAAGGGCCCGAGGCTGCAGTGTACACAGGTAGGCCTCCAGGAGGGAATGGGGAGCAGACAGGTGGACAGTGGTTCTGCAGAGATCCATGGAAGAGAGACATCCACCTTCAAGTCCAAGCTGCTTAGGGCCTTTCGCCACTCTTCCATCATCTGGCCCAGTTTTCTCAGTCCTCATTTGTCATCCTCCTTAGTCATGGGCTCCCATCACGCTGAACCATTTGTATGTAGTTCCTTGTATCAGATGTGCTCTTTCTCCCCTCTAAGCTTTGTCCATGCTGTTCCCTCTGCCTGGAATGGCATCTCCCCTGCCCCACCTCCCCCTTTGTCTGGGAAATTCCCATTCGTCCTTCAGTACTGGTTTCCTTTATTCGGGAAGGCCTTTCCTAATGCCCCTGGTTGAGATAGGGGTCTCACGGGGTGCCCTGACTTCCCCTTCCTCTGCCACGGCACTCAAACCTGGGTGGCTGCTGGGTGGTCCTTGTCCCATGCATGATACCTCTGCCTCCAGTGAGCCCCATCCAGCCTATCCACGTGTAGCACCTGCCTCCACTCTCCAAACAAAACCCAACACCCTAAAAGGGTCTCCAATGCCTCAGGATAATGCCCAAACTCCTCATGAGCCTTCCTCATCTGCCCCTAGACCTCACCAGCCTCCCGCTGGGTCTTCTCTCCTGTACCCCATCACCCTGCCACCCCTCGCTGCTTGTTGAGTGCACACTGCGCTCGCACCTGCTGTGTCCCAGAGCATGCTGTTCCCTTGCCTTGAAACACTCTTCCTTCTAGACCGGTTGATGTCGCCCATCCCCAAAGGGCGCCTCCTTTGTTGGCCATTAGCACACCCCACCTGCCCTCCTACCCTGCCTCCCACCTCACTGCCCTGAAGCAGAGTTAGTTCTCTCTCTTTTGGGCTAGTTTTAGGGGTGACAGGGCCATGGTCCACGGTCATTAATGGGTGAGTGGACTTCTGTGTCTGCCAGTAGACTGCGAAAGCCCTAAGGGCCAAGACCAGATCCTAGCCACCCTCAGCCCCACCCCAGTACCCCGCTTGGACTCAAGGCACCTCAGCACCACACTGGGTGAGAACTGGTTGGATAAATGAATCCTCGCATGGCACTTCCTCTTGGGAGGCCTGGGGCAGGGACAAGGCCGAGAATACCCAGGTCTTGCTTTTGGAGGTCACTAAATCAGCTCTCCATGGCTATGTGACTCCAAAACTGAGCAGCTTTAAACCACAGACAGTCATTGTTTCACAGTTTCTGAGGTCAGGAATCTGGAAGCGGCTTCTCTGAGGGATACTGGCTCAGGCGTCTCCTGAGCTGTAGCCACGCCATCATTGGCAGTTCCAGAAGACTTGAGTCGGCCAGAGGAACCACTCCCAAGCTCCCCCATGTGGTTGTCGGCAGGAGGCTCTGTCTGCCTCTGTGCGGGGCTCTACACAGGGCTGCCAGTGCTGTGCCTTCTCCCAGAGCAAGTAAAGAAATGGGCCACACTACCTTTTATGGACCTCGCCTCTGTGTCACACACTATCAATTCTGCCCTATCACATTCGTGAGATGTGAGTCACTAAGTCCCGCTCACACTGTACAAGGGTGTGAATCCCTGGATAGGAGGTCCCTGGGGGCCGGCTTGGAGCTATCTCAGGGACCGCAGATGAACCCTCAGAGGCTGCACGAGGTAACTCACCCATCCGGTCTCAAAATGGGTGGGGCACAGAATGAGCAGGGATGGGGAGCAGAAGGAATGCTGGTCACAGCCCCCTGGCCTGGCTGGGATGGAGGAGGAGGTGACCATGAGATTTGAGGGGGTTTGGATGGGGGAGGGGAGTGGTGAGAGACTTGGGAGGGCCAGAGAGCAGAGAATTCTTCCCTTTTCATCGTGACCCAGGAGGCCTCACGTGGAGGACCAGGGCAGCAAAAGAAAGGAGGCTAGGGCCTGATCTGAGTGGAAGGCTGCCCCAGAGAGCTGCACGGCTGGGAACAAGCACACTGGACTTTGAGCAAAACATGTCCTTTTCCCGAGCGATTGCAGGTGTTTGTCTAGGGGTTGGTCTCCCCAACTGATGCAGTGTGTCAGAGCTGCACATGAAAGGGGCCAGTAATTAAATTAATCCCTCCTGACTGACACTCCTCAGGGCCCCCAGAGCCGGCCTCAGGGGCCTCGGCATTGTCTCCGCGGGAGAACAGCTCCCCGACCCCAGCGCCCCAGCGCCTACACACAGATTCAGATAACCAGAGGATGACAGGTTTTGCCAGATGTGGTGGACAGGGTAAGAGGCTCTCGAGTGTGGGGTGCTCTGGAGTCTTCCAGAAATCATGCTGCCCTTTGGCCTCAGGAGAAGTTCTCAGAAGGCATTACCCACAGGGAGCAAAGGGCCCACTGGGATCCAGCCTGTGTGACATGGCTTTATGGTGCTGGGGTGGGGACAGGGGTCAGCCAGCACAGCACTGCCAGCAGCCACGTGGCATGGGCCACACGGTGGCCTCACGAGGAAGCTGACCGTGCTCAGTGAGGGTTCAGGAGGAGGCTCACGCAGGGAGGATGCAAGCTGCTGAGCAAGCAAAGGCAGGGAGAGGAGACGGGGCAGGGCACAGGCTGATGATGGCAGCTCCTGTGAGTCAGCGGGCAGGAGGGAGCTTTAGGGAATGCGAGGCTGGAAGGCCAGGCCTTTGTTCAGCAAACTTGGAGACAGAGTGGTGACCAAGGCACCCAGGGTCCCTGACTTTGCCTTGCCTACCATCTGGGGGAACTCAAATGTCTAGTCAAGGAGTCAGGAATTTCGCCCCCAGGTAGGGAGGAGCCCCGGAAGGTCCTTGAGCTGGAGTGGGTCGGGGGCAGGACCAGATGTACAGTGGCTGCCTTGGGCTGGACTGGGCATCTGTCTTAATGACCTCATGGAAGGGCGGAGCCAGCACTGATCCACTTACTAGGCCATGCTGGGCTCTGGGTGGGACACTCTTCAGGCATTATCTCAACGACACCGGCAATGACACCCACTCTTTGGAGTAAATGAGGTTCCTGTGTCGGAGAGGGGTAAGGACTTTTTGAAATCCTGGTCTCAGGAGGAAGACTGACTGCCCAGATAGCTATTCTGTTCTACTCCCACTCTGCCTAGTTCTAGCCTCCAATTGGGCTGAAGGGCACAATGGAAGGGGCTGGGCCTGAGAACCCTTGAGGTGTGCACATCCCCCCACCTGCCTGCTTGGCCGCACCGCACACCTCCCTGCACTGCATACCACCCCCCCATCCCTCTCCCTGTGCCATATGCCTCCTTGAGGCTTGGTTCCGTCACCTATTATTGTTTCATCCATAAGGGAGTATTTAATAAATGCCCGTTCTTCCTCACTCCTCCCCTTTGGAAATGCTAGGAAATGGATTTTGAAAGACCCAGGAGAGTTTATGGATTGCAAATGAGGTTTGGGGTTTTCTTAGACTCTAACTCACCACTCACTCCTTGCTAGAAAACCTTTAACCAGTGCAAGGTGTGCCCTGGACCCCTAGTTGTATCTTTAGTGAGTGAATGGATGGAACTAGATAGGCAGGCAGACTCTTTCTAGTAGCCCCTTTCAAAGGGGCCCTGAAAAACAAAACCAGCAATGAACCCTGGTCCTATGAATATAATGCCAATGATTTGGATGAAAAGGGACCTCCCCCTTGAAAAAGGGCAAAAATTGTCAGACCTGGCATTTGGGCATGGGCTAGATCAATGCCTCTCAAAATGTCTGTGGTATAGGACGAGGTTCTTGTTGGGGGGGTGCCTAATTCATCTCGGACCTATTCATTTGTAAAATACAATATAATTACCTGAAAAATGAAATATGAAAACAATAACAAACATAGTCCAAGTTTTTATTCTTACTTTCAACAGACATACAACCCTTCTGCCACGTTGCTCTAAAGTTTCAGAGCAGGTACTCTCAAATTCTGTACCTAACTTGGTCAGGAACCAGGAACAAGTGGTTAATGGACCCATTCCAGCCCTCAGACCACACTAGAGCCACACAGCCTTAGCACTCATGGGGGGCTAATTACTGGGATTGTCAGATCACTGTGGTTAAGCTACATGAAGGTACTTGGTGAACTACAAAGAGCTCTACAAGATTGGTGGGGCTGTGGTCTTGGCCACTTACACGTGAGTAAGCTGAGGGGCCTCTGGGAAGGGAAGGACTTGCCTGAAGGTGCAGAGCCAGAAAGACTCCAAAGTGCAATCACTCTTCATGCAATGCTCTTTCCACCCTGCCAGGGCACTGGGCCAATGACTAGTCCAGATGGGGAAGAAAGGCTTGGCCTCTTCAGCCCAGATCAGGACAGCTCTGATGGGCCACTTCTGTTCAGCTTCTCCCTCTACCCAATTCCATTGCCTTCCCTCCCTTCTGTAGGTGTTGACCCCAAGAACTCTCCCTAATAGACATCCCACAGGCAAAACGTGCTTTCAGAATCCACTTCCTGGAGAACCTAACCCATGACCTCATGCATATATGAAGAGTTAAATCTCAATATATGACTAGAGAGATTAACTAACCTGTCCAAAGTTGTACAGTTTTTAAATGGGCTTTATGTTTTTGGAGTCAGGATTTCAACTCAGATCGGATGGCAAAGCCAGTGGTTTTTGCCTTATGAGTGAGATCTTCTGACTACCAGCTTGGAAAACAAAGGAAAGGATCAGAAAAATTGTATTTAAGTTGTGAAACTTAAAGTAACTGTATTCAAAATGGCGCACCACTTTGGAAGACATTTTGGCATTTTTTAAATAAAGTTGAATATAGGCTTACTGTACAGCACAACAATCATGGTCCTAGCTATTTACCCCACTGATTTAAAAATAAGTCCACACAAAAACCTGCACACCAGTGTTTATGGCAGCTTTCTTCATAATCAGCAGAAACTGGAAGCAACCAAGATCATCCTTCAGTAGGTGAATAGACAAACACACTGTGGTACCTTGAGGACAGTGGAATACTACTCTGAAATAAGGGGAATGAGCTATTAATTCACACAACAATGTGGATGAATCTTAGATGTGTTTCGTTAAGTGAAAGAAGCTTTTTGATTCCACTCATGATATTCTGAAAAACGATGACATAGGCATGGAAGCAGATCAGCTATTGCCAGGGATTTAGAAAGGGCGAATCATTGACTAAGAGAGGCATAGAAAATTCTTTAGGTTGGTGGAATGAACCTGTATGGTATGGGACTGGTATATGATTGATACCATGCATTTGTCAAGACCTACAAACAATGAACCTTAATGTATAGAAATTAAATTGTAAAAGACCAACCAAGAAGCCTGGCAATTCCAAGATGGAATGCGGACTTGTGACAAAAGAATCTTTTTTTGTTATTTTAAAGGAAGTTAGGTTTTATTTACTTATTTGATAGATAGAGAGAGCATAAGCAGGCAGAGCAGCAGGCAGAGGGAGAGGGAGAAGCAGGCTGCCCACTGAGCAGAGAGCCTGATGTAGGGCTTGATTTCAGGACCCTGGGATCATGATCTGGGCCAAAGGCAGACACTTGACTGACTGAGGCTTCCAGGTGCCCTGTGATGAAAGAATCTTTAAACTGTATTATAAATACAGGTGGAAGGGAAGAACTGCCCTAAGGAACTTTGGAAAATAGGGTTTTGACTGGAAACTCTAAGACTAACATTAAAATAAATTGTACATAAATACCATAGTGTGGTTAAATTTGAATCCTCATGGGGGTGTGCAACAACAATTTGGAAACGGCTGCACTGTATACTGAGAGTGCACAAGTAGGTAAGTAGATGGTGGGAGCTGCTTTTCTCACTGTTGGGGAGGGAAGTTACGGAAGAGCAAGGGAGGAAGGCTAGAATGAAAAGTGGGAGACATCAGTACGAATTGATGTCTAGTTTGACAGACAGAGAGGTAGATATGGAAATTATCATAAGTATGTATGTGTGCATGGGTTAGCTTACATACGTGTATTTCCTACCTCCTAGTTCTTTCTACCGAAGGAACCTAGAATAATATCACCCCAGTAGCCTTGTTGGGCAGGGAAAATAGAGCCTGAAGCATCTTTGAGTGTCAGAAAGTAAAGAAGTACTCAAAAAACAAAACAATGGGAGCATCTTAAAGGAACCCAGGAGACAAAATGAAAAAGCTCCCAATGGCCTTGGCTGGAACAAAACAAAACAAATGCCAGTATTTGGACTATAATCCCAAATATGAAATACATGCCCATGAGTACATACTGATAAAAACAAATGTTTGAATGATAATAAAGAAGTGGGGGAGAAGAGCCAAATTTCTCTTACAGAAGAATCCTAGATCCTTGGACGGAGATAGTCTGCCCTCGAGGACATGGAGCTTAACCCACCCCACTTGAATTGGGGGATACTTAGTGGCTTGCTTCCAAGAGTGTGGGAAGAGTTGGGGTCAGCAAAGGGAAGGTGAGTAACTATACCATGGAACCATCACAACCTCCAGGTGATCAGGGTCAACAGCAGTGATAAGTCACCTGACACTATGTGCCTTTGATACGATGTGATGAGAACGACACCTCCCTTCTGTGGTCTTCCTCTCCACACCCCATGACCCCAAGCTGACTAGGAGAAAAACATCAGATATATCTGAAAGGAGTGACCTTCTTTTCTGCAAGATACTTGGCTAGTAGTCCTCCAAAGGGAAAGCCATCAAACAACCAAGGAAAGTCCGAGGAACAGTCACAGACCAGAGGAAGCTAAGAACACAGGACAACTACATGCATAATGGTAACGTTTTAAAGATTCTATTTATTTATTTATTTATTTGACACAGAGAGAGAAAGACAGAGAGAGTGCACACAGGGGGAGAAGCAGGCAGAGGGAAAGGGAAAGGGAGGCTCCCTACTGAGCTGAGAGCCTGACGAGGGGTTGGACGCCCTGATGCAGGGCTCAATCCCAGGACCGTGAGATCATGACCTGAGCCAAAAGTAGATGCTTAACCCACTGAACAACACAGGTGCCCCCAAACCAGTGAAATTTAAATAAAGTTGTGGATTTTAGCCAATACTAATGTTGGCTCTTTAGTTGTGACCTATGTACCACAGTAAAGAAAGATGCTAACAGTGGTGGAACCTGGGGGAGGAGTATTTAATTACTCTTTACACTGTCTTTGCAGCTATTCTGTAAATCTAAAATTATTCTAAGATTTAAAGGTTTATTTTAATTTAAATAATTCAGAAAAATCACTGTGGGATGTCTTGTTAGTTTCCTGAGGCTGCTGTAACAAATCACCACAAACTTGGTCACTTGAGACAACAGAAATATCCTCGCTCACAGTTCTGGAAGCCAGACAACCGAAACAGGATACACTGGTATCAGTTTTAGAAGGGGTTCACAGGGCTGGGCTCCCTCTGGAAACTCTAGGGGAGAATCTGTTTCCTTGTCTTTTCCAGATTCTAGAACTGGATAATAGATTCCTTGGGTCCTGGGCTCTTCTTACATGTCCAAACCCGGTAAAGGAGCATCTTCTAACCTTCCTCTATTCATTGTCACATCACCTTCTGCCTCTGTATCTAGTAGGGTGTCTCTGCATCTCTATTACAAGGATACATGTGATTATATGTAGGGCCCCTCCGGATAATCTAGGATAATCCTCTCATCTGGGGAAATACAATTTCATCACACCTACAAAGACCCTTTTTTATCCAGGTAAGGTAATATTCATAGGTTCTAGGGACTAGGACCAGGATATCTTTCATGGGGTCATCGTTTAGCTTATTCGAGATGCCAAGCAAATTATGTGTTCTCTCCAAGCCTCAGGTCCCTCATCCAGAAGTGAGGTACAAATGTATGTAAACGAGGAGGCCTGATCTGCCACCAGACTTCTTCTTTCAGGAAACAGGAGCCTGAAAAGCTTCCTGTCCTGGGAAGAGGAATCCTGACATTTCTCCTTCCCCATGGGCCCTGCTCCTCCAAGTTAGTGGGGTCCATGGCCAGGACGTGGTGGTATAGGGAAAGAAAACTCAGCTGGGAATCCTAAGATTTGGATCCAAATTTCAACTGTCAGCAACTTGTAATGTGACTGCAAAAAGTTACTTTCCATAGCCAGGGTATAGTGCGACTCTATGAAACACGTGGACATTAGTCCTGCCCCAGGAGAGGGCTAGAGTGGCACATTGGGTCCCTCCTGCCCTGAGATGTTATGATTACGGATGTTCATACTGCCCGTTGGCTCCTAGTAACAAGGTAACCTTTTAACTGGAAGCCAGGGCCCCCTCTCACAGGAGGGGCAGTCATGGGGAAGTTGGGCAAATCACAACTTGTTTCTTACTTGCTTCTACCTGGGCCCCATGAGTCTAGACCATGGGTCAACAAACTTCGACATGTGTTTAAATAACCCAGGAGCTAGGAGTGACTTCTACAGATGAACATTTGCAATCCATTTGATGGAAATAAACACTAACTTTGAGCCCCACTTAGAAATGTCATTCTCCTAAAAATTCTGTTCTTCTCATTAGTAGACCTGCATTACAAAAAAAATGTGCTCTATTATTTACTTTGAATTCTGGCTATTAAAATTTTGTGGAAATTTATTTCCTCTCGTATCTCCTGTCTTTTGTTTCCTACATAATTTCCTTGATTTGCCTCTTAGCCTTCAGAGCTTCTACCAGCCCCCACTTAATCAGTTGCCCTATGTTCCTTCTCAAATCTGTCTTAAGCCGACCCCAGATCCACTTTGCCCTTTGGAGCCCGAAAGATCTTTGTAGTGCAGCTCTGACACAATCATTGTTCCTGGCTGAAATTCCCAATGGCTTTTCCATGCCCTCTGGATGCCTTCTTGGGCTGGCTTACAGCAGGAGCCTGCCTCCCTTCTGACCTACTCATACCCTCCTCCAGCCTTGCTGAACATCTCCCAGCTCCCTAGGGTACCTTGATTCCCCTAGAGCCAGCATTTTGCACAAGCCTTTGCCTCTGTCTAAAATGCCTTTTACCCTACTCCCTTCCACCCACATCTAATTCCTCTTGATCTCTTAAGAGTCGTTTTTATTTTTATTTTTTTAAAGATTTTGTTTAATTATTTGACAGAGAGAAATCACAAGTAGACGGAGAGGCAGGCAGAGAGAGAGAGAGGGAAGCAGGCTCACTGCCGAGCAGAGAGCCCGATGCGGGACTCGATCCCAGGACCCTGAGATCATGACCTGAGCCGAAGCCAGCGGCTTAACCCACTGAGCCACCCAGGCGCCCCTTAAGAGTCGTTTTTAGACGACTCTCCCTCTGAAAGCCTTCCCTGATTGTACCCCCTCCAGGCTGGTAGGTGTCTCCTCTCTGGGCTTCCTCAGTCCCGTTTCCTTCCAGCCGGGCATAGATCACACTTTTTAAATGCCTGTGACCTCCACCAAACCAGGAGCCACTCAGAGCTGGGGTCAGTCTGATTCTGCGCTGATGACCTTGCTTTCCAATGGCAATGCCCCTGTTCGTTGCTGCCACTTGATGGGGAAGGGGGCTACACGTCAGGAGCCCCAGGTGTTTCCCTTCCCCCAACCACAGATTATCACCCGCACAGGGCAGAAGGCCTCTGACCTGCTGATGGACAAAGGCCTGGGTCAAAGGTGGGAGTGGAAACTTGGGGGACAAGGAAGGGGCAGGGGAGACAGCAGTTAAGCTTCCAGACACTTTTATCAGTCTTCTACAAGTAACCCAGACAGACACGAGCCTGGGTTCTGGGGCTGGTGTGATGCAGGCCATTGTAGCCAAAGGTCAGTCTCAGCGGCCAGCTGCAAGCAGCCTGGCTCTGGACCCTCCCCCTCCCTCGCCCTCCCCTGAAAGCCAGGAATAGAAAGGACCTGGTCAGCGGTGCTTCTAGTGCAAGCTCAGGCATATGTGAGCACAAGTGAGTGTGAATGTCTGTGGATATGTCTCTGCAAGCATACCCACGCACGTACGTGGACTGGTGTGTACGTACCTGTGCGTGAGCCTGTGTGTGCATGTCCGTGTGCCTCAGCTCAGAAGGCTTGCTGGCACAGTCACGCAGGTGCGTTCCTGGGCCCTGCGTGTCTGAGTGGGACTATGTGCACGGGTAAAGGCGGGAGTTGAGAGGGTCGTCAAGCTCCCTGAGCCCCCTGAGCCTGGGACCTCTGGCTCTTTGAGGCTCCCCAGTACCCTCCACCTTCATGCCAAAGCGCCACTCGAGTGACAGGCTTCAGGCTCTCAGTTTGTCCGCGCCCTCACTCCTTCTCTCATCCATTCAGTGCTGTTGGGAAAGACCCAGAACCTGAAATGTTAGGATGAATCCCAAAGGTGGTGCCAGGACACTGTCAGTGCTCTGCCAGAGTCTCTTTGATCATTGCCCTGGGCCCTAGTCCTTGTTCTTGTCAACGTCTTCTAACACCTGCCCTGAAACTCTCTGGGCCTCACCTGGGACTCCTTTAGCCCCACATGCAGAGGATGGTAAACACCTGGGCACTCAGACCGCCCGCGCTGCCCCGCCTCACCCCAGGTGACCCTTGACCTGGACCAATAAGTGAAAGCCCAGCTGCCTGGCTCTAAGCTGGAGCGCCCTGGGGCAGTGGCGGGAATGGAGGGTTGCATTTCTGCAGGATTCAGCCATGCTTGCTCAGAGTTTGGAATCGTACCGTTTAGCTTTCTTGTCTTCTTTGGCCTACAACACCCTCTCCAGTTTCCCCAGCGGGCATTTCCTCAAAAAACCAGTCTCACAGGGGCAGCTCTTCTCAAGCTCAGCTTCTCAGGAGCCCGACCTGGAACAGGGAGAGGGGCTTAGAGACCACTTCGCCCAACTCTCTCCCACCACCCCACTGAACAAAGGGTGTTGAGGCCTGAGAGGAGAGGGAGTGTCTCCAGAGGTTCCCCCTTGGGCAGGCTGTACTCCTGCCCCTCTCCGCAGCCCCCGCAGCCGGCACCTTCCCCACCTCCCCTGTGGGCCCCGGGCCCTCTCTGGAACACTGCCAACAGCTCTGGGTTGGTTTCTTTGGCCTGCTTGGGTACACCATTCCTGAGAGTGTCCCCTTAAACCATCATCTCTTCTTGGAAAAAAAAGTACCCAGACTCAGAAAACAGGAAAAAAGAAATCTTCCAAGGTGGAAGCCAGCCAGGCAAAGACAATTCAGCCAACACTGCTCACCAAGAGCGCACGGCTTGGAGGCAGATGGGATCCCGGTGGACAGAACCTAGACCTTCTCATGCTCACATGAGGCACCATTCTGGGTACTGGAAGACCTGGGTCCCAATGGCAGCTCTGTCAATGCCTGGCTAAGTGACTTTAAGGCAGTCCCCTGACTCTTAAGGGACCCCATTTCCCCATCTGTGGGAAAGCCTGCTCAGGACATGGTGAATCATGGCGTTCAGAGCACAGGATTCAAGCCTCAAACCTGCTTCTTAGGCTCCTCACACTCTGAATGAGACAGCGGCTTACCCCATCTGGGCCTCAGTTTCCTCATTTACACTGGGGAGGACAGCAAGACTGGCCTCATTGTTTGTTGTGAGATTTAAAGAGCTTCACTCACAGGGAGCGCTCCGTGGGTCCCCAGCACACAGAGAGCTTTGGGAGGCTGAGGGTTGTTTGTGCTCCTGTTATGTGCCATCTCAGGGTTGTAGAACTGCCTGGGCCCCATGGCCACACTGACTTGAGACAATTCATATCCTTTGTCAAAGCCAGATGACAAGGCACCAAGGAGACACCATCTGGTGAAGGGAGAGTTTCAAGGGTTTCCCTCTTCCCTGTCTCGACTGCCTGAACTCTAATGCCTCCCCTGGACACAGTGCCCCTGGGAGCTCCAGACCAGGGTTGGGTACCCAGTGGGTATGCACAGTGGGTGAGCTAATAATCCAGGATGGGTGTGTGTGCATCTGACAGGATCTGTTGAAGGGCATAGACCACCTGCACTTCCTTTCTATGTAGTGAAATGGATAGAAATAATGCAGGCTTACTCTTGTTTTGTCTCTTCAGGTTAGAAAACGTGTTTTTGTCAACTTTCTTTTCAATTTTTTTTTAAATTTATTATTTTTTAAAGATTTTATTTATTTATTTGACAGAGAACACAAGTAGCAGAGAGGCAGGCAGAGAGAGAGAGAGAGAGAGAGAGAGAAGCAGGCTCTGCACTGAGCAGAGAGCCCGATGTGGGGCTCCATCCCAGGGTCCTGGGATCATGACCTGGGCTGAAGGCAGAGGCGTTAACCCGCTGAGCCACCCAGGCGCCCCCAATTTTTTTTTAAATGATAGTACAATATAAGTAACATAAAAGTTACCATCTTAAATTTGTTTTTGTTTGTTTGTTTGTTTGTTTTACTTAAAACAGACATTTTATTCTCTCACAACTCTGGAAGCCAGAAGTCCCAAGTCAGGTTGTCCATAGTGTTGGTTCCTCCTGGAGGCTCTGACGGAGACATCTTAACCATTTTAAAGTATATGGCTCAATAGCACTAAATACGTTCCCATTGTTGCAATGATCACCAACATCCATTCCTAGAACTCTTTCATCTTCTAAAACAGAAATTCTATATCCATTAAATAGTAACTTCCCATTTCCCCCTCCCCCCTTGTCTCTGTTTGTTTGAGTCTGTGCAAGATGAGGGTTTGGTGGTATGAGCCCTTTAACAAATATTTATTAATGGTTTCCGGTGTTCCTGTCCCTGTGCTGGGCCTAAAACATGGGAGGGACTCAAGGCTCATCCCTGGCCCTGAAGGGTTAGGCTTCCATAAGCCTGAACAAAAATGGAAGAGAATTTTTTTCATGTCTTCATTCAACAGAACTTTTGTGACCTGGTCAGGCCCATGGGGCGAGGAAGCTGCAAGGGAAGACATCCAGTCCCTGGCCTGGAGATGCTGTTGTCTGGACCAGGGACAAGGAGCAGCTTCAACTATTGACCTTCCAGACTTCCCTACTCAGGCCTCTCTGCTTCAATGGATCCTACCTGCCATCCCACAGAGGGAGGCACGCCTGCTGGGAAAATGCAGGGGAGCAGGCCCTGTGCTGCCTGGAGTTCACGGGAAAGTGCCAAATCTGGTTCCTGGATTCTGGTTCAGCTCTATCTTGATCTTTGTCAGTGACCTTGGCCTACTCAGTCTTTGGATCTCACTCTACTCTCAAGTTGGGATCAACAATCCTTGACACACACCTTCAAAGCAGCTCTTGTCACAGCTAAATGAGATCATGAATATGAGTGAATTTTGATGATTCAAGTGCTCTGTGAACATGAGGGTTCTGATTGCCCATCTTCTCTGATTTTTAATTTAGAGGAATAGGCATCATGAGGTCTGTGGGATGACAGCTCCAAAGTTATCCTTCTCTCCCCTGCTCCCTGACACAGATTCAACTAGTCCCAGCCTATCAGTTCAATCTGCACTCTACAGAAGGACTCTCATGTCCAGAGTTGGCCAGGGTCTGAGCAAAGGTCACACAGCAAATGGAGTCTTGCCCTCCCCTTGCCCAGGGAGTATTTTTTTTTTTTTTTAACTTGGCCTACCTGGCAGATCCTCTTACCAAAATAAATGAATAAATACTTCATATATCACAAATAGTAGTAGAAGGAACCTTGGAGATTATCAAGAGGAATAGTAATATTAATAATGTTGCTTTTCTTAGTATGGTACTATTACTGCTACAACTATTACTACTACTGGTACTACTAATGATGAGAGCTTGCTTAATATGATATGCCAGACATTACAGAGATAGATTTTATTATTATCTGCATTGGATAGATAAGGTGACCGAGGCAGAGAGAGGTTGAGTACCTCGCCTGGGGTTACTCTGCTCTGTGGTGTGAGACTAGGATTCAACTCCAGGCACTCTGGTGTGCAGCCCCCACCCTTACTCCTCTTCTGTGGGACTGCATTGCACAGCTGGGGAGACTGAAGGGATTTGCTCAAGGTCACACCTGAGGGGTAGTTGCCCCTTAGGCCCTGACATACAGTCCCTGTAGATGGCAAGAATGAATCCTCCTGAAGCATTGTTCTACATCTACTCCAGTTCATGCCTGGAGCTCTTTGGCTTGGCACTCACATAGCAAGTCCTCCAAAACAGCACGTATAAATGTTGTTACCTTTGGCAGGACACAGAAGAAAGGTGACTGCCTGCTATAAAAGTAGGTAAGAAGAAATCAGATAAACTCATGAGTCTTAAGGTCTAGTATGGCCTGCATGTCAGTTGGAAAGGACAGTTCAGACTGGGCTTGCAAGTTCTTCTCTGCAGTCTTCTACCTAACACTTGCAAGAAAGATTTGGTGAAACACTGCCCTCCACGGCTTTGGGCAGTTAAATAAAACCTTAATCCCTTGTTCTGACTCCCTTCTGACCAAGCAAAAGCCTAAACCTCTAGGGAAGGGACAGAAATCATTTTGTTCCCAGGGTCTATGTAAAAATACATTGCCTCTGGACAAAGAGTAGAATCGAAATTCATCTGACTCTTCTTTCTTCCCTAGAACACAGGCCAAGATCCACTGGTGTTATAGAAAAGATAGAAAAACTCAGGCAGACAGACAGGAAATGTCTCTAGCCTAGGATCCTGCAATGATACCAAGGAGAGGTGGGCTACCAGTGGTCTTTCTTCTACAAGACCAACTGCAGATAGAAGGCAACTGATAGTTGTCATGGGGACGAGGCTCAGGAATGCTGAGATAACCCTCCCCTCCCCACAAGACCAAGGTGTACAGGGCCTGCTCAAGACCCAGCTGAACCTGCATGAGAGAGAACTCACTGAACCCACCATGACCCTAGCGCAGAGTAACAAGGCAACAGTAGTGTACCACTCAGGGGTACAAGGGCATGGAGAGAGTTGTCCACCATGGCACAGGACTATGAAAACTGGAAAAGCCTTCATTCACATTTTAAAATTTGCTTGAAAGATCACTTTTAAGAAATTGAATAGTCAACCCACAGAATGGGAGATAATATTCACAGAGCATGTATATGATGAGATTGGTATCCATAATATATAATATCTATAAAGAACTCTTAGAGTTCTCTAAGAAGACAACCCAATTAAAGGACTAAGGGCAAAGGATGTGAATAGACATTTCTCCAGAGAAGATTAGAAGTGGCCAACAAGCATGTGAAAAGATGCTCGATATCTCCAGTCATCAGGGAAGTACAAATCAAAACCAGGTGAGGTACCCCCTCACACCCCCTAGAAGAACTAAAATCAAATAGTCAGAAAATAACAAGAGTTTGTGAGGATGTAGAGAGATTGGGGCCATCAAATACTCCTGGTGGGGGTGGAAGATAGAGAAGGCATTCTGCAAAACACTCTGATGGTTCTTCAAAAAGTTAAACAGACTTATCCTTGGACTCAGCAGTTCCACTCCTGGGTCTCGACCAAGAGAAAGGAAAACATGTTTATGAAAAATCCACACATGAATGCTGATGGTGATAGTAGTATTATCCATAATAGCCAAAGGGTGGAAATAACCCATACGCCCATATCAACTACTGAGGGGAAAAACAAAGTACACTGCTCTCGCAATGGGATATCATTTGACCATAAAAAATACCAATTCTTGCACAAGGACTGTCTTAATCCACTCAGGTTGCTACAACAAAACACTACAGACTGGTTAACTTATGAACAGCAAGTTTCTTTCTCAGTTCTGGACACTGGTTCAAGATTAGGGTGCCAGTGTTGATTGGGTTCCGGTGAGAGCCTCCTTCCAGGTTGCAGACCAATGGCTTCTCGAGGTGTCCTCACAAGAGAGAAAGGAGCAGCTAGTTCTGTGGGGTCTCTTTTAGAAGGACATTAATCCCAACGAGGGCTCCACCCGCATAACTTACGCACCTTCCCCAAACTCTACCTACTACGATCACCTTGGGCGTTAGGTTTTTAATGTAAGAGTTTTGGAAGAACACAAACACTTAATCTATGGCAAGGATGAACCTTGAAAACGTGTTAAGTGAAAGAAGCCAAACACAAAGGATCCCATATTACAACATTCCATTTATATGTAATGTCAAGAAGAGGCAAATATACAGAGATAGAAAATAGAGAAGTGGTTGCTTAGGGTTGGGAGGGGTGGGGGCCTGGGGAGTGAGAGCTGAAGTATGGAGGTTTCTTTTTTAAAAAATTGTGATAAAATACATATAACAAAATTTACCATTGTAACCATGTTGTTTGTTTATCATTATTATTATTATTATTATTTTAGAGAGGGGCTGGCAAAGGGAGAGGAAGAGAGAATCTTAAGTGGGCTCCACACCCAGCATGGAGCTCAATGTGTGACGATCCTGAGGTCATGACCTGAGCCAAAATCAAGAGTCAGATGCTTAACTGACTGAGCCACACATGTGGCCCACATTGTCACCATTTTAAAGTCTACTATTCAGTGGCATTAAGTACATTCACGGTATTGTATAACCAACACCACTATCTAGTTCCCGGAACTTTTTCATCCCCCAAACAAACTCTGTGCCTACTCTCCCTTCCCTCTAGTTGCCCTGGCAACTACAGGGTTTTTGTCCCTTTTTATATGATATTTCTTTTTTCTCTGGCTGCTTTGACATTGACTTTCTATTTTTGGTTTTCAGTGGTTGATCGGTGCATCTAGGTATGTATGTGCTTTGTGTTTGTCCTGCTCCAGAGTCTTTGGACTTCCTGCATCTGTGATTTGTTATCTTTCATTATTGCAAGACTCAGTCATTCTCTCCAAATATTTTCTCTTCTTTCCTCTCTCTCTTTTAAATTACCGAGACTCCAATTATATGCATCTTTTGACCATCTGATATTGTCCCAGAGCTCTTGGATGCTGTGTTCTCCCCTCCCCACCTACATTATTTTTTCTCTTTATATTTCATTTTGGATAATTTTCACTGCCCTAGATTCAAGTTCACTGGTTCTTTCCTCGTTGTTTTCAGTTTGCTGGGAGTTCTTTATCTCTCATATATATATATTTTAATTTCTAACATTTCATTTTATTCTTCTTCTTCTTTTTTTAAAGATTTATTTTAGAGACACAAAGAGAGAAAGATGGAGTGTGGCCAGGTGGAGGGACAGAGGGAGAGGGAGAGAATCAACTCTGCGCTGAGCCTGGAGCCCAACATGGGGCTCAATCCCATGACCCAGAGATCATGACCTGAGCCGAAACCAAAAGTCCAACACTCAACTGACTGAGCCATGTAGGTGCTCCTGATTCTTCTTTTTTATAGTGTTGTCTCTATGCTAACCAGCTCCCCATCTGTTTCTACAGGCTGTCTATGATCTCCTTTTGATCCTTCACTTAGTAATCGTAGTTATATTAAAGTCTCTGAGAGACAACATTGTCTGTAGACCTGCACAACAAGCAATGTTGAAGGAAATTCTTTAGGTTGAGTGCACTCGACAGCAGATGGAAACCTGGATTTACACAATGAAGACTGAAAGAAATTATAAAAGAAAGAAACAAACAAACACAGCAACATGGGGTGCCTGGGTAGCCCAGTTGGTTAAGCTTCTGCCTTTGGCTCAAGTCATGGTCTCAGGGTCCTGGGATCCAGCCCTGTATCTGGCTCCCTACTCAGAGGAGAGCAGGCTTTTCCCTCTGCCACTTCCCTTGCTTGTGCTCTCTCTGTCAAATAAATAAATCTTAAACAACAACAAAAAGAAGGTAAATACACAAACCTTTATTCTTATTTTTAATCACCTTAAAAGATAATTGATTATCCAAAGCAAAAATAGTCATAACATATAGAGGCTTTTTTTTTTTTTTAGGTTTTATTTACTTGACAGAGATCACAAGTAGGTAGAGAGGCAGGCAGAGAGAGAGAGAGCAGGAAGCAGGCTCCCTGCCAAGCAGAGAGCCCAATGCAGGACTCGATCCCAGGACCCTGAGATCATGACCCAAGCCAAAGGCAAAGGCTTAACCCACTGAACCACCCAGGCGCCCAACATATAGAGTTTTATAACATCTGTGGAAATAAAATGTATAACAAAAACACACAGAATAGGCGAGAGGAAATGGAAGTATACCATTAATAAGGCTGGTTCGCTTGTACACGAAATGTACACTATTCTTCAAAGGTAGATCCTGATTAAGTTCAAGATGTATATTGTGAACCCCAAGTCGACCACTAAAAACTTTTTAAAGTGGTGTAATCAATAACTCAGTAGTGGAATCTAATGGAATTACAATAAAATACTGAATTTATCCAAAGTAAACTTTGTCTTGAAAAGAGAAAAAAAGATATAGGATCAGATCTCAAAAATAGAAAACTAGTGAGATACTACATTTAAATCCCACCATATGATGGTGAATGATCTTGTTAAACACCCAGTTGAAAGGAAGAGATTGTCAAACAGACTTTTTTTTTAAAGACTCAATTATATGCTGTGTATAAGAACTGTACTTTTATTTATTTATTATTTTAAGAACCCCACTTCATGTGTTTATTTTTGAGGGTAGCTGACTCACACTGTTACAGGTGTTTCAGGCATCCGCATAGTGATTGGACAAGTTCATACACCAGGCTGTGATCATCACAAGTGTAGCTACCATTTGTCACCATACAACACTATTACAGTGTCACTGACTATATTCCTCATGCTCTGTCTTTTCTTGCCATGACTTACTCATTCCATAACTGGAAGCCTGTATCTCCCCCTGCTCTTCACCCATTTTCCCCATTTTCCCACCCCTCTGCAACCATGTTTGTTCTTTAAATTTATGGCTCCAATTCTGTTTTTTGGTTAATTCATTTTTTTAGATTCCACATATGAATAAAATCATACGGCATTTGGCTTTCTCGGTCTGACTTATTTTACCTAGTATAATACCCTTTAGTTCCATCCATGTTGCTGAAGATGACACAGTCTCATCCTTTTTTATGGCTGGGTAATAGTGCATTGTTTATACACACACCATGTTTTCCTTGTCCATTTGTTTATCAACAAACACTTAGGTTGCTTCTGTATCTTGGCAATTGTTAATGCTGCAATAAACATAGGGTTCCATCTATCTTTTCAGATTAGAGTTTTCATATTCTTTGGGTAAATACCCAGTAGTGCTATGACTGGATCACATAGTATTTTTATTTTTAATTTTTTGACGAACCTCTATACTGTTTTCCACAGTGGCCATATCAATTTACATTTCCACCAATAGTACACATGAGTTCCTTTTCCCCCACATCCTCACCAACACTTGTTATTTCTTGTCTTTTATATTTTAACCATTCTGACAGGTGGAAGGTGATATCTTATTGTGGTTTTGATTTGCATTTCCCTGATGATAAGTGAAGTTGGACATCTTTTCAAGTGTCTGTTGACCATCTGTATATTAAGGACTTCGCTTTAAGTATAAAAACATATAGGTTAAAAAGGGGTGGAATAAGTTACACCGTGCAAATCAATCAACTAATTGATTAGTTGATTAATTAGTTGACTAATCAACTAATATATCATGCCTAATATGTTAGTATCAGGCAAAGTAGATTTCAGAACAAGGAATATTACCAGAAATAGTGATATTATATAATGAAAAGGGATCGATTTGTCAAGAAGACAATAATCCTAAATAAATAAAACTTGATAACAGATCTTCAAAATATATGAAGCAAAACCTGATAGAATTGAAAAAATAAATACATCCACAGTTATAGTTGAAAACTTCAAATTTCCTCTCTCCATTCAGTAACTCTATTGTTCCAATAGAACAAATAGACAGAAAACCGCAAGGAATTAGGAAAACCAAATAACAATATCAAATGAGTTGACCTGATCTTTACAGAACACTTCACAGCATCCACAGAATAAGTACTGATTTCCAGTGTACATTAAAGATTTGGGGGGAGAAAAAGAGATTTGCCAAGACAGACCATATTCCCATATTCTGCCCCTGAAAAAAACCTCAACAATTTTAAAAGAAAATCACATGAAATATGTTTTCTAATAAAAATGGAATCAGGGGTACCTGAGTGGCTCAGTGGGTTAAGCCTCTACCTTCGGCTCAGGTCATGATCTCGGGGTCCTGGGATCAAGCCCTGTATGGGGCTCTCTGCTCTGCAGGCAGCCTACTTCCCCCTCTCTCTCTGCCTGCCCCCCTGCCTATTTGTGATCTCTCTCTCTCTCTCTGTCAAATAAATAAATAAAATCTTAAAAAACCCAGCTTTTAAAAAAAAATGGAATCAAATTATTAATCAATAATTAAAAGATATCTGAAAAATCCCAAATTTTTGGAAACAGCACACTTCTAAACAAACAATGGGTCAAGAGGAAATTACCAAGGAAATTTTAAAGTATTTTGAACAGAATGGAAATGAAAACATCAAAATTTATGGGATACAACTAGAATAGTTAACAAATGGAAATTTATAGCATTAAATGCTTATGTTAGAAAATAAGAAAGGCTTGGAATTAATAACCTAAGGTTAAGAAAAAGAAAAAATTATATTCAAAGCAAGCCAAAGGAAGGAAATAATAATGATAAGATAATGATAAAGATAACAACATGATAAAGATAAGATAATGATAAAAATAAAGATAATGATGAAGATAAAAGTAGAAACAATGAAATAGAAAACAGAAAATAGTTGAAACCACAGATTGTTATTGGGAAAATAAATAAGATCATAAACCCGTAGTCAAACTGGTCCACAGAAAAAGAAAAAGGAAAACTTGTCAATATTAGGAACAAAAGAGAAATCCTGTCGATATTAAAAGGACAATGAGTGAATATTATCAACGACTATGTGCCAATATATTTGATATCTTAGTTGAAATGTCCTAGCAGAGGGGTCTTAGAGTGGCCATTTCCCCCACCCCATCTGTGCCTGGCATAATACTGAGATTTGTGCAGACAAGAAGGGAAGTGCAAACCACAGAATGTCCGAACTGCCGTAGAGAACAATCCTCCAGGCTCAAAGGGTTAGCCTGGCAGAGGTCACATCGGGCGAGCTGCCCTGGTTCAAATTCCCCTGAATTTATTTTCAGACCTGAACCTCTTCCTCAACACCAGGTACATCAGAAGTGACAACCATGATTTATTTCTGGGGATTGCCCAATGGCAGTGTTGGAAAATCCCCAGATTTTGTCTGTCCTTCCTATCCAAGCTAGCTCCACAGCACCATCCCAATACAGGACTGACAAGGTAGTTAAGCTCCTCTCTTCCCTCTCGCCCTTCCTCCCTTCCTCCCTTCCATCCAGGCTCAGGTGAATTAGAGCAAGTGAGTGCCTTGGCATCAGACCAAGTAGGATACCAGTCTCAGCCCCTTTTCTCACTGTCACCTCTCTACTCCTCAGTTTTTTTTTTAAGCTTTTATTTATTTATTTGACAGAGAGAGATCACAAGTAGGCAGAGATGCAGGCAGAGAGAGAGAGAGAGGAGGAAGCAGGCCCCCTGCCGAGCAGAGAGCCCGATGCGGGACTCGATCCCAGGACCCTGAGATCATGACCTGAGCCGAAGGCAGCGGCTTAACCCACTGAGCCACCCAGGCACCCCTCCTCAGTTTTTTTCATCTTTAAGTTTGCTGTGAATTCATATCTCCAGGGTTCTGGAGTTTGCATATCCAGTATTACGCACAAGGTCAGGGTTGAATTCATTTCCATATTTGGTCTCTTCCCTAAATGACCTGAAAACTCCAATGAGGACTATTACTTCCTTTTCTCAATTTGATCTTGAACTTCAAAAGTTCCAGGTGGTTTGGGACTGAGTCAGACTTCTCACTATTATATCTCTAGTATCTGAACAGGTCTGGCAAAGAGTATATATGTGATAAATGTATTGAATGAGTAAATAAATGAATGAATGAATGATGACAAAATTTATTCTGGGTGACATGAGATGTAATACAGAATCCCGCACTATATTTTCTAGGTCCCATAAGTGCATGTGATTGCAGAAGCAGGGAGTGGGCAACGAAATAAGTTCCAGTCCTTACTCCTGAGGAAGTCAATACATTCTTTTCTGATGTCTTCCCTATATCAGGTCTCATCCTAGGTGCTGGGATCTTTGAATCAGCTTTGTCTGATTTGCCTACAATCAGACAGGGAGGAATCTAGACAGATAAATTATATAAACTCTTTCTCCAAAATGTGGGCTTCTCCAAACTAGGTACTTCTCCAAGATGTGAACTTCCAGAAGGCAGGGACCCTGCCCTATATCCCTCTATATTCCTAATCCCTGGTCCCAGTGTTAAAGTTCAAATGAACGTTAAACAAGAAAACAGCACACAAACAAAAAGTGGGTTTGGTTGTAGAGAAGGCTTCTTGGAGGAAGATGTGTAAAGACAGGAAGGCTGGGCAGGGTGCAGAAAAAAGAGATACTTTTCAGTTCAGGAAGGGAGAAGGGTACCTCAGCTCAAGGGCACCTAAGTTCAAGAGCACAGTGTGAGCAAGGACCCAGAGGGAGAAAGTGTATTCACGGACCCAGCAAATAACCAGATGTAACCAGAGAGATGAATGCGTATCAGAGAGGGGCATGGAGGAAGGCTGGAGGGAGTAGTAGGGGGCAGAGTTACACGAAGCCTTGAATGCCGTGTTGAAGAGCTCCGGCCTCAACCTAAAGCTGTGGGAGCCATACGTGAAAATGGTTGGATTGTGCATTCCAGAGATCATTCTGCGTGTCAGCGTGGAACACAAGGATGGAGGCGGGGGACCTGTGAAGAGGCTAGTATAGTTGTCCTGCAAAGGGAGGTGGTATGGCCCAGAAGAGATGGAAAGAGCTTTGTTGTGCTTTTCAAGGGTGGAGGTGTCTGTGTGTATGTTTCTAGACATGCATTCTTCCCCAGAGGGTCAGCCTAATCAAAAATTTCAAATCCACTCAGTTTCACAATCCATTATATCCAAAGCCTGGGGGAGGCCAACGATACTAAAGAAAGAGACTGAAACACATCTATCTAGCATCTGACTTTATATTTCTTATAAAGAGAGATTCAAATCTCTTTTACAGGCTTTCAGGGTCTTCTAATCTTGGGTATCTCATCTAAAATATTTCTTTTCCTGCCCTTCTTTGTGTGTCCTGCATGCTTTGTGTCAAAATCCTTGTACAGGTTGCTGATTGAAAAACTCCACAAGGCCAGGCTGCGAGGGAGTGGAGCCTGAGCTCATCAGGACCCCTCACTCTAAGAGGAGCTTCTGTCTGAGACAGCTAGCTCTTCTTCCCTAGCAGGGCCCGTGCATGGCTGTTGGTCACCTGGCCCACTCAGGAACTCTGCTCAGGGCCATGGGCCTACACGTAGGCCAGCTGGGGAATCCAGTAAGGCCACTGCAGAGGGAAATGGCGCATTCATACCACCCTCTCTAGGTGACTCAGCAACAGACCCTGATAACCAACGCTTCCTTCTCTCAAGAAACACCAAACAGCCTTTAAAATAAGCACTTTTGGGGTACCTGGGTAGCTCAGTGGGTTAAGCCTCTGCCTTCAGCTCAGGTCTTGATCTCAGGGTCCTGGGATGGAGCCTTGGATTACATTGGGCTCTCTGCTCAGTGGGGGCCTCCTTCCCCCACCTCCCTTGCCTGCCTACTTGTGATCTCTCTCTGTCAAATAAATAAATAAAATATAAAATAATAATAATAATAATAATAATAATAATAATAAAATAAGCAGTTTATTCCATTGGCCTGAGAAAGGGCCAGGATTTTGCATCTACTATAGAACCTAGACTCCTGAACCAGACTTACCTGGGTTTAAACCCTGGCTCTGCCACTTCTTAGTTATGTGGCCCTGGACACATCTTTTTAACCCCTTTGTGCCTAAATGTCTTCATCTGTGAAATGGGGCTAATTCTAGTAGCATGTACTGCATAGGGCTGTCATGAAGCTGAAACAAACCCACACATGTAAAGTAGCTGGAAGAGTAACTTAGTTAGTAAATGCTCATTCAAATCTAGCACAGACCTGCTGTCGTCCACAATCCCGCCTCTTCTCCCTTTGGGAAGATGTGAACTGCTCTAGCAGTCTCCCAATGCTTCTCCAGCGGAACTCGATCTTCACACACATTCCTAGTCTCCTCTGATCGGGCCTCTGCTCCTTCCAGGACCCTCGGTCTCATTGTTATTTTCCTTTGGGAGCTGTGGTCCCGCTGAGGTGCTATTAGTCTTTTCCGCTGCCCTCTGGTTTCCCTGGTTTCTCTGGGCATTTCACTCTTTCCTCCTCCTTCATAGGCTTTCAGACAGTTTGCCTCATCAGGGCCTGTCCTCCCAATTCTTAGTGGCAA
Source organism: Mustela lutreola (assembly GCF_030435805.1). NCBI lineage: Eukaryota > Metazoa > Chordata > Mammalia > Carnivora > Mustelidae > Mustela > Mustela lutreola. Next base: position 229,836,318 of record NC_081290.1, on the reverse strand, counting down.
TCATAATACTTCTATTGATTACATTTGTTGAATGCTACACACCAGGCTCTGTACTGGGCACTTTCTGTTCGTTACTTTGATCCTTACAATCCAAGAAGGAGATACTTTTGTTCCCATTTGGATAGAGCACAGGGAAACTGCGGCTCAAACACAGTAAGCAACATTACCAGGTGGTGAGGTTAGGGCTGATTCAGTCTGCGGCCCGAGTCAGGGTCAAAGTGCATATGAATTAGGAGAAGAGCCTTGTCTGGATTGGCTTATTACAGTTCCTATAAGAATGATCCATTCAGACCTGTCCTGAGCACCTGCTCAGTGTGATGGTTGTGACCCGGTCCCAGCTCTTGAGGGGCTGTCCTTTGCTTCCGGCATGAGGGACATGAGCCGTGCCATCCTTAGTGGGTTGAGTCCCCTGTGCCAGCACTTACTACTCTGCACTGAGTTTCCAGCTGTGTTCCCAGAGTCCTGGAACCTGGACTATAGGGGCTACCCAAGTGAGAGGCTGACCATCTGGATCCTGGGCCCATCCCTGCCAAAACAGAGTGGCCCTTGTCATCTATTGTCGCCTCATGGGCTTCTGAATAAGGGTGGACTTGAAGAAAGAGTTGCACTGCTAAAGAAAGCTGGGAAAACAACTGCTGAATAGTTAAGGTCTTTTTAAAAACATAATTGAACTATAACATTAGATTCGGGTGTATAAGATGACCCACTATACGTATATATTACAAAACGATCACCACGGTAATTCTAGTTAACATCCATCCTCACACATACTCACAGTTTGTTTTAACATGTCTGTTTCTGCCTTGAGCATGCAGGCTCCTGGAGAGCCTGGACTGCACCCCGGGCAGCACAGGGCTGGGAGGGTCTCCGAATGCACCAGGAGCTCCCTGGCAAAATACGGTTTGCCCCCTTTCTCTGCAGGGTAACGGTCTTTGGAGAAATTGAGTAAGAACCTTGCAGACAGAATGATGCAAGGGGAACTTTCGTTACACATTGCAACAGAGCATTCGAAAATGGGGCTGGGGCTGTGCTGATGGCTTGATCCCAAGATTCTCAGCCCCGTTCCTCTCCAGATGGCCAAAACCATCACACAAGATCAGCCAAAGGCTACTTCCCAGCTCCCCCAATGCCTGGCGAGGAGCCAGGAGTCATCCTCAATCACCACTGTGGGCTGAAGGCCCATGTCCATGTCCATGTCACCAAAACCTGGAGATTCTAAGACCTCAGCACTTTCCTTCTCACCTTTGGCCCTGGATCACTTTAGTTCAGGCAGTGTTATCCTCATCTCTCCTCTCTCTCCCTTCTTTCCCTTCTTCCTTCCTTTCTTCCGTCTAGTATTACCCAAATGCCACCTATGGGCCAGGTCCAGCACTGGGCACAGGGACACAGAGAGCCCTCTGATTCTACCTTTGCCCTCAAGTAGCCTGTCCTGGGCAAGACAGCTATGTAAACATGAAGAGTAAAGGTGCTCCGAAAAAGAGAAGCCAGGGGTCTGATGGGGACACAGAGCAAAGAGAGGGTCCTCCTGCGGGTCATGTGCTGTGTATCTTCCATTTGCCCTCCTAGGCCCACTCTCTACCTTTCTCTATCCTGCGTACTTCCTGAATTCTCTGTATGGACTGCATTATTGGGCTCCCTTACCCTCTGGCCAATGGGAAGCCCAGCAGAAGACCAGTGGGAGGGAGAGAGCATGACCCTGCCAGGTCACCATGTTGGCCTGTTCCCCTTCAGTGAAGGCTGGGACTATCAGGGGGCCTGCTCTATGCAGCTCCCCCTCTGCTTGGCCTCCTTCCTTTGGACCTTTAGGCCACATGCCCCCATATTACTAGCTTTGGGGTACTGCACTATCCCTTGAGTTTTCTCTATATTTGGCCTATATTTTTGCAAAGTTTTTGTATTAAAATTTCCTCCAGTTACCCAGTTCCAGAGTGATTGTCTCCTGCTGGGACCCTGGCTGATACAGGCCATAGGTAATCAGGAAGGATGCTATGGAGGTGACAGCTGAACGAGTTCTTATTTGGACCATGATCTTTCTACATCATATGTCACCCCTGCTAAAGCCCTTTATGGCTCCCCAGTGCTCTGAGGATAAAGTCCAGACCCCTTCGCCTGGCACCTAAGACTACAACATTTAGCTCTTGCTGACCAAGAAGCATGTAGACAGAAGGACACTAGAGGCTTGGAGGGAAGGGAAGCAGTCCCTTTAGGGGTCCCAGGCAAATTCCTGGATGACGGAGGAGGTAGGTGAGGTTCTGGACCACAGAGCCATGCCAGGCTCTCCTCGCCTCCCCTCTGAGTGAGCTGAGCACTGGCAATGAGTTTGACCCAGACAAGCCCTAGCCATGGGGCATAAGAACTCGTTCAAATCCTAGCCCCAACATGACATCTGGCAAGCTCTTTGATTCTCTGAACCTCAGTTTTCCCAACTACAAAATGGGAATAATCACTCAGGGCTATGGGGGAAGTTTAAAGGAGATAATGACTGAATGGGAATTTGCTCTTGACAAGCAGTTCCAGTAGTGGGGGCTGGTCCCTCTCCCCAATCTCATGAGTCAGGGAAAGCAGATGGGCTGAAAGTTCGGGAAGGCCAGAAGGTAAATCCCAGGTTAACTACTTCCTCACTTTGTAGTCCTTGACAAATCACTTTGCCTCTCTGTGCCCCTCTTGCAAGGTGGGGTGATACTCACCCCTGGCAGGGCAGCTGTGAGGATTGGGTAAGTGCACACAGACTGGAGCCTGGCATGGAGCAGGGTACTTGATGAATGTTTGTGTTTGCTTTTCACCCTGGGCCTCTCTTAAAGGCAAGCATTCTCTCTGCCTTGCAGTCTGGCCATGTGCAATAGAGAGGCCAAGGCTGCTGTCAGAGTAAGGAGTCTCAGATTCTCAAGTGTCCAAACCCCCAAAACTAAAGAACGGCACCCATAATTCCCAGCACAACACTGGTGACTGGGGCGGGGGGCAGTGGGACACACCATCCTTGGTGAAGCCCATCCTGGTCAGTACCTGCTTGGTCGCTTGACTTGGCCTCTCTCCTCCTGGTTTGGTCAAAGCACCCAGGGACTGGTTAGGAGAAAGATAAAGGAAATGTGACTCAGGTCCCAGGGCCATCCTACTTACATAGCTGCAAGAGAAGCTGGGCAGACATTACAGATGGGAATGCAGAGATGTTAGGAGGTGTGGGGAGGGGGCCAGGAGAAGCCAGTGCCAGTGTGAGTCCCCCACGCTCACCTCATACAGGAGACCACAGTCCCAGGACAAAGAAAGCTGCCACGTGTATGTGAAGGGCCAAACCCAAGGCACGTGTTATGGCCCTATTCCCCAAGCCCCACCTCCGTACCATTAGCCCACCTGCTCTTCCTAACCCTCCAATCTAATGAAGGTGCCCTGCTTTTCACACCCCTCCTTTGCTCCATCCCCCACAGGATGAAGACCAATTTTCTCAGTAGGATTACAAGGCCCTTCAGATCTTGTCCCTCACCACCTGTGCAGTCTCCTCTTTTACTCCTCCCCTGCCTGCACCCTTCTTCCAGCCACACCAGAGTGCTCCCAGGGCTCATCTCCAGGCCTTCCCCCATGCTGTGGCCTCTGCCTGAAGGCCCTTACCCTTCTCTCAGCCTGGCAAAAACATACTGATGATCTCCCATCCAGGGGCAAATGCCATCTCCTCTTCGTCTTCCCAGTTTAAGACATCACGTCTGTCCTGCCTTGCACCCAAGACTCCATCTGCAAAACCACTCATCAATAGGCAAGGAAGATAATCTTGCAACATGTGCCTGGCACTATGCTAGGCTTTTTCGTATCTTACTTCATTCAGTTCTTAAAGCATTTCACAAAAATAATAATTATTCCCATTTTACAGATACGGAAACTAAGGTTCAAGGAAGGCAGGGCCAGAATCAGACTCCAGCTCTGAGTGCAAAGCTGCTGTGCACTAAACCCCTCCGGGAAGTGCGTCCAGCCCCAGCCCAGGCAGGGGTCTCTCTTCTCTGATTCCTGTCCCAGCACTGCCAATAGCATCTGTGTTTCGCTGTCTCCTGTGTCCTGGACCCTAACCCCTCATCCTCGTGAACATCCCACGGGCAGGGACTGGGCTGGCTGAGCTGGGTCCTCAGAACCCCGAGGTGCAGAGATACTCTGTGGGCTTTCTTGAGAACCAGATGGAAAAGTAGAGGCAGCTTGGGTGGTTTAGGAGCCCAGGCTTACCCTAACTAATCTGGGCACCAACGAGACGCAAAGCCCCGACGCCCAACTTTCGCTCTTAACCAAGTGCTTTCCCCCGCCGCGGGCTGACAGCGCTAAGGCGACGGCAAGTGCTCTAGGTCCGGACCCAGGAGCCGCGGGTCACCGTGGGGAGCCCAGGAGCCCGCGCCCGCCCCCTCCGCCCTACCCCCGGCTCCCGGCCCCCGGCCCCGCCCGCGCACCGCGGCTCTCCAGCTCCCCGGGGACGAGGGGCGGGCCGGGTGGAACCGCCGGCCCCGCCCCGGCCCGCGTCGGGCCGCCCCGTTGTGAGGTGATAAAGCGCCGCGCTCCGAGCGCCGAGCGCAGTGGCCGCCGCCGACGGCCCGCTTTCGGCTGCTGCTCGGGCCGCGACGGGCCGTGCGCCCCTAGCTCCCCGCGCCGTAGCCGCTCCAGCGTCGGCGCCGTCCGCCCCCCGCCCACCCCCGGCCCCCCCCCCCCCCCGAGCTCGGCGCGAAGCCCTGGCCCCGGCGGCCGGGGCATGGGCCAGGGGCGCGGGGCAAGCCGGCTTCCCGCGGGGCCGTGAGCTGCAGCGGCTTCAGCATGAAGACCCTCATAGCCGCCTACTCCGGGGTCCTGCGAGGTGAGCGGGGGGGCCCCCGGCTGCCCCGCCGCGGGTGGGGGTGGGGGTGGCGCGGCGGTGGGCCCGGGGTCTGCTGGACTTCCGCAGCTTTCATCTCGGGCTGGAAAGCCGCAAGAGGGTTTTCGGAAAGGACGGGGCTAGGACTCTAAGGCAGGTAGGACTGTGTCCTTATAACGAGGCTACGTTGCTGGCGAACTGGCCGGCGTGCAGGTTGAGGTTCCAACCCCTTTCTCTGCTTTTCTGAAAGCATGCCGCCTCCTCCCCGCCTCCCATCTAGGTTTGGGAAGAGGGAAGCATCCTGGGGACCTCTTCAGCGTTGTAGTCAAGTCTGAGTTTAGGCTCCACTCCTGCCCTTCATCAGCTTGTGTCACCTTTGTTACATCACTTTTCTTCTCCCAGCTTGTTTTTCCCCCATCTGTGAGAGGAGGTTGATATTTAACAAGAGCTCCCCAACCCCAGCACTGGGGGCCTTGGCCCCTGGCATCTCCTTCCCTTCACTTCTTACCAGGTGGAGCAAGCCAGGAGAGACTGGATGGGGCAGAATGGCAGGGTTTTGCAATCCCCTGAAAGAGCCAACAGCCAGAGAACATGCCTGGCTGGGAGAGGTGTGCCCACACTGGGCTCTGCCCTCCTCCCATCCTGGAGCCCAGGATTGAGAGCCCACTGGGCGGCAGCAACTCAGCCACAGAAGATGGGACAGAGGACCCTCCGTGTGGCCCAGGCCTTCTTCCACCAGTGTGGAACTGAGGCCCTTGCTGACTATATAGATATACACCTGTGGTTGGAGAAATTGATGGGAAGAGGCATGACCTTCCTGAGGTTTCCTTAACAGATGCCTTGGCCAAGGGAGACCCTGGGAAGTCCATCACAGCTGTCCTAGGTCTGTGTGTGTCTTAAAGTTTCCCTCTCTCCTCCTAAGTCTTTATTCTGCTTGCTGAACCTCTCTTACTTAGCAATTTTTGTTCAGTAACTGACAGTCGCCTACTCTCCCCACCTTCATTATAAAAATAAAACATACTAATTATTGGAATTTTGAAAAATTGAGAAAAACAGGAGGAAAATAACCACTGCTGGCCCATCAACCAACCAAAAATAGCTTCCTATTGCTGTGTTAGTGTATTTCTTTGCAAGTTTATTTATACACATTATATAAAGTTGAAGGCATGCTATAGCTAACAGTTCTGAATTCTGGTTTCGCAGAGGATTTCCTGTCTTGCTCAGAATCACTTAGAGCATTCTAGTGGTTGCAGAGTAACCACCCTGGAGCTGTATCACAGTTTAACTGTGTCCTGGGCACTGGCATTGGCATTGCCCTTGGAGTGCTGCTCATTGCCCTTGGAGAGCTACCAAGCTGCTGTTGCCATTTTGGAGGCAAGCAGCCTGAGCCGCCCCATGACTCCAGCCCAATAGCCTATGACAGCCTCTTCTCTCACTTAAGAGTGCTTTTCTGTTCATTGTACCCTTTGATGCCCATGACAAGGGAAGGAAGGGACTTACCCATGTTTGTGCTTTTAAAACATGCTTTTGTCTCCAGGGAACAGGATAGTGGTGCTCTCTGTTATAGTCCTTCCCAGAGATCCCCTTCCCTCGCCTCTGCTGTCCACCGGCTGTGAGCTATATCTACCAAGAGCTGTCAGCTCATGTTTTTTACCTCAAGTTTGTATTTCAGGAGGACTTTTAGTGAATGATTTTGACCAAGTCACTTAATATCCTATCAGGAGCATTTCTCCATGTTGTTTTCAGATCTTAAGAACTACCCCTGCCTTTTTTTTTTTTTTTTTTTTCAAACTGGCTGCAAGGAATTCCATCACGGGCTGGTATGAAATCCAAACCAATCACGTGTTAGCTCTCTGGATCTACTTTGGTGAAAGACTGGGTGGGGTAGGGGAGGGTGCTGAAGAAGATTTTAGGTTATCTAGGCATCTCCATTAGACTGGCTTCTTACATCCTTGGTCTTTGAAGACACTCCTCAGTGGCCTGGTTTGCCTCTCTGGATAAGTGTCCACTGTTGTGAGGTGGTGAGCCCCTTGTCAGTGGCAATATTCAAGGAGAGACCATGGATTCTGTGAAAGGAAGTCCTGTGTTGGGTGAGAGATTGAAATAGATACCTTGGTGACTGGTTTCTTATCTAAAAGAAAAAGGCAGCTGTAGAAACATGGGTAAGTGGGTGGCTATTGGGGGAGATGGGAGTCTGTGTTGGTAACTTCTGATATTTGAAGGACTATCCTGTCCCTGGGGAGGAGGCTGCTGAGTTAGTCATGTTTGCCTCCCTATCTTTGCCTCTGGACCAGGGGGCTCTTCAGGTCAGAGCCCTCTGAAGCCTGCCTAGATCCTCAGGATTTAGCACGAGATCCAGAACAAAATGGTGGCAATTCTGGTAAAATTCTGAGCTGATTTGTTTGTTCTGTTCTTGTTTGTCCCAAGGCCAGGAACAGGGGTGGGATTACATGGGATAGGTTTTGATGTGATGGAGAAATCCTAGTGTGGGTAGGGATGGAGCTCCCTGTTATTGGGGGTATGCAAGCAGGAGCTTGGTAGGGAGGGAAACTAAGAAGCTAGATTGTTGGGAAACTCTGGAGCTGGGGGTTGACAGTCACCTAACCCAGTCCTAAATCATAGGATGCAAATGTTGCTCTCCTGTTCCCTTCTCCCCCATTTATTTGTAGCTGTCTCCCTTTCCCTGCACTCCTTCCCCAACTGCACAGAGGCTCCTTTGAGGTTATCTGTGCTTTCAAGAGCTCTTCTGTGCTGGGAAAGGAGGATCAAGAGTAATATGTGATTGACAGGATGGGTGACTCAATAGCCAATGTGGAAATCCTGCCCCACCCCCAGCCTCCCACTTCAAATTCAGCAGCAAGTGCTTGAGTCATAAAATCATAGCTATCTCTTAGTGCTGGATCTGGCCCAGCCCTCTTGTTACCTATGGGATACTGAGGGCCCCAAAGAGAAGGGACTGGTTCAGAGTTATCAAAGCGAGGGTCAGAACAAGATCCACCTCCTAGTCTGTGACTTGCCTCCTTACCCAAGAGAGGAGGTGTAGGGCTGAGCAGGGGGCCCCAGCTGTTGCAGAAGCTCAGCAATTTACTCTGAATGAGTAAAGGTTGCTCCCAGCCTCCAGGATGGGCTGGTAGATCACTGTTTCCCAAGCTTTTCTGCAGAAGCTACCCCAGCTGCCCTGATAGGTAGAGACACCATGGATCCCAAAGCTCTGATGCCAGGTGATGAACAGTCAGTTGTCCCTTATCATATGTCAGACCTTCCATACTCTTCCATGAGGCCATGAAGCCCTATGTGAGCAGCCCCCACCACCTCACAACCTCATCTCCTACCCTGCTGTGCTCCAGAACTGCCACTGGTCTTCCTGTTCCTCCAGCATGCCCACCAGTTCTGCCCTGCTCGGGGCCCTTTCACATGCTACCTCTCTGTCCAGGTCTTCGCATGGCTGCTCTGGATCCTTTAGTCTCCTCTCAGAGAGCTTTTCTGACATGCCATGTGTAGAATTGCCCTCCAGTTACCACATCTTGTTTTATTGTTTATAGCCCTTCTCATTACCTAAATTATCATGGGTCCTTACTTATTTAGTAATTGTCTCCCGCATAAGATTGTCGGCCCCTTGGAAGCTGTCTTGTCTTTCTCAGGGCTGTGTCCCTGGTGTCTAGTATAATGTATGGCATATAGTAGGTGCTCAGTAAATATTTGTTGAATGAGTGAATCATTAATGAAGGCTCAGCCCTCCTGAGAGCTGCCCTGGTTCTCTTGGGAGGAAGTTCTGCTTGTAGCTTCAGGGTGGTTCCTCTGTCCTTCCTCAGGCCTCATCTGTGCCTGCTTGTGCTGGGTGTGGGGGCTGCAGCTGTTCCCTGCTGCAGAGATACCCTCAATCTCCTGAGGAGCTGGTTCCGGGGCAGAATGCCAAGTAGGGGGAGCTGGGCTCTCCATGGTCCTTCTCATCACTTCCAGAACTTTTGAAGCCAGAGAGCCAGGGTGCCAGCCCTGCCTTCCCTCTGGGACATGGCTGGGTAGCTCACTTACCCTCTGGGGATCTCACTGCCCTGTACGGAAAACCGGGTCAGAAATCTCAAACTCTCAAGAACGTGAGGGTTTGAGCGAACATGAATGGAAAGTGCTTTGTAAATGAACTTGTGACACTCGAGTTCATCCTTGTCACTTGTCCTGTATGATGCACGCAGCAGGCTCCCCACACTGTGGAGAGTGGCAGCCTCTGCTCTGAGGGATCCAGGAAGGCTTTGCCACAATGGGGACTTGGGGTGTGGGCGTTTGGGTTTGCTGCTGGAGCCCCTTCTGTGTGTCAGGCTCTGTACTGTCCCTGGGTCGATCTGCCCTGGTCCTTGCCTTTGAGGGGGATGTACATAGGGTGACTGTGCATGGAGAAGCACACAGCTTCAGGGAAGGGTGCATGGGGGGCTGCAGAGGCCCAAAGGTGAAGGTGGGATGGCTCAGTCATCTCGGCTGGGGTCAGGAAAGACTTTCTGGGAGAGGCGACATTCCATCTGGATATTGAAAGATGAATAAGTGTTAGCAAGGCAGGCAAGAACATTCAGGTACCGGGAATAGCATCAACAGAGGCATGACATTTGGGTGGAACGGGCGGTTTGACTACAGGGCCCCTGAGCGATGAACATGGGCTGAGGCCCTGATGTGCTGCGAGGCAGAGACAAGGGAGACAGAGGATGCCGTATCTAGGCCCTGAGCGGCTCACCTATAACCACCTGGGGGAAAGATTTGAGGGCTCCTGAGAAAGGTGCTGTCAGAGCTTCTTGGGGTCTCCCAGGGACGGAGCTTCTACCGGCAGAGCTGAGGGCTTGGGGCCAGGAGTCAGGTCTGGGGTCTGTCAGGCCCCAATGCCGCCCCTGAATTGCTCTGTAACATCGGGAAACCACTGTCCCTTCCTGACTCTCAGTGTCCTCATCTGTAAAATGGGCAAAAGCATGAGAGGAGTAGCTGCCCAGGCTATGGTGCAGACCCAAGGAAGCCGAACCCACAAACCCTTTGGGCAAATCAACAGATGTAGGAAGCACGAATTCCTTTTATTATTAGAGCAAATTTAAGGGTCCTGAGTAAAGGGCCCGGAGCCTAACTCTGCATCTGCTTCCCATGTAACTTTGGCCAGACCTGCCCTCTTGGGATGTCAGCCTCCTCATCTGTACAGTGGGGAGAGCTGGAAGAGCCAGTCCTCTCAGGTTCATTCCAGCTCTGCTGTGGAAATGGGATTGCAGTCCTGCCCCCTGACAGCTGTGGGAACCCAGGGCCCAACCTCTTCCTCATTCCCGTTCTCGGTTTGTCTATGAAAATGGGCTCATGTCCTGTTTGGGGCCCCCAAAGACCGTAGCTCTCCACACTTGCTCATGGATTATGAAAGCGGCCTATTTGGAGACTCCTTAGTGATACCCCCACAAGCTGGTGGTGTCGCCATGGCAACTCCTCCTACTTCTGTAGCTATTTTTTTTAACATGCCAGAATGTCGGGGGTGGGGAAAGCGGGCCATTGGGGTCCTTGGCCATCACCTCCAGGGTTCAGGAGTCTGAGACCTACAGAGGGAAGGGGGAGGCCCAGGGTCCCAGACTATCTATGGATACTGAGGATGCCTACCTCCCTGCCAAGATCCAGCATGGGAGGCCCTGAGGACCAGCAAGCAGGGATCTGCTGAGCCCCCCAGAATCCTGATGGCCATGCCAGGAGCTTCCCAGCCAGCACGCCCACCACTCCTGTGTGTCGGCTTCCCCTTTGGGCCAGACGTCCTAAATGGCCCCACTTTAAGGACACCTACCCCTCAAGGGGGAGACTATTAGTCTTCCCAGGAAAGAATTCACGAGGGCGCTGGTACCAGTTACCAGGTGAATGGCCGGCTTGTTGCTAAGGCGTCCAGAGGCACCATCTGAAGCTGGGGAAGGGAATGTGAGGGGTGGGCAGCAGTGTTCTCGGCCCCTGGGTTGGACCCCAGGACTCCTTGGCCTGACATTCCCAATCTTTCGTGGCTCCCTATCCACTTTCCCAACTAGACTCATCTGCTTACACAGTGGCTATGCTCCAACCTGGCTGAACTCCTTGCCATTAATTCCTCCAACGTGTGCTCTCTCTTCCTTCGAGGCATTTGCAAATGCCATTTGCAGGACTCCAGCACCTGGGTTCATGCCCTTCCCCATCCCTCCTGCCAGCCTGGCCGCCCTTTACTCATCATTTGCACCTCACCTGTCCCATTACTTCCTCCAGGAAGGCATCTGTGAGAATATCCTCCAGATCCAATTGGGGGCCTCCCCAGATTCCCCGGCCCCAACTTATCCTCTGGGCCTAATGGTTCACAGCCTTGTCTCCCCAGCCATAGCTGGGAGGTGCTGCCCAGAGGCAGAGCTCAGCCTCCAACGGGTGCCCAAGAAGCAGAGGAGAAGCGGGGTCGAGGAGCTCTCACCGTCGGGCTGCCGCACCTGCACCTGACGTGGAAAGGGTACTTAGAGAGCACTTGTTGAATGAATGGTAATGTTTGGGCTCCATCCTTCTCTCCCTCACTCTGGAGCCTTCCACCGTTGCCCTTGCTTTTAAATCCAGCCTGTCCAGATGGAGGAGACCCGTCCCTCCTGATGTCCCAGAGAGCTCCATTTGACCCTGTGGCCCAGGTCAGTCAGCTGTGGACGGGTTCCTCTTTCTTTGGGGTCTGGACCCTGTCTATTCTGTGCAGTCCCGCCAGCACCCAGTCATTTGGGAAACACTTGACTGAGCACCTGCTCTGTGCCTGATCCCCTGCTGGGCACAGGGACCCAGATGAACAAGATGTGATCCCTGCAAACAAGTGTGCACTCTTTCCTCTGATGAGAAGTTTGGCTTCCCCAAGGAAGGGCCAGCCAGGGAAGTTGAGGAAAGACTCTGAGGGGTCAGTGCTCAGTGCCTGGCAGGTGTCCACCAAGTATGAGCCAAACGACTGAGCAGATTGGACCTGAAGGTGACAGGACTCTAGCTGGGGATAGACTGCAGGGGGGCCAAGAGTGTGGAGAGTCTGCCTGGAAGCAAGGAGTATCTGGCTAAGCAGGTGGTGAGGTGCTTTGTGTGCAAGGTTTCCGGGAGCCCAGGCACGGACTGGGACTCAAATCCAGAAGCACGTCCCCCTAGAGCCTAGACTGGCCTTCCCATCACCAAGTGTGTGATTCCTGCTGGAAGGTGCTTATGGAGGGCCATAGAGGAGAGCTGGCATCTGGCCTTGAAGTAGTAGCACCTGTTAGGCACTTGGCTTTGCTTCTTGGCCCAAACCTGGGGCCAGAAGGGTCTGCCAGGGTCAGTATGTCCATCCCTCTGCCTTGTATCCAGGGCTTGTACCCAGCCCTTTGGAGTAGTTTGAGGCGACTTCCTCACTGTCCATTTGGCAGCTGATGTCTGAGGGCAGAGCTTAGATCCAGGTGGGCCCAGGTGGGACACCTTTGAGGGTAAGGACATGAGCAAGCTGCCTTCCTTCCTCCAGAAGTCCCTGGGGGCTCTTCACATCTCTGTGACATGCATTGTTTAGATTCGTCACAGCAATCCTAGATCATAACTAAGGAGGACACTGAGTCTCTGGCCAGGAAGTGGCTCTCAGGGTCTCACAGCTGGCCATAGTCAGAGCCGGGGTTTGAATCCCAGGCGTGCTGATGCCAACGCCTCTGCTTCGAGGTGGGGCCAGGCTTGGCACAATCATTAGGCAGGAGCGGAGACCAAGGCTCACTTGATAATTACCTAGCATTCACGCAGCTCTTGACTTTTTATGAAGCTCTTCCCCACACACCATCTCATTTAAGTCTCACAAGAATCTGTCAAGGTGGGTGTCGGCTCCACGGCACAGATGAGGAAACTGAGGCTCGCACAGGAAGTGGCTCACCAAGGCTACACTGCCTGCTGGTTAGGGGCCAGGGTTTCCTGACGCCTAGCCTCCTGTCTCCTCTGTACCTTCCCCAGGCTGGCACGCCTGCTACCCCTCCCGGTGCCGGGAGTGAAGGTGGGTGGAGGAAGCAGGGGGCTGTCCCGCAGCCTGACCTGTGGCCGTTCATGTGTGCTGCTGCCGCCTCAGGGAGGCTGGCGTTGCTCAGTTCCTCCCCTCCACAGGTCAGAGGATCCTCCTGTCCCCTCTCTAGCTCATCACCCCAAATTATTTTTCTCCCGAGCTCTCATCTGGCGTTATGTCGCACATTTACGTGAAGGTGCTTTCTCTCTCCTTGAGCAAGATTTAAGCTCCCGAGCAGGTGAGACTTAATCTGCTGTGTTCACTGCTCTTCTCCCCACCCCTACCCCCCGGTGCCCAGTACTGTGCCTGGCACCTCTTAAGTGCCCCAGGCTTCAGGCCTGGCCTTTGTCCCGCCTACCTTCTCCAGGAAGCCACTTTTGGCTCCTCAGGTCCTTTCCAACTTCCCTATTTTCAGGTTCCGTTTTGGTAATTGCGAACCCCCACCCCCCGCCCCATTCCTGGGTCCTTAAACCAGCCCTTTCTAACTACCCCTGAGCCTGGTCACAGCACCTGCTTTCCTTCCCTTTGCCTCCCAGATCTTGTCTTCAAGGCCCAGCTGAGGCCTCGCTGCCCCCTCAAGGCCTCCCGTGCCAGCACCCTGCTCTGCCCCTCTTCTCGCCTCAGGGCCACAGATGTTCTGACAAACTTTTTGTCTGCTCACTTCTCCTACCCACTGGCCACCATGGTCTGTGGTGAAGCAATGGCTAGGAAATGCCAAATGCACTTCACACGCGTGATTCTTTTTTCATTTCATCGTTGGGGGAAGACCCTGTTGGGGGAAGGTTATTCTCATTTTACAGATAAAGACTCCGGGCCTGAGGGAGGCTGGGTGACTTCCCTAAGGTTACAGAGCCCTGTGGGGTCAGAGCAGCCAAGGGGCCTTCCTCAGATTAAGGGGATTGTTGCTCAGACCCTGTCCGTCTCAGGTGTATGGAAGAGGAAGCCCAGGAAACCCTGGTTTCGTCAGCCTGGGAGTGGCTTCTGTGGTCACTCTGCTATCAGATGTTGGGCAAGAAGGTGTTCTCACAGCCATTCCCATGGCCACCCCAGCCTCAGCCCTGGGACCGAGGGGTGTTTGGGCCCCACTGCTACAGGCAGCTCTGGCTCAGCCCTGTGGCAGCAGTGCGACTTTTCGGAGCTCACGGGTGGGGGACTCGTGTCCCTTGCACAGCCAGTCCATGGGAGGACGTCCCCGGTAGACTAGGGCTCGGTTTGAGGCTGAGCAGGTGGCCCTCCCTTAGGCAGGGGTGTGTTCCTAAAGTCTGAATGTGCACTGGCATGCATAGTGGGGACCAGCCCTCAATAGCTTGGCATCATAGGAATGATGAGGGACGCAGAGCCCAGATTCCAGACTTAAGTCCTAGCTCCCCAGTACCCTGATCTCCAGCGACTGGTTTGACCTCTTTTGGCTTCACTTCACCTCAGTTTCCATCTCTGTGAAATGGAGTTGCCCATCCCTGCCTTGTCTGTCTTCTTGGGGAAGGCTGTGGGACACTGAGCCCCCAGATAGATGGCAGGGGGCCTTCCTTTCAGAGAATAAGAGAACTGCTCTGGGCTTCTCTGGCTGCTCCATCCATTCTGCCCTCCACAAATCTAGGAGTACATGAGCTATGTAAAGCAACTGGTGAGACAGATGGTGCCTGGGAGTGGCCGCTTGAATGAGCTGTTGGGGACATTTCTTCATAGGACTAGTGAAATGATGCTACAGCCTGTTTTGTCTCCCTCCATGAAAAAAATAAAGAAAAGTAGGTAGTGGGTTCTGTTCCCATCACAGTGGGAAACTCATGCTCAGGGAGGGCGAGAGAGGCTCCCTCACCCCAACCCCAGTCAGGGGCCTTCCTGTCAGGCTGCTCAGTCTGACTCTGACACCTGGCCTTCCACTGCCTCTGTGGCTCAGGGGTCTGTCCATTCATGTGTAGCCCTCTCTGAGCACCTGCTGTCACGGGGCCCTGTGCAGGGCCCTGGGTACATAGATGCTTTGATGTGAGCCCTGGCGCCCAGGAGACACTGGCCGAGGAGGGTGGCTGGTGGGACTGGTGCTGAGAGGGCACGGAGGGTCTCTGGGCTGAGGGAGACTGGGGAGGGTGGCATGGGAACAGACAAGATGCAGCTGAAGGCTGAGGCTCCCTGCCAGCCCCACCCAACACCGGGGGGATGGTTGGGCTCAGTGTGACGATGGTGGCAGTGTGGCGTCTGATGGCAGCACTGACATCCATGTATGCTTCTGCCACAGTCTGAGCAAAGGAGTCAATGACAGCTGGGTGTCAGGGCTGGCTGTGGCCTGTGGGTATCCAGCTGAACCTCACTTCTCATCAGCCGGGCAACCATATGGGGGCTGTGGCTGGGAGGTGAGCCTCTAGGTCTTGTCCCCAGGAGGGCAGACACCAGAGTCCAGCAGTCGAAGAGACTGTAGAGTTCATACCCCCCAACCACATGGTATAGATGGGGGAACCAAAGTCCAGAGAGGCAAAGTGACACGGCCAAGGTCACACAGGTGTCGGTGGCGGAACTGGGACTGAAACCTCAAAGCGTGTTGCCACTTCACCTATTCCATGAGATGCCTGCTCCTGGCCTGGCCTGGCCTGGCCTGTGAGGGGAAACACTGTCCCCTCTTGCTCCCCCCTACTTTGCTGTGGAGAGAAGAGAAAAGGAACTCAGGGGGACCTGTGGCCTGGGAACAGAATCTAAGTCTGGACGTTGAGCCCGAACTGAATCTGACTCTGGCCAAGTGAATTGACCACCCTCTGGCCGACTGACCTTGACACTGTCACTTTTTTATCACCATCAAAATGGGAGTGATGGTGCCAAGCTCCCTGACATAGTGACGAACCTGAGTGCCCGTGAAAGTGCTCTGTGGGCCGTGTGGGCAGCACACCTGTCACACAGGTGTGAAAAGAATAAGCGGCGGGGGGGGGGGGGGGACGGTGCTGAGGAACAGCCAAAACAGAGACCCACTCTTCTTCTCACTCAGCAAACCTTCCCTGTGTTTGCTCTGGGCCAGGGCCTGGCAGGCTGCTGGAAACCCAGATGTGGACGGGCCTGGCTCGGTCATGGGGGAATGGATGTATAATCAGCAGCTAGGGCAACATGTGGGGCTTTGGGACCCAGAGGGGGTCATCTTTTCTCTCCCTTATTTCTCTGTTCTGTGGGCCTCTCCTGACTTCATTCCAGACAAGTTCTTTTCATGCTTCTGACAGTTCTTGGTTTGCACAGACTTTAGAGTTTACAATCCCAGAGAAAGAATGATAACCTCTCTCCAAAGACCTGCCCTTTCTGAGTTTCAAACAATGAGCTGCCTCATCTCATTTTCAGGGTCTCATAAGGTGGGCACAGCAAGGAGGTGTTTCTGGGCAGAGGAGCTGTGATTCAACACCTCTCAGGTCCACATGGGACTTTCCCAGGGCCTGGAGCTCAGCCTCCCTCACAGGCCAGCTCCAGGGCTGGACTCTGAGGTCAGTCGGGTTCAGATGGTTTGGCCCAGAGGCAGCTTAATGGGCCAGGCTCGAGGAACATAGAGTCACAGCTTCCCCCGGAATCTCCTCTAGGCAGCCTCTCACTCTGACTCCCACAGAAGCGCCTGTCATGCCTCTGTGGCCTTGGCGTTTCCTATTTTGTTGTAGAGTAGGCTGTGGGTGGTGGTTGGAGTAAGGCAAGGAGAGAACAGTCTGGGCAGCGTAGAAGAGGCCTGGCTCTGGCTGCTTGCCATGGAGCTGGCACAAGTCCCTCAGGCCCCTTCTTTCTGTCTGGTTAATAGAGTGAGGGTTGCTCACCTTGCTGAGCTCTGACTGTATCTGATCCCGAGAGACCACTAATAAGCCTAGCAGATGGATTTGGATTAGGCATTAGCAAGAATGCATCTTTTCAGTGGTTTTGATGGGAGCTATGCCACCGGTGTGGAATTACTGTGTGGTCCCTCCCCAAGCAGGAGACCTCCGTAGGGTGGCTGGGACCAGTCAGCTGGTCCTGACCTGGAACAGGGGCTGCACAGCAAGCCCTTTCCTTAAGCGCCTCAAGCTGCTGACCTCGGGGTTCTTGTCTGCTGTAGGAATTGGTCACATCAAGCAATGGGTGATGCACTTCCCTCCATTGCCTTTTACTCCCTGCCTAGAAGGTGGAGGTCCTCAGCTCCTCCCCGTCCCTCTTTCCTTGCCCCAGACTGGCTCTCCCTGAGACTTTGCCTGAGGTTCTTTTTAAAATGCAGATTTCAATTTGGTAGATCCAGGCTAGAGCCCCAGATCCTGCATTTCTAAACAGCTCCCAAGTCTGTCTTAGGAGTTTTTGTGGGTTTTTTTTCTTTTTTCTTTTTTTTTTTTTTTTTTTTCAAGATCTATTTATTTGACAGAGGGAGGGAGGGAACATGCAAAACCAGGGGGAGCGGCAGGTGGAGGAAGAGGGAGAAGCAGGCTCCCCACTGAGCAGAGAGCCCAGTGTGGGGCTCTTCGGTCCCACTTTGAATGGGAAAGTGTGGGAGTACATTCTGTCTTCTCTGCAGCCAGGGCATGCGGTCTGCCCTAGCCTCCGAGCAGGGACTTGCCTCCCCTTAGCTGCCATGGCTCCTGCCTCACTTCCTCCAGCACAGCTTGGGAGGCTGAGCCAGCTGAGAAGCCATGACTTGAGCAGGTCGGGCCTGGGATCAGGGGTTCAGACCTGTGCTTGGGCCTCACTTCTCTCCACCACAAACCTCCACAGGCCTTTCCCCACTTCTTGACGGGTTGACTGGGTCCTGAGCACAACACACTTCAGCTCTGCTGTGTCCCATACACAAGAGCCCTTTGTCTTTGGCACCTGCTATGGGGAAAAGGGAGGTACCCTGAGCAGGAAGCAGGAATCCTGGGTTCTAGCCCGGGCTCTGCCTCCAACTGCCTGGGTAAGCCTGGCAAGTCAGTGCCCCTCAGTCACCAGAGGGGCCTGTTGGGCCCTACCAGATGTCCCCAGGGGGCCTCAGGCCCCGGCATGGGTTTTGGGAAGGTGTGGAGATGGGAAGGACCTGTGGCAGTAGGATTTTCATCTAGAGAACCAGGGATTGTTATCCCAAAACCTCTACCATGTCTCTGTTCCCAGCCTCATTTGCTTTTGTGAGTTCTCCTACTATTGCCTCCACCCAGTTAGGACTGTGGAGTAGTAGATGCTACCAAGAGCCCGTAGGTGCTGTGCCCTTGGGGTATGGCAGGGAGCCCTTGTGGTCTTGCCTGGGCTCAAGGTTCTGCTGGCATCAGGCTCTTCTGCTGGATCGTGCCCCGTTCCTCCGATCCACCAGACCAGGTACAGGAGACAGGACTGGTGTGTCTGCCTTGAGGTCCAGTGTTATCTGTATGTCTCCTAAAAGTTAACTTTCAGCCGATGCGATTTATGTCGCTTTCTAAACTCTGCTGTGACCTTGTTGCTCTCCAGATTTTGAAGAAATGCAAAGGCTGAAGCATAAGTCCCTAACCCCCTCGCCCAGCAGTAGGCAAGGGTGAAAGGTCATGTGATCCTTGAGGACAACCCTGTGACACAGTCCTTGGGCCCTGCTGAGTGACTGGTGTGAAGCCAGCACCCAGCAGGCACTCACTGAAGATGTGTAGAGTGAAGGGCATGCAGCTGGGGCTCAGTGGGCTTTGGGGGTTGGCAATGGCCCTCTTCCTTTTGTCCAGCCCCTGGAGGGAGTGGGCTATGGACTAGGAACCTCGCCCATGCTCTTCCCTAGTGCTGCCTCTCCTGCCATCACCAGGCTTTCAGGTCCCCTCCCAGCCACTGGAGTCCAGGACATCATCCTGGGGGCACAGCCAAAGAGCCAATTAAGTAGGCACATTTCAGCCTAACTTCTAGGCTTGGCGGCCGCTTGGTAGCAGACATAATTGCAGCTGTCGCTATGCCAAGCTTCCCAAAGCTCACTGGCCACCGGATGTCTTTGGGGAAGCAAAATCTCCTACCTGATTCCTTTTTGGGCCCCCAGCTCTGGGATCCGAGATGAAGCTGGAAGTATAAATCCCTCTAAAGGCAGTAATGGTGGTGGTGGGGTGATGGGAACTAGAGGGTTCAGTCTGCTGGGAAAGGGGTCCTGGAGATGAGAGGGGGCAGGGACTGGGGCACTCAGAGTACACTTGGAGAAAAAAAAAAACATTGCAAATTGGATATTGAACCTCTGTCCTTGGCCTCCCAGGCACAGGTAGCATAGATTAAATATTTGTACTAGATCTAGATAAAGGATAAGGACAGGAGTTGGATTGGGCTGGAGGGGAGAGAAGAGAATTGGCAATTAGGGAGAGCCTCCCCCTGACCCCAGCCCCTTGGGATACTTCATTTGGTCTCCAAAATGACCCCATGAGGGGAACACCATTTCCACCGGGTATGTGTAGACACTGGGGCACAGGGAAGGATGTGAACAGACCAGAATCACAGAGCTCCTGGGGAGCAGGGCTATAATCAGAACCTGCGTCAGTCTGACGTTGTGACCCGGCTCCCTTCACGTCTAGGAAGTTGTCCAGGAAGGTGTCCGTGGAGGCGGGTCGGTGTTGGGGGCTCTGTGTCTGGAGGGAAGGGTGGCAACAGGCGGGCCTCTCCCCTCTGCTGCAGGCACTGGCTCCAGCATCCTCTCTGCCCTCCAGGACCTCTTCTCCATCACTTGGCTCAACAGATCCAAGGTGGAAAAGCAGCTGCAGGTCATCTCGGTGCTACAATGGGTCCTGTCCTTCCTCGTGCTTGGTAAGCTGGGGCTTAGAGGGTGAGGGTAGGCAGCGTTCTCCCCAGCAGAGTTGAGAGATGGAGCTCTACTCTGCAGGGGTGACAGGGGAGAGCACCCTCCCCCTTATCACCTTTTGGGTGCCCGATCAAGTGCTCTGGCCCTGGGCATGCATGAGGACTTGGCACTGCAGTGGGAGGTGTGGTACCCTTCCCATTTTATGGAGAGGAGACCCAACTCTCACTTGAGGTAAGTAACTTGTCCCAAGTCACACAGATTTGAATCCAGGTCTGTAGAGTCCCCAAAGGCTGTGCTTCTCCCACGTGCTACCCTGCCTGCCAACAACCATTTCCCAGCAGGCATGTTGCTTTGCCTTAGTGTGCTGTGGTGCTGGCTTGAGTCCTGACCCTACACAGACAAGCTCTGTGACCTGGAATTCTCTGGAAGTTCATTTCCTCATTTCAGCTGGGACAAAAACACTGCCTTCTTCATAGCACCTTTGTGGGACTTGAAGATGAGGGATGAGAGCTTGCAGCACAGGACCTGGTCACAGTGGGTGCCCATTATAAGGGAGTCGCTGGGGGACGTGCCCTCAGACCCCACTCCCAGCTGCCAGGCCCCAGTGGCTCCTACTGAGCCATTAAAGCTTCCTCCCTTTCTCTCTCTCACCCCCTCCCCTGCCAGGGCTCTGGCTACTTCTGCAGGGCTGACTTGGTGCTCTCATTCCCTGCTTGCCCCCTGGACCAGGATCAGGCCATGACAGATTGTCTGGGAGGAGGATAAGGCCCATTCATGGGCCAGCCCTCACTCTCCTAGCCTCACCTCTTCCCCAGGTCCCCCATGCTCTCAGCACCTTGAGTGGCTTCCTAGCACGTCGTAGCAAAGCATCACAGAGCACATTCTGGTGCCTGTGGGAGGGTCCTTCCAGGCACAGCACTCTTTAGGACGGCCCGGGCTGATGGGAATGGTCAGGAGCTACCCTTTCAGTGCTGAGCCCCCATCCTTCTAGGAGGCATGCGAGCCTCTGAGACCACATTTCCAGGGCACTTCCACGCTGTCCCTGCCTGCCTTTGCAGGGCAGGGGGACAGGGGTGCTGTTAGTCAAGTCTGCACGGTGCCCCAGGCGCGTGCCCCAGGCACCTGATGTGCCTTCCCTTGATTTCTATGTCACAGGTGAGGAAGTGGAAACTTTCCGAGTTTCAGTGACTCCCTGAGACTGTGAGGCTCCTTCAGTGGCATAGTTGGGATTTGTGGGGAAGCCCAGAGCACTCGCCAGGGAGCCCACCTTACTGGACAGCTCAGTATCAGTGGACCTGGTCTATAACAACCAGTTTGCACTTTTAGGCCCGAGGGTAGGTTTTAGGGAGAGGGCCATGAACCCCCCAAATTAGGCGAAAAATTATATGTGTGAGTATGTGTCCCTTTTTCTGGGGAGAGGGGCAATTACCATCCTCACATTCTTAAAGAGATCTCTGGCCTCAATGAGATAAATACTGGTCTGGTGAATGGAGCAAATTAAACTGGTTCCTTTAGAACTTAGACCTCTACCCTGGCCTACATTTGGCTACTTCTTAGGATCCTGGAGTAGAGAGCCCGGAGGAGCCGAGCCTTGTCCAGCATGAGAAGAAAGTAGTAGGACCAGGACAAGACCCCATGGACCACAGCCTTCCAGACACCTGTACAATCTGCTGCACCCGCTCCATTGGCCCCCAGATGCACCAAGAAGCTGCCACCATCCCTGTCTTAGCTTGGCCGCCAGAGAGCTGAGCCGCAGCCAGAACCCCAGTCCGTGCAGTCTGCAACAAGGACTGGCCTCAAGGTGTAGGTCAGCAATCGATCAAGTCCGACATGGCCCAGAAACCAGCCCAGCGTCTTCCCCACACCCTTGTGTAGGTGGGAGCCAAGCCTGCTCCAACGGGCAGGTGTGCAGAGCTGCTGCTAATTATTGCCCTGAGTCGCCCCAGCCGCTCCTTCCTGCTGCCACCCAGATCTGCTGGCAGTGGCCCTCCTGCTGTTGCAAAGGCTGCCACAGCCTAACCGGCCTACCTCCAAACAGACAGTTGCTACCACTTTTGTGCAGTGGACCCCTCTGGCGTCCTGGTAAAGGCTATAGACCTTCCTCAGGGTTTTCAGACGTGTACTAACTACAAAGCACACTGGGCTTTAGAGAAAACCAGTGATACTGAAGTGTAGATATATACCTGCATTTAAGAAGTCAAATTAGGCATAAAATAACACGTGTGCTTCTTTATTATTACATGAAATAAAAAGATCCAGCGGCTCTAATTCTTAATCATTTCAGAGAATAAATGATTTTTTTTTAAGATCTCTGCCGCAGCTCTAAATGTGGTATGAAAACACCTTTGCTTTCTCCCAGTGTCCCCGTTGACAGGTCAGCTGCCAACACAGCTGTGGTCTGTTACATGGGTAAACAGAAGCAATACTCTATTTCCCCAACAGAGGGGTAAAAATTAAGGTGTCATTTTGCTCCCCATCCCAGTGTGTGGGTCTCCAGATGAAACGCTTGGCTGTGTGTTCTGTTCTCTTTCACATCACGCCATGTAAACTTCCCAGTGCCCTGTGAGGACACAGAGGCTCCAGAAGGGGCTGCAGCCCGTGAGGGGCAGGGCTGAGGCTTCCTGGCAGAGCCCATCATGCTGCCTCCCTGCTCCGAGCCTCCACGGGCTGCCTGTCTCACAGACCTTGGTGACCAGAGTTTTGAATCCCCAGTTTCACCAAGGCATGCGGAGGTGATACTGTTGAAGGTGGCCCTAGGCCTTCCGGGCAGGGAGCCCACAGGGTCTTTAAGTGTGGTTGTTGACCCTTCCTGGGGCCTGCTGTGGGGGGGTGCCAGCTGTAGCCCCGTGGCCCAAGAGGGGGAAGTTCAGAGGACTGGGATCAGGCTCGGAGAAAGGAGGCCGTTTGGTGGCTTCAGCTCATTTTTTGCTCAATAAAACTTTCCTGGGTCTGGGCACGTGCTGTGAGGGAGGGGCTGTGGACACACAGGGTCAAGCGGGGAGCAGGTCACCCAGGCTGTGAAAGTCCAGAACTGGAATACAGGCTCTGGACTCACACTGGCTTCTCTCTTCCTCCTTCTGAGCTGCCTTAGCACACGCAAGGTAGGGATACCCACTTTCCCAGAGAGCCCAGACTTCGAGGCAGTGGGGCCTGCAGCTCAGCCCTTGTTGTTCCCTGTGCGCCTTAGGAGAGCTGGGGTTCTGATGGCAGCTAGATTTCCAGGCTCCTTGAACACTCAACTGAACATCATGGTGCACCCAGGAATCCAGCTTGGATACCTGTGGCCTCTAGGGGGCTGGAATGGACCTTTCCCCAGTCCTGAGAAAGGGGGTCAGAGGCAAACTGCTCAACAGTGTGAGCGACTTTGTAAGTGGCCTTAACTTAGACATAGCCATTCACCAAGCTGCCCTAGTTGGGCTTTTTTTTTTTTTTTAAAAGACTTTATTTATTTATTTGACAGAGATCACAGGTAGGTAGAGAGGCTGGCAAAGAGAGAGAGGGAAGCAGGCTCCCCACCGAGCAGAGAGCCCGATGTGGGACTGGATCCCAGGACCCTGAGATCACGACCTGAGCCAAAGGCAGTGGCCCAACCCACTGAGCCACCCAGGCGCCCCCCCCCCCAGTTGGCCTTTAACGGGGTTTTGTAGGCTGCAAATGCTTCCCTTGAGACCCCCCCACCACTTCCCTGTCTGTGATGTCACACTCCTAAGCTGCTCCTGAAAAGCTGGATGTGCCTTGTCACTCTGTGTTCCTGTCCCTCCTGAGATAGTTGTACTATGTTTAGCTACCTTGGGAGAGGTTAGTTCGGGAGGAGAACATGATTGTATTATGGACGACAAGGGAGCACCATTTTCCTGCTCTAAGGCTCAGGGAGAGTCCCTCTGGCCCTCCGCCCTCCCTCAGGAAACCAGAGGAGGCTCATCATAGCAGGAAGATGACAGAGCATGGGGTCCAGAGCCGGATAACCCCAGAGACCCGTTACCAGCAGGGCCCAGCAGACAGCAAGCGTTGACTCCCTCCCTGAACGGTGGAGAAGGTGCTGGGTGGGAGCCATGCTCCTACCAATGTGAGTGCCCGCTGCCCCAGCCCTGTGCTATGTGCCATGAGGCAAAGAAGATGGCCCCCCCTCCCCTAGAGTGGAGAATTCAGGGGTGAGAGATCCGTGTGGGAGGGCAGTGTGATCTTGGAGAATGTTTCTTGGGGAGATCTGCTCTGAGCTGGACCTGGTATGCTGGGTAAAAATGGGAAGGAGAGAGGCCCTGATGAGGACTTTTGGGGGCTAGCCATGAGG
Organism: Mustela lutreola; assembly: GCF_030435805.1. Taxonomy (NCBI): domain Eukaryota; kingdom Metazoa; phylum Chordata; class Mammalia; order Carnivora; family Mustelidae; genus Mustela; species Mustela lutreola. The sequence goes on along the minus strand of NC_081290.1, from coordinate 229,812,548 downwards.
TAAGCCGGCTCTGGCACAGACTTTTCTTCCTTGCTGCCCCAGGTTTTTCAGCGTTAGGGCCCGAAGACCTAGAAAGGAGTGACCACACAGAAGCGGGGGTCTTCTGAGGGGCTTGCTGGGGTTTTTGCGGGGGGGCCTGATGGGCTCTGGGCTTTGGCCTGGGCCTGCCTGCGGCATTCTTATGTGGGAAGGGGCCAGCCCTCCTCCCAGGGCAGGAAGCTACCTGTTAGGTCCCTCTGGTGGCAGTCTGGGCCTTCTCATTTTTGGTGAACTTCTAAAGCCTGGTGCAGATTATGGGTTGACTGGTCCAACCCTAGTCTGCCAAGACACCAGGGTGGCTCAGTCAGTTAAACTGAGTGCCTTCTCATGATCCTAGAGTCCTAGGATTGAGTCCCACATCCTGCTGCTTGCTCAGCAGGGAGCCTGCTTCTCTCTCTGCCTGCTGCTCCCCCTGCTTGTGCTCTTTTTTTTTTCTCTCTCTCCCCCACCTCTGACAAATAAAATAAAATCTTTATGATTCCTGGCTCTGCCACTGCTGATTGACCTTGGGCATGTTACCTCCTCCTGGAGCCTCAGTATTCTCATCTCCAAAATGGGATAAAGTCCCCCTACCTCACACTTGAGGGGGTGGCTCAGCCCAAGTCCCAAGATGCAGAGACACTCAGCAGGTCCCTCCCCAAGGCCACAGTAACTGGGGCAGGCCCTGGGGTGGGGAGAATGTGCAAGGAGGGGCCAGAAAGAGTAGATCTGAGGTGAGGTGGTTGTTCCCGTGAGCCTCATCCTCCCCAGGCTGCAGCTGTAGGCCTCCCCTGCCCACGGCCGGGGCCGTGCCGAAGCCATGTCCCTTGGTGAGCCTCGCCCAATGGGAGACCGAGCAACCCCACCCCCACCCCCCCCAGGGAGGACAGGGCCTGACCCAAGGCCCTCGGTTTCCCCACCAGGAGTGGCCTGCAGCGCCATCCTCATGTACACATTCTGCACCGACTGCTGGCTCATCGCCGTGCTCTACTTCACCTGGCTGGCATTTGACTGGAACACGCCCAAGAAAGGTAGGCACACGACCGCCTTGCCCTGGGAACTCCCCCACTCCCCGCAATGCAGCTGAAGTTCCCCAGCGTGGGGGCTGCCCCTTTTTATTCAGCACCTGCTCTGTGAGAAGTAGGGAGCTAGGCCAAGCTGTGGTTTCGGGGTGGGGGGCAGTGGAAAGCCCCTTGGAGGGCACAGTCCTGGTCCTTAGAGGAGCTCAGAGGAGCTCACAGTGCCCTCCCAGGGGCTCACACTCAGTCAAGGGTTTGCCTGCCTGGAGGGGACAAAGGTGGGACAGGGCCCAGTGGGAAGCGGTGAGAGGAGAAGATGCTCCACAGGGTGACAGTCCCCTAATTCAGGGTCCCACGCTGACTCCATCTTCTCTGCCTTACTTGAGTGTCCCCTGCCCCTATTCCCGCTCCTTCCCAATACTGTGTTTTGTTCTCTGGAAGGTGGCAGAAGGTCACAGTGGGTCCGAAACTGGGCTGTGTGGCGCTACTTTCGAGACTACTTTCCCATCCAGGTAAAGGCTCGTGGGCGCTAACCTGGGAGGGTGGGACAGGCCGGGAATCTGAGTGAGAGCTTTATCTCACCATCTGCGGTTACCCTGTGCAGAGTTCAACCCCGCGACCCCTTCCACTGGGACTGTCTGTTCATGTTCTACTCCTCCTTATGCAGGATTTGAGGTGATATAGGGTACATTCGGTGTCATGCCAGGTAAAAACCAAAATCAAGACCTGAAGGAAAAGCTGCTAGTGGTTTAGCTGTCAGGGTCAACAGAGTTGCAGTAGTTGAGTTTGCTTCCTGGTTGCCAAGGCAAAAAGGGAAACATGATGGTTGTTGGTTTTTCTTTTGGGCAAGGACAAAGCATGCTAGTTTCTCAGGGAAACAAGGCTTGTTATAGCATTTGGAGCTAAAAGAGGTTTCCGACACTGAGATCCTTAGTGATATAAGGAGCATGTTACAATAGCAGATATTATGCTTAACTGCCTTTCAGTGAATATTAAAGACACAAGTGAAAAGGGCAGCAATTTACCAAGGGCAATAGCAAAGCAGTTCTAAGTTCATCTGACCTGAACCACGGATACGACTTCACGCTGTAGGTGTGAGGGGCTTTTTCTTCCTTCTGAAGCTCTGATAGAATATTGCTTCTCTCAGCCAGCTGTGGGCCGCCCGCTGGGGCTCCTGACCAGGGAATTAGGGCCCAGGAAATCAGATGTGCCATGAAAGGCAAGTGCGCAGGGAAGGCTTCTGGAGGATGTGCTCCTAGAACTCCATCTTCAAGATGAGTAGCACTAAAGGGGCATGCAAAAGAGGAACACTAAGGCACCTGAGTTTGAGAAGAAGCCTGTGGTGCGGGGGGATGTTGAGGAGGTAGATTGGGGAAGGAGGATTTCCATTTATCTGGAGCCTTCTAGAAACCCACACCTTTCCTCAAGGAGTTCCCACTAAACCTGGCAGTATCCTGTGAGGCAGGTATGCATTGTATCCCTTTTTCACAGAAGAAAAACTGAAGGTCAGAGAGGAGTAAAGCTGAAGGAGGCTAGTAGTATTTTGAGCTGAAATTCCACTTGGCTGCCTTGCCTCAGAATTCTGGATCCTTCCCCCCACAGCATGCTGCCTCCCTATGCAGCATGAGCTGTAGGAAACGAGCTCCGGGACTCTAGCTTCCCTCAGGTTTGGAGGAAGCACCCAGTATGACCCTGAGTGAAGCCCCATCCCTTCCAGCCTGCAGTCTCCCCATCTGAAGCAAGTTTAGACTAAGCTCTGGGTTTCCTTCCTGCGGCACCACCATTGGCTGCTCTGGGACCCCCGTGCTGGTCTTCTAAGGACCTGTCTTCTCTGGGACCAGCATCCAGGTCCTGACAAGATAAGTGGTGGCTTAGTCGGGACTTTTTCTCATCTTTTTATTGACCCCCTTCCAGAGGTCTACAAGCCAGGCTGGCAAGGCAGAGGCTATGTGGGCAGTGCTAGGGGTTTGTGGCAACTCTGGCAGGATCCCCAAGGTTTTTCCTGCAGGGGAAAGACCTGTCTGGCCAGCTCACTGAGCACCCCAGCACTGGCACACCCTACCTGCTGAGGGTGACCCAGAAGAAGGCAGTGGGGTCTGAAGAGCCAAGACAGCATGTGTGAGAGGGAATGTGAGCACGGGGCAGGGTGGTGTATGTTTGCTGCTGTGAGTCAGCGACTGAAACATCCTGGCGTGCTGCCCATAGGAGGTGGCCAGGTAACCCTACATTCCTCCACTGCTCTCAGTTTTGGGAGGAAGCTCCCTCTGCTCACCACAGCCTGAGCCAGTTTTCCCAGGATCCTTGGGGTCAGGATGCCTGCTCTTCCCTCTCCCTGACCCCATCTCTCTGGCTGCAAGGAATTTAAGGCTGCTGTTGCTGGGACAATGCTACATCATCAGACCTGACCCTGTCATTCTGAAAGTGAGGAGACTCAGTCCCAAAGACTGGTCCAGGTTGCATGACAAGTCCATTCCACCATTAGTGCTGGAATCCCAGCCCCAGGCTCTTTCCCAATGAATTCCTGCTGCCTGTCTCTCTGGGAGAGATTCCATCCCAGATTTCCTCATTGGATTGAGCCCCACTTCCTGGGTCTCCCTCTATCTGCTTTGTAGTTAGAGAGCTGGGTTGGGTTCCTGCTCTGTTGCTCTATTCTCTGACCAGAGGTTACTGGGCTCTGTGCTAGGCACAGGGACATGGAAGGGTCAGCCCTGGGCCCCCTCACGTAGGCTAATTCTGCTAGACTTTGTCACTTTCTGCCCAAAGGACCACAGACATGCTTTCTCAAGCTCAGTGAGCCTCAGTAGCCTTACTTGCAAAATGGAGCTGTTCATACTGTTAAAGAGTAGTAAATTATGGGTGGAGATGAGGGCTTGTGGACTCGAGGGCTTGTGGACTCTCTTCTCTCTGCTGGGACCCTTACTTCAGGGATCAGGCCACAATGATCTGAGCAGCCTGCTCCTCTGGAAGATTCCTTGAGTCCAGTAACCCCACTCACCACCCAAAATGGGACGACCCAATGACCGTTGGCCAGAGCTGGGATAAGCAGGTACCCTTCCTCACTGACGTCCACATTTCTAAAAGAACCAAAACAAAACCCTGTGTGCCTTTTTGCCCCTCTATTCCAAGAAGTCAGCTGGGAACGAGCCACAGGACACATGTGGGTTGGCCCTGGGAGGGCCCCTGGGTACCAGGACCCAAGCCAGCCTGGGCCTAAGGCCAGCCAGGGCCTAGAGCCTTGGCCTGGGCTGCTCTTGCCCACAGGTGAGCTTGGCCAAGCCTCTAATCCTCAGGGCCTCAGGCTCCTCTTCGGTACAGGGAGTGTTGGGCCTTGGTGACCTGATGTCTGAGCTGATGCTTTGGGATATTCTTTGTGGCCTCCCGGCCCTTCCCTTCTCTCAGCCTCTTGCCAGGGGTTATGTAATGATCTCTAGCTATAACCATCCACCCACCTATCCCCTGCTTCCTCCTTTGTATAGTTCTTTGCTGCCAGAGCCACTCAGCGAGCCTCGAGAGCATCCCTCCTCCTAGCACAGGAGGGCTCATGTGCTAGCAGCTTCCACCGGGATCACCAGCTCCTTGAAAGAGGAGGCCAATGCCTGGGTCACCTATCCCTCACCTATCCCTGAACAGGCAGGATTTCTAGAGAGGAGACTAGGAAAGGCTGAGCTTAGAGTGATCTCTCTGTCCATCTGCTTCATTTCCTCCATGGTCCTACTGAAGCCCAGAGAGGAGGGACTGTCCCGAGGTCCTAAAGCAAGTCAGTAGTGGGGCTGGTATTGGAACCAAAGCTATCTGCTTCAGGACCCATTTTCTCCTTTCTCTCTCCCTCTGCTGTGTGTCCTGTGGTATGAGCTTAAGCAAATTTCTGCTCCTCTCTGATTCTGAATTTCTTCTGTTTGGTGCCGGGGTAGGACAAGCTTATCTGAGTACTTTTCCTGCCCTTGGGAGGCAGGGTGGGAAGAATGACTTGCCGGGAGTGTGCCCCAGACTCATGTTAGCCACAGGGCCTGGCCTGGGCACCTTGTTGGGCTGAGACTTTGCCACGGGAAACAGGGGACATGAGAGCAAGCATGTCAACAGAGACTTCATCAACAGTGCCTTCCTTCTCCCTACAGAATGGACACTCTGTCCAGCCCTGGTGGCAGGGCAGTATGGCTTGAAGACAGATCAAAGCTGTATCAGCCTGCTTTCTTCTGGGGACAGCCCCAAGGGCCATTACCCTGCAGTGTGTCCCAAGGCAGCTCACTTAGTCAAAAGTCCCACCAGACAGATGTGTGGGGTGGGGAGTGGGAGTGAAAAAGGCAGCTGTGGGGCACCTGAGTGGCTCATTGGTTGGGCATCCCACTCTTGATTTCGGCTCAGGTCTGATTGCAGGGTCATGAGATTGAGTCCCCCATAGGGCTTGGAGCCTACACGAGATTCTCTCACTTTCTCTGCCTCTCCCCACCCTGCTCACTTGCACATTCTCTCTTAAAAAAAAAAAAAAAAAAAAAAAAAAAAAAAAAAAAAAACTGCAAAGAAAAGAATAAGAGCCAGCTTACCTTGCACCAGGTAACATATATTCATCCCAGTGACTTAGAGAAAAGCCCACTGGGTGACTATCTAGAGAGGGAAGAGAATGGGCAGCTCCTTTCTCTAAGCCTTTCTCAACCTTGCAATCAAATCAACAGCCTAGACCAGGGCTCTCCCAGTACGTTTTGCACTTGGGACTCCCAGACCCAGCCTTCAGTTCCAGAGAGGTAGCAAGGGCACTGTTGGCTGCCTCCACTCTTCCCTTGACACAATCCTACTGTGCGGAAGCCAGCTCCAGGTTCCAGCTTTACTGCAAGCTAGCATGGTGGGCACACCTGCTCTTCAGGAGGCGAACTCTCAGAACAATCTCCTTGCCACGCTCATCTAAAGCCGGGCCCACTTTTAGAACCCCCCTCTCTGCCCTCTCCCCAATAATCGTGGCTTACACTGCTGCCGTTTATGTAGTGGGCAGCAAAGCACGAGCTGGGTTTTGAGCAGCTTTAAGGTGCTTGCCAAAGACAAGGTGGGGGAAGGAGTACCGAGGGTCTGAGCAGCAGGGGGTGGGAACTCAGGGGGTCTTGCTCCCACACGTCCCTGCAGTCATAGCCCTGGGAATGGTGTCAGCCGCCATCTGCTCCACCCCCCTCTGCCCTCTGTCACCTGAAGCTTCAGATTTCCATTTCCTGGGGCCAGCCACTAGCACCCCTGCCCCAAATTGAGCACCAGGTCCTTTCCCTAGCCTGGGGTTCCCAAACTGGGAGTCATGGAAAACCCAGGCTGTTGACATTCCAGCAGTGGCTATAGGCTCTGCCTCCAGCTGACACGCGTGCAAAGACACAGGCACTTTCCAGCACCGGAAGGAAGTCGGGGTGTTATTGACAGCACCCCCTAGAGGCAGCGCAGCCCACAGGACTAAAATGTTCACATGCCTGACCCCAGGAGTTGTGATTTCTAGAAGTGTGTCAAACAATCAGATATGCAGACGACAATAAGGTATTTGTGGAAGCGTTATTTCTGAAGGGAATTTTGGAAGGTTTTTAAAGATCCATCCGGTGGAGTTTGATTAAAATTCTAGTGCATGCAACATAGCTATGCAACAGGATAATGAAGCCAAGAGAGACGTGGCTGGTGGATTGTGATAGGAAAAATAGTTATGATAGGGTTGGTAGAAAATTATGTAAAAATGAGGGGTGCCTGGGTGGCTCAGTCAGTGAAGTGTCTGCCTTCAGGTCATGGTCCTGGGGTGCTGGGATTGAGCCTCATATCAGGCTCCCTGCTCAGTGGGGAGTCTGCTGCTCCCTCTCCCTCTGCTGCTCCCCCTGCTCATGTTTGCTCTATCTCTGTCAAATAAATAAATAAATATTTTTTAAAAAGAAAATCATGTAAAAATGATAGCAACCAATGTGCCCTTAATTTTGTGGTTTTTAAAAAAAGAGCACGTGTATATTTGAGTAACCAAAGAACTCACCACATCAGAGTGGTTTATAAGGATGGAGATAGGACAGGCCCTCTGGATTATTTTTTGACTTTTTCCTGTATTTTTAAAAATACTCCTTAATTATTCACTATTTTTCTAATCAGAAAAGAAGTGATGTTTCTGAAAAAATAAACCTTGCTCTCCAGCGCTCTTAGCACCATCTAGCCCAGGCAATGCTGGGCAGGAGCCTGAGAGTCTAGGGCAACTTTATACCACTCCCACCCCCGCCAAGCCACCAACCCCAGGACAGGGAGCAGCCCCAGGAGAAAGCCAATCGTTCTTTAGAGCATCCCGGAACAGCTTTGTTGATAGTACCGCAGGTCAGCTGCCTGGCTGGCCCCCTGCCCCTGCTAGGGCTGACCTGTGGCTTGCCCTTGTCCTTCCTAAATAGAGCACAAGCCGAGCCTGGCTGCCTGGAAGGAAGTTTCCATTCAGACCCGCTGCAATGTCTCTTCTCTGGCCAAACTAAGGGACGTGGACTTTACCTTGACAAAAACTGGACCCCCCTCTTTATCTGAGAGCGGCAGGGGTTGGATGAGGAGAATGGGCCCAGGAGGAGGGTGGGCAGGAGGCTAGCAGGGCGCAGGTGAGAGGACCTGTTGTGTCTGGCTGGAGAGGTGAGGGAATGAGAGGGCAAGTTTCTCACTCCCTTCCCAGGGACTCACCATCTCAGTGGCAGTTGCCGCGAGTCTCAGGCGTGCAGAGTCACATGGGGTGTGCAGCACACCGGGTCCTTACCCCATCTTCTGGGCTCATCCCAGCACCCATCTCCCAGCATTTCCTCTGACCTGAGCTTTTTCCCTGCAGCTGGTGAAGACGCACAACTTGCTGACCACCAGGAACTACATCTTCGGGTACCACCCGCACGGCATCATGGGCCTGGGTGCATTCTGTAACTTCAGCACCGAGGCCACAGAAGTGAGCAAGAAGTTCCCTGGCATAAGGCCCTACCTGGCCACGCTGGCCGGCAACTTCCGGATGCCTGTGCTGAGGGAATACCTAATGTCTGGAGGTGAGGGGCCTCCTCTGCCTTCCCCTGCCAGGCTCTGCTGTCCAGACCTGAGCCTCTACACTGAGTGAAGGGATAGAGGGAGCAGGAGGCCAATACGCCATGTCCCAGTGACTGGTTGTGTGTGGAGAGACATAGAGGGCCCCAGGCATGGTGGACCAGGTCTGAGCAGGATAGCTGTCCATACAGTCTTCAGGATTTAGTTTGAACAACAAAGTCCCTAGGAAGCCTTCTCCGCCCCCAGCCCTGGTGCTGCCCTTTGTACAACCACGTTGCTGCCAATGGTGCTGTCCTTATCCACCTGCTGTGATCCCTGCCACCCTAACTCCCCAGTATCCCCCAGCACCTTGCAGGAGGCTGGCAGAGTTAGGACCTCAAGGAATGTTTGCCCAAATGAACGAGTTCCCTAAACAACCAGGTATCATTATCCCCATTTTACAGATAAACAAGTCAAGGCTCAGAGAAAGAAATAGCTCAAGCAGGGTTGTATAACTTCTAGGGGCTGGCTCAGGTCTGGAGCCCAAGTCCAGGGCTCATTCTGTTCATGCCTGGCTAATAAGCAGGGGGTAGGGAGTGCACTTGTGGGCAGCCCTGACTCTCTCCTTCTCCCCGCCAGGCATCTGTCCTGTCAACAGGGACACCATAGACTACTTGCTTTCAAAGAATGGGAGTGGCAATGCCATCATCATCGTGGTGGGGGGCGCAGCTGAGTCCCTGAGCTCCATGCCTGGCAAGAATGCGGTCACCCTGCGCAATCGCAAGGGCTTTGTAAAACTGGCCCTACGCCATGGGTGAGTGCCCCCTTCACATGCACACACACACATGCATGCGTGCACAAGCATGCACTGCACACACGGCCCTCCAAGGCTTTGTTTGGCCCCAGCAGAGCAACTCCTTGGCTCCTGGAGGCAAGGCCCAGACCCTAGGAAGACCTCGATGAGAGTTTGCTGTCCGGTGGAGGGGGGAGGTGGGAGGCCCGAGCTGCAGGCCCAAGTTTGCCCAAGCGCAGCCCGAGTGTCTGAGCAGAGCAGAAATTCAGTCTGTGCACCCTGAGCCCTTGCAGATGGGTGGAGAGGCCAGGCTTCTGTGCGGAACTCTGTACCCTCAGGTCAAAATGTGTTATATGCTAGGAGAGCAAGCACAAGGCCCACTGTTAGGGTGTGACAGACCCTGGCTTCTCCCTTCCAGAGCTGACCTTGTTCCCACCTACTCCTTCGGGGAGAATGAAGTCTACAAGCAGGTGATCTTTGAGGAGGGCTCTTGGGGCCGATGGGTCCAGAAGAAGTTCCAGAAGTACATTGGCTTTGCCCCGTGCATCTTCCATGGCCGAGGCCTCTTCTCCTCTGACACATGGGGGCTGGTGCCCTACTCCAAACCCATCACCACCGTTGGTGAGCTTCCCTGCCTGCAGCCCCTGACCTCGGGGCACCCCTCTGCTGGTTTGTGGTGGAGTTAAGATTCACACCCAGGCTCTGAGGTCCTCTGATGTCCATGCTGTAAACCTCGTGGATGTGGACCTGTTTGGAATGGCGAGTGGGGGTGGGGAGTGGGCGGTGGGAAATGTGTTCCATTACCATGAGCCAAGCAGTGCCAGGTGAGAAAACCGCACCCAGCAGTCCGTGTGCACAGAGCCCGCAAGTCTGTGAGGGAAGACCGGGAAGACCAGTCTGTTAAGCAAAGACCAAGAGGGTGTGTGTGTGGGGAATGTGCAGGGTGCTCTGGGGGGTTATAGTGGACCCCAGAAAAGAGGTGACCCTTACACCCTAGCTGAAGAGGAATTACCTAGCAAAAGAGAGGAGGAGATATTTGTTGGAAGCATGAGCCTGAGTGGACTTCCCATAGCAAAACTGTGCAGATTTTTGAGGAACAGAAAGAAAAACATCAACGTGAAAGGAGCATAGGCCTCTGAGTAGTATAGCAAGAAAACCAGTTGCACTTGTCCCTCAGCCATGTTGTTCTGTGTGTGTGTGTTTGTGTGTGTGTGTGTGTGTGGTTCACAAGCCAGAGATCTCACACAAGTGTGTAGGCCACCAGGCGTGGACTTTCAGGCTCAAAGTTCACATAGATACTAGCCAGGTGTTTTGCTTTGTATCTTTACAAAGTCTAACTTCCTGCACCTTGGGTCCCAGACCCAAACTCACTGTCTGCTCTCATTACACACAAATCCTATTCCAGGCCTGATTGCTCTGAGGCAGCAAGGACATTTCCACGCGCAGATGTGGCTGGAGAGGGACAGGTCCTGTGGGCAGTGTGAAGGAGTTTACGCTTCCTCTTAAGAAAGGAGATCCTTAAGAATGGAATCCTTTAGGGGCGCCTGGGTGGCTCAGTGGGTTAAGCCGCTGCCTTCGGCTCAGGTCATGATCTCAGGGTCCTGGGATCGAGTCCCGCATCGGGCTCTCTGCTCAGCAGGGAGCCTGCTTCCCTTCCTCTCTCTCTACCTGCCTCTCCATCTACTTGTGATTTCTCTCTGTCAAATAAATAAATAAAATCTTTAAAAAAAAAAAAAAAAAAAAAAAAGAATGGAATCCTTTAGAAGGCTTGAGGGTTTGGGGGAGGAGAGGTTCACGACTGCACTTTCAAGTGATTCTTGGGCTGCTGGATAGCCAGTGGGTTACAAGGGTCAAAATGGAAGCCCCCGAAAACACGTGCAGATGCCTCTCTGGCAGCCGTTGGGACCGAGATGGCGACCGCAGGGATGGAAGGAAAAGGTGTGAACTGGGGAGAAATTTCCAAAATGTTTTTGCCAGGGCTTCAGGGTGATTTGGGTGTGGAGATGCAGGAAATCGAGCAATGCGTGCATGGATGAATGTTGCTGCCCCTAGGAGGAAGGATTCCTTGGGATAGGTGAGGGAACTGAGGCTCAGAGAGGCAACGTGACTTGCCCAGAGTGGGGCAAGAACAGCACCATTCCTTGCTCCCAGAGCCCTCTCAGGAGCTGCCTGTCAAGGGCAGTGGAGACAACCTGAGCTGGAACATATTTAGCACAGTTCCCGGCACGTGGCTGGCACTTGGCACGGGGTCACTGCCGTCAGCGTTGCGGGAGGCTCTCAGGGAGGGTGGCCTGAGTGGGCTGACTAACCAGAGGTCTCTGCCCCATCCCCGCAGTGGGTGAGCCCATCACCATCCCCAAGCTGGAGCACCCGACCCAGCAGGACATAGACCTGTACCACACCATGTACATGGAGGCCCTGGTGAACCTCTTCAACAAACACAAGACCAAATTCGGCCTCCCAGAGACCGAGGTTCTCGAGGTGAACTGAGCCCACCAGCAAGGGTCAACTCCTGGGAGGAATCAGCTACAAATCCTTTTCTACCAAGTTCTTGAATGCTTTTTTGTTCTGTAAATTTGGAAGCGTCATGGGTGTCTGTGGGTTATTTAAAAGAAATTATAATAATTTTGTTAAACCATTACAAATGTTAGGTCTTTTTTAAGAAGGAAAAAGAATATCTCAAGCTCTTTCACTTCCAGTTTGACCCGCTCTAGGTGGTGGCTAACACATCTGGGTTAACCCTTCTTCCTTTCCCAAAATCACAGAGAAAACTCAGTCCTGGTTGACTGGGAAAGAAGGACAGCCATCTGTGGCTCAGGCCGGTTGGATTATTTGCTTTTTCCCACCTCAGAAGCCACTTATAATACAAACACCTCTTTTCCAAACTACCTACCCCACATTTAACCGCAGGACTGGTCCTTCTTACCAAGCAGAAGACTTGGAGAGCACAGTTGTTTCCATCTTGAAGAGTAACGTGATGAGCATCTAGAATGTTCCACCTGTGTCCAGCCAGTCTTTTAAATCTGAGGCCTCCAGAGCAAGAATAGGGGGTGACAATGACCCTGTGCCCAAATGCACCATCTCTCTGGGATCATTCAGCCACCGTGTCTGGTTGGAGTGACTGGTCCTCCACAGACAGGGTGCTGACACAAACCCAGATCGACATGGACTTGGCCTGAATCACATACTTTCCTATGGCCTCGATTTGTTTAACCCATACCCCCCAATGTGGCTGTGAGGATAGGGTCCCTCTTCCCATTCACAGAGGGGCCTGGCCTTCTGAGCAGCAGATTGGCCTTCAGGTCAGGAGGCCCCTGAACCTAAGCCTCGCATATTTGTGCCTTTCTGAGAGGTTAGGGGCCAGGGAAGAAATCCAGCCCCTCCTCTGCATATTCTGTTTTCTTTTGATGGAGATTATTGTACCGTGTCAGACTTTTGTATTTTCCAAAATGAATAAATAAAAATGAGAGTCCTCTGTGAGTTCTTGCTGGGGCCACAACTGCACCTTGCTACCGACACTTAGGGAAACCCTGGCCCCATCGGGGCTGCCTGCCAAGCTTTCCCCCTTGCTCCTTTGGGCTATGTGACCCTATGTGGTATCCGTTATCCAGTGCTATGTGACAGAATCCTCCAGAATGCAGTAGCTCCAAACAACATTGTGTTCACCACACAATCTGAGAGTCTATAGCTGAGGTGCAGCTTTGCTGAGCCCTCAACTTCAGGAGCTCTCTCAAGGCCACAGTCAAGGTGTCAACAGGGCTGCCATCATCGTAAGGCTTGACTGGAGGAGGCCCCACTTCTGAGGTCATTCCTGTGGTAGTTTCTAGGGTTCGCTTCCTCACTGGCTATTAACCAGAGGCCACTCTTAGTTGCTAAGTGGACCAGCTCATGACGTGGGAGCGGTCTTCATCAGAGAGAGTAAGGAGGAGAAGCCAGAAAGAATGTGCAAGGTGGAAGCCACATTATTTTATAACTTAACCTCAGATGTGATGTCCTATCCCTTCTGCCATATTCTCTCCATTAGATGCAAGGGACTCCATTCCAACTTTCCTACTGCCTAAGTGTCCACCCTTGCCATTCATTCATCTACTTCAAGGACCACTCCTCTGTGTATCCAGTGTTGGGTGCCTCATTGAGCTGGGACCTCAAGCCTAACTTGGGACTTGAAGGGTGACTGGAAGTTTGAGAGGCAAAGCCAGAGCAACAAGTACCAAGACAGGGAAGACAGCACTGCTGGTTTGAAGGAGGACATGGTGGTAGATAGGTCTGCAATGGGGCTTGGCTTGGAAGAGCAGGAGAGTGGACTTCTCCAGAGTTTCTAGGTGGGCAGGAGAGCGGGCAACAACAGAAGCTCACCCTGGAGGAGCTTCAGGCCCGCAGAACTCCGGCGGAGGGCAGATATTTCCTTTAGGATGGAGGAAAGGCCTGTTTTTTGATGACGGTCTCAGCCCCTTTCCAGCCCCAGTCTGAGGTTAGCCATGATCTTCAGCATCTGGCTCCAGGCTAAGAGCTGTCCCTAACCTAGGCCTCCTTACAAAGGTAGGCCCTTATTCTCTGCATGGATTTTGTGAATATTAAGCATCTACTGTGCACTAGGGAACTCCACTATCTCTGAATACCAACAGCAACAATCTGCAGGCCCCCAAATCCCAGAGGAGGACCTCACCTAGGGCAATATGTCTAGCAGCAGCCTGCGCAGAGCAGAAGCCTGTCTGCTCTAAGCAATGGGTGGGAGGCTCTAGGTAAATGCTGTGGTTATTTGGGAGTTATTATCTCCGGAGAGGAAACAGGATAGGATCCTCCTTTTCCAGCTGATCATCAGCTTTTGGACTGCGGAGGTGGGGCTGTAGTCTAGGTCGTCAATTCCATGAGTCTACTTGTGGTTCACAGATATGGTCACTAGAGGGCAGCGGGGCTAGTTCTGAGGCAAAAATCCCACAGCAGGCAGCAGGGCGGGGCTGGGGGTGGTGGTGGTCTAATCACTGTGTGTTACTTCAGCACTCCTATCCTGGACTAGGAGCCAGAGAGAGTAAAACTCAGACTCACAGATGCTCAGAGCTAACCAGGAACACTTCTTTTTCCAGAGTCTTAAGATGGGAAGTTAAGAGATCTTTTTTTCTTTTTTAATATGCTTGCATATATAAGATTTGCTCTAAAACTGCTTTTGCCACATCCCGTAGGTTTTGGTGTTTTGTGTTCTTATTTCATTCATCCTAAAGTTTTTCCTAATTTCTCTTCTGATTTTTCCATTGACCTGTTCGGTTACTTAAGAGAATGTTGCTTAATTAACACATATTTGCTATTATCCCAAATTTTCTTTTGTCATTTATTTCAAATTTTATTTAAGGGAGCATACTTTGTATGATTTCAGTCTCTTTGAATTTATTGAGAATTCTCTTACGACCTAATAGATGGTCTGTTCTAGAGGATGTTCCATGTGCATTTGAGAAAAATGTGCATTCCACTCCTGCTTTTGAAGTATTTTCTAGATACTATTAGTGTTACAGTAGCAGTATTTTCCAGATGTCTGTTAGGTCAAGTTAGTCCATAGAGGGGTTCAAGTCTCCTGTTTCCTTGTTGATCTTGTTGATCATCTAGTTTTTCTACTCTTTATCGAAAATGGGGTATTGAAGCCTCCAACTATTGTCATTACATTGTTTTTTTTTTTCCCTTCAATTCTGTAAGTTTTGCTTCCTATATTTTAGGAGTCTGCTGTTACATATGTCTGTGTTACATATGTCTTTTGTAAGCAGAATAGTGTTGAATCTTCTTTCCTTTCGTCCATACTTCTACTTTCTGCCTTTCTCATTGGAGTATTAAGTCTATTTACATTTAATAGAATTGCTGATAAAGTAGGATTTACATGTGCCATTTTGCCATTTTCTTATTTCTTTCATGTTCCTCTCTCCCTCCATTCCTGCCTTCTTTTCTGTTAAATGTCTATTAAAAACCATTTTAATTCTCTTGTTGAGTCTTTTGCCCTATGTTTTGTTCTGTATTTTTCCCCCACAAAATACTACTTTTGTTTGAAAGAACGAGTGACAAATATAGCTATCAGATTTGAGTGTTAGGCAATTTCTTAAAAATGAACAAAGCAAGCCACCCACTTCAAGAAACCTGACAGTATTTGCTCCCAATAGTAAAATCTAATATTTGAGGAATAATATAATTCTATAAAGCTTGTATCTGCCATGATATTTGACAGATTCATAATACTTAAGAAACTTCTCCTGAGACTGGCAGTATTTTTGTACTAAATAATTACATGTGTCAAATTTCTGTTGCTCTACGTTTTAAAGTTATTATCTTAGTGGTTACCCTGGAGATTAAAATTCACATCTTAATTTAAAACATTCTCATTCAGATTAATAAAAACTTAATTTTTTCATCTTTTGGCTGGCTGGCCTGAGGGGAGAAAGAGGCAGGCCACATCCACGAATGATGTGGCAGATCGAATAGTGGCCTACAACATATATATATTTATCTTAAACTCTGCAATTGGTGAAGGAATGTGACTTTATTTGGAAAAAGGGCCTTGGCAGATATAATTAGGTCAAGGATCTCAAAATGAGATAATCTTAGATTATGTAGGTAGGCTGTAAATGCAATGACAAGTGTCATCTAGGAGAAAGACACAGGGAAATGGGAGAAGACCATGGAGAAGGCAGCCCAGGCACACCACAGCCACCAGCAGCCGCAAGAGGTGAGGAAGGATTCTCCCCTAGAGTCTTTGAGGGAGCAAAGACTTCCCAACACCCTGATTTTGGATTTCTGGCACGCAGAACTGGGACAGAATGAATTTTTGCTTTCAGTCAGCTTGTTTATGGCTTAATCTAATACAAATAGTGACCTTCAATATATTTCTGTCACCTGATCGAGGAATTGTACCCGTGGATGCAGAGTCTGGTCTTCTCATCAATAAAATATTGAACAACATGGGTTTGAACTGCCCAGGTCCGCTTACACATGGACTGTTTTTGATAAATGCGATATAGTGCTGGAAATATATTTTCTCTTCTGATTTTCTTTTCTCTAGCTTACTTTATTGTAAGTACACAATCTATAATACAAATAACATACAAAATATTGTTAATCGACTGTTTTTGTCATTGGTAAGGCTTCTGGTCAAGAGAAGGCTATTAGCAGCTAAGTTTTGGAGGAGTTATACTAGAATTTTTTATTTTATGTCCAGGGATCAGCATCCCTAACACCCATGTTTTAAAGTCAACTGTGTTTCACTTTTCCTTAAACGGGGCAGGCTGCAGTTTTGGAAGGCACTTTTCCCTGATACTTCTGAGAGGTGGAAGAAATTCCCGTGTAATGGTAATGTATAGGATTGCTAGGAGAAACATAGGAATTCCTTAAATCCCTTGGCTTCACCCATAATTTTTATAACCAATCTCTCTCCCATAGGTATTGCGAACTTCTTTTGTTCACAATCCTGTTTCTCTTTCCTTGTAAACTCATTTTCAAGATATTTTTCACCACTTCCTGCTTAGGGAGTTTTGCTTTGTGTATCTTCATCTAACATTTGTGTCATGCAGACACACGATTTTATCTCCTACATTTTTTATATAACGTTGAATTCCACTGGCACACATTTAGAAAGTTCCTTTTCTCAAGGCTAAAATAGCAACAATTTATGAGATTTCTAATTACTTTTGATGAAAACGGATATGAAATATTTTTCCTCTAAACACAGAGGTATATTGTTAATGTGTAGGATATAAAAACGTATTCTGAAAATAAATATGACTTAACCATACAAATAAAATTTGGGGCCTCAGGCTGACTCAGTCAGTAGAGCATGTGACTCTTGATCTCCGGGTCATGAGTTCAAGCTCTGCATTGGGTGTAGAGCTTGCTTTAAAAAAAAAAAAAAAAAAAAATGCTATAATACTGTTTGACTGAAGGCAGTAAAATGTAGGGTAGATAACATTGGAGTAAGACTCCTTCCCAGTCCCAGTCTTATACAGAGGGAGGGTGCTGAAGGTTTCAACCTTCCAATCAGGGTTAGTTTCCCTGGCAACCAGCCCCCGTCCTTAAGTTATCTGGGGCTTTCCAAATGTCACCTCATTAACATAAACTCAGATGTAGTTGAAAGTGACTTGTTATGGAAACAAAAGATACTCATTTCCCTCCCTGAACCTTTCAGGAACTGAGGACAAAACGAAATATAACGAAGTCGTCCATATGCTACCTCTTGTTCTCTTTCTCAAATCTTAAAAAATAAACAAACAAAAAAATGCCTGTATGGCTCTTATTTGTGTGTGTGTATGTGTGTGTGTGTGTTCCAAAATTCATTGTTTATGCACCACACCCAGTGCTCCATGCTATATGTGCCCTCCTTAATACCCACCACCAGACTCCCCCAACCCCCATCCCCTTCCCCTCCAAAACTCAGTTTGTTTCTCAGAGTCCACAGTCGCTCCTGGTTTGTCTTCCTCTCTGATTTCCCCCAACTCACTTCTCCTCTCCATCTCCCAATGTCCTCCATGTTATTCCTTATGCTCCACAAGTAAGTGAAGCCATATGATAACTGACTCTGCTTGACTTACTTTACTCAGCATAATCTCCTCCAGTCCCGTCCATGTTGATAAAAAAAAAAAAGTTGGGTATTCATCCTTTCTGATGGAGGCATAATACTCCATTGTATATATGGACCATATCTTCCTTATCCATTTGTCTGTTGAAGGGCATCTTGGTTCTTTCCACAGTTTGGAGACTGTGGCCATTGCGGCTATGAACATTGGGGTACAGATGGCCCTTCTTTTCACTTCATCTGTATCTTTGGGGTAAATCTGTATCTTTCACTTCATCTGTAGCACAATTGCAGGGTCATAGGGTAGCTCTATTTTAAATTTCTTAAGGAATCTCTACCCTGTTTTCCAAAGTGGCTGCACCAACTTGCATTCCTATGACTCTCATATAAGAAATTACAGGAGTTTTAAGAGCTGTTTGCCAGGAAGAGTGAACAAAGATCAAATCCCAGGCACCTGGGTGGCTCAGTCAGTTAAGCGTCTGCCTTCGGCTCAGGTCATGATCCCAGTGTTACTATTCTACTATTACTTACTATAAATCACAGTATCACACTCCTTTTCTCCAAGACAGTTTCCTCTGTCTCTCCTTGACTCTCATGACCTTGACAGCCTTAGAGATTAGGAGTCTAGTCTTCAGTAGAACATGTTTTCTTATATCTAGCTTTTCCTTATGATTGATTCCAACTACCCATCTCCAGCTGAAACATCGCAGACGTAACAATGGGCTCTTCCTACTGTCTCCCAGCAGGCAGTCCTGACTTCAATCTGTCCTATGGGGGGTGTTCATTTGATCACTTGATTAAGGTGGAAACTGTCAAGCTTTCATATTGTGAAGTTACTCTTTCTCCATACTTTGAAAATCTCTCTTTCCCACTGTTTTCATATCAGTAAGACTTGTGGGTCCCTATTTTTTTCAGTGGGCTATCCATTATTCTATCATTATTTATCTTGATGTTCAAACTGCTCCAGATTTGGCCAGTGGCAGACTCATCAAACTGGCTTCTGTGTCCTTTTGACACATCTCCCTCTTTCTGGGGGCAGGGGAAGGAGTACTTCCTTACTTTCCAGCACAACTAGGTGTCCTACAATCGATCATCTTGTACTTTTTCTGGCCCAATCCTGAGAGTCAGCCATTTCTTTGGAGAATCTTGATTCCTCTAAGTGGAGGATGATATTTAGAAACCAAGATCTGGGCAATTACGGGCTATCATCACAGAGTTCATCCGAGTTCCCTCTCTCCTTATATTTTAACTCCTTGGGGCACCTGGGTGGCTCAGTGGGTTAAGCCGCTGCCTTCGGCTCAGGTCATGATCTCAGGGTCCTGGAATCGAGTCCCGCATCAGGTTCTCCGCTCGGCAGGGAGCCTGCTTCCCTCTCTCTCTCTGCCTGCCTCTCTGCCTACTTGTGATCTTTCTCTGTCAAATAAATAAATAAAATCTTAAAAAATATATACTTGTAACTCCTTTTCCTGATAGAAACTGGCTCCCATTATCCTTATTTATTTGACCAATCCCTCTGTACATAACCAATCTTCCATTGCTAACACTTTCTCCTCCAACCCTGAACCCAATACCGAAGCCTTTTTTATCAAGGCCAGCTCCACCAACGCGACCTACGCAGTTGCCCCAGGCCTAAGGCTTAGAAGGGCCCCATGCTTGATTTGATGCTGTTGCTTTTTGGAATTCTTAATAGTTTTGAACACGGGACTCTGCGTTTTCATTTTGCACTAGGGCCCACTAATTATGGAGCCAGTCCTCACTTAGCCGTATTTCAGCTCTGACATCTTGCTTTAGACAGGCCTCCCTGTGGATATCCTGTTCGCCTGCTCTGGTAAATTCCTAGCCTTGTGCTAGGATCTCTCCTGCACCCACTGCTGGCCCTGTGTGGACACCCTCCTCACCTCACTCTGACTCTGACTCCTTGCCCTGGGCCTCCCCTGCTAACCCCTCACCCCTTGTTGATCTCGTTCTCAGTCTCACCCTAAGGGCTTTTGAACTACATGCTTTAGGAAGAGAACAAGAGAGAAAACCTGTGTGGAGAGTTTTAGCCTTTGGATTCTTTGAGGCTATCCTTTGTTCTCGATGGAAGTAAGATTCTTGTTCTTTCGGAAAAATTCAGTCCTATATAGTGTAGTTTACTTAATGCAGGCAGTGTGTTATGCCCAGGAAGCAAGACACCCAGGTTCACAAATCAATCTGTCACTAAGAACCATGGGGCTTTGGGCAGTTCATTTCCATTTCCACAGCTGCTTTTTAAGCTTCAGTGAAACTGGGACAACAATACCTTCACAGGGTCCTGTGGGGATTGTCCATGGTCATGTATATAGGGTACTAGTCAAATGTTAGTTCTTTCTAGGCCCCAGGGAAACCTGTGAGGGAGGGGAATGAATTTGCCTCAACTCCTGCAGCTAGTTAGCTGTGGGCCCACACACGTGTTTTTTCTGACCCCTGGCTTGGAGCTCTCAGACACCCTACCCTGCATGCAACATGCTCCTTTTCAGGAACCCTGTGAAATCACGCCTGCTTCCGTCAGGGAACGAGGGAAATTGGGGATCCGTTGATCCGCTCTCTTCCCAGGAACTCAGCCACATTTCTGTGTTCTAACAGACCTCTAACTCAATGAAGGAATGTCACAATTTCTCGTTGCCGTGTTCACCACTCTCTCCACCCTTGCATCTGCTCGTGACACAACTGCCAGAGTGACATTTTTTTTTTTTTTTTTTTTTTTTTTTAAAGATTTTATTTATTTATTTGACAGAGAGAAATCACAAGTAGATGGAGAGGCAGGCAGAGAGAGAGAGAGAGAGAGGGAAGCAGGCTCCCTGCTGAGCAGAGAGCCCGATGCGGGACTCGATCCCAGGACCCTGAGATCATGACCCGAGCCGAAGGCAGCGGCTTAACGCACTGAGCCACCCAGGCGCCCCAGAGTGACATTTTTATTTATTTTAAGCAGACTCCATGACCGACATGGGGCCCAACACGGGGCTTATCCTCAGGACCCTGAGATCGAGACCTGAGAGGAGATCAAGAGTCGGGTGCGTAACAGACTGAGCCAGTCATGCGCTCCCGGAGTGTTAAATAAAGATTTTATTTATTTATTTGACAGACAGAAAGAGCACAAGTAGGTGGAGCAGCAGGCAGAGAGAAGGAGAAGCAGGCTCTCTGCTGAGCAGGAAGCCTGATACATGGCTCGATCCCAAGACCCTGGGATCATGACCTGAGCCAAAGGCAGCCGCCTAACCAACTGAGCCACCCGGCACCCCTAGAGTGATCATGTAGCTCCCCTACTTAAACCCTTCTGTGGTATGTGGTCCACACACTTCAACGTCAGACTCCACAGGAGCAACCGTCCCTGACAGGATCTGGACCCTGGCAGGATCTGGACCCAGACTTCATTCTATGCCATCAGAGCTGGACTAAAACTG
This sequence comes from Mustela lutreola, assembly GCF_030435805.1. Classification (NCBI taxonomy): domain Eukaryota; kingdom Metazoa; phylum Chordata; class Mammalia; order Carnivora; family Mustelidae; genus Mustela; species Mustela lutreola. The sequence continues at coordinate 229,791,779 of NC_081290.1, read as the reverse complement.
CAGGAGCTCTAAGCACTGAAAAGACAATGCAGCTGCTGCTCTATGAAATGACAAATGAAAGCAACACTAAAACTGTAAGAGAGATTGAAGGAAGTCTTTGATTTTTATTTTTGAAATATCAATTTCTTTCAAACACTGTTCTCCTCCCCCTCCTCCTCCTCCATGCCGGCTGCCTCTCCTGCCTACTCCCGCCTACTCCCGCCTGGCTTTCTCTTTCAGTTCCTTCAATGCTTCAGGCTCCTTCTTCAGCTCTTTCTTCTGCCTGAATTCTCCTCTGGCTCTCACTAGCCCACTCTGTTCAGTTACCCCCTCCTCACCCTTAAGACCTCATTGTAAAAGGCAGTCCCTAAGGAAAGCTTTCTCTGGGGGCTTGCACTAAATCAGCCCCATGGGTGAGATGTCCTTCTGTCTAACGCTTGTCTCCCTGGCTGGCCCATGAATTCATAAACTCAGGTGCCCATGTTGGCCCATTTATAGTCCACGACAGTGTGAAAACCACTGGAATTGAGGAAGGAGTGCTGCTCCCAGGGGCAAGAAGCCCAACTGTTTGTCTTAGCTTTGCTGCAAACTTTGTGTGATCCTGGACAAGCTCACTTCCTCTTTCTGGGGCTGTGTCCAGTGGGAGAGGCACGGAGGTTCCACGTCATCTAAACATTCCCTTCCTCCAGCGTTCATCTACTCATTCACTGATTTCATTCATTGATGCGTTGAAGCTCCTGCATCCTGCCTTCTGTGGGATTTGGCACGAAATGAAAAGCAAAAGTTCAAAGTAGAGTGGGTGAGACTAATACGAACCATATGACTAGGCACGTGGATACAGGTACTAAAGAGAGGTCAGGCAGCCACAATGGAAGCCCAGACAAGGTAGCCATTAGCTCACCTCTAGGAAGGCATTTTTAAAAAAAAGACCTTGAAGGGTTGAGGAAGGAGGAGAAACGCTGCCCAGGGACCCACCTTTGTTGGGTGCAGGCTCTTTGCAGAATTGTCTCCTTGTTTTACAATTCTCACCTGGTTTTCTGCAAGAGTCTGGCTCTTCAAATCCTACCTCTTGAAAGCTGCCTCTCTAGGGATGCCCAAGGCTCTTTCTAACTGACTTCCTATTGCCTAAAATGAAGCCTGAATTCTTCCGCCTAGCAGCCAGGTTCTTCTAACCCAGCCCCCTCTTCCTTTTTTGACCTCTTTGCCTGTTGCTCCCATGCAACCTTTGTTTCAGACACCTTAAACAATGCTAATGTCATGTCTTCTGCCTCAGGGCCTTTGCTCATGCAAAACTCATGGTTCTGCCTAGAATACTCTTTTTTCTCTGGAAAGCTTTCTGGTACAACGCACAGCTTAGCAACTTCCTCTTTTGTGCTCCTATTATACTTTATATATTGTCCCAGTGATTGCATTGGGCACGTTGTAGTGAAATTATCCATGACCTCCTTGCAATCAGGGATTCCATCTGCATGATTTCTGTAAATGTAGTGCCCTGGCTGGGTACCTGGTACAGGTCTGATTGCTGTTTGACTTAGTGAGTAAGTAAGTGGAAGAAAGAGGACACTGTTGAAAGGAATGGGATAGATCTAATTTAATTACATTTGAGACACTGAAAGACCAACCTGGCCTGTCTTGCTCTTACTTAATGCATCACACTCATGAGATCTAGAAAATGAGGGGGTGGGGGAAGAAGAGGAGGTAAAATGGATTGGAGTGGCTTCAGATTTTTGACCCTGTAAACAATGCTTGGTTTTAATATCCAACATGGCTCTAGTTAGCTTTTAAAACACCAGTCATCCCTGAACCAAACAGATCTAACCCCTCGTGTTCCTATATCATGCTCTTAATCATTTTTTAAAGACTTTTGTGAGGCCTTCTCTGCCTTTGCCCACGAGCTCCTGTAGAGTCAGTCATTCCATTACCATTTGACCTTGATCTTTCTTCTATCATTGCACGCATATTGTGTGGTTTTTTTTTTTAAAGATTTTATTTATTTATTTGTCAGAGAGAGTGAGCACAGGCAGACAGAGAGGCAGGCAGAGGCAGAGGGAGAAGCAGGCTCCCTGGTGAGCAAGGAGCCTGACATGGGACTTGATCCCAGGACGCTGGGATCATGACCCGAGCCAAAGGCAGCTGCTTAACCAACTGAGCCACCCAGGTGTCCCTCATTGCACGCATATTGTATTTGGCCGCCTAGAATCCATGTTTCCCACACTTGGATACAAGTCTCTCTAGGGGATATATAGCACTGTGTAAATATTATAGTATTTTAATTCAAAGTGATTAGAAATATTTTTACATTGAAACAAATATAGCTATATTATGGAAAAGGATCTAAGATAATACAAGACTTTTTAGAATGAAATAGGACATATAAAAATAATGCTAGCATTTATTGAACACTTACTATCCCCAAGGCACCGTACAAAACATTTTACGTTCATTACCTTGAATATTTTGCAGTTATTTCGGTTCTTTTTCCTGTCCCCAGGGGTGAGCATTCCAGCTCTCCTGGTATTAGTGGCATGTGAGTGGAAAAGTCTGAGAAGGGTTGTTTAGTTGAACTGTGTATTTCCAGTGTCTAGTAATCAGTCTGGTACAGTGTTGAATCTCATTAGCAACTTGTAGAAAGAATAGGTCCTGCTGTCTCTGCTAGAAATCTTTTCCTCCCTTCCTGCCTGGTAAACTCTTATTGGTCCTTCAATACCCACTTTAAATGTCACCTCTACTGTGACTGAAATCTGACTCTCTTCTCTGGCTTCCACAGCTCCTGAACTTTCCTCGACTGAGCAACTGGATTTTCACTCTTTGTTTTCTTACTGGACTACCCGATAAAGAGGGCAGCTCCTCCGGGGATGAGTCTGGGTCTGATTTCCCAGCACCTATCAAAGGGCTTGACATCTCTGTGTCAATGAACATTTGTTAAATGAACAAACTAATAAAGTTAGTTAATATCCAGAGCTGCCCAGCAAAGGGGAACGAAGTGATTCTGTGTTCTGTCTCTAGAGGTCTATTTTCTTAACTTATGTAGTGGGTTGAATGATATCCCGCTCCCCCTCAAATGAGTTCATACTCTAATCCCTGGAACCTGGGAATGTCGTCTTACTTGGATAAAGAGTCTTTGTACTTAAGGATCTCAAAATGAGATCTGGATTGTCTGGGTGGGCCCTAAGTCCAAAGACAAGTGTTCTGGTAAGAAAAAGAAAAACATATACAAGAAGAAGAAAAGACCATGAAAAGATGGAGGGAGAGACTGGAATTATGCAGCCCCAGGATAAGGACTACCCAAAGCCACCAGAAGATGAGAGAGACAAGGAAATGTTCTTCCTTAGAGCCTGATAAGAGAGTGAGGCCCTGCCAACACCTTCACTTTGGGCTACTGGCCTCCAGAACTGTTAAAGAATAAATTTCTGTTGCTGTTGTTGTAAGCCATCTAGTTTGTGGTAACATAATACAGCAGCCTCAGGGAACTAATACAGCTTGGAAACAGAAAAGTGGTTTCTGTGAAATTCCACCAGATCTTGGCATGACATGAATTGAAGAACATGAGATTTGGGATTTCTTAACTAATCCCTTCTCAACAAACACCTGACCACACACCCATAAGGAACCACTCAATGTCTCAGAATAGAAGACAGGATGACATCCATGTTAGCCAGCCCTGGGTCAGATCCAAAGTGTCTTCAGGCTTCTGAACACCCTGGAAAGATAGTATGCTTACTTTTTATTAAACTATTTTTAGTGCAATTATTATATGTGAGGCTTTCCCTGGCACTTTACATATGTTGATTTACTTAATCCCTACAGCAACCGTATAATTATTTTACAGATGGGAAAACCAAAGCTGAGAGAGGGAAACTGGTTTGCCCAAGAACACATAGCTAGAAAGTGGCAGAGCCAAGATTCCCAAACTGCCTGATTCCTGTTGTGTCTGATTCTAAAACATTGTGTTCTTTCAGCTCTGTCAGTCCAGGTGGTGGAGAAATTCACAGTCGGGGATTGGGGGGGGGGTGGGGAGGCAGACTGATATCCTGCAGAATGATTCAGTGTTATTTATTATAGACGCATTTGCTATATATGCTATATTATGATCAAGGAAGTCTTCATGGAAGAGGTGGCATTTGAGCTGGGTCTTCGCTTAAAAAGCAAACATGTATTGATTATCCAGCAGGCCCTGGAAGTCTGGATATGAATGACAAGGTCCTTTTATTTGAGGAATTCAATACGTGTGTACTACACACTTATTGAAAGACAATGCCATAAAATAATCAGAAATATGGTAGAGGCAATGTTTCTAACTCAGGGTCCTAGAATAGATCAGGGAAGAAGGGACCCCACCCCCGGATGAGATTTGATGGTAAGTAAACAGTAGGGAGGAAAAAAGTGGCAAAGGCTTTTAAGGACAGCATAAACAAGAGGTGAAGCTGCGTCCTGGGTGCCTGGTACACCTTGCAGCTCAGCGCACTAGTTAGAGCAGTGTGAAGAGGGGCGTGGACTTGTGGGTTGGCATTGGTCGCTGAAGCGCAGGTGGGACTGCCCGACAGGTTTCTAGTCTCTGTGCATGCCTTCTGTCGAACCACAAAATATTCCTTTTCAATCCCCGCATGTTGCTGGGATCCCCTCAGGAAAAGGCTGCTCAGGAAGCTTGCAACATTAGATCAGCCATCACCACCCAGCTGGCACAAAACGGGTCGCCTCCCTCCGACGGAGGCCGGTTACCACGGCAACTAGGTTCGGGCGGAAGTGGCTCGGAAGACTGACTCTCACTAATCAGGTGACTCTCCTGCCTCCTGCACGTGACAACAGAGCCCAGGCGCGCTTTCTACCTAATCAGACCCCGCCCCTCTGTCCCCTTACTGACAACTGACACCCACCTAGAGCAATGGCCTTTGCGGATCGGCCAGGAGACTCCGCCCTATGGTACTGAGAGAACCAATTAGACTGGGAAAAAAAGAAGCAACGCCCCAGGTTTCACCCGGGTTTGACAGACGCGATTTAGGCCATCCCCGGGTCCCTCCGCCCCGAGCCCAATCCGGCCGGCGATGGACAGACCTTTCACCCAATAGTACGTCCCTTGTCTGGCTTTGGGTCCCGCCCCCGTAGCCGCTGAACCAATGAACAAGCCAGGTCTCGGCGGGGTGGTGGGGTTGCACTGCGGTAGTATGGCTCTTCCTTAGCCAGCGGCGGTGGCGGCGGGAGGTTGGGTAGAACACTCCTGCCTCTCGGGTGGCGGGTTTCTGGGCTGCAGGGACTCGGCGGGTCGAGGATAGGCGGTGGTGGCGGATGCTGGAGGAACGCGGGCCCCGCCGCTTGGCGGCCCCTGGGTCAAGATGAGCGCCTCGGCGTCGGTCGGGGGCCCGGTCCCCCCGCCGCCCCCGGGCCCGGCCGCTTCGCTGCCACCCGGTTCTGCCTCGCGGGCCCTGCATGTGGAGCTGCCCTCTCAGCAGGTAACCCCGCAGGCTCGCGGCGCTCGGCGGGGTGGGGGGGGGTGGAGGAGGCCGGGGAGGAGAGCCCGTGGGCGGCGGGGGGACCCTGTGCCAGCCAGGAGACCCGGAGAAGTGTGCGGGGAGAGCTCGGGGTACTGAGGACCTAAAGCTTGTGAGGGGAGGGAGCCAGCGATGGCCGAAGCTCTGGGAGATCCCCGAGCCCGCAGAGAGATCCCGTTACTGGAGACCGGCTGCAAAGAGACTGGAAGAGTCCCAGTGGAACTCCCTGGGGGCCCCGGCCTGAGTCCGCCTCTCCCCCGCCGGGGGTGGGGGGAGGCTGGGGATTCCCCTGCGCGGACCGTCCTCCTTATCCCTCCGGGGAAGGGACCCGGGGAAGCCCAGGTGTCCCATGAGAGACGCGGAAAGCACATTTCTTTTCTCAAGCCATTTGCGGAGAATCCAGTTAGTACTCTTTCTTAGGGGAGAACTTGAGGAGTCTATGGTTTATAGTATTTAGTTTTAATCTCCTTGTTATGAAGTACTCCCCTCAGCTTCCCAGGAGAAATCCTTTGGGACTTTGGGGTTTTCGTCCTAATTTTCAGACACCCCCCCACCCCGCCCCCGGCCAAGGATCGATTTTGAGCAATTTAGGGGCGGCACTTTCCTACTTCATTCCCTCAAATAACTCTCCGTGAAAGCAGGATTTGATGTATCTATTTGTGTCTTCCCCAATCCCTTAGCAGAGGCTTTGAGGGCTTTTCGGGACCCACATTGTAAGGGGATAATAGAGAACACTGGGGATATGACACAATTCTTTGTATCAACCGTACGTGTGTACGGTACTTCTTCCCTCCACCACTCCCTTGCCCTTGAAGTACCGTCACCCTCTTGCATTCCTCCAAGGAGAGGACCTAGGAAAAACCATCAGCCACTGAGAGTTTACAGCGTAGTATTTGTGCAAAGTGCTCGACAGCCGGTAGTTTATTTCATCCTGACAACTCTGTGAGATCGCTATTTTTATGATTTCCCATTTTGTAGTTCAGCAGACTGAGCCTTAAAGTTGTAAAATCGCCCAGAGCCTTGACAGTTAATTAGGAAGGACTGTGGCTGGGTTTCCCACTTGTGCCTCTGACCCTGTAGTCCATGCCCATGGTTGGTGTGTTTGAACCTGGAGCAGCTACCTTCATGCAGAATGGAGTACCTTCCTTTATCCTTCCTTCAACTTTATATCCTTGCTTTAGTACTTAGGAAAGGTTTTTCAAGAAGAAAGCAGAGTTTGGGGCAGGGAGTGGGTGGGAAATGGGATGGATGTGAATGTAGTAGAAGGGATCCTAAAGCAGAGAGCTGGACCGGGAATGGTAGCTACGGTGGCCAGTGAGCTGAATTGTGTGCAGAAGCAGGCCTTTTTTATGTGGTAGAAGAGGATGTAAAGATGGGGTTTGCATGTGCCCTAGTTTTGTGGTGCTGTTGGGAAGCTAGTTGTTGGAGAGAATATTAGGAGTTTGAGGGTAGTGAGGTTTGGATTGTATTTATGAGGTCCTGGGAGGGAGTATGAATCTGGTATGGGAGACCAGCCTCTGGAATGAGCATGGATTTTCATGTGTTTGGGGAGGTGGATTGTAAGGATGGATACTGAGAGAGGCGATGATGGGCACTGTTGCAAGCAGCCTGGAGAAATCCTAAGGAGGTGAGGGCCAAGAGGGGTTTAGTTTGGGGGAGTTTGGGGAAAATGTGGGATTAAGAAAGAGAGCATCGTTTGTTTCATAGAATGCATTCTCTAATAACAGTTCACGTTTAAAATTGGGGGCAATAATTCAAACTGCCCATGGAATAAATTTAACTGCATTTGTAAGCCTTTGTCAGATTTTTGGATTTGTGCCGAGGGATATATGGTGGCTTAAGTGTTCAACTGAAGGCCGCATGAGCTCTGAGTATGGTATTTACAGCTTTCTGGGGGTGTCATCCTTCTTGAATTCTTGGAAGGTTAGCCTATGTAACTAAAATACTTTTACTTTTGCAATTGACATTCATTTAGCTCTGTGGGTCAAAGTGTTCAGCTTTTTAGGGTATGAATAAAGAACATTTAAAAAAAAATAAATTTTTTGTGAAAAAATAAACATTTTTTGGTGCAAGTGTTAACTGTATAAACTGCACTTGGATTACTTAGTACACAGCACGATGAATTGTCACAGAGTGAATGCAGTTATATAACCATTACCGAGATTAAGAAATACAAAATTATTAGCATTCCAGCAGCCCTCCTTATGTTCTCTCCCATCTCTACCTTTTCTTTCTCTCCAGAAGAACCACAATTCTGATTTCTAACAAGAGATCAGTTTTTGCTTATTCTTGAACCGTGTATAAATGGAATCATGCAAAATACAGCTTTTTGTGTCTGGTTTTCTTTGCTCAGTATTGTTTGTGAGCATCATAGGATGCGTGTGTGTATAAAACTTTTTCTTTTAGCATTAATTCGTTGTCCTTTTTTTTTTCCTTGACTATGGCTTTTACGACATTTAAAAGGTTTAAATAAATTGGAAATTCAGTTAATATCATTCTTTTAAATAACCTTTGAGAATTAGGTCATTTTAATAAGATCTATGCTATTTGATAGGGTGTCAGTGTTTCAAAACAAGTAAACCTTCTTTTAGGATTTCTGTTGTAAAGTTGATTATCTCAAAGCACAGATTCAGTGGTTCCTTCAGCCCACTTCTTGGCATTGTCGACATTTTGAGTGGGTGGGTGAGTCTGTGAGATGTTGAGCCACATCCATAGCTTCTACCCACAATATACCAGGAGTACCCGTCCAGTTATGACAATCCAAAATATTTTCAGGTGGTGTCAAATGTCCCTTAGGGGGGCAAAGTTACTCCTGGTTGAGAACCACTGTTCTAAGAAATGTTTTGATTTTAAGCTAGAGAGTATTCCTGCTCTTTTCTACTCATTTATTTCAGTCTTCATTAAATCCCATTGATTCTAGTGGCTATAATGTTTAAAATGTTAAATTATTATATTAGTTCTAAAGCTATTGGAATCTTCTTTCTAACCTGCCTCCAGGGGAAAAGACTTATTTATTCTGCTCAAAGAAAGTTCACAAAACGATGTAGAAGACCTAACTTATTTTTCTCTTATTTTAATTGACTTATCTTTAAGAAATAAAGTTTAGGGAAGCCTCGGTGGCTCAGTCAGTTAAGCATTTGCCTTCCGCTCACGTCATGATCCCAGGATTCTGGGATTAAGTCCCCCTTTGGGCTCCTTGCTCAGCAAGGAGCCTTCTTCTCTCTTGGCCTCTGTTGCTCCCCCTTCTTGTATGTGCTCTCTTTCTCTCTCTCTTAATCTCTCTTTCTCTGACAAATAAATAAAAACTTAAAAAAAAAGATAAAAAATGAAGTTTAGTTAAGGCTGTGTATGAGTAACTGGTCCATATGAATCTTTGTATGTATGAGTAACTGGTCCATAATTACCAACCTGACTGTGTCTAATGGTACTCCCACTTCATCTTTGGCTCCTATTGCTTCTGTATGATCTTACTTTAAGTGTAATTTAAGCATGAACTAGTCACACATTTTGAAGACTGTTTTTGATCTTTAATTTTTGGTTGAGGTTTGTAATTAGTGAATATAAGCTCATCTGATGAATAACTTCCTTCACACCCTTAGATTTAGCAGTTTTGAAATAAAATGTTGTGTTTTGTCGTAGAGGCATTTAATATATCCTTAAAAGTTTAATTGAGAGCATTTCTTTCCTCCCCATTTCTTTCCTCCCTCTTCCTCACTTGAGTATGACTTAATTACATTTCTTAGATACTCAGAGCTGGATGCTTTTTCCTGATTGTTTAGTGAGCCTTTCCAGTGGGCTACATATTCCTTTCAGAATTTGATAAAAGCTACAGACACTTTCCTTAGAAAATGCATTTACATACCTAGACAATTTTACATGCGTTTTGGTTCTCTTGAGCCATGTATACATGGAAGACCCCAGATTAAATAGTTCTAAACTGGTTTATTCCCCTCCTTAACAAATTTTTTTTAGTTTTATAATTTAATATTCTTTTAGACAGTGGTCCATGTCAGGGTATATACATCTACCACATTTTGCCTAATAATGATCAGTTACCTTTATTTAACTCTTGGTAGCCTTTTGGATTATTTCCAATTTTCTCTGTTACATTGTTGCAGTAAATATCCATGTATGGTTATATTTCTACATTTGTGCTGATAATTCTGTAGGATGAATTTTGAGCAGTGAAATCACTCACTCAAATGAGATATATATAAACTTAGATTGATACAGTTTTTCTTTTTTTTAACTTTAGAAGGTACTAGCAGAGTTTCCCTAAAAGGACATACCTACTACAGTACTACTACCAAATTATGACAGAATGTCTTTCTCCATATTTTGTCAACTTCGGGCTCAAAAGTTTTCTCAGTATTTTCAAAAATGGTTTTATGTATACAGATGTTATCTGTATATGTTAATATATATAGAATATAATCACATAAGTTATAAATATATGAATATATGTAACCTTCATATGTGTATATATGTATATATTTCTGTTATTTAAATTTGTATTTCTTATTACTTATATTTTAATAGCTTCATTTATAGTATATAAAACATTATGTTAAGTACATGATCTCATTTTTCCTTACACAAACCTATGAATTTCATCTTTGCATAGCTTTATGTAGCCTTTTAATTTCTTTTGTGAATTGCAGGTTTATTTATATCCTTGGCATTAATTTTTCTGATTGCTTGCTCATGTTTTTCATCGACTTGAGCATTTTCTTGACCTGTTTTTTTTTTTTTTAAGAAATTTATTTATTTGACAGAGAGAGAGTGCAGGAGAGCACAGGCAGAGGGAGCGGTAGACGAGAGGGAGAAGAAGGCTCCCTTGTGTGGGGGTTGATGTAGGGCTCCATCCCAAGACCTTGGAATTGTGACCTGAGCAGAAGGCAGCCTCTTAACCAACTGAGCCACCCAAGCACCCCTCTTGTCCTATTTTTGGAACAGGTGGACTGTATTAGTGCTATTAGCCTTTATCTCCCCTGAATTTTTTTTTTAAGATTTTATTTATTTATTTGACAGAGATCACAAGTAGGCAGAGAGGCAGGCAGAGAGAGAGGGGGGAAGCAGGCTTCCTGCTGAGCAGAGAGCCCGATGTGGGGCTTGATCCCAGGACCCTGGGATCATGACCTGAGCCACAGGCAGAGGCTTTAACCCAATGAGCCACCCAGATGCCCCGTCCCCTGAAATTTTTTATGTAGACCTTATTTTTCAGAATAGTTTTAGATTTACAGAAAAATTGAGATGAAAAGATAGTACAAAAAAAAAAAAAAAAAAAAAAAAAGAAAAGATAGTACAGAAAACTCCCATATACTCTACACCCATTTCCTCTTAACGTCTTTCAGTAGTATGATACATTTGTTGTGATTCATGAACCAATATTGATGTATTATTATTAACTGAAGTCCACAGTTTATTCAGATTTCCTTAGTTAAAAAAGTTGGGGTAAAATATACATAACATAAAATTTGCCATTTTAATAATTTTTAAGTGTACAACTCAGGGGGCATTAAGTATATTCTCAGTGTTCTATGTGCAGGCATTATCAATATCTATTTCCAGACATTTTCATCATCCCAAACAGATTCTATACCCATTAAACAGTAATTCCCCATTTTCTTCTTCCTCCAGCCCCAGGTAAACTCTGTTCTGCCCTCTGTCCTTATGAATTTGCTTGTTCTAAGTACTTGATATAAGTGGAGTGATACAATATTCATCCTTTTGTGTATGGCTTATTTTCAGCATAATATTTTTATTGTTTTTCTGTGTTGGAGCATGTATCAGAATTTCATTCCTTATATGGCTAAATAATACTCTATTGTATGTATATGCTGCATTTTTTTTAAGTAAACTGTATGCCCAGCATTGGGCTCGAACTCAGAACCCCGAGATCAAGAGTCTGTGCTCAAACCGACTGAGTCAGCAGGGATCCTTTGTGTTTGTATATCCATTTGTCTGATAATGACCTTTTTTCTGTGCCAGGATACCATCCTGAAAGCACATTATATTTGTCCTATCTCCTTAGTCTCTTGGCTGTGACGGTTCTTCAGATTTTCCTTGCTCTTGATGACTGTGGCAGTTTTGAGTACTGGTTAGGTATTTTGTGGGCTGTACCTGTATTGGAATTAGTCTTACGGTTTTTTGTTTTTTGTTTGTTTGTTTTTTTTTCTCTATGATTAGACGGGGGTTTCTCTGCTATAAGGTTACTCTTTCCCACCCATCCTTCTGTTCTGTCCTCTTTGTTAAGGTAGTCAGTATGCACAGCCCACACTTATGGAGTGGGGATTCCTGTTCCCTCTCCTTGACAGCAGAATATCTACATAAATTATTTGGAATTCTTCTGCATGGGAGGTTTATATCAGTAACCACTTTCTTTTACAGATGAGGAATCTAAGGTCTGGGTAATGTTTTCAAAGTCACACAGTGTCAACACAGGGGCTGCAGTCAAGGTCTTTGATCCTGAGTTGTCGTGGGCAGCCATTCTTTGCAGATTGCTGGAGAGGCAGGAAGTTTTAAGTTTCGTTAAGGTTCAGGACCATCATGGTTTATGTGGTTTATTTCCCACAGTACGTTGGTACAAGCACTGCTGCTGATGTAGTAGGAGCTGTATATTTTTATTGATTGATACATTATTTATTTTTTAAGGATTTATTTATTTATTTTAGAGAGTGAGTGGGTGTCCTTGTTGGGGTGGGTAGGAAGAGGGGAGAGATAGAGCATCTCAAGCATTCTCCGCTGAGTGCGGAGCCCAGTGCAGGGCTGGATCTCAACCACCTGAAATCATGACCTGAGCTGAAACCAAGAGCCAGGTGTTCACCTGACTGAGCCACCCAGGCGTGCCTATACTTTTATTTTTCAATTTTATTTCTATATAAAAATTTCCTTTAAGCAACTTGACAGCCTAAAGAGAAGAAGGAAATGGGATGGAAACACATACAAGAAAAAGAATGGTAGCGTAACACCAAAAAGCTTTACAAAGCCTAATTTGACTATACATGGTATATATTTTCCTCTTATATGTTTATTAGATACCTTACTTTTGCTAATCTGATTTAATTATCTTTTTATTATATTTTCAAAAAAGTCTGTTTTGTCAGTTAGGCCACTGAAGGCAGAGAGAAAGTTGTGTCTTACTGGGAATGTATGCTTCATGCAGCACGCACTGTGCTATCACATTCATTCCTTCCGCAAATATTTATTGGGCCCCTTACTTGTGACTCAGATTTAAAACATCCCATATGTATAAGATAGAATGATAGCAGTTTTTAGGCTGCTTTCTCTTGTAAACAAAACTGTATGAGGAAGCTTCAGAAACTTGGAAAAAATATCAACAGCTTTAAATCATTTTTATGTGACAAAATGCCGTCAGGAATGTAATAATTTTTATTTGTTTGTTTCTTAGTTTTTCCGGTGAAAATGTTTAGTTCTCCTTTGAAAGGAAAAGCTATGTTCTTATTTAGTGTTTACTTTAAAATTTCTCCACAGGGTCACAATTCTTAACTTTGTGGCAGAAAATCAGAAGTGAAACTGACTGGAAATAGAGCAAGAGCAGAATTGAAACTAATAAGTTGGGCCTGAAGTATATGGTAAAATGAAAAAAAAAAAAAGGTTTTCATCATTTCCAAATGTGTGCTTTTGATATCTGTGTGTTTTTACCTGTCAGACTTATTACCACTGGGTTGGGGAAGAGGAGGAATATTTGTCATTTTTGATGTACTTGAATGAGTGCAGCAAGAAACTAGGGGGTATTTTAGATAAACTAAAGACAGGTCTATGTTAAGGGAAGAGTTGAAGCATTTTAGGTTTTATACTTTGTTGTAGTTATATATATATGTTATATATATAATGACATCTGTAATGTCTCAGGAAGAGTTACATTTTTCTGATGTCTTGAATGATGTAGTAGTTGTGTACTTAGATTATAAGCTAGAGGAACACATGGAGGATTGAAAAGTTGACATTGGAATTGTCAGTGGTATAGGGGCACTTGGGGGTTGATTGAGCATTTGACTCTTGGTTTCAGCTCAGGTCTGGATCTTGGGGTGGTGAGATCAGCCCTGTGTCAGACTCTGCACTCAGGAGAATCCATTTGAGATTCTCTTTCCTTCTCCCTGCCCCTCTGACTTGTGTGCACATGTGTTCTCCCTCTCCATCTCTCTTTTTTAAAAGATTTTATTTGTCAGAGAGGGATGGAGAGAAAGAGAGCACAAGCAGTGGGAGCAGGAGAGAGAGAAGCCTCCTACTCCCTGAGCAAGGAACCCAATGAGGGACTTGATCCCAGAATCCTGGGATCATGACCAGAGCCGAAGGCAGAAGCCCAACTGACTGAGCGACCCAGGTGTCCCCCTCTCTCACTCTCTTAATAAATAAATCCCTTTTTTATAAAAAGGTATAACTCATAGTATACCTTCTTGGTTTAATATAAAATCTTGTTTTCTGTCTTCTTTTAAGGTAGAAGTGTGAATTTGAATCATAGAATTTTATAGATGCAAAATCTGAAGCCCTCAGAGTTGAAACTATTTCCCTGGTAATAGGCTTGGTCCATCTATTTTTTCCCTTCCTGAAGGAGTCAGTAAAGAATATTAGTTGAACAAATCTGAATTGAGTATTCCTTTGGTTCCTTTTAGTGACAGTCGCCTGACAATTACCTGACAGTTCCTCTTGTCTCTTTTAGTGACAGATATCTGACCAGATCCTGGGTCTCACGAACAGTTCTACTGTGCTTGGCTGGGTGTTTGAGAACTTGTTTCTTAAACTTATCTCTGTGCTTTGACACATCATTTCTGCAGCTCTGGGGATTTTAGGCTAGAAGTGAAATGGGAGAAAGACTGTATTTTAAAGTTCTCTTTATAGGCAGAACACTCAGACCCCACCCCCCAGTCCCCTTTTCTGGTATGAATTAGAGTGAAACTTTGGAATATCCCTCTGTATTTGAAGTGATCAGTCTTCCTGTTTTGTCCCTGGGTCCTTACCAGGCTGATCCCCCCCCCCCCCCATGTCTATTCTTTCTGAATAGTCCACTTGAAAGTACTGATTCTTTACCTTTTAAATTTCTGAAACAGCAGCATCTGGTGATTATGGGTTTGTGATGTCAGGAATTTCATTCTGTGTAATATTTGATGATGATTGCCATAGACCTCATTTGCTAGAAATGTTACTAGGCATTGAAAACTTTAGTAAAGTGCGTTTAGTAAAGTCCTTAAAGGCTGAGCCCGATAATGCTAAAAGCTGAGCATTAGAACCTATTACTTAAGAGTCTCTGTTTGTTTGGTTTGTTGAAATATCTGGCATTTTTTCCTCTACCATGGTTTTTAGAATGTCCTGAAAGAAGCATTCAGATATTTTTAAAAGCAAGGAGAAAAACTGGGAAGCTGAAAATGGCAGTTACCTTTGGCTTTTCTTAGTAGATGCCAGGGTAAGAAAAAAGAGAAGGTACAAATAAGTAAAAGTGGAAATCAGACTTACGATCTTTTTTTTTTTTTTTTTTTTTTTTCAGGGAAAACTGCTTGTTCTTTTTACCATGAATGTACTTTTTTTTTTTTTTTTTTTTTTAACTAAGGGTTTAATTCTGAACTATAAGTACTTTATATGTCATGTTAACTTCTCTTAAAAGAAGTATAGGGGTACCTGGGTGGCTCAGTTGGTTAAGCACCTGCCTTCGGCCCAGGTCATGATTCCAGGGTCTTGAGATCTAGCCCCATATCTGGCTCCTTGCTCTGCAGGGAGCCGGCTTCTTCCTCTGTCTCCTTCTTGTGCATGTGTGCACTCTCTCTCTCTCTCCCTGACAAATAAATAGACGAAAAAAGAAATAAAAGAACCATAGAAGGAACTTAACTGTATCAACCATTTATTCAACAGATATTTATAAAGCACCTTCTTTGAATTATGTTAGGTGTGTGATTAGAAACTGTATGCCTCGTTTCCTCTAACCTACTTATGTCTTTCTGAGGATATCAATTATTTCCTGTCACAATACCAGTCTTTTTTTTTTTTTTTAAAGATTTTATTTATTTATTTGACAGAGATCACAAGTAGGCAGAGAGGCAGGCAGAGAGGGAGAGAGGAGAAAGCAGGCTTGCCGCTGAGCAGAGAGCTCGATGTGGGGCTCAATCCCAGGACCCTGAGATCATGACCCGAGCCGAAGGCAAAGGCTTCAACCCACTGAGCCACCCAGGTGCCCTGCCAGTCATTTTTTTAATGAGACTAAAGGAAAATGAAACTTCTAAAAAAATGTAGCATGAAAATAATTTTATTTAGAATTATGAAGAACTTTTTTTAACCTTGTCTACCTTAATAAGTAGAGTAATCTCCTTGAGAAAACCGGTACTGCTTTTATCCACTAAAATGTTAATATCTAGCTATATATGGGAAGCAGGAATATGAAAAAGATTTTTAAAATTTTCATTTTGAAAAGAGATCACAAAGCAAGATAGGCAGGTAGCCTGTGGGTGCTCATTACAGGTCTAGGATATTTTAGAGTACTATACTCATTACAGGAGAGAGTTGGTCCCATTTTAGACTTACTGTAGAGAATGTGTTTCAGTCTTGTTTTCATGCATTGACTTAATGGAGTTTGTTCTGCTTGGAGGGTATTTAATATAAATGTGAAAGTAAAGAACAGTTGTCCAGGTGCTCTGGAGTGACTAGTTTAGTTTTGATTTTCATGTTTTTCTATGAAAAGACATCAGTTTGATGATTAGATGGGGGCACTAGAGTTGCAGAATTTCTTTTTTTTTTTTTTTATTAATTTTTTATTTTTTATAAACATATATTTTTTATCCCCAGGGGTACAGGTCTGTGAATCACCAGGTTTACACACTTCACAGCACTCACCAAAGCACATACCCTCCCCAATGTCCATAATCCCACCCCCTTCTCCCAAACCCCCTCCCCCAGCAACCCTCAGTTTGTTTTGTGAGATTAAGAGTCACTTGTGATGCAACATGGGGGCTTAAGTGGGTAGGAGAAGAATAAATGAAACAAGATGGGATTGGGAGGGAGACAAATCACGAGTTGCAGAATTTCTTAATTGCCCCTTAGATGCATTTTTTTTGGTTTTTTTTTGCTGCATTTTTGATAAATAAATGACAATTTTAGAACTACCTGAAAATTACTAAAAGGTATTGCTCATGATTATTACCTTGAATTTTCAAGAAACAGTTACATTTTCTATATCCTCTTTAATGAAGTAGCAAAAAATATATATATTTATTATGTATATACTTTTTTATTATTGTTTATTATTATTTTTTAGAATTGAAGTATAATTGATATGCATCATTAGTTTTGGGTATATAACATAATGATTTGATATTCATTTAAATTAGAAATGATTGGCACAATAAGTCTAGTTGACATCGTCACCATACATAGTTTTTTCTTTTTTTTTAGTAAACTTTTTTTTTTTGTAAACTCCATTCCCAATGTGGGGCTCAAACTCATGACCCGCAGTTCAAAAGTCACATGTTCTACTGAGCAGCCAGCCAGGTGTCCCAGTCACCATATATAGCTACATTATAGTTACATAAAAATTTTTTTTCTTGTTATGAGGACTTTTAAGTCCTTGTAGCAACCTTCAAATATTTAGTACAGTATTATTAACTATAGTCACATTACGTCCCATGACTTATTTATTTTGTAATTAGAAATTTGTACCTTTTGACCCCCTTCATCCAGTTCATCTCTTATCCCTTGTTTTATAATTTCTTTTTTTAAAAAGTTTTTTTTTTTTTTTAGAAAATACTTTATTTATTTGTTTGTTAGAGAGGGAGCTCACAAGCAGAGGGAGAAGCAGGAGCTGAGCAAGAAGTCTGATGTGGGACTCGATCCCAGGACCCAGTAATCATGACCTGAGCTGAAGGCAGACGCTTAACCGACTGCGCTGCCCAGGTATCCCTTTTTTTTTTTTTTTAAATGATTTTATTTACTTATTTGAGAAAATAAAAATAATAAATAAGGAGAGAAAGCATGCAGTGAGGGGTGGAAGGAGAGGGAGAAGCAGACTCTGGGCTGAGCAGGGAACCTGTGTGGGACTCTATCCCAGGACCCTGGGATCATGACCTGAGCTGAAGGATAGTTTCTTTTTTTTCTTCTTTCTTTCTTTTTTTTTTTTTTTTTTAAGATTTTATTTATTTATTTGACAGACAGAGATCACAAGTAGGCAGAGAGGCAGGCAGAGAGAGAGGAGGAAGCAGGCTCCCCACCAAGCAGAGAGCCTGATGTGGGGCTTGATCCCAGGACCTTGGGATCATGACCTGAGCTGAAGGCAGAGGCATTAACCCACTGAGCCACCCAGGCGCCCCTTAAAATAGTTTCTTAAAAACAGATAATTATTCCTTTAATATGGTGTAGTGGGAAGACTTGTTAAGCTGGTTCTGAGTGTGACTCAGGTAACTTTGGGAAACTTTGTTCTGGTCTTAACTTTTGCAAGAGAAGATTGGAAATAGATTGGATTATTTCTATCTCTAGACATTTTTTTTTTAAAGATTTTATTTATTTATTTATTTGACAGAGATCACAAGTAGGCAGAGAGGCAGGCAGAGAGAGGAGGAAGCAGGCTCCCTGCTGAGCAGAGAGCCCGATGCGGGGCTCGATCCCAGGACCTTGGGATCATGACCTGAGCTGAAGGCAGAGGCTTTAACTCACTGAGCCACCCAGGCGCTCCTCTATCTCTAAACATTTTTAAACCTCATTGTGCCTCCTTTTCCTCAGTTGCCAATTGTTTGACTTTTCTTCCCTAATATTTTCATTCCATTAACATTGTGTTCAACTCTGTTCTACACTATCATTTGTTCAATAGTTATTTTTTCTGCTGCTGTGTATTACCACCCTGGTGAAGAATGTGGATTCTAGAGCTGATTGGGTGAAATCCTGGTCTTTCCGTTTTCCTAGCTGAGCAGTCTGGAAGTTACTTGATCTCCTTATGCCTCAGGAGCGCTCAAATCAAATGGGCATAATAGCACCTACCCTCTGGGGTTGTTGAAAGGATTAAATGAGTCATAAATTTGCTTTCAAAAGTGGTTGGTCAGGGAAAGTGCTCCAGAAATGTTAGTTGTTGGCTCCTGTTGTTATTACTAATTTGTTAGGCACTGAGGATACAGGATCAATAAGGTGCTGTCCTTGCCCTGAAGGGACACATAGCCTAATGGTTAAGGCAACTATATCAGCAAACCATTTTAGTGTAATACAGGAGATGGTTTGAACATATGCTGAGGTGGGAAAGGGGAGGAAAAACATTCTAGCAGAGTGACCAGCCTGAGTAAAAAAGTAAGATATCAACAGGAATGGCAGATAATTAACTGAGGCTGGAGTTTAAGTCGTTTGGAGGAGCATGGTGGAAACAAATGAGTTGGAGAGGAATAGTTTGGGATTAGATTATAAAGGGCCATATATGCCATGTTTTAGGATTTGGGTATTATCCTGGAGGTAGAAGGAAGGACAGTCTTTTTTTTTTTCTAAGATTTCATTTTTTTTTTTTAAGAGCAGTTTTAGATTTCACAGTGAAATTGAGCAGAATGTATGAAGATTTTCCAAAAACCCCTGCCCCCACACATGCATAGTCTCCTCCATTGTCAATATCCCCCACTCTGTGGTACATTTACTATAGTCGGGGAACCTACATTGACACATCATTGTCGTCCAAGGTCCATAGTTTACGTTAGGGTTTTCT
Source organism: Mustela lutreola (assembly GCF_030435805.1). NCBI lineage: Eukaryota > Metazoa > Chordata > Mammalia > Carnivora > Mustelidae > Mustela > Mustela lutreola. Next base: position 229,772,636 of record NC_081290.1, on the reverse strand, counting down.
CTTGGTGCTATATGTTTATATGGTTATAGACAAGTGTATAATGACATGTATTCACCAATATAGTATCATACAGAGTTGTTTCACTGCCCTAAAAATCTCCTGTGCTATACCTGTTCATCCCTCACTCCCTCTTAAGCTCTGGCAACCACTGATCTTTCTACTGTTTCCATTGTTTTACCTTTTCCAGAGTGTCATACAGTTAGAATCATACAACTCTGTTGAGTATATACCGAGGACTGTGATTGTTGGGACCGTATGACAAGAATATGCTTAGTTTTGTAAGAAACTACCAAACTGACTTCCAAGATAGCTATCCCATTTTGCATTCCCACTAACAATGAATGAATTAAGAGTTCCTGTTGCTACACATCCTCGCCAGCATTGGTGCTGTCAATGTTCTGGAGTTTGGCTGTTGTAATAAGTCTGTGTAGTGTCATCTTGTTTTAGTTTGGATTTTCCTGATGAAAAATGATGTGAAGCATTATTTCTTTTTTTTTTTTTTTAAGATTTATTTATTTATTTATTTGACAGACAGAGATCACAAGTAGGCAGAGAGGCAGGCAGAGAGAGAGAAGGAAGCAGGCTCCTGGCTGAGCAGAGAGCCTGATGTGGGGTTCGATCCCAGGACGCTGAGATCATGACCTGAGCCGAAGGCAGAGGCTTTAACCCACTGAGCCACCCAGGCGCCTTGTGAAGCATTATTTCTTGAGCTTGTTTGCCATCTGTGTATCTTGTTCGGTGAGGTGTCTGCTAAGGTCTTTGGCCCATTTTTCATTTGGGTTGTTTTTTCTTATTGTTGAGTTTTAAGAGTTCTTTGTGTATTTTGGGTAATAATCATTTGTCAGATGTTCCTTCTGCAAATATTTTTCCCAGTCTGTTGCTTGTTTTCTCATTCTCTTGACATTGTCCTATGCAGAGCGGAAGTGTTTAATTTTAACAAAGTCCAGTTTGTTAGTTATTCTTTTCATGGAGATTGTGTTTGGTGTTACATCTGAAAAGTAATTGCCGTACCCAAGGTCACCTAGATTTCTCCTGTGTTATTTTTAGTGAGTTTTATAGTTCTGCATTCTACATTTAGGTCTATAATCCCATTTTGAATTAATTTCTGTGAAGGATGTTAAGGTTTGTGTCTAGAGTCATTTGTTTGCATATGGATGTCCAGTTCTTCCAGCACTGTCTGTTGAAAAGACTGTCTTTGCTCTATGGTATTGCCTTTGCTCCTGTATCAAAGATAAGTTGAAAACACTTATATGGGTCTATTTCTGGGCTTTCTATTTTGTTTGATTGATTTTTTTTTTTTTTTTTTTTTTTTAAAGATTTTATTTATTTATCAGAGAGAGAGGGGGAGGAGAGAGCAAGCACAGGCAGACAGAATGGCAGGCAGAGGCAGAGGGAGAAGCAGGCTCCCTGCTGAGCAAGGAGCCCGATGTGGGACTCGATCCCAGGACGCTGGGATCATGACCTGAGCCGAAGGCAGCCGCTTAACCAACTGAGCCACCCAGGCATCCCCTGTTTGATTGATTTTTTTGTTTATTCTTTTGCCAGTACCGCACTGTCTTGATTACCATAGCTTTATAGTAAGTCTTGTCAGTACTCTAACTTTGCTCTCCTTCAGTATTATGTTCACTATCCTGGGTCTTTTGCCTCTCCCTATAAACTTTAGAATCAGTTTGTTTGATAACCACAAAGTAACTTGCAGGGATTTTGATTGGGATTGCATCAATCTGTAGATCAAGTTAGGAAGAATTGACATCTTGACAATATTGAGTCTTGTTATCCATGAATATGCAGTGTTGCATATTCTTTCTTGATATCTTTTATCAGACTTTTGTAGTTTTATATAGATCTTGTACATATTTTGTTTGATTCAAGCCTACTATTTCACTTTTTGAGGTTACTAATATAAATGATGTCATGTTTTTTTTTTTTTTTTAAAGATGTTATTTATTTATTTGACACAGAGAGAGAGATCACAAGTAGGCAGAAAGTCAGGCAGAGAGAGAGAGAGAGAGAAGCAGGGTCCCTGCTGAGCAGAGAACCTGATGCAGGGCTCGATCCCAGGACACTGAGATCATGACCTGAGCTGAAGGCAGCGGCTTAATCCACTGAGCCACCCAGGTGCCCCTGATGTCATGTTTTTAAATTAAAATTCTACTTGTTCGTTTCTGGTAGAGAGGAAAGTGAGTGGCTTTTGTATGTTAACCTGTATCCTGCAGCCTTGCTATTATTGCTTATTAGTTCCTGGAGATTTTTGTCCATTTTCTCAGATTTTCTCTATAGATAATCATGTCATCTGTGACAAAAACATGTTTTCTCTATAGATAATCATGTCATCTGTGACAAAAACAAAATCATGTCATCTGTGACAAAACATCTGTATACATTTTATACCTTTTCTTGTCTTTTTTTTTTTTTAAAGATTTTATTTATTTATTTGACAGGCAGAGATCACAAGTAGGCAGAGAGGCAGGCAGAGAGAGAGGGGGAAGCAGGCTCCTTGCTGAGCAGAGAGCCTGACTTGGGGCTCCATTCCAGAACCCTGGGATCATGACCTGAGCCAAAGGCAGAGGCCTTAACCTACTGAGCCACCCACGTGCCCCATACCTTTTCTTGTCTTATTGCGTTGGCTAGGACTTGTTTTTTGGAAGAATTTCAAGCTTATTGAAAAATTGTAAAAGTAAAACTTACACAGGAATACCTCACCTTTATACTCTTTACCCAAATTTGTCTACTGTTAAAATAATACTGTGTGCTTTATCATTTGTAAGTTCTCTTTTTCTGTGTCTGTATAGGTATAGATCAATATTTTTTGATATATGTGAATCATTTGAAGTTATTGTGACCTTTTACCCTTCAATACTGCATATGTATTTCTTAAATAGGTATATTCTCTTTGATATGCATAGTATAGTTATCAACTTCAGTAAACTTAACACTGGTATACTTTTATTCAATCTGTGGTTTATATTGCACTTTTGTCAGTTGGTCCCATAATGTTCTTTATAGAAATTTTCCTCCTCCAGTTCATGATCCAGTCTAGGATCAGGTAGTGCATTTTTTTTTTTTAAAGATTTTATTTATTTATTTCACAGAGAGAGATCACAAGTAGGCAGAGAGGCAGGCAGAGAGAGAGGAAGGGAAGCAGGCTCCCTGCTGAGCAGAGAGCCCAACGTGGGACTCGATCCCAGGACCCCGAGATCATGACCTGAGCCGAAGGCAGCGGCTTAACCCGCTGAGCCACCCAGGCGCCCCCAGGTAGTGCATTTAATTGTCTTACCTCTTAAGAGATTTCCACAGCTTTTCTTTGTCTTTTTTTTTTTTTTTAATGTCAGTGTCATAATACAGATCACTTCTTCCCTTTTTAAAATAGAACTTACCTCATTTTCTGTTTATCTGATATTTCCTCATGATCAGATTCAGATTATGCGTTCTCACTGGGAATATTTCATGTGTGATAATGTGTCTTTCATAATGTATCACTTCTGGGGGTATGTGGTGTCCATTTGTCCCTCACTGGTGCTGTTAAGTTTGGTCACATGGTCAAGATATTATCTGATTTCTCAGCTTTAGAAGTCTGTGCATGTGCCCATGTGCGTGACTAGTGAGTAGTTTGTAGGGAGACACTTAGAGAACATGCATATATCCTGCTGCCTCCCACCCTGCAGATTTACCATCCATTGAGGGTTTTTACCTGAGCTAGTCTTGGCTGTGATGTGACAAAACAAAGATTTCTCAGCTCTTAACACTCCCTCCACATTTACCAGTCTGACTTTGACATTGTACTATAAGCAAGAAAGGGAGGATAGTCTATTTTTTTTTTTTTTAATTCATTAATTTTTTTATTCAAGGATCATTGACAAAAGAAGAGAGCACGGTAGTGGAAAGAGTGGTGAGAAGACTGCTGACAAAATTTCTAAATAAGGGAAGATTGAGGTCTGAGTGGTGAGGCATGCTATTCATGCATTTTCCATTCCGTTCTTCTATTAGCAGACATTTATTGAATATCTGTGTGCTTGCCCATTAGCCACTTGGGATAAGCAGACATAGTTTGGTCCTTAAGGAGCTTATCGTCATTGAAGCTACAGAAGGGCAAAGAATTGTGATAAAATATTTATTAAGAGTTTTGTTTAAAATATAGCTTTAAATGTTACCATATACTTAAGGGTACTATCTCACATGGCTCAGTGAAGTTGCTAATATTGTCTGTGATTCACTCATTGGTTCATCCATCAAACACTTATTGAGGACCTACTTTGTGCCAGGTTTGTGCTAAGTGCTGTAGGTGGAAAAAGGATTAAAACTTGGTTTCTGTGGGGCGCCTGGGTGGCTCAGTGGGGTAAGCCGCTGTCTTTGGCTCAGGTCATGATCTCAGGGTCCTGGGATCGAGTCCCGCATCGGGCTCTCTGCTCGGCAGGCAGCCTGCTTCCCTCTCTCTCTCTCTCTCTGCCTGCCTCTCCATCTACTTGTGATTTCTCTCTGTCAAATAAATAAATAAATAAAATCTTAAAAAAAAAAAAAACTTGGTTTCTGTATTTAGAGATCACCCCTCTTTTTGTGGGGGGCATTGACAATAAAGCGTAATTGCAGCAAATGCTATAGGATGGTGGCATTGTACACAGGTAGTGGTAGCCCAGAGCAGAGAAATGATCATCTTCGTTTGGGGTCATGGATGGGACAAGAAAGGATATATCAAAAGTGTAGATTCTAGAGCTGGGTCATAGTGATTTAATGTTTGCCTGCTTAATTGTAGGTATTCATTTTAGTCTAATTGTAATTACCGTTTACTGCCAAATTTTCCTCAAGACAGGATTCATGATTTCTTGTCACATACCATTATAGAGATACCCCATTACAGTAATTCATGAACAGGTTTCCCACTTTTACTTTATCTTTTAGCCTACTGCTTTGTTTGTAGTATCTATTCTCCTTAAAACTGTTCTTATAGTATTTTTAGCTACAATAGTTAGAGCCATCTCTCCCATTTAACAGGGAAGAAAACCAAGGCCCAGAAAAGAACCTGAAGAGCTAGAGTTCACACCTACCTATTCTGGTTCTAAATTCAGAGCTTTTCCTACTATCTCACTCACTTGTTGAACTTAAAATGCAGTTTTCCAGTTTCATCTTTGTACAAACCTGTAGAGCTCCAGTTCAGAGGACAGATTTTTGAAGCTCTAGAGGTAAATGCAGCACAAAAGAATGAGGAAACTTTAGGGTGATTGATAATAATAGTCCGTACCTACACAAACCTATATAGCTATGGTTCAGAGGATAGCTTTTGAAGCTCTACAAAAGAATGAGGAAACTTTAGGGTGATTGATAATAATAGTAATATTATTGAACTGTCACATGTGCCAGAGCTGTGTGTAAGGACTTCGGAGTTACTCCATTTACTCCTTATTAAGTTCTGTGAGATACAAACTGTCATTAGCTGCATTTTATGGATGAGGAGTGAGAAGCTTAGAGAGCTTAAATACATTTCCTAGTGACACGGCAGCGAGGTGCTCAGGCCCAGGTCTGCCAAATTCATTCTATAACACAAAGACGGTGTTTGGGATCATGGGAACCAGTAGCTCACAATTTGATTTTGAATTGAAGCACACTCTGTTTGTTTTTTTCAGGTTGATTTAATTGAACCCAGTTTGTACATGGGAGACTCTAGAATTGTTTACCCTCATGCTGTATAGGCTGTCGTGTAAGAGTTATTCTTCATGTTGTGGGTGTCTTACTCAACTGTCTTCTGTTGCTTTTGTGGCTGAACATCTGTAAAAGTCTTCCCATATTATTTGCTCTTTAAAAAGTCAAAACTTCCTTTAAAAAAAAAAGATTTATTTATTTATTTTAGAGAGGGAGAGAGTGTGTGAGCCAGTGGGGGCAGGTGGGGACAGGGAGAGGGAGGAGGAGGGAGGGGTAGAGGGAGACAATCTCAAACAGATTCCCTACTCAGCATGGAGGCCACCTCTGGGCTTGATCTCAGGACACTGAGATCATGACCTGAGCCGAAACCAAGAGTCAGACGCTTAACTGAATGAGCCACCCAGGCACCCCAGTTTGTCAAAACTTCTTGGTGCAGAAATGCAAATAGGGCAGAGACCAGAGCTTTTAGTTTTCTTGAATTTATGTAGGAAAGGTATTCAACGGTATTTATTTATTTATTTTAAAAAGATTTTATTTATTTTTTTGACAATCACAAGTAGGCAGAGAAGCAAGCAGAGAGAGTGAGAGAGGAGGAAGCAGGCTCCCTGCCGAGCAGAGAGCCCGATGCGGGACTCGATCCAGGACCCTGAGATCATGACCTGAGCTGAAGGCAGAGGCTTACCCCACTGAGCCACCCAGGCACCCCTATTTATTTACTTTTAAAAATTTACTTATTTATTTATTTGAGAGAGCAGGAACAGTGGGGAGGGATAGGGATCTGGGAGAAACAGACACCCCTCTAAGCAGGGAGCCTGATGTTGCACTCAGTCCCAGGACCCTGGGATCATGACCTGAGTGGGACGCAGATGCTTAACTAACTGAGCCTCCCAGGCATCCCTTCAAAGGTATTTAGACTTCTTTCTTTCTCTCTTTCTTTATTTGACAAAGAGAGAGAAAGAGAGAGAGAGCACAAGTAGGTAGAATGGCAGGGAGAGGGAGAGGGAGAAGCAGGCTCCCTGCTAAGGAAGGAACCCGATGTGAGGCTTGATCCCAGGATCCTGGGATCATGACCTGAGCCGAAGGCAGCTGCTTAACCAGCTGAGCCACCCAGGCACCCCTAGACTTCTTTTTTAATGTGTGTAGTTCGTGGAACATTGTGGATACTCAAGAAATGTTGAAATACTTGGGATTGTTAGAGTACAGTGTATAGGAGAGAATTAAGAAGATATGAGAATATCTATGAATGTTGAGAGTGTATTGGGACAGATTGGGATAGAAGATGGTAATAGTAAGTAGATTCAGAGCCTTTGGATTTATTTAGTAAAGCGCGGTTGTGGTGGAAGGGCCTTCTTAGATGAAGGTAACCTGGGTCAGTTCTAGGGCAAAGAGGAGGTGGGAAAGAAATAGTGGGAGTGACAACAGGAAGTTTCTGGGTTAGGATTACCAAATTAGAGTGTGCTAGTTTTGCTAGGTTTCAAACAGATTCTGCCTGGAATCAGTTATGCTAATATCCAGTGCTTTTTAATGGCTTGCATCTTTTTTTTTTTTGGAATTAAATAGAACATACTATTTGTAAAAGAGTTCTTGTTTCCAGGAGAGGAACTTGATACATGCATACGAGGAGGAAGCTGGGTTTTCATAGTATGCATAGCAGTAGTTTTAGGGCAATGAATGAAGGATGTGGAAAAGAAGGAACATATGCCAGAGATATTGTGAAGAAAGAATGAACTGATGGGCTGGTGGCTGATCGGAAGTGGGGGTTGGGACATGGGATATCTGCAAGGCAAAGATGTCTCTTGGGTTTTGAAACAAGGTATCTGGGAAGCAAATACATGAGGTACATGCATACATATACACATAATCCAAGAGGCTAGGCCTGGGTCCAGATCTTGATGTTGGTACTTATTGACAGTGCGAACATGGCCAGTTCCCTTTACTTATGGCCCCAATTTTATTATCTGAGAAGTGAATAAGATAGAGTAGTACTTACTAAAATTAAAATGTGCATAAAACTTACCCAGAGATCCTGTTAAAATATAGATTCTGATTGCATAGATCTGTAGTGGAACCTGAGATTTTGTGTCTCCAATAAGTTCCCAGGTAATCCTGAGTAGCAAAGGCTTAGGTGACCTTGAGGATGTTTTCCAGTTTTCCAGTTTTGTAATTTTATTTATTGAATGTTTGTCCTTTGGAGATCGGTTATATTTGAGACCATGTCACCTCTGTTTAGATAAATGAATTCTAAGTCTGTCTCTTCAAATTAGAAATGCCTGAACCAATTCATCACCTTACACTGATAACCACATCCTTTTTTCAACATCCCTATTTCTGTTAATACTTTATATTTATAAAGTACTTCATGGTTTTTCCAGAGAGCTTTTATATCCATTATTTCATTTGGTCCTTAAAATAACTCACAGAAGTAGGCATACAGGAAATATCTCCATTTTATGGGAGGGGAAACAAGCTCAGAAAGTAAGTGATTTGCCCACTAGTGAGTTGTACTACCCTAGAGTTCAGAATTATTGACTCCAGTTTGAACTCTTAACCACTATGTCACACTGCTTCTGGTAATGACTATCACAGATACCTGTGCTTAAAGGTTAGTTGCCATCTCTGTTTTTTAAAAAATGTAAATTTTAGGAGCACCTGGGTGACTCAGTTAGTTAAGTATTTACCTTCGGCTCAGGTCATAATCCCAGGGTTCTGGGATTGAGCCTCACATGGGGCTCCCTGCTCAGCTGGGAGCCTGCTTCTCTCTGTCTCCCTCTACAGCTCCCCCTGGTTGTGTTCTCTCTCTTTGTCTGTCAAATAAGCAAATAACAAAAAAATAAAGTTTATTTTATTTTGTTTTAAGATTTATTTATTTGAGAGAGAGAGAGAGAGAATGTAAGCAAAGGGGGGGCAGAGAGAGAGGAGAGAGAGAATCTCAAGCAGACTCCCCACTGAGTATGAAATCTGATGTGGGGCTTGATCCCATGACTATGAGATCATGACCTGAGCTGAAACCACGAGTTAGACACTCAACTGACCGAGCTACCTAGCCCCTGGTTTTATTTAAAAAAAATAAACAATATATTCATGTGGATCACAATTCAAAGGTATATAAGAGTGAATTTATACCCATTTCCCTTTCCCTATGACAACCATTTCCCTTTCCCTGGGACAAATACCCATTTCCCTTTCCCTGGGACAACGACGTTATCGGTTATATTATATGCTTCTCCAATAATGACATAATTATGTTCTTTTTTTCTCTATGAAACACAGATGCTAACATGATAAACACATTGACTGCATAAACTTTTGTGGGTTTTTGGGTTTTTTTTGAGAGAGCGAGTGAGTGAGAGTGAGTAAGCCATAGTAAGTAGGGGAAGGGGGAGAGGGGAAGAGAATCTTAAGCAGGCTCCACATCCAGCGTAGAGTCAGATGTGGGGCATTTTTTACAACCCTGAGATTATGACCTGAGCTTAAATTGATTTAGACACTTTACCTGAGCCACCCAGGTGTCCCAAACTTCTGTGTTTTTTTTTTTTCCATTAATAGTATTTCTTACAGATTGTTCCATATCAGTGCTCAGACAGTTGCCATATAATTTATTCTTTTTTTTTTTAAAGATTTTATTTATTTATTTGTCAGAGCGTGAGCGAGCACGAGCACAGGCAGACAGAGTGGAAGGCAGAGTCAGAGGGAGAAGCAGGCTCCCTGCGGAGCAAGGAGCCCGATGTGGGACTCGATCCCAGGACGCTGGGATCATGACCTGAGCCGAAGGCAGCTGCTTAACCAACTGAGCCACCCAGGCGTCCCCATATAATTTATTCTTAATAGCCACTTAGTATCCACTGTAGGATATATTGTGATTTAGCTAGTCCCTTATTGATGGACATTTAATGTATTTCTAGTTTTTTGCTAATATAAACAATAGTGCATTACATATATTATGATGTATATCTCTATAAAAATACATAATTTTTTCACAAATGCAGAAGTGGAATTACTGGTTCAGATAATATGTGCATTTGTAATTTTGGTAGTTACTGCCAGATGGCCATCATCTGAGGTTTTTCCATTTGTACTCTTTTAAGCTAAGTCCTCTTTTGCCACTGACTTGCCTCTGAATATGTTAGCAGACTTTTTGGTCTGTGCCAATTTTAGTGTAGCTTTAATTTACATTTCTCTTATGAGTGAGGTTGAGAATCTTTTCATGTTTAAGTGCTATTTGTATTTCCTTTTCTGTGAATTATCTATTAATATTCTTTGCCATTTTTTTCTGTCGGGTTTTTGGATTTTTTCTTACTGATTTTTAGGAACTCTTTATATTTTAGTGAAATTGCTTATGTGAGTTGAAAAGTTTTGGTTAGGTTGTTTTTCCTTTGACTCTGCGTATCACAGTTTTTGCCATGCATAATTTAAAAATGTTTTATGTAGTAAAATTTATAGATTTTTTTTTTCTTTTTATGGCTTCTGAGTTTTTCACCATTCTTAGACCTTTGAGGTTATAAAATAACTTTCCGTGGTTTCTTTTGGTACTTTATGCATTAATTATTTACATTTAAATATTTTTAAGCCATTTAGAATTTGATACAAGGTTTAGGGTATATTTCCTAAACATACACATACACACACACACACCCACACACCTTTCCCTTTCTTTTTTCCTTTCTTTATTTCATTCTTTTTTATTTTATTTTTTTTTAAATTTTATTATTTATTTATTTGACAGACAGAGATTACAAGTAGGCAGAGAGGAAGTCAAGAGAGAGGAGGAAGCAGGCTCCCTGCTGAGCAGAGAGCCCGATGTGGGGCTCGATCCCAGGACCCTGGGATCATGTCCTGAGCCGAAAGCAGAGGCTTTAACCCACTGAGCCACCCAGGTGCCCCTCATTCTTTTTTATTTTTATTTTTGTGGCTATTCTATTGCCCTAGCACCTTTACTGATTAGTTCATATTTCCCCAAGAGCCTTTTGACTCCCTTGTTTCTTTTGTCAATCTTCATTTCATCCTCAATTGTATCCATTATCTAATCTCCTCATTAAGCCCATTTTTGCTTAGGCTCCTATATTGTCTTATCCTTTCTTTCTGTTCCTGTTAATATTACTTTAAAACCTTTTTATTATGGAAATTTGAAATATGTGTAGTGCAATGTATATTGTGTATATCAGTGTATATTGAAATGCATATATATGAAGAGGTATATAATGAACTCCCAGGTACCTGTTATGTAATATAACTTCAGTAACTGCCATGTGATGACATATCTTGTTTAACCGATGCCTACCTAATCCTCTCTCCCTTACCCCAGTTATTTTGAAGCAAATTATGGCCATAATATTACTCTTTTAAAAAAAATTATTTTTCAGAAAGAGAGAGAGGGAGGGCACAAGCAGGGGGAACAGGAGGCAGAAGCAAGCTCCCCACTGAGCAAGGAGCCTGCCTTGGGACTTGATCCCAGGACTCTGTTATCGACCTGACCTGAAGGCAGATGCTTAACCAACTGAGTTACCCAGGCATTCCCCCAGGATATTACTCTTAACACTTGGACCACTGAGAGCTGTCTCCTGTCTTCCAATTTTTATCTTCCAGGTCCTTGTTTGTAATTCTGTGTCTTTCTTCCTTGGTCTTATATTTCTAGAATAATAGTTTTCTAATAAATGCTCATTGACAGTATACTGCTAGATTGTTTGACCTCAAATTGGCCTTTTGTGTGCACAAACTCTAGCTCTTTAGTGAGGTTACATACTCTGAAATTAGGGAATGCCATGTTTGTATCCCTAGAGTTCCTAGCATGGTGTGTGGAAGAAATACCAGCAAGATAAAATAGAAGGAAGAAGGAACAAGAGGGGGAGGATGAGAGATATAGGTGGAGAAAAAATGCTAGACCTGTCACTGCAAAGACTTGTTTCTTAGAGCAACACTACCCAGAGGAAACATGGAGGGAGAAGGGCAAGTTTGGACCTTCCACCAAGATTGGGGGTAGATAGGTTTAGAGACAAAAACCCAGAGCCTAAGTGTATAAGAAATGTAGAAGGTTCAGAGAGATATATTTGGCCTTTTCCTGTGGGGAAGTCTGTATTACAATTGTAGTGTTTTCTAAACGACTGACTTAAATTCTGGGACTGAGTGAGATTGGAATGAATGTCAAGATAAAGGTTTTAGTTCCAAGGTTGTATGATTTGCATCAGAGAGCTGTCAGTTAGGGATGGGAGCTATAATGTATTTTATGAAAGATTAGAATCAGTTTTTTTTATTTGTTTGTTTAAATCTCTAACATTAGGCTGTTGGTACTATTTGCCTATAACCAATAGCACCAAGCACTGGTTAAAATAAAGCATTTTGGGTTCTTTTAAAAACTTTTTCCGGGGAGTCTTTCAGGTGAGATCAAAAGATTAGAAAAAATAGGTGATTGAGTGCTATAAGATAGAAGGAGCTTTTGTATTTTTTAAAAAGACTGATCTAATTTATCATGCTTAAATTCTCAACTCAGTAATTCAACATTTTTACCTTCTGTGGGAATGTGGAAAACTAATCTCTCAGGTTTGCTTTTGTTTTCCCTTAGAAAAGTATATCAAAATAGTGGTAATCTGAGGTTACTGGAAACAACCTGGGCCTTATTCCTCCATGCCGTTTAGCCTAGTCCCAGGGAGAAAATAAATGCCTGACCTGAAAAAAAAAAAATGAGTTGAAGATTGGAAAGGGGGCAGGTGCCCAGAACAAGTTTGACTACATTTCTAAACCAAGTGCTATTTAAAAAAATTATCTCATAATATCTGTGATTTTCTACATTAGAACTTAGCAAACTGGCCAACAGTTTCTGGCATTTGTAACTAAGGAGACTAAGAAAAGTTATTATGGTTAAAGGATTGTAAACAAATAAATAAGAATATGAAGAGAATGGATATGTACTGAAAAACTTAAAATAATTTATTCTCTGCCTCTTTACAGAATGAGTTGGATTTTTTTCTTACTGATTTTTAGGAACTCTTTAGTACAAATGTAGTAATATTTGTTTAAGTAAACATTTAAAATTTTAGGTTCTCTTGTGTTCCATACTAGTGCTTCTTAAAAAATGGGTACATAGTTTTTGATTGTATGCTGTACTACAATTTAAGAGTGGTTATTAAATTTTTGCTTTTATAGCCAATGTCAGAATAAGCATATTTGCACACATTTTCGTGACTTGTGGAATTGGTCAAATATTACATGCAATTTTAAATTTAATAATTATTGCTAAATTGCTGTCCCTCCAAATTGAACCAGTTTGTATTTCTTCTTGCATTATTTTCCTTACTTATATCATCTGTGACAAAAACTAAATAGTTTGACCATTTAATCAGATAGGATTCTTCATTTTCTATTGCCGAGTAAGAAAAAAAATTAGTGGCATAAAACAACATCATCATTTATTTTGCTTATGATTGTGCAGTTTTGTTTGGCTGTGGTAGGAATGACTTTTTTCTGCCTTATTTGGTGTCATTTCTGTGGCTTCAAGGCTGGGGGCTGATACGGTCACTTATATATCTAGCTATAGCTGGGATCTCACTTGATGAGAGATCAAGTGGAGAGCAACTACAAAGTCCTTTTCATGTAGCTTCTTGGTGTCTTCCCATTCGTGTGATTGGGTTCTAAGAAAGAGCATCGTAAGACAACTAGATAATTTTATGATTTAGCCTTGGAAGTCATGTAGTCTAATTCTACCATTGTCACAGTCCTACCTACATTAAGGGAGAAGGAACATAGACCCCATTTGTTACTGAGGGGTTGGCAGTGCTACATTGTAAGAGAGCCCCGGGGGTGAGAGCGCGGGGGTGTGATGTTTGATACAGACCTTGTTTGGAAACTAGTCTTCTGTGAGGTGGAATGGTTGTTTTGATGTATATATCTTTAATTAGGGGCGTGATTATACATCTTCTCATATGTTTATTGACCATTTCTGTTGCTTTTTCTTTTCCATTTCTTTTTCTTCTCATATGGTTTATAGACTATTTCCATTTCTTTTTATATCCTTTGCCTCCTTTTCTATCAGGTTATAGAGTATTGATTATATTATTGATTTATAATAGCTCTTGTAGATTAAGCAAATTAGACTCAAAATTTGTTTTGGAAGATGCCTCTCTATGGTCTTAGAAGTCATAAAAGGTGTATGTGGGACGGTTATTTAGTTTGGCAGTGGTGGGGATTTGTGGAGTGATTATATTTAAGAAACACAGTATTTGTGTTTTTGAAGCAAGGGTTACGGTTAGGGAAGGAAGGGTGAATGGGAGGCATATTCTCCTCCTGTTAGCTATTAGCCTCCCTGAATCACTCTCTACAGCAGTGACGAGGAATAAGATCAAAGACACGTTAGTTCTCTTTGGTTGTTATTATACCTTGGAAGTCAGAGCATTTTAGATACCTGCAAGGGAATGGTAAAACTCAGGAGGAATATAGAACCCCAATGACGTATATCACTACTGAAAATTGTTTTGGATTTCTTTTTGTTCTGGGGTGTGATTTGACTGTTTTTAAAGCTGTGCTGTCACCCATATTGAGATTCAACAAAAATGAATTAACCAACCAGAAATGATCATTTTCTAAAACATGGGGATGTTGAACAAAATGAAACATTTCTTTGTATCCTGCCACTAAATGTTACTCTTCATCTACTAACCTGTTATGGGATAAATCCTAAATAAATAGTCACAATATAAATCTCCCTAGTTGTAATCTTTGACAGTTTTATGGGAACTTGGCTGGTAGTTGTCATTCCAATTCTCATTTTAGGTATGTTTGACCCAGAGACACTTAAATTCTTGGCAGGACCTGAATCTCATATCTTTTTGCTCTGCTTTCTTCCTTGTTGGTTTCATTTTTTGGTTTCACTCTGATGAAGGATAGCTGCCAACATCTCCAGTTCTGTATCCTTCCAGATTCAGGGCCAGTGTGGGGGGGAAAAAAACCTTAATAATTTAATATAATTTCTGAGTCTTTCAGTGGTCTTAATTAAGTTATATGTTAAGGTCAGGGGGATGGAATGTGCTGATTGACCTGATCTCAGTCATGCCATGAACATCCTTGGGGTTGGAGGTAGAGTTAATTCTAAAGGAAGCATAGAGAGATTGATAGTAGGAGAGGGTGACTGTACAAGGGAGTTTTTCTGTTTGTTTTGTTTTAGTCAAATACGTGCTGGGCAGGACAAAATAAACACAAAATACAAAAAAAAAACCCCAAAACTTTAGACTACTTTTTTTTTTTTTTAAGGTTTTATTTATTTCAGAGAGAGAGAGAGAGAGCACAAGTGGGGAAGACAGGCCAAGGGAAAGGTAGAAGCAGACTTCCCGCTGAGCAGGAAGCCCAATGTGGGACTCAGTCACCGGACCCGGAGATCATGACCTGAGCCGAAAGCAGACACTTAACCAGCTGAGCCACCCAGGCACCTCTAGACTACTGTTACGGTTTGTAGCAGTTGGCTAACAACAGTAGTAGTATTAAAAAGTTCTTTAGAGGCATCAGTTTCAGTCATTACCAATGAGTAATTATTATTATTTTTTTTTACTAAAGCAAATGCTTCAGATCTACAACGCATACCACTTAAGTCTTGTTTTAGAATTTATGTTTGAAAGATTTGTAAAAATGTTAGGAATTTAGGGTCATACAGGTCTTTTGCTCACCACCAACACTTCAGGTAGCAGAGTTGTGCTCTCATTATATCTATCAATCTTCCAAATCGAAGCTGAATAGGAGTTTTAATTTTATATGTTAGTGAATGTTTTTATTCCCTACATAGAACATTTTAGAGATAGTGTTTCAAAGATTTTAAGCCTCGTTAATTCCAATTTAAAAGTTAAAATCTGTTCAGCTTTAGTTTTGGGGGTGGATGTTATTAGAGTACAACTTTGCTGCCTAAACCTATTGCTAAAGAACGATGCACAAAGAGTATTTCATAACCATAAAGGCATAGAACATTTGAGAAAGTGTAAGGAGATTGCTGCTTAAGAAAACTGCATAGGATGTTATCTTAAAGAATAATTCCAAAGTTTGTGGAAATTTTAATTGCTCAGAGTATTCATACTTTCCTGAGGTACGTGAGCCACTTTAGATCATAAGACAGATTTGATTTCAGCTGTCTTTTGGTGGGCCATTTGAAGAGGTAAGTCTTTTTTTTTTTTTTTTTTTTTAAGATTTTGTCAGAGAAGGAGAGCACACTAACAGGGGGAGTGGCAGCTGAAGATAGATGTTTAACTGACTGAGCCACCAGGTGTCCCATACCACGAGATTCTTGACTGGGCTAATTCACAGGAGATTTATTCATTCAGTCAAAAAACATTTATTGTGTGTCTGCCATTTACTAGGTACTCAGCTCGATGCTGGAAATACAAGTATAAATAATAAAAAACTAAAAATCTCTGGGGTGCCTGGGTAGCTTAGTTTAAGTGTCTGCCTTTGGCTCAGGTCATGGTATCAGGCTCCTTGCTCAGCAGGTAGTCTGCTTCTCCCTCTGCCTGCTGCTTCCCCTGCTTGTGCATGCCTGCGCTCTTTGACAAATAAATAAATAAAATCTTTAAAAATATGTAAAATAAAATCTCTTACTCACAGAATTTATGTTCTTGTTGGGGAAGATAGACAAATATCTGGAACTAACCCTTTTTCCATGTTAGGTAAAATCACATACTGTTTCTCAAGTATAGATCTTCTGGGGGACCTGAAAACAAGAGAGGATCCTTTAGGTCACTCTGGTTTCTTCAGTAATTCTTGGATCATGGGATAATAATTTGGGTGAAGGTAGTTGATATTTCCTAAAACTGGTGATAATTTTGGTATTGCTCTTATATTTTGGACTAGGTTGAGTTGGTTTAAACTTTTCCTTACTTATTTAACTTTACTTTTTGAGTATGTAAGACATTTATATGGTACAGAAGTCAAAACTGTATAAGCAAGTAGCAGGAAAGTCTTATTTTTATCTGTATTTCCTCTAGCTTGTTCTTACCCCCATAGGTAATCATTTTTTATGAGTTTCTGACTTAACCTTCCAGTGTTTCTTTTTAATCGCATTAAATCTTACGGGAAGGAGAGGAAGAGAAGAAGTGGGAGTCTAAAGGAAGGAGATGGAAAAAAAAAAACCCAAAAAACCCCCCAAAACCCAAACTTTACTATACTATTTTTTGGGGCGCCTGGGTGGCTCAGTCTGTTAAGCAGCTGCCTTCGGCTCGGGTCATGATCCCAGGGTCCTGGGATTGAGCCCTGAATCGGGCTCCCTGCTCAGCGGGGAGTCTGCTTCTCCCACTCCCTCTGCGTGCTGCTCTGCCTACTTGTACTCTCTATCTCTCTGTCAAATAAATAAATAAAATCTTAAAAAAAATTAAAAGGAAGGAAATGAATGGGGGGAATGAAGAAGAGTTTTATTAATAAAATTGGGCTTGTGAAATGCTTTATTGGCACTCTTTTTGTGCTTACACAACTCCTAACTCTGAAAGAGACAACAACTAAAAAAAAAAAAATAAACTTTATTTGGAATAATTTTAAATTTACAGAAAAGTTTTAAAAATGTTCAGAGAATTTCCTTCATTCAGTTTCCCCTAATATCATCGTCTTACATTACCATTTTTCATGTGTCAAAACTAAAAAGTAACATTGACACATTATTATTAAACTCCATTTTATTACAGTTTAGCATTTTTAAAAATAAAAAGTAGCTGTGTGATAAAATTGGAATGAATATTATTAAAGAGGAAGCCAAGACAAAAAGCACAAGAAGCTTCATGTGTACCTTTACTGCCTTTCATCAAGATTACATCTATAATTTACCTAAAAAGAGTTGATTTCCTTTGTCCCTTCTAGCTGCTGGGAGCATCTTGTATTTTATTTAATCATGGTGTAATGAGAATACTTACCATAATGCTTTTGAAATAAATAAAATAGGGGAAAAGGCAAAAAGTTGTACAACCCAAAGTCAGTGCTTTAAGTGTAGTTGGTTAATTTGTGGAGGAGGTTTTTGTTTTTTGTTTGTGTTTTTTTTGTTTGTTTTCTGTAGATCTTCTCATAAAATGCCTGGATGTGGTCAGTGTTGTTTTACTCACGTTAGTGGAAGGAGCATGGAAGCAATCAATAATGACATATTGGTAACCCCCCCAGGTAAATGTTTGTAGACTCCACTGCTGATTTTAGAATTAATTGTATAGCTTGGAGTCTGAAGGTGTCTTCGAGCCAGTTGTGCTAACTTCCTAGATAGTGGAAAGAAAGATCTCTTCAGTAATATCTATGCATCTGTGTAAATTACATCTCTGGCCAGGCCTTGTACATTGCTTCGTAAGGCAGTCTGTTTCATTATTATTGTATTTGTCATAATATTATTCTCTTGTGTTAAAGGATAGATCATTGCTCATGCTGCCCTCTGTGGCAATAGGGGAGTGTAAAGACCAGCCTGTATCAATTGTGTGTGTGTGTGTGTGTGCGCACGTGCGTGTACAGGAGATAGAAGTGTATGGTACACATCCATATATAGGTGTAACCCCTTGCTTTCCTTCTTTCTTTCTTTCCTTCCTTCTTTTGAGATATATTGCCTGTTTATTATTTATTATTTTCTATTGGGTTACAGAGGAATGTTGGGATAAAGAGATGCATAATGATAATGAGTAAAACCTCATGTCATGGGGTTGTTATGCGGATTAAATAACATCGTATGTTTGAAGTGTTCAGTACAGAGCATGGCACATGGTAAGCATTTAAGAAGTGCTGACAGTGTAGTGATGGTAATAGTCTTTGTTACCAAGTCATTTCCTCCATTAATAGGGACAATAACTAATCAACTAATAAGACTAGTTTAAATGAGGTAAGTGCTATCGGAGAGATAGAAGCAAAGTTCTTACTTGTTCAAATAAAGGAGCAGCTAACCTCAGAAACAAAGGAAGGAGAAGTCTTCTCTCCTAAACTTTGAAGTAAGTTAAGCTAGCATTAGCAAAAGCCTGGGGCTAGGAGCATGCACGGTCTTTTTCATGGAATCTTAAGCATTTGTGTATGACTGAGGGTTGGATATGTAGAAGGTCTAGTGAGAAGTAAACATAGGATGTGGAGAGGTCAGATTGTACAGGGCTTTGAAAGCAATAGGGCAAGTTTGTACTTTATTCTAGAGGCTTTGAGTAATATTTTTAGGTCTTTGAACAGAAGACCAGGATTGTAATTTACAGCAAAATAGATGTGGTTAGGGGCGCCTGGGTGGCTCAGTGGGTTAAGCCGCTGCCTTTGGCTCAGGTCATGATCTCAGGGTCCTGGGATCGAGTCCCGCATCGGGCTCTCTGCTCGGCAGGGAGCCTGCTTCCCCCCCCGCCCCTCTCTGCCTGCCTCTCCATCTACTTGTGATTTCTCTCTGTCAAATCAATAAATAAAATCTTTAAAAAAAAATAGATGTGGTTAGTTTTCCTGTTAATTTAAAATCTTGATTGAGAGGGCTAATGAAGAATATACAGGAGGAAGAGATAGTGACTGTAATCCAAGGTATGAAATGGAAACCATTGGCAGATTGTGTAAAAATGAGTCTTTTAGAATAAGCCCTAAGAACTTTTTATTTTTTGAAGGTTTTATTTATTTATTTGAGAGAGAGAGAATGAGCAAGCATGAGCAGGGGGAGGGGCAGAGGGAAAGGAAGAGAGAAATGGGCTCCCTGCTCAGTGGAGGGCTCATGGAGAGCCCATGCAGGGCTCCATCCTAGGACCCTGAGATCATGACTTGAGCTGAAGGCAGGCGCTTAATCCACTGAGCCAGAGGAACTTTTTGTAAATATATTTGGGCCTTTTCATACTTAAGAGTATTAAACAAATTTATTGGACAATTGGATTAGGTTGCTATGTGCATGGAAAGACAGAACTGTACTTTTCCAGCTGACTGCATATATAATTGAAGATGGACTTACCGCAATAGGTTGGGCTGTCTTTCAGCATAAAGGGAGAGCTTTAAGCGTATTTTATTTTAATTTTTTATTTTATTTTTTTTAAAGATTTTATTTATTTATTCGACAGAGAGAGATCACAAGTAGGCAGAGAGGCAGGCAGAGAGAGAGAGGAGGAAGCAGGCTCCCCACCAAGGAGAGAGCCCGATGTGGGGCTCGATCCCAGAACCCTGGGATCATGACCTGAGCGGAAGGCAGAGGCTTTAACCCTCTGAGCCACCCAGGCGCCCCAACTTTAAGCGTATTTTAAAACTGAGCACTCGATTTCTATTTTTTAGTACAGAAATAATTATCTGACACAGGGAACTAGCCTTTGGGAATGAATCTGATGTTCCCAGACTTGAGCATTGCCAACATTTTCTCTTTTTGATATGCTTTTATTTGTCTGTTTGTTACCTTGTATTTTTGTTGATTTCTACTGTTGATTATTTAGTGTTTGCCTTTTCAGCAATTGGGACTCCAAATGATTGGTGCATCTTAGTTGGAGAAATTGTTGGGAAGGAGAGACTGATCAGGAAAGAGAGATTGTTTGACTGCTGGTCAGGTGAAAGTTTAATTTAAGCTCACTACAGTTGGGTTACTGACTGGCTGGCTGAAGTGCCCAGTGAGTTATGTTTTGGCTTGGCATCTTTTCCTGGTTGTATAGATGATGTGGCTTCTAGAATGCACTAGCAACAGGGGGTGTATGTATGTAATAACTGCTTGTCTGTAGGTATGAGATGGATTTGCATGTCTACTAGTATTCTTCTGAAGGGAAGAAAGCAAATTACTACTTAGTTTGTATTCCAGGAAATACTAATGCTATTGTACAGTTACACAGTACTTATGTAAATAACATTTATGCTCTTTGACAGTACTTTGTATTTGTTGTCATTTCATACTCACAACAAACTTGTAAATGAGATTGGGCAGGTATAATTCCTACTTGACAGAGGGAATGCTGAGGCATAAATAAGAGACTGGGTTAAGGTTACTGGCTCAACATATCAATAACTGGGGCAACTTACTAGGTTTTATTTTCAGACTGTAACTTTCAGAACATTTTATAGGAGGAAAAGCTGAATGTGCCCCTCTTTTTTGTTGTTGGTTTTAGCGACGTCTCAGACACCTTCGGAACATTGCTGCCCGGAACATTGTTAATAGAAATGGCCATCAGCTCCTTGATACCTACTTCACACTTCACTTGTGTAATACTGAAAAGATATATAAAGGTAAGGGAATCTGTGGACTTTCCCACAGATTGTTACATCTCCTTTTTATTCTTTTGTAACACAAGTGAGTATCGGTGACTCTCGATTTGCTATTATTGCTTATTGGAAAGCTAAACTGTCAATGCTATCCGAAAATATTTCATGAGCAGTTGTTACATATATCATATATAAAAGAAACATGGCTTTTGGATAGTTCTTAATTGCTAAATTTATCATTTATTTATGAATGTTGCCTATGAATGTTTTTGTTCCAGTAGGTATCATGAAAGTAGGTATATGAGTCCAGTATATGTACTAATTTTATTTTCTTCAAAACATAATTTTAAAAAATATTGTGGTAAAATTGAAACCAGTTTATATTTTCTCATATTTGTAATTCCTTGTGTATTTGTGGGGTCATTTTTAGAAGGATGGCTTGGTTTCCTTGACTTCATCTGCACATATTGTACTGTGGACTGCTGTGTAAGTGGCAATTCTGAGAGTAGAACAAGTAAATATTTGATTCAAAATCACAAGCGTCTTTTGAATACATATTGGATGAAAGGCGCTTGGATATAATCAGTTGACCTGTGTTGGGTGGTACAAGGGAACAAGCATGGTATATGGGAGGAATACTGAATTAGGATTGAAAATAGAGAGTAGGTCTAGCTATGTGACGCTGGACAATGATCATGGCTTTTTGAAACCTCACTTTGCCCATTTGTAAAGTGGAGATAATGATGCCTTATGAAGTTTTCAAGGAACAACTGAGATAAAGTTGTAACACTGGGTAAAATGTGATTGAAGATATATTTATATAAACAAAAAGTGGTGTTATTTTAGAGTTACTAAGGGCTTATTTGAATTTTGTACTATGATAAAGATGAAAAATTCGAATGACATTTTACCTTTCTGGTTTTAATAACTTTTTTTTTTTTTTTTTTTTTAAAGATTTTCTTTATTTGAGAGAGGGAAAGAGAGCATGAATGGAGGGAGGGGAAAAAGGGATAAGCAGATGCGTGGGGAGCCCAACAACATGGGGCTTGATCCCAGGACTCTGACTGAGATCATGACCTGAGCTGAAGGCAGACACTTAACCAACTCAGCCACCCAGGTACCCCTGGTTTTAATTACTTTTAAAGACCATTATTAGGGGCGCCTGGGTGGCTCAGTGGGTTGAGCCACTGCCTTCGGCTCAGGTCATTATCTCAGTGTCCTGGGATCGAGTCCCGCATTGGGCTCTCTGCTCAGCAGGGAGCCTGCTTCTTCCTCTCTCTCTCTGCCTGCCTCTCTGCCTACTTGTGATCTCTCTCTGTCAAATAAATAAATAAAATCTTTAAAAAAAAATAAAGACCATTATTAAAGCAGTAGTCATTTAATACCTTTTTTGTTTTTTTAATTTCAATACCAGTATATGCCCATTAAAAGATTCAATCAGGAATTACATAGGGTAGAACCACCACCATAATGTAAATAGCAATAAAATAATTTTTAAGGATGAAAAAAAAGGACTCTAAATTCTGCATTTTCATATAATTTTATTCTTATTTTTCATTGTAACCATTGCATATTCTTTTTTTTTTTTAAAAGATTTTTTTTTTATTTATCTGACAGAGATCACAAGTAGGCAGAGAGGCAGGCAGAGAGAGAGGAGGAAGCAGGCTACCTGCAGAGCAGAAAGCCTGATGTGGGGCTCGATCCCAGGACCCTGGGATCATGACCCGAGCGGAAGGCAGAGGCTTAACCCACTGAGCCACCCAGGTGCCCCGTACCATTGCATATTCTTAAAACACCATTAAAGCTGAATGATTAATGCTAGCTACTGTAACAAATACTGCAGATCTAAGTGGCATAACATAATAAATTTCTTATACTAAGTCCAGTGCAGGTGTTCTTAACAGGCATTGTCTTGGCAGTTGTCCTCTAAGCTGTGACTCAGGTATCCCAGCTTCTTCTATTTTGGAATGCTGCTATCATCAATACATGACTTTTGGCATGGCAAGAGAGAAGGATTATTTGAGGGAGTTTTTTTTTCATTTCTTTCTTTCTTTCTTTCTTTTTTTTTTTTAATGGAAATGGCCTACATAAATTTTATAACATTTCATTGGCCATAAATCAGTAGTGTCATCGTTTTTAGATGGAAAGGAGACCGGGATTTGTTGTCTTCCTATGTGTCCAGAAGGAAAATGAAACAGTTTGGTCATTGTCTTCGGGTATAAGCATTTTTGCAGATCTTAATACATTTGGTCTTCTGCTCACTATAATGGGTTTTATCATTAGCAATATATGACAGTGCCAGAGTGTTTTCTTTTTTAAGATTAATTAAAAAATTTTTTTTAAATTTTTAAGTAATCTCTACACTGAGAGTGGGGCTTGAACCCTGAGATCAAGCATCACATGCTCTATTGACTGAGCCATCCAGAGTTAAAAAAAATTTTTTTTTAAAGATTTATCTCTCTTGGGGTGGGGGAGAGGGATAGAGTGTCAGAGAAAGGGAGAGAAGCAGACTCCCCGTTGAGTGCAGAGCCCCATGGGGGGCTTATCCCCTGATCCCGAGACCATGATCTAAGCTGAAACTAAGAGTTGGATGCTTAACCAACTGAGTCACCCAGGCACCCCGAGTATTTTAAGTTATTGATCGTTTTCTATATAATCAGTCCTTGATTATTTTCATAAAACTTTTGTGTTCTTGCTCCAGCAATATTTTTGATAATAAAAATTAACATAGTACTTACCTGCACATTTTAGGTATTTGTTAACAGTCAAAGTAGTTAATAAGAAGAGCGTGGTCAGGGGCTGGTTGATGACCATCTTATTTAAAGTTGTCTAAGAGATGTGGTGGCAAAGTGACTTTTTTGGTTTATTCTTTGTCTTCTTCTAGCTCATACTACACCTTGAGTTTAGAAGTTATCATAGACTACTTCTTAAAGTTGCCACCATGAAATGATCATTCATGCAGTGAGGGGGTAGCTGATACTCCACAAGGGAGTACAGTCTCTGCTAGTGGTGGTGAGTCTGTTGCTAACTGGCAAGCCCCTTGACTAGGACATTTAGTCCCTCTTGTGAGCTTTGGTGAATTTACCTCTAAAATGAGAGAAATGATGATTTCGGAGGCTTCCTCCTACTCCAAAATGTCATGGCTGAATGGAATCTATTTATCATTTTCTTTTGGGCCTGCATGTTGGTTTTTATAACTTTTAACTACCGTAGGAGGAGCCAGGAAGTTGTTTCATTAATAAGCCTAGTTAATCCACCTTATCTTGTTGGACCTGTGATGATAAACACAAATATTCTCTTCATGATCTTTATGCAGCCCTTGGTGTAGGATGACCATGGTAGAGGGCCAGTTGGCTCTTCTTACAAACTCACCCATACCATACCACCTGTTTAGTGGCATCATTTCTCAGTTTCTTTTATTTATTTGAGAGAGAGAGAATATGAGTGGTGGGAAGTGGGAAAGGCAGAGAGAGAGAGAAGCAGACTCTGCTGAGCAGGGAGCCCAATACAGGGCTTGATCTCAGGACTGGAGATCATGACCTGAGCCGAACGAAGGCAGATGCTTAATTGACTGAGTCACCTAGACATCCCCATTTCTTAGTTTCAAAAGAAGTTTTTGTTTGTTTGTTTGTTTTTTTAAATTGGAAGAATATTTGAAATACTGATCTCTAAGTTATTCTTTTATTTTGACTGAATTTGCAGCAGATCCTAAGAAGTTATGTGTGAGATTTTTTGACTTTTGGCATCTTTCAGTGCTCTTAGGATACTGCCTTCTTGTTAGGTAGTTCAGATCAAAGTTAACACAGCCCCAGAGAACAAAGCCTTGTGTTAATGGATGAAGAACTAGGGTTCTAATTGTGGTTTCCTCTTAAACTTGAAATTTTTATAAAATCATGTTTGTTCTTCAGTCATAGTTTTTTTTTTTCCACCCATGAAATGTGAGTGCCCAGAATGCCAGCCAGTTATTTTGGATACATTAGAAGATGAACTCTGTATAATCCAGAAAATTGTGGGTTAGTTTTGTTCACTGCGCTTGGAACAATGCTTGGCACATATTAAGCCCTCATATTTTTTTCCATTTAATTTTTTTTTTTTTTAAAGATTTTATTTATTTGACAGAGATCACAAGTAGGCAGAGAGACAGGCAGAGAGAGAGGGAAGCAGGCTCCCTGCTCAGCAGAGAGCCCGACGCAGGGCTCGATCCCAGGACCCTGGGATCATGACCTGAGCTGAAGGCAGAGGCTTTAACCCACTGAGCCACCCAGGCGCCCCTCCATTTAATTTTTTTGAACAGCTAATGCAGTCGTGCTTCAAAGTATATATAAAGGTTTCAAATCTTTTCACCTGTCCCATCTCCGTAGTTTTTTTACCCACCCTAATAACCACTGTTTCTACATTTTTTCTCTTTGCTGAATTCTTTATGCAAATACAAATAAAAATAGTACAAACTATATATATTTCTGTGCCTTGCATTTTTCACCTAAAATGTCTTAGATTTGTCTATAGAGAGCTTCTCTGATTTTTCAGCGCTTCCCTAATTTATTTTTCTGCACAGTTCTGCAATAAGTAGGTGTCCCGTGATTTATTTAATTGGCTTCTCTTGGTAGGCATTTAAGTTGTCCTAGTCTTGCTCTGCACACAGGACTGCTTTGAATAACTTCATAAGTACGTTATTTTGTATGAGTGCTAGTATAGCTGTGGGGTAAATTTCCAGGAGGTGGAAATAGCAAAGGATGCGTACTTCTAGTTTTCATAGATATTGCAAAAATTTTTTTTATTTGCATTCCCACTTATTAGGTATGAGTGCCTTTTCTCCCATGGGCTCACCAACAGACTGTGCAATCAAACTTTTGAATTTTTGCCAATCTGATAGGTGAAAAATAGTTTTATAGTATAGTTTAAGTTTGTATTTCTTCTTTTATGAGTGAGGTTGAGGTACTAAAAAAGCATTTGTTAAATGAATGGAATGCTGCATAACAGCCAAAACATGCTGTGCAATGTCTGATTGCTTTGTTTTTCTAGGTCTGACTTAGCCTGGATAGAGAGGCATTTGTATCTAATGGGCCCTTTCATGTAGAAATAGGTCTTGAGTGGTATCTTTTTAAAAATTTACTTGTCAAATAATTTTGCTTAAAGTGAATTAATAAAAATTACTAGAACTGTGTTAATAAAAATTATAGTTCACAAAGTTCACAAAGTGTTTTTATTTTATTTTTTTATTTTTATTTATTTATTTATTTATTTTTTAAAGATTTATTTATTTATTTGACAGACAGAGATCACAAGTAGGCAGAGAGGCAGACAGAGAGAGAGGAGGAAGCAGGCTCCCTGCCGAGCAGAGAGCCCGATGCGGGGCTCGATCCCAGGACCCCGGGATCATGACCTGAGCCGAAAGCAGAGGCTTTAACCCACTGAGCCACCCAGGCGCCCCACAAAGTGTTTTTAATTCACTATTTTATTTGAGCCTCACAATAACACTGTTATTTTCCATTTGTCATTATCCTTTGAAAGGTAAGCTATGTGACCCAAAAGGTTAACTGACTTGTTCAGAGTGAATATCATATGGGGACTGGAATTATTTTTTGACTCTAAATTCTCCCACATTCACTATTAAATTCTCCTATGTTCACTGTTAAATCACTATTGTATCATGCTGCTAATTTTATTGACAATATTTTAGATGTAACAGAATGGTAGACAGTGTACGCCCATTTAGCATGTTAGAAATTACCTCAGACTCCCATGATTTCTTCTGGGCTTTTTTGTGGACCTCTTTCCATTTAAATTATCAGGTCTATTTTGAAGGTCTCATGGAGAAAGCAGATTGTTTAGTTTCATTTA
The DNA here is from genome assembly GCF_030435805.1 of Mustela lutreola. Lineage (NCBI taxonomy): Eukaryota > Metazoa > Chordata > Mammalia > Carnivora > Mustelidae > Mustela > Mustela lutreola. The sequence goes on along the minus strand of NC_081290.1, from coordinate 229,746,056 downwards.
CACATACATTCAGTCAGCAAAATTTTGGAAGAAATAATAATACTAGTCATCTTCTTAGAGTTGCAGATACATATTTTGGGAACTGTTTAATTTAGACACTTTGCAGATTAAACTGAGGAATTCTTTCTTTCTAAAGAAAAGAAAAATATCTTTTTTTCCATTGATTTTAAAGTAATACATGCTTGCAAAAAATTCAAACAATACAAAATTTTTTTGTGTGTTAAGTGAAACTACTTTGAAATAAAAAATGATTTTTTTATTCCTTTTAGGTCTTTTCCCCCTAAAAATAAACATGGTACATATTAAATAGAATATACACATGCATGTGCCTGTGTGCACGCACACACGCACACATACATATACCTACACACAAACATCTTTATAGTTAATTTATGGTTGGAATAACTGGTTAATCATTTGGGAAGAAATGAAAAGAATAATACTTAGGGTTGCCAGTGTTGGGAAGACAGGTATTTTCATAAGTGGGCTTGTAAAGTGGTACAACACGTTTATAGACTATGGCAGTATCTACCAAATTCAAATTGTATTTTTCCTTTTATCTTGCATTCTCCTTCTAAATGTTTATCTTATATATCTCTGAATGATTATTTATAATATTACTTGAAATATTTAAATATTAGCAGTAACCTAAATGTCCATCAGAGGGTCCTTTTAAAAATAATTAGAATTATCTCTTCTTATTTCAAATAATTTTGTCAAACAGAAAAATTGGATACTGCCAAGCAGAAAATAAAAGTTAGCAGCCTATTCCTATCACCTAAGGTAAACATTATTGACATAACTATAAAAATTTGGATCCTGTTGTGAATTCTTATAACCTGTCTTTTTTTAAAACTTAATACGTTTATCGTATTATTTTACGTTATTATTATTTTATGTTTATTTTATCTTTCCATAAAATAAAATAATTATCCATACATATATATGTATATATATGTATATACATACATATATATATATACATATATATATATATTAGGAAAGACAAATATAGAGTAATATAGATATTATGTTTATCAAGAATTGCTTTAATCTAAAGATCTTACCTGTAAGAGTTTTACATTTAGGCCTACTGTTCATTTATTGCCTGACTCTTCCTTAGCTTTAGTTTTTAGTAAACTTTGACATGTTTCACTCTTTTTGAGTTTCATCTATACTATTACATACTTAATATATATTTTTAAGTTCATTATTTTAAAAAGTTTTTAGAGATTTATTCATTTGAGAGAGAGCGGAATGGTGCACGTGGTCACGTATACATGCAAAGGGGGGAGCAGAGGGAAAGAATCCCAAGCGGACTCCCTGCTGAGCACGGAGCCCAACTTGGGGACCCATCTCATGACCCTGAGATCATGACCTGAGCTGAAACCAGGTGCTGAGTGCTGAACTGACTGAACCACCCATCATTATTTTTAAACTTAGTAAGATAACTCAGTAAATTAAGTACAATAACTCATTCAATTAAAAAGTATTTATTGTTTACTCCATGTCAGGAATGGTTTTACATGCTGAGGACATAGCAGATGTATCAAACAAATGCTTCTGTCCTTTCAGACCTTACAGTTAGGGGTTGAGGAATATATGGGACATAAATTTAAATATAGAAGGAAAAAAATAAAGTGTGTCTGTGTGTATCACCTAAGATCATGTCAAGTACCAGTGGTCCATGTATCACACCTGGGAAATTTGTCTTATAGCAACACAAAGATATGAAGGTCCTTGTAGACTCTGCAGAGACAGAGCATCATGATGGTGACTTCAGCAGGTTCAGAAGAGGCAGTGTTTGTTTGCATCGCTGCCATATTTCTCTCTTTTGATTGTGCCTCTAGGTTCATAATGTTTATAGTACACATGAAGGTCTGTAGAATCGTGAGATTTTAATGCTTACAGAGCGTATGGAATCGGTTTTTGTAGAGTGGTTGTAAGGTAGGAGAGAAGAAAGTCTAAATTTTTAAGGGATTAAATTAGAATCTGGGGTAAAATTTGCTAAATTAAATTTTAACAGTTTTGGTCTTTATGAAAATTTTTCCTTTATGACCCTTTTATTTAATTTTTATTTAATTTATTTATTTTTATTTATTTATTTTTTTACAGCTAAAGGTATAGAGAAAATAGTTCCTTTGAAAATGTTTTAAATGTTTTACTGGAACATATGTTAAAAAATTTATAGGATTAAGAGTTAATGAGCTTATTTTCTTTCATATCACTTATTTTTTTTTCTTCTTTTCCAGAATTTTATAGGAGTGAAGTGATTAAGAATTCCTTGGTAAGTTTGCTTTCTGACAGGTACACTTGACTAAACCTATAACTCCTGTTTCAGAAAATGCTAAGACATAAGTTCAAGTTCAGTTCTGCTATTTATTATGATACTTCTACAGTTAAATCTTCTGCTTAGTTATTGCTTAAATTTTCATTGATGTGTTCATTGTTGTATCTCTCATCCTTAGAACATGCCTGGCACATAGTAGGTGCTTGATAAATATTTGCTGAATGAGCTGATATTTTCTCTATTAAAAACTTCAGTTTTTTTTTATTCATATTCTATAATTCTGTTAGGTTTTTTTTGATTATCTGGTTTATGGAACATAATAAATGATGTCTTTGTTTAGATAAAATTCTTAAGAATTGTATGTCTAGGGCCATTGCATAGGCTCTTCCTACTTATTTTTTGGTGGTGGAATTGCTAAGGTAGAAATTTGGAAGTGTCCTACTTTTGATAATGTACACATGAGATATTTGCACAAATGGCTTAGTTTATTGAGCCATGTTGACAAAAAAAGGACTTTATGAGAATTATAATATCTTCTTCGTGGTCAAGACTGCTGGATTTGGCCTCTGTCCACTTTTTCAACCTCATTTCTCAGTAGTTTTCCTTACTCATTGTGCTCTAGGCATACCTCATTTTTTTGGTGCTTCAAACATGCTGAGCTCCTCTCCCTTTCTTATATCTAGAACACTTGTTTCCCCAGCTCTTTGTTTGCTAAAGATATCTTTGAGGTCTCAAGTTATAGGACTTTGGTTTGGTCTTCTATGACTGTTTGATTAAGAGTGGTTCCCTTTCTCCTAGTCACTCTTTTTTATGTCACCTGTTTTATTTTCTTTAGAGCATTCATCACTCTTGGAAACTTCTGTTTATTGATTTCTTTATGTTGATTACATGTCTCCCACCTACTAGAACACAAGTTTCATGAGGGCAGGGACCTTGCGTAGAGTCTAGAATAGTATCGGTGCTCAGTAAATACTTGTTAGATGAATAAATGGATATCAGTTATGTTTTATGTTTACAGAATCCATTTATATACGGGTTCCATTTTGATCCTTATAACAACCTGTAAGGAGATGAGGTAGGTCTTAAGGAACTTACATCCAGAGAGGCCCAACAACTTTTGTAGTCACATAACTATAGGACTGGATCCTAAGTTCAGACCTCTCTCTTCAGGTCTCTGTTACTCTTGCCTCTTTATCAAGCTGCCTTCTCAATGTCTCTAAAATAAAATAATAAATTTGGATCCAGGGCCAGACAGTTTCCTTGAGCCTGTTTCTGAGGAGCTCCAATCACCAGTGCAGCTCTTGTTCTGCATATAGTAAATGACATGAAATGACTAGCGCTATGCCTGACACATAGTAGCTCTTGAGTCAATATTAGTTTCTCTTTGTCCCCTGGCTCAGGTGAAAATGTAAGTATTCTATACACCAGGGAAAGCTGGGGAAGAGTGGGTAGTTGCAGGGGCAGGTAGAATAGAATTTCACCTTGATTTATTCTACCCTCCTTTGGGTAGTCAAAAGTCTATTGGAAATGGTTTTACACCATCCCATTGCTTTTTCTCTGGATTTGGGTCATAGTGGATCCTGTGCTAATAGTGCTACGTTAGTATATTGTTCTACATTATTGTATTTACTTGGTATTCACTTGCCTTTCAAGTTCATATTTCTAAAACCATCTCGTTGAATGTTAACTCTTCAGCCCTTCTGGCTCCCATCTTCTGTTGCTTCTGAGATGTCCATGAGGTTGTGATACCTTCATGCCTGGTGTACTTAGGTTGAATAAATGTTTTATAAAAATACTGTAGAATGGATTTCAGACAATGGAGATATTTGGACAAAAGACTTGCAAGGTCCTTTCCGGTTACAGTTTGTCCTGTTGTTGTTTCCTGGGGATCCCACTTTGAGCATTTGCGTCCATTGTGGTTTTTGATGAATGGTTTCCTCTCACAAAGTAGATGACAGCTTTTGGAGGTCAAGAGACTGCTTGAATATCTTTATGTACTCTGGCTCCCCGTGTACTCCTTGGGAGTTGTTGGATAAATGTTGATTGGTTATGTTGCCTTTTAAGGATATTCTTTGAGGTTATGATATTTCTGGTAAGGATTGTCTTTCCTATCTTTTATAGCTTAATATAGGTTTGATAGACTGTAGTTCGTATGTTCTTTTCTTTTGGAAAGGACTCTTCCTTACTTGTTTTTTTTTTTTTTTTTTTTTTTTTTTTTTTTTTGTTAAATAACTGTGACTGATTCAGATTAATGGGCATTGAGCACCACAGGAGTCAACAACTCTCCAGAATATGCTGGAGATGGCACACTGTTATCTCCCTTGCTGTTTCTGAAGAACCACAGATGAGCAAAGTTTGTAGGGCTTTTTCCCTGCTTAGGAGCTGGTGATTTGTAAGCTGTTGTGATATCTGCTGAATAGGGTTAGTGATTTAAATGCTTTTATTCCTCCTGATTGCCCTTTGTTCTTGGCACATAGAAGGTGCTCAGCCAATGTTTCTTAGTGAATGGATTCCTCCATAAATGTGTTTATTGACTGACTTCTAAGTAATATCCTGAACCCCCAATCCTCAATTAGCTATTAAAGATTAGGTAAAGTAATACTTCATTGATTTTTAGCTGAAGCTGTGGGTGAATTTTCACCCTGGTGAACTAAGCTGGACTCTAGTGAGCTTGTATTCTTTTTTTACTCCTTTAACTTCAAGGCTTCAACTGTTTTTCCTAGGTTTGTATTTTTAGCTTGGTCCCCAGTCCAGGGTGGCTGCTTTTGCCATTGTGATGTCAAAGGAAACATGGAAAATGGACATGAGTTAAAAAGAAAGTTTTCACCCAAAGATTAAATTGACCTTATGTGCATATTCCTTGGGTCTTTCTAACTCTTGGCTACTGCAGATCACTGCCGTGGTGCTGTTGGTTCGTGCCTTGCCTGGTACATTTGCAACTAGCCATGTGTGGTGCCTAAAATGTGGTTCAGTAATACTGGAGAACTAAATTTTTAATTTTATTTAATTCTAATATAAATAGCCACAAGTGGCTAATGGATATGGTATTGGATAGCATGGTTCTGTATACTTCTGAAGAGCTTCCTTACAATCTGACATTAGCAGGAAGAGGTTTCCCTTTTTCTGTGCTTTGAGAAAACAAAACTTTGGGGGCACCTGGGTGGCACAGTCGGTTCAGGGACTGACTGGCTCTTGATTTCAGTTCAGGTTGTGGGATCGAGTCCTGTGTGGAATTTTGTACTCAGTGTGGAGTCCGCCTGAGATTCTCTCTCCACCCCGTCTCTGCCTCTGCCCTGCCCCTACTCCCTCTCTCTAAGTAAATAAAAATCTTTAAAAAACAAAAGAACAAAGGACCTTGTCCTTATACTACTGATACCATTCTAAAGTGGTGTGATAGCTGTTCCTTTGGTTGTCTTAGCTTCTTTAATATATATGATAAACCTTACAAAGGGAGGGACCTGTATATGTATCTTCATAACCTCCAGAGTCATTGTGATGGCTTGTATTTGGCAAACAAGTAAGACAAGAAAAATAGCCTAAGCCAAGTTAGATCTAAAAGTCACCATTATTTTATGTTCACCGAGAAAAACAAACACTTGTAATTAAATTGAAACACAGGACCTTCGTAATAGTCCTGAATGAGTCGTGATTTGATCTTCCTAGCCTCTTGTTACTTTGATATTTCTTTTACCCATTCCAAGGTATTTATTTAGCAGTCTTTCCTTCCTTTAGGTATACTGCTCGACCTGTGTTGGGAATCTTTTGTATCTCAGTAACAGAACGTAAATACGCTTTCTCAATCTGCGAATTTCATTAAGTCTTAAAGAAAAGGATGGATTAGGGTTTTTTTCTTCATTCACAAATATTGCTTCTCTAATACCAAATTCATGTCTTCTTGTTTTATGTCTGTGCCCTTTGCCTATATAAAACTTAATACTTTTTTTTTTTTAAAGATTTTATTTATTTATTTGACAGAGATCACAAGTGGGCAGAGAGGCAGGCAGAGAGAGGAGGAAGCAGGCTCCCTGCTGAGCAGAGAGCCCGATGTGGGGCTCAATCCCAGGACCGTGGGATCATGACCTGAGCTGAAGGCAGAGGCTTTAACCCACTGAGCCACCCAGGCACCCCAACTTAATACTTTTTTTTTTGAAAGTTTAACATACATAAAGAAGAGATTACAGTTTTAAATATACAACTTGATGAATTTTCTGAAATTGAATATACTGGTATAACCAGCTTCCAGGTCAATAAGTAGAGTATTTTTAATGACTCTGAAGGCCCCTCAGGCCTTCTTCAGTTACTGCTGCTGTCCTGACTTAACATCATAAATTAATTTTATCGACTTCTAAGCTATACAGAAATAAAATCATACAGTATGTACTCCTTTGTATCTGATTTGCACTTTATATTGAAAGAGTCTCAACTGTGTATTTTAAGAGTCATTCAGATTGTGGGTATATTTGTAGTTTGTTTGTTCTGTAATACTGCATTGTATGAATGTACCAGAATTTATCCATTCTTCTGTTGAGGGCATTTGGTTAGTTTCTAGTTTTTGAGTTAATATGAATAGTGCTGCTGTGACCATTCTCATGTGTATCTCTTGTTGACCCTCTGTGTACATTTCTGTTAATGTGATACATATCTAGGAGTGGACCTTTAGGGAGTATTCATAGGATCCACTTTAGTATTTATTACCAAATAGCTTTTCCAAATTTTTCTTTCATTTACACTCTTGCTAGCAGTGTTTTGAGAGTACTGGGTTACTCTATGTTGTTCTGTATTTTTAACCTTTTGAATTTAAAAATCTGATAGATATTATATACAGGGCTTTTTGTTTGTTTCAGTTTAAACCCAGAGAGATACTTTAAATGGCATTAAAGTCAGCACAGGCAAACAGGGTTCAGCTTGCCTAATTTAAGAGTTTAAGAACAGTTATTTATAAGGTTGTGCATGTAGAGACAGTGCCATCTAGTGACTGCCACCTGGCGGTCAAAAATAGTAGAACCTTATTGATCTTAATGTTTCTAAAATTAAAATTCATCCTCAATATTGAGGAAAGGGCATGTTAGAATTAATGATAAATAGACTATGTTAGATGGTATTAAAATAATGGCATAAAATAAAGCAGAATAGGAAAGTATCTGGCAGTGCTGGTTTCTGGTTTCCTTTGGTAGTCACATAGACAAAATGTCACATAGATGAAATCATTTGAATAGATACCTGAAGTAAGTGAGGGAGAAGCTATGTACCTGTGTGGGGCAAGACTGTTACAAGTCAGGAAGCAGGAAGGTTACAAAGGCAGGAGTGTTTTTGAGGTCTTTAAGAACTGGCTAAGAAGCTAGTCTGGCTGGGGTTGGGTGGGGCGAGCAGAAGTGGTTTGAGGCAAAGTATGACAACATACTAGGCAAGTATGACAACAGGGGCAGAGGAATTGAGGGTCAGGGCAGCAAGGGAAATGACCTGGAGAGATGGGAGGTGATGGTCAAGAGCTGGTCAGCCTGAGAGAGATTTGGACAGGGATATATATATATATATATATATATATATATATATATATATATATATAGTTACAGGCCACACAAAGTTAGGGGTAGACAAAGACACTGTCTGGTAGACAAAGACATTGGATGTATTCATTTTTCTGTTTTCTAATGTCCCTAGCGCAGTGCTTCACCCAGAGAAGTCCAATAAATGCCTATTGCATTGAGTAACCGAAGAATCCAGCTTCTGCAGGCTGGAAAGTGGAGATGTGTCTCCAAGTTACAAGTCAGAGCTCTGGTTTCTACTCAGATATATTTAACATAGAACAATTAACTGTCAGTGTACAATTCAGCTTTAAAGTTCTCTGGCTTCAGGTAGCCATATTCTCTAAATGATTTGTTAACTTTTGGATTTTGTTATTGTTGTTCAAGAGGAGATTAGATTGAAGGGTCATTGGTTAATAACCAAAATGATTGAAGCAGTAAGAATGGAAGTAACTAAATTCTCTAAAGTTGATTTTGTATATTCACAGAAGTACAGATGAATTAGGTAATGAAACCATATGTACCCATCTTCAACAATTACAAAGTTGATCATTAGATACTTTTACAAAGAGGGAGTTTTTAAACTTCTATTACAAAATTAAAATCTCATAGTGGGAATAAGAGCAGTGGTAGTTTGTGTGTGTGTTGAAATTTGTACATGTGTGTTTCTTTAATAAATAAGAGGTATCAATTACAGAGTTACTCACCTTTGATACTAGTCGTGTGTTGGATGCATGATGTACATTGGTACTTATCCTGATACCCGTGCTATAAGGTAAGAAATATGCCTGTTCGATAGGTAGGGAAACTGATGTTCAGACAGGCTGAGAAGCTTGCTTTAGGTCCCTAGGGCAATAGTGACATTGGAAAGCCCTGCTCTTCTACAGCTTTATGCTGCCTGCCTTACTTCACATTTCCTTTAGCTTTCTTCCTTCAACTGAGTCAGTGTCTGCTGGAGGTCGAGTAGAGGTCAGTAATGGCCCTTGTGATTGAATAAGCAAAGGTCTAGAGCAAGTTTTATTTTTTAAAATTTGTTTGACAAAGAGAGAAATCACAAGTAGGCAGAGAGGCAGACAGAGAGAAAGGGAGAAGCAGGCTCCCTGCTGAGCAGAGAGTCCGATGTGGGTCTTGATCCCAGGACCCTAAGATCATGACCTGAGCCAAAGGCAGAGGCTTTAACCCAGTGAGCCACCCAGGCATCCCAGGAAAACTGCAAGAGCAAGTATTTTTAGGGACAACAGGTGATATAATTATCAGAATCATAAGCTTCGTTTGGAATTTTGACTTCCTGAGCTGTGTTTAAATCTTTGGGAAAAAAAAACTGACCCGATGGTGTACTTTTTATCAGTTACTGGCCTGCGTGATTGTTAAAGTTTATGTTTCTCTTGATTGTAACCAAATAAATTAACATTTCATCTCTATGGGTATGCATGAGTGGAGAGTTGTCTCCTCTTAATTATGCCAGATTATGTTACCCTGTATTAAACTGCACCATCTTTGGGGTTTTCTAACTTCTCTCTGGTCAACTACATGATATGGAGGGAGACTAAGATAATTGACACATACAGTTAAAGTACCAGGGAAGAACAGGGTTCTTTGAAAACACATCGGAGTATTATTTATCTCATTTTAAGAGAGGGTGGCTAGGAAAGGTTTCTAGCTGAAGCTTATTTCTAAGTTGAGATGTGAAGGATGAGTAGAGGTGAATTAGACAGGGAAAAAGAGTTTATTGGGCTGAGAAGTAACTACTGCTTTATAGCGTCAGCATGCAATTCCCTAGAGTTATCTTGTATGTTTAGAGAAATTTTTATGACTTCTTAAGTTGTGTTTCTTATGGCCATACATTTGTTACTGGGTGATAAGAACAGTGATAGTTTATGTTTTGAAATTTCTTTTGTACAAGTGTGTTTCTTTAATAAAAAAAAAAAAACAGTCATTGAGCAGCATTACGGAGAAGTTGCTCTGGCTAAATAATGAGTTTACATTCTTCTGTGGGTGAGTGGGCAGTGAACTTTTCAGAGCCATAAATATCCTGATATTCTGCAGCTGTACCACAGTGAATATGCTATAGGTCCCTAGATCATCTAGTACTTGGATAATTTGTTCCATCTATGAAACAGGCTAACCTGTGTAGGTTAAATATAAATATAAATCATCTGGGTCTTTACAGTAACATTATTGGTCAATAAAGTCTTTCAGTGTGTCTGAATGTACCAACTCAGGAATTACGGCTCTTTGGCGGCTATGTCATGAAAGTATAAAGGAAGGTCATTGTAATGAGAAGACTGACAATAGCTGTGCTGTATTAATGTTGTATTGGCTTAGAAAAGAAACCCATGTCATCTATTCAACAGTATGAAGTAACTTCAGAACACCACTCTCACTTTCAAAGGCTTTTTTTTTTTTTTTTTTTAAGATATTATTTATTTATTTGACACAGAAAGAGAGATCATAAGCAGGCAGAGAGAGAGGGGAAGCAGGTTCCCTGCCAAGCAAAGAGCCTGATTCGGGGCTTGATCCCAGGACCCTGAGATCATGACCTGAGCCAAAGGCAGAGGCTTAACCCACTGAGCCACCCAGGCGCCCTCAATGGCTTTTAATTTATTTTAGAATGAAGTATTTATGAATATTTAATACAGCTGCCCCCCCCCCCCCACCCCCAAGTCCTTCCTCTCCCTGTTCAGATATATTCACCAAGTCTTTACCTTTTTTCACTTTGGGGAGGGGTGGTTATTTCATGGTTTTTCTGGTGGTTTATTACTCTGAGAGTGAGAATTTGAAATTATACTGTGTCATAATCTAGGGCACATGTACTTTTGTTGAGAGGTGATCTTACACATAGAGTAAATAGCTACCTTTTTAGGTGGTATAATTTGAAGGTCAGGAGGTCCTCTAACACCTTTAAACTTTAGACTTTTAGGCCTAAATTTACATCATGAAGAGATACCTTTATTTGATTTATTGCTTCAGCCTCCTCCTTTTAAGATGCTGTATTTTTTTCTGCTATTGGGTCTTTAAAGAATATAGTTTCATTACTTTTCATTGATATAGAACACACGTTGCAGTAAAGGGTAAAAATAATAGCCTGATGACTTTTCAAAGGGAGAAGTTCAGAAAGTAGAACATTATCGGCATCCCTTTGTTCTTTCTCTAGTCACTCCCTGCTCCCAAGGAGAACTACTGTCTTGACTTGAAGCAAGACATACTAACCGTTGGTTAGTCTTGCTTGTTTTTGAGTCTCTCTCTGGCATGTTCTCTCCTGCTTAGCATTACGTGTGTGAGATTCATCCATGTTGTTGCATGCCGTAGTTCATTCTAATGCCATGTCCTTCGGTGCACATGTATATGCATTTCACTGCTGTTGGGTGGATACCTGGGAGAGGAGTCAAGTGCTAGGTCATAGGTGACTTTCAGCTTTAGTGGATACTTCCAAATAGTTTTTTGAAATGGTTATACCAGTTACAGCCCCAGCAGCAGTGTGAGGTTTTAGTTGCTCTGCATCCTTCTCCAAACTTGGTATTACCTGTTTTTAAAATTTTAGCAGTTCTGGTTGCATAGTGATATTGTACTATGTTTTTAATTTACATTTCCTCATACAGTATTCTGATTGAGTAACTTTTCAGGTTTTATGCTTTTACTGGCCATTTGGATACTGTTTTTTCGTTTGTCTTTTTTAAAAAGATTTTAATTATTTATTTGAGAGAGAGACAGAGAGATCACAAGCAGGGGGAAAAGGACAAGCAAACTCCCCACTGAGCAGGGAGCCTGACATGGGGCTTAATCACAGGACCCTGAGATCATGACCTGAGCTGAAGTCAGAGCTTAACTGACTGAGCCATCCAGGTGCCTTCTTTTTTTTTTTTTTTTGGTATAAAGTTCATGTTCTGGAAAAATATGCCAATTAATACCAATTAGGAATAAACAAATTGTATGCAATGACTTGACACTTTCTAAGTTTATAGGATATATTTGATCTAAATTGATAATTTAAGTAGTTCTGTTTTCATGCTTCTTGTTTTTGACTATTTGAGGATTCCAATTAGGTGAGATATTATCATTTGAATATTTCATATCTCCTTCCCCTTCCCTATCCTATTTAGGGGACATTATTTACTTTTCTCATTGACTCAAGCCTATCAGGAGTGACATCAGATCTTATATCCTTCAGGGGCTTCCTAAGACATAAAGCCTGATTGCTTTATGCTAAACAGTCCCCAGCAGCATGGGCTACCTCTATTCAGAAGTTATCTGATGTTGTCACTATCTTTTTTTAAAATTGCTTTTCATCGTTATCATGTCTTTAAAGTCAGATATATAGACTTTGACCTCTTGCTCTAGATATAACCAGATGTATGACCTTAGGCAAGTTATTTAATGGTATATAGTATTAATTTCTCCTTTGAAAAATTGGGATGAAGCTGTGGACTCACAGGTCTCCAAGTTTTGTCAAGATTAAGTATAGCTTATCTGGAATGAATACTTCTTTCTTGTATTAGTAATATTCTAGCCTTTGCTGTCATGTGTAATTACTTATTTGTGTCTCAACCCTGCTCAGGGGTATAGTATGGTAATAGGGCAGTAAGAGCAAGTTTGAATCATGTGAAGTTCCTTTTGCCCAGAGAATGGGGCACAGGTAGAGGGCAAAATTCTTTCTTTTTCTTTCTGCCTCTGGCTGTGGGCTCTAAAACAAGGAAATTGTTGACAATCTCATAAGGCCCTTTTATTCTAAATTCTGTCTTCTGTGCTTTGGTGGGGAGAAAAAAACCCAAGAACCGAACAACACGAGAGGAATGTTAGAGACCTAGGTTTAAATTCTGGAGCTGTGTTTACTAGGAGACCTTAGACAAGACCCTTAGTTATTGTGTTTCATTGATTTTTTTTTTAAATTTTTAAATTATTTTTTAAAAAAGATTTTTATTTATTTATTTGATAAACAGAGAGAGATCACAAGTAGGCAGAGAGGCAGGCAGAGAGAGAGGGGGAAGCAGGCTCCCCGCTGAGCAGAGAGCCCGATGTGGGGCTCGATCCCAGGACCCTGAGATCATGACCTGAGCTGAAGGCAGACGCTTAAACCACTGAGCCACCCAGGCGCCCCTGTTTCATTGATTCTAAGATGCACATTTTTTTCACAGTTTAACACCCCTGAAATCTGGATGCATCTTAAAATCATTTGATGTCATGAAATCTCCTTAACATTTTGACTTTTCAGAATGTTTCAGCTATCTGAATGATTGTCTCTCTCTTTTTAAAGATTTTTAAACAAGATTTTATTTGAGAGAGAGAAAGTGAAAGAGGGTGAGCACATGAGCAGGGGAGGGGTTGAGGGAGAGGGAGAAACAGATTCCCTGCTGAGCAGGGAGCCTGTGTGGGACTCCATCCCAGGACTCTGGGATCATGACCTGAGCTGAAGGCAGATGCTTAACCTGCTGAGCCGCCCAGAGGCCCCCTGAATGATTCTCTTAATGAACAATAAAATTATTTCATATAATAAAGTTGACCTTGTCATTCTTAACTCTAAAACCTTCCCATGGATCCTCCACATCTTGTTCAAAGTACTCCTCGGCAATGCATAAAGGATGCTTCAGGTGGGTTTTTGTTTTGTTTTTGTTTTAATTTAAATTGTAAGATGATCTCTATACCCAATGTGGGGCTCAAACTCAACGACCCTGGGATCAAGAGTCTGGTAGACTGACTAAACCAGCCAGCGCCCCTAGATATCCTTCAGTGTAGCCTCTTGTTTATCTCGAGCCTTGTGTCCTGTTGCTCTTATGTTGCATGTTCCAGGAGTTGTCTTAGCTCCCTGACCATACCTTGCTATGTCACACTGCTGAGCCCTTATGAATTGTGTTCCTTCTGCCTGAAATTTCTTATTTTAACCTAAGGAAATCCTGTTTGTCCTTTAAAAGCCAAGTTTCACAGCCTCTGTGGTGATGTCTTTCCCCTGTTTGTTTGAGGTTTAATTCCCTTCTGTGCATAATATTGTTACTGAACTTTTCATGAAATAATGTAATTATTTAAATACAGGTTTGAATCTAACAATTTGGAGGTATTTTGAGGGCACTGTGTATGTGTTGCTTCTTAATAATTGTCTTAAGTATTGAATAAATGTATTACCATATGAAGCCATATTAGTAAGAAATTAGAATATATCCTCCTTCTAATAGCTATAGTAAATAAGCAGCAAAATTCAGAAGTACTGGTCATTCTGAGCAGCAGCGTGCAGCATGGGCTTCCCTCCCAGGTCAGGGCCTGCCGCTGCCCTGGAGAAGCCTGGAGAACAGGCAGAGCTGTGAGGGGACTGACTCACTGAGATGGCTGAGGGATATATTTCTGCTGGCTTTGGCTGGAGAACCCTTTCCTGGCCTTGTTGGGATGGAGAATTCGGAGCCCTCCTAGGGTTGTTGTTATCTGTTGAGCCCCTACTTATGTGTCTGGGGCTTTGGGGTCTTGTTCTGTGAGGAAGATTTAGTAGCTCATTTTACAGGGGAGGAAGCAGACTCAGAGGGCCTAGCTCATCACACAAACATGACCTTGATTGATTGGTTGGTTTGGTTTGGGTTTTGTGGGTTTTCAGACTTTTTGGGCCGCACGTAGATCCTCCTAGTACCTCTTCTCCCTTCATTCACACTCTCTCTGGCTGACCTGGCTCGGGACGTGGTTGCTTCTTCCACCTTCCCCTCTCCTCTGGGCTCCAGATGGCCCCTTGACGTCTGCACTCACATGTCCTGAAGGCCTCTCACAGCTGGTGCGTTGCGGTGTGGACTCCCGGTTCTTTTGCCCACCCCGTCCCCGTGCTGCACTCCTTTGCCTCTGCCAGTCTTTCCCTGCACAGAAACTGGCACATCATCTGCCCATTGTTGGAGGCAGAGACCCAGAAGATGTTCTAGATTCCTCCCTCAGCTGGCTGCTCAGCTTTGCCCATCTCCTGTCACATCTCGTTCCAAAATACCTCCCACTTCCATGTCCCCTCTCTGTTCTCCGTCTCCCAGACCGTCAGCTGCAGGCACGGCTGCGCCAGCGTCTGGACCGATGTTCCTCCTCCTCTTCTTGGTTTCCTCTCTCGACAAATGGTTGTTGGGGGCACATGTACTTATAGGTATACCTCATTTTACTGCACTTTGCAGATAAGGTGTTTTTACAAATGAAATGTTTGCAGCAACCTGACTTTGAACAAGTCTGTTGGTGCCATTTTCCCAAAAATATTTGCTCACTTCCTGTCTCTGTGTCATGTTTTAGTGATTCTTGCAGTATTTCAGAATTTTCATTATGATTATACTTTATTTTAAAAGATTTTATGCATTTATTTGTCAGAGAGAGAGAGAGGGAGAAAGAGAGAAAGAGAGAGCACAAGCAGGGGGAGCGGCAGGCAGAGGGAGAAGCAGACACCCTGCTGAGCAGAGAGCTCAATATGGGACTTGATCCCAGGACCCTGGGATCATGAACTGAGCCAAAGGCAGGCACTTAACCTGCTCAACTACCCAGGTGTCCCATTGTGATTATACTTTTTATGGTGCTGTGACATTGCTATCACAATTGTTCTGGGCCACCATGCACTGCTCCTATAATGAGAGTGAATTTAATTGATAAATGTTGTGTGTGTTTTGACTCCTCCACCAACCAGCCATTCCCCCACCTCTCTCCCTGTCCTCAGGCCTCTCCCCTCTTCCCCTGAGATAGAACAATATTGAAATTAGGCCAGTTGATAGCCCTACAATAGCCTCTTAGACGTTCAATGAAAGAATCACATGCCTCTCTAAATCACAAGTTAGAAATGCTTAAGCTTAGTGAGGAGAGCATGTTTAAAACCAAGATATACTGAAAGCTAGGCCTCTTGCACCAAACAGCTAAGTTATGAATGTAAAGGAAAAGATCTGGAAGGAAGTTAAAAGTGCTACTCCAGTGAACCCACAATGATAAGAAAGCGGAACAGTCTTACTGCTGATGTGGAGAAAGTTTGAGAGGTCTGGATGGAAGATCAGTCTGGCTACAACTTTCCCTTAAAGCAAAGCCCTAACTCTCAGCGGAAGGCCCTAACTCTCAATTCTGTGAAGGGTAAGAGAGGGTGAGGAAGCTGTAGAAAAAGTTGAAGCTAGCAGAGGTTGGTTCATGAGGTTTAAGGAAAGAAGTGTGTCCGTGAGGGTTAAGTGCAAGGTGAAGCAGCAGGTGCTGATGTAGAATCTGCAGCAAGTCATCCAGAAGGCCTGGTGAAGGTGAGTAATAAGGTGGCTGCACTAAACAACAGATTTTCAGTGTAGATGAAACAGCCTTCTTACTTGAAAGGGTGCCTTCTAGGACTTTCACAGCTCGAGAAGTCAATGCCTGGCTTCAAAGCTTCAGAAGGACAGGCTGACTCTCTTGTCAGGGGCTAATGCTGCTCATGACTAAATTAAAGCCACTGTCATTTACCATTCTGAAAATCTTAGGACCCTTAAAGGTTGTGCTAAATCCACTCTGCCTGTGCTCCATAAATGAGGCAAGAAAGCCTGAATGGCAGCACATTTGTTTACAACATGATTCCATGAATATTTTAAGCCCACTGTTGAGATATGGTCAGAAGAGGATTCCCTTCAAGATATTACTCCTTGTGGAAAATGCACTTGGTTACCCAAGAGTTCTGATAGAGATGTACAATGCAATTACAGTTGTTTTTGTGCCTGCTGACACAGCATCCATTCTGTAGCCCATATGTATCCAGGAGTCATTTGAACTTTGTAGTCGTAAGAAGTACATTTTGTAAGGCTATAGCTGCTGTAGGTAGTGATTCCTCTGCTGAATCTGGGCAAAGTCAATTGAAAACCTTCCAGAAAGGATTCACCATTCTAGATGCCTTTAACAGCAATCATGATTTATGGGAGGAGGTCAAAATATCAATATTATAAGAGGAGTTTGGAAGAAGCTGATTATAATCCTAATATAGATGACTAATATAGATGACGGTGAGAGGTTCAAGACTTGAGCAGAGGGAGTAACTATAGACGGGGTGAAAAATAGCAAGAGAACTAGAATGAGAGGTGGAGTCTGAAGACATGACTGAGTTGCTGAAAACTCATGATAAAACTTGAATGGATGAGCAGTTACTTCTCATGGAGCAACGGAAGTGGCTTCTTGGGAAGGAATCTACTCCCGGTGAAGATTTTGTGAAGATGGTTGAAATGACAACAAAGGATTTAGAATATGACATAAACTTGGTTGATAAAAGCAGTGGTAGGTTTGAGAGGATTGATTATATATTTGAAAGAGGGTTTACTCTGGGTAAAATGCTCTCAGACAGCATTGCATGCTACAGAGAAATCATTCATGAAAGGAAGAGTCAGTCAATCAGTGCAACAGATTTGGTTGTTGTCTTATTTTAAGAAATTATCACAGCTGCCCCAGCCTTTAGCAGCCACCACCCTGATGAGTCAGTAGCCATCGACACTGGGCAGGACACTCCACCAGCACAAAGATTATGAATAGCTAAAAGCTCACATGATGGTTACATTTTTAAGCAATAAAGTATTTTTTAGTTGAGGTGTGTACGTTGTTCTTTTTTAGATATGATGCTGTTGTACATTTAATAGACTGTGGTATAGGGTAAACATAACTTTTTTTTTTTTTTAAAGATTTTATTTATTTATTTGACAAAGAGAGAGATCACAAGTAGGCAGAGAGGCAGACAGAGAGAGGGCGAAGCAGGCTCCCTGCTGAGCAGAGAGCCCAATGTGAGGCTCTATCCCAGGACCCTGGGATCATGACCCGAGCTGAGGGCAGAGCTTTAACCCACTGACTGAGCCACCCAGGCGCCCAATGTAAACATAACTTTTATATGCACTGAGAAACCAAAAGATTCATTTGATTTGCTTTAGTTCGGTACTTGCTTTATTGTGTGCTTTGGGACCAAAATTGCAATTGTTTCTTAGGTATGCTTATACCATTATCACCCCCATTGTGGTAGTTAGATGTCTTCCTGGTTTATTTAAGTCTGCAGTTTGATGTATTTTTTTAAGTCTTTTGGTTTTTAAAATCAAAATGATTTCTAATCTAATTGAAATAACTGTAAGCAAATTAGAATCTTCATGCTTTCTTTTCCATCAACAGAATCCAACATGGCGGAGTCTCGATTTTGGAATAATGCCTGACCGTCTTGATACGTCTGTGTCTTGTTTTGTGGTGAAGATATGGGGTGGAAAGGAGAACATCTACCAGCTTTTGATTGAATGGAAAGTCTATTTGGATGGGCTGAAGTACTTGGGTCAGCAGGTAATTTTTAGACTGTAGTTTTAAGTGTTTGTCTTCTCTAAGCCTACCTAACCTTTCTGTATATTGTTTAGATTTTACATTTCCTATTACAGAGAACCCTTATGATTATTTACTTAATTATAGAAATTCTGAGTCATGGCCAAGTTTAAAAATAATTTTTAATTGAAGAAACTTATGAAGAAGTACCCTGAGCTGTTATTTTAAGAGGATTTTTTTTTTTTTTTTTTTGTAGGAAAGAATATGCTTTCCCATAGCATTCTGCTGCTTCTGTTTTATTGCACTTGATCTTAGCCACAAGGCTGAGAAGCGATATTCTCTTTTATTGGATCTAAAATTTAACTTGCAAATATAGAACATACTATTAAATACTTCTCTTATGACCAGTAGAGTTGAATGAGTTTGGGAAGGAGAGGTACTATTTAGTTAGTTATTTTTTTATTTAAAATTTTTTTTTCTTTTTGAGAGGTATTACTGTTTATTAAACACAGGGCTGACAAATGCCTGGCTTGCATACTACTACCAAGCCCTATGAGTGAGGTAGCTATTGGATCGTAGCATTCCTCTAGCTGAGCTTCGAAGTCGCTCCATAATCCCTTTAAACACAGTGTTCTGGGATGCAGCTAGCAATGTATCAGAATTGCTGATATATGAAACCTATTTACCATCTCCAGACTAGGTTATTATACTTAATATTTTAGAGTATTCTTGTGAAGGTTGGTATTAGTGCCCTTATTTTCTAAATGGGAAAATTGAACCACAGGGAGTTTAAGTAACTGCTCAAGATCACACTGCTAGGTGGAGGAAGATTGAAATCTAGGCCTGGCCGACTTACAGATGCATGATTTGTGCTGTACCACTCTGATCTATACATGTGGTCCTTGGTAACCTACCTTGGAATAAATGCTGTGTATATTTGTGATACCTATTGGATACTGCTAAAGGTAACTCCAAAATGTTAGTCATATCTGTGAATATCCTTGATGTTTCTTAATATTTATTCAATATAGACTTTCTGATTTCTTTTATTTATTTATTTATTTATTTATTTATTTATTTATTTTATTGTTTTGAGAGAGAGAAAAAGCATGCACATGACTGGGGGTGGTGGAGAGAATCTTAAGAGAGAATCTTAAGCAGGCTCCATACCCAGTGTAGAGACTGACACAGGGCTCAATCTCATGACTCTGCGAAAATGACCTGAGCTGAAATCAGAGTCAGATGCTTAACCAGCTGAGACACCCAGACGCCCCTGCTTTATTTCTTTTAAAGAAACAATTTAATTCCACATATTTTTTTTCAGATTAAAAACAAAACTCCTCTGCCCTCATTTTGCTTACCATATACTTTATTTTGTGTCTTCCTATAGTGATCAGAATAATGCATGTAATAGATATTTTACTCCTCTGCCCTCATTTTGCTTATCATAGACTTTATTTTGTGTTTTCCTATAGTGATCAGAATAATGCATGTAATAGATATTTTACATAACTAAATTCTAACTGCTATAGATTCTTACTCTGTTTTTCTGTTTTTCCTTCTATTTTAGGACTGGTCTCAATGAAAATTTATAAAATCATGACTTTTGGCTTAGAGCCTCTCTCTTCTCTTTCAGCATGAGACATTTATTGCCTTTAGTCTGGCCAGCCAGACCCCTGCACTAAGATGTATACTTTTTCTGTCTTCCCACATAGCGTAGTTGGCTCTCTGTGGATAGACAATGGTATTGAGCTCTTCTCTTGTTTCTGAAAGTACTTACATTTCATGGAGGATGGTGCTTCTTAACATTAGAGTTGTATGGCTGTAGTCTGGCAGGGGGTTTTTGGCCAAAGAAGATGGACTTCATGCTTTTCAACTCACATATTCCTTGGGTAGTGATCTTCTTGAAGTACCCAACTGTGTTTATGTCGAACCTGCTCTAATTTGAGAGAGTCCGTTTTTGGGTGTCTTCTTAAAAAGCTGGTTAGTGGGTATAATGGAGAACAGAGAAAGAGAAAACATGTTTTTTATGCCAGTTAGAAACTTATTGCAGAAAGGCAAAACTCACCTACAAAATAGATACAATAAGTAACATACTACTAAGAAATCAGATAAAATAAAATTATATATTTTCAGAGGAAAACAAGACTAAGATGTATCAGGAGAACAGCCGGAATTACTTAGGTTCATTGATTGATCTTCTGCTTTCTACCAGGCATTATTCTTACTGTTAAGGTTCCAGAGACCGATAAGACAAGATCCTTAGACTTGGTGAGCTCATGTTTGGTGATTACCTGCATGAACTTGCAGAGCACCTTACTGTTTTGATTGCTGTAGCTTTGCGATATAATTTGTGGGAGTATATGAAAGAGGTATTTAGACAAGTTGGGCCGACTTTTGAATGAAACTTTGTATACAGGTTAGGTTTGTTGAGGTATAATGTATATACAATGAAATTACCCTTTTAAGGTATACAGTTCAGTAGATTTGACAAATGTATAAATTCTATTAACCACCACAATGAATAATGCTGCTGTGAATATTCAAATATACACCTTTATGTTGACATATGTCGTCATTTCTATTGAGTAAATAGGAATGGAATTTCTGGGTCTAGTGGCAAGGGTTGAAATTTATAAGAAGCTGCCAACTTGTTTTCCATTCTGTTGGGTTTTAACCATTCTGATGGATTCAAGTGGTATTTTGTTGTGACATTTTTGGGTAAAAGTTTTAATTGTAATTACCCAGTGTTCTTAATCCCCATCACCTTTTTCACCCACTTACCTCCCCTTTGGTAACCACTGATTTTTTCTCTATAGTTATAAGTCTGTTTCTTGGTTTGTCTCTGTCTCTTCCCCCCTTTTGCTCATTTGTTTCATTTCTTAAATTATACATAAGAGGGAAATCATATGGAACTTATCTTTTTCTGATTGATTTATTTCACTCAGCATTATCCTGTTGAGTTCCATCCATATCATTGCAGGTGAAAAGATTTCATTCTCTTTTATGGTCGAGTAATATTCACCCCCACACACATCTTCTTTATCCATTTGTCAATCGGTGGACATTTGGGGTGCTTCCATATCTTGGCTATTGTAAATAAAACTGCTCTAAACATAGGGGTGCATATATCCCTTTGAATTAGTGTTTTTGTATTATTTGGGTAAATACTTAATAGTGCAATTGCTGGATCACAGGGTATTTCTCTTTTTAAATTTTTGAGGAAACTCCATACTGTTTTCCTCAGTGGCTGCACCAGTTTGCATTCCACCAAAAATGCACAAGTATTCCTTTCTCTCCACATCTTCGCCAACACCTGTTGTTTCTTGTGTTCTTGATTTTAGCCATTCTGACAGTTTTGATATCTCATTGTAGTTTTGATTTGCATTTCCCTGGTGTTAAGTGATGATGAGCATCTTTTCAGAGCATCTTTTCATGTGTCTGTTGGCCATCTGGATGTCTACTTTGGAGAAAAGTCTGTTCATGTCTTCTGCCCACTTTAAAAATTGGATTATTTGCTTTTTTGGGTATTGACTTTTATAAATTCTTTATATATTTTGGATACAAACCCTTTATTTGATGTCATTTGTAAATACCGTGTCCTATTCAGTAGGTTGCCTTTTAGTTTTGTTGATTATTTCTTTGGCTATGCAGAAGTTTTTTATTTTGATATAGTCCCAATAGTTTATTTTTGCTTTTATTTCCCTTGTGTTAGGGGACCAATCTAAAAATCAGTTGGTGTCAGAGAAATTACTGCCTGTGCTCTTTTCTAAGATTTTTATGGTTTCAGGCCTTACCTTTGGATCTTTAGTCCATTTAGAAAAAAATTTATTTATTTGACAGGCAGAGATCACAAGTAGGCAGAGAGGCAGGCAGAGACAGAGAGAGGAGGAAGCAGGATCTCTGCTGAGTAGAGATCCCACTGTGGGGCTCGATCCCAGGACCCTGAGATCATGACCTGAGCTGAAGGCAGAGGCTTAATCCACTGAGCCACCCAGGCGCCCCTCTTTAGTCCATTTTTAATTTATTTTTGTGTATGGTGTAAGAAAGTGATCCAGTTTCATTCTTTTGCATGTGGCTGTCCAGTTTTCCCAACACCATTTGTTGAAGAGACTATCATTTTCTCATCGGATATTCTTTCTTGCTTTGCTGAAGATTAATCGACCAGATGATTATGGGTTTATTTCTAGATATTCTGTTCTGTTCCATTGATCTCTGTGTCTGTTTTTGTGCCAGTACTATACTGTTTTGATTACTGCAGCTTTGTAGTATAACTTGAGGTCCAGGATTGTGATGCCTCCAGATTTGCTTGTGATTCAGGTTCTTTTGTGGTTCCATATAAATTTTAGGATTGTTTGTTCTGTTTCTATGGAAAATGCTATTGGTATTTTGACAGGGGTTGCTTTAAATATGTAGATTGCTTTGAGTAGTATAGACATTTATAGACATTTTAACAATATGTGTTCTTCCAATCCATGGGCATGGAATTTGAAATGTCTTTCCATTTCTTTGTGTCATCTTTAATTTCTTTCATCAGTGTTTTATAGTTTTCAGAGTACAGGTCTTTTACCTCTTTGGTTAGATTTATTCTTAGGTATCTTATTATTTTGGGAGTAATTGTAAATGGGATTGTTTTCTTTCCTTTTTTTTAAACTTATTTTTTTAAAAAAAGATTTTATTTATTTCATAGGGAGAGAGGGAGAGAACAAGTCGGGTCAGGCGGGGGGCAGGTAGCGGCAGAAGAAGAGGGAGAAGCAGACTGCTGATGTGGGGCTGGATCCCAGGACTCCTGGATCATGACTAATTTCTTCTGCTGCTGCTTAACTATGGGTATATAGAATCTTCTGATTTTAATTTTATCTAGTGATGAAGTCATGTTGAGCAATAAAAAAATGTTTATTTGTCATCATTCTCTCTCTTGCCCTTTTTTTAGTGAAATGTTTATTCAGGTCGTTTGCCCAGTTTTTATTTGGCTGTTTGAATTATCATTATTGAGTTGTAAAACTTCTATATGTATTGTGGATATGAGTTAGTTCTTTATGAGATAGTATTTTCTGAATATTTTCTGCTAGTCTGTGGCTTGTCCTTTTTTAAAAAAAAAATTTTTTTTTTTTAAATTTGACATGCAGAGCACAAACAGGAAGAGTGGCAGGCCGGGGGAGAGGGAGAAGCAGGCTCCTCACTGAGCAGGGAGCCTGAGGTGGGACTCAGTCCCAGGACTCTATGATCATGACCTGAGCTAAAGGCAGACACTTGAGCAACAGAGCCACCAAGGCGCCCTTTGTCCTTTCATTTCTTTTTTTTAAATTTTATTATTTTTTATTATTTTTATTTTTATTTTTATTTTTTTAAAGATTTTATTTATTTATTTGACAGTGAGAGATCACAAGTAGGCAGAGAGGCAGGCAGAGAGAGAGGAAGGGAAGGAAGCAGGCTCAGCAGAGAGCCCGATGCGGAACTCGATCCCAGGACCCTGAGATCATGACCTGAGCCGAAGGCAGCGGCTTAACCCACTGAGCCACCCAGGCGCCCTGTCCTTTCATTTCTTTAAGTGTCATTTAAATAGCAAGTTTATAAGTGTTAAAGTCCACTATATCAGTCTTTGCTTTTATGTTTCATACTTTTTGTGTCTTATCTAAGACATATTTGCCTAATCCAGGGTCACAGAGATTTTCTCCTATAGGGTTTTCCCTCTAGAAGTTTTATACTATTAGGTTTTACGTTTATGTCTATGATCATTTTGGATTAACTTTTTTAAAGTATGAGGTTCTTTTTTTTTTTTTTTTTTTTTTTTTTGCAGATGGAGGAACTTTTTTTTCTGTACTCTGTTATAAGAGCTATTATTTCTCCATTGAATTACCTTGCTATCTTTGTTGAAAATAGATAATTTAAAATAATTTTGTGTGGGTCTGCTTCTGGATTCTCTTCTGTTTCATTGTTCTATAGGTCTATCTTTATGTCAATACCACATTGTCTTGAATTCCGTAGTTTTATGCATCATGAATTCAGGTAATAAGAATCCTCCAACTTTGATTTTTTTCAAATTGTTCTGGCTGTTTTAAAGATTTTATTTATTTATTTGACAGAGAGAAATCACAAGTAGACGGAGAGGCAGCCAGAGAGAGAGAGGGGGAAGCAGGCTCCCTGCTGAGCAGAGAGCCCGATGCGGGACTTGATCCCAGGACCCTGAGATCATGACCTGAGCTAAAGGCAGCAGCTTAACCCACTGAGCCACCCAGGCACCCCTTCTGGCAGTTTTAGATCTTTTGCCTTTACCTATACACTTTAGAATTAATTTCTCAATTCTATAAAAATCTGAGAAAATTTGGGGAGAATTGACTTCTTGCTAGTATTGGATGTTTCAGTCTGTGGACATCTCTCCATTTGGGAAAATCTTTGATTTCATTCATCAGCATTTTGTAGTTTTAAGTATATAGGTCTTGCACATATTTTGTTAGATTTGTACCTGTGATTCCATGTTTTTTTATGCTAGTTTAAATTGCTATTCATTTAAAGAATATGCCTATTTCCAGTTGTTGTTGCTAGTATATAGAAACATTTCTGTATTAAGCATGTATTTTGTGACCTTGCTAAACTCATTTATTAGATCTAGTAGTTTTTTTTTTTTTTTTGTAGATTCTTTTTGTAGATTGCTGTGTAGGCAGTCATGTCTGTGAATACATGGTCTAATTTCTTCCTTTCTAATGAATACGTGTTTTTTCTCTTCTTATCATTTCATTGATAAGACCTCAGTACAGTGTTGACTAGAAGTGAATAAAGTGGGCATCTATGTTTTGTTACTGATGTTGTGAAAATATTAAGTCTCATTATTAAGTATAATATTAGCTGTAAATTTTGTAGCACATTGTCAGGGTGAGGAAATTTCCTTTCATAATGCATTACATTTGCCAATATTTTATTAAGGCTTCTTTCATCTATGTCCTTGGGGGATATTGGTCTGTACTTTTCTTGCCTTGTTCTTGTCCAGTTTAGTATGAGAGTGATGCTGGTTTTGTAAAATGGATTGGGAAACCTTAACTGTTCTATTTCTGGAGGAATTTGTGTAAAGTTGGTATTACTTATTCTGCATATGTTTGGCAGAATTCTTCAGTGAACCCATCTGGGTGTTAAGATTTCCCTGTGGGGAAATTTAAAAATATGACTTCTGTTACTTTATTAGATGTAGGGCTAGTTAGCCTCTCTATGACTTCTTATGTGAGTTTTGATAGTTTGTCTTCCAAAGAATTTATCGGTTTCACCTAAGATTTCAAGTTTATTAGTATAAAGATTTCCACAATATTACTATATTTTTGTAATGTATATATACTCTATACTTGTAATGTATATATATGATATAAGGCTATATAATGATCCTTTCCTCTTTCATTCTTGGTATATATAATTTCTGTCTCTTCTCTTGATCATTGCTTAGAGATTTATCTGTTTTCTTAGGTTTTCAGATAACTAGTGTTTGTTTTCTTTGATTATTGTTATTGTTTTCAGTTTCATTGATTTCTGATTTTATCCTTTAATTTTCTTCCTTTTGCTTGCTTTGGGTTTATTTTGCTCTTCTTTACTCGTTTCTTAAGTTAGGATTTTTGTTTTACCGTTTTGAGACTTTATTTTCTAGATTAAGCATCTACTAAATTTTTCTCTAAGTCTTACTTTAACGGTGACTCACAAACTTTGATGTTGTATTTTCATTTTCATTCAATTCTAAATATTTCCCGTTTATTTCTCCTTGATCCATAGGTTATTTAGAGGTATGATGTTTAATTTTCAAACATTTGTGGATTTTCCAGGTGTCTTTCTTTTGTGGATTTCTACTTGAATTCTGTTGAGTTTAGAGAAAATAGTTTGTATGATTTCAATCTTTTCAGCTTTTCTGAGGTTTTTATTTTATGGCCTTAGAATATAAAGTCTTTTTTTTGGTAAATGTTTCTTATACATGTCATGTGTATTCTGTTGTTGAATCCAGATGTCATTTAGGTTAAATTGATTGATAGTCTTGAGTGAAATTTGGATGATATCTTGGATTTAGCCATAGGAGATGGGGGTAGGCACAGAAGTATGATATAGCAGACATAATCTGATTCACTCATTAGGAAACTGGAGTCCAGAGTGATTGTAACTTACATATTATTACCTAAATTTAAACTGTCTTCTTGAAAATAGAAAATAATATTCATCTTTTTTTTCTAGGACTTTATAATTTTTAAAGCACTCTTATAGACTAATTGGATTGTGTTTCCTTTGAGATCTGAGAATGTATAATATGTCTCTGGATCCCTTATATTTCAGAAATAACCTTTCCATAGCTATCTCAAGAAGTGTTTGTAGATAATATATGTGAGTGATCATGCCTGTTATCTCGGTATAATGATTTTGTGAGCCCTTTGACTAAAGCACTAAAGCAGGAAGCACTCAATTGATTACCTGGTCTTAGGATAAATGATGTATTTTCTGCTGGCTTGTTAGGTTAGTCATCCTGTTTCTCAGCATTGAAGTAGGTCTTGCTGTAACTGTCACGCCTTAATCATAATAAAACTTAATTGGAATGAGAAAAACTGATAGCATGTTTTTCTTCTCTCTTAGATTCATGCCCGCAACCAAAATGAAATAATTTTTGGGCTGAATGATGGCTACTATGGTGCTCCATTTGAACATAAGGTAAGAGCATTTTCCTAATGCTGTGAGTTTTGTTTAGTGTACCTGTGCCTTGACATACAGTGTAAAAAGCTCTGTGTAAACAGAATCTTGTTTTAAGTATCATTGTACATTTATTTAGTGTGGCTTAAGGTGATGCTTTTTAAAGGGAAAACTTGTTTTGTAACCCCAATTCATCTTTTCTAAATCCAGATTATTAATTTTCTTAACAGAAAATCTGGGCTTTTTGTTCTTATTCTGTGTAATTCTTTGGAGAGTGAAAACAGAATGGTGAATTTTGATTAAGTGCAATACAGTTTTATTAAATGTTTCAGATACCTTTTACACTTGGAGTAAATTTAAGAAACTGTGAGTCAAGTGGTGTTATAGTCAGTGCTATCTCTATGTCTACAGGCAATTAGAGAAAGGAAAGGGAAGAGAATTCCTATTTACCAAATACCTACTATCTGTGTTACTATGCCAGGTGGTTCATGTTCTTTATCCCACTTAATACTGGCCACAAAACAATAAGGTGAGTTTTCTCACCTCATTAGCAAGAGCAAGAGTTACTTGCTCTTAGTGATCACATTGGTTCATAATTCTTTGTTGTGTGAAATGCTATTTCTGGAAAGCTCCATTCATTTAGCAACTAATTATTCAGTACCTGCCATTTGTCAGCCATTGTGCCTTCTCCGTAAGTGCTAAAGGCACATTGGTGAGCAGATGGATGTTTCTCAGCAGGAGTGTGTGGAGGAGACAAGCGCTGGTGAGGTGACCTAACAGGTGAATACGTATAAACACAAATGTGGTAATGCTATAAGCGTGTAGGGAGATCTTCCGTACACTCTAGGGACTGTCTTTTTGAGAACTAGACTTTTAAGGCTACAATCCAGAGGATGAGTGGAAATGAACCAAGTGCAGGGAGTGGGGGCTGAACGGGGACAGCGTTCTAGCAGAGGAGGTTGGCAAGTTGCAAGGCAATGAAGTGGAAAGACACATGGTGGGTTTTAGGGACTAAAGGAAGGTCAGAGTGATGAGGAAGAGTGATACCAGATGAGGGTGGACAGGAAGGCAGGGACCATAGCATATAGAACTTTTTAAAGGATTTTGTCCTAAGAGCAGTGGATTTTTAGTCTTGAAGGATTTTTAGCATGACAGTGATATAATTTGATTTGTATTTTAACAATTTCACTCTGTCTGTAGTGAAGAATAATTGTAGAAGAGGTGAGAATATATGTGGAAAGACAGAAAGGAGGATCATGTAGTATATTAGGTAAGAGATGCTGATACTTTGAAACAGGGTTATGGCCCAAAAGATAGAAAGTGGATTTAGGAAAGTTTTAGGAGGTAAAAATTGTTGGGACCCAGTATCCTTCAAATTTAGAGTGTAAGGAAAAAGACGGTATTAAGGATGACTTTTGGGTTTCTGGCTTGGGTAGTGTAATGGGATAAATAAATGTTCCAGACACTAGGAGAACTGAGGGATGCTAAAAGAAGACCAGGTTTCATGGAGGCAGATTGAGAACTGATATTTGATCATATGGACTTTGAGATGCCTTTAAGATATCCATGTGCAGATGGAGTTCAGAGGGGAAGAAGTGGATTAGAGATAGGAATGTGGGGTCAAAGGCAAACAGTCACTGAAATGATGAGTTCAGGCTAGGGACAGGGTGTACAGTGAGGAAACAAGGGGGCTTACTAACCAAGGCTTGAGGCCTCCAACTTTTAAGGGCCAAGTAGAGGTGGAGGCATTGGAAAAGCTGACTGAGAAGGAGTGATGAGGGATGTATAGGGAAAAGAGGGTGGAGTCTCACAGGCTCTCAGAAGCCAAAGAAAGAGATTTTTGTTTTGGTTTAGTATTTGGCATATAAGGGGAGGGAGTGGGCAAATTAGATGAGGACTGAAAATTGCTCCTTGGATTTGGCAAAATGCAAGGTATTCTAGGTGACTTCACCAAATTCAGTTCAAGCTCTGATAAGCTTTTTAAAAAAAATTTGTTTAAAGCCGTTATATTCTGGGTTCCTAAAGTTTATCAACACTGTGTATACATACCTTTGACTTAAGAGATAACACTTTATAATTCTTTCTTCCTTTGTTGTATAGGTCTTCTAATCTGTAAGCTTCTTAAGGACGGATTTGTATATATAATTTTGAATTCCCGGTACCTATCACAGTTCTTGAGACATGGTATTTGCCTAGTAAAAATGTTTGATTTACTGAGAGAATTATGAGATGGCTACTGTTCTTGTTTGCAGTATCCCATGTATAGGGTTATCCATTCCAACCCTGTTGAGGGATTACGTTCCTCTTGCAACTGGTAACTAGTACACTGTCTAGCACAATATCTGGTACATAGTAATAATATTAAAGTGAATATTTATTTATTTATTTATTTATTTTTAAAAAAGATTTTATTTATTTATTTGACAGAGAGAGATCACAAGTAGGCAGAGAGGCAGGCAGAGAGAGAGAGGAGGAAGCAGGCTCCCTGCTGAGCAGAGAGCCCGATGCGGGACTCGATCCCAGGACTCTGAGATCATGACCTGAGCTGAAGGCAGCGGCTTAACCCACTGAGCCACCCAGGTGCCCTAAAGTGAATATTTATTGAGCATGACTGTGTATGAGACACTTTTAAGCGCTTTATATCTGTTATTCTATTTAATCTCCATAAGAACTGTGTAGTCAGATACTATTAGTAATTGAGGTTTTGGATAGCCGGTGACTAATACCCCTTTCTTCTTCCTCTAAGTCTGGAACAAGTTTAGAAATAAGATAGGTAATAGATAAATGGAGATCAGAACGTTGGCTTTATTTCTAATAAAATTAATTGGAAAATATGTTTTAAATTCTACAACTAAAAGAGCTGGTATATACTTTTTCCCAAATCGAATCTTCCCCAAAAAACAACAAAACAAGCAAAACCAAGATCTTGCCCTTACAGGGACAAAGCCTAATCCTCCAAGCCAAAAGCAGAATTTATGTGTGGTGTAGGTAGGCTGTTCTGACTTGAAGGGAACCTGAAAAGACTGAGGCTGTCATGCTTGGTTTTGTCTCCCAAGCTCAGCTGTCAGCTGTCAGGTATGTCCTCTGTAGAGCAGGACTCAAGAGAAACTGAAAGTGTTCTTTTTAGGACCTGGGATATGGAGTGGGACATCTTTTTTTGTTTTCTTTCTTTCTTTTCTTTCCTCCTTTTTTTTTTTTTAAGATTTTATTTATTTACTTGGCAGAGAAAGAGAGTGTAAGCAGGGGGAGCAGCAGGTACAGGGAGGCGGAGAAGGAGGCTCCCTGCTGAGCAGGGAGGTGGGCTCTGAGGAGTAGGATATCTTTTGCCTGTGTGGAAACATGAGTGCGGAGTGTTCCTAGTAATAATAATAATAATAGCAGCTAATGTTCAGTGAGCTGATAATACTGCTAGGTGCTGTTCTAAGTGCTTTACATAATTTACCTCATTTAAACCTCACAATTGTCTTTTTACAGAAGAGGAAGCCTGAACGTAGAAGTTGTGACTTTCTTGAGATTATAGAGCTACTAAGTAGCAGAGCTGGGATTCAAGACCAAATGGTCAATAAAAGTTTATTGAATATATATTATTGTAATAAGTGGTATATATTATTCTATAATCCTTCAGTTAGTGAATTTTACAAATTTAGATGCCAGCCTTATCTTGCCCCTGTACCAACTTTCAGGTGAACAGCTGATATATAGCTTGAACCTTAAAAAGCATTAGCTTTCCTTTTTAAAGAAAGCCATAAACAGTTTTTCCAGTAAAGATGTCCTTGTAAGTGCATACTTTGAGACCCTCCACTGCACCAAACAAAAGGCAGTGATAGGTTTAAAAACAAACAAAGCCCAAAGAACAAAAACAAAACAGATAAGAGATCAGAGAAGTTTTAAGAGACATACTTGCTAAAACAAACTAAAAGCAAGAAAATAAACCCATCTGGAACAGAAGTAGTAGGCAGAAGCCTCGTCCTTGAAAGATGTGGCTCTGGGCGAAGTGAACAGAAAATGAGCACAAAGCTGAGGTCAGTAGGACTCTCCCAATTATAGAAGGAGGCTGAAAAAAAGACATAGAAACTGCAGATCTTTAATGTTAATTTTAAAAGGAGAAATCTTAAAAAAAAAAAAAATCTTAAAAGAGAGCAGAGAGAAAGGAAGTATTACCTACAAATTAGACTGACAGCGGACTTTGCAACAGTAGCAGTTGATGCCAGGAGAAATAATCCTCTGATTGCTATTTACTATTAAATGTATAACTGTATTTCTAGTCAACCTTCAGTCAAGAGCATAGATGAAAGAGGAACAACTTCAAAGACACACAGATTGAGAATTTAATTCCCACAGACCCTTTATCTATACTGAATATTGGAGGTGGAGAAGTGATCCCAAAGGGAAGATGTAGGAAGTAACAACAAGTTACAGCAAGACACATGAAAATGGTTACAACGTTAGTGAATGCAATTAACTACTGACAGCAAACTAACACACAAACAAAAACTTAATATGTAACAAGTTATATGTTTTTATGTAAAGACAAACCAGACTATCTTTATTCAAAGTATAGTTTGTAGAACAGAGCTAGTCTAAGAACTGTCTGTCACTAGAGACGCCTGGGTGGCTCTGTCGGTTAAGCCTCTGCCTTTGGCTCAGGTCCTGATCCCAGAGTCCTGGGATCAAGTCCCACATCAGGCTCCTTATCCAGCAGGGAGCCTACTTCTCTTTTTCTGCCTGCCACTCTGCCTGCTTGTGCTCTCTGTCTGACAAATAAATAAAAATCTTAAAAAAAAAAAAAAAAAAGATAAAAAAGGGGGGGGGGGAAAGAACTGTCACTAGTCTGTGGTGAGCCAAGTATAAAAAGTGAGAGTAAATGTTTCAAAACTTTTATAGCAATTTGACATTATTTTGCCTTTTTATTGTATTTTACAAAATTATCAGTTCACAATGGATTGAAGGAAAAGCACCTTGTCATTGGCTGCAGAGCTTTTTAGAAGCACTGCTCTAGACAGCAGTAATGAGGGGAGGGAGGGTGTGTAAAGAGTTAAAACTCAATGAAGTTACTGATCTGTCTGGGAGGAAGATAGTAAACAACTACAGAATTTGTTAGAAAAATTTGTGGTCAGAGGTGCATGTTAAAAATGTGGAAGTATCTAGAGTGGGTTAGAAACCAGAGAATATATATTTTTAAGTAGCAGAGGGAAAAAGAGACTATAAAGAGTAGAAAACTTTGTTGACTAGTAGGACGGAGGAAAGGAAACAAATGGTAAACCAAAACATGTAGTTGAGTTGGTAGAAATAAGTCCAAATATATTTGTAATGACAGTAATTGCAAATATATTTGTGTTGGACATATTTCATAAAGGATTTTATAAAATGCTTAACTAACAAGTCTTTGAGAACAGGAATGTATTTTAAGAATGTATGTACACTAAGAAGACTTAAACTTGTGGGGTAAAATGGAAGTACATTTTAAAGCAACTTTATAAAGAGTGACTAGAAAAAAAAATAGTGACTAGAATTTTTGTTGACCAGTTCTCAAGCATTCTTGTTGTTTTATATTAATCATGACTTGAACACTGTTACTTATACTTCTGATGGTTATGTTGCTGTCAATCCTCCCTCTGTCCATATTAGTTAAAGTGCATTCAGCCTTTTTGGGTCTAAAAGCTGAAATTACTTATTTGCTCAGAACTCTTGCTTCTTTGTTTGTTCTTCAGGCTTTACTCATTTCTGTTGAGTTTTTAGGAGCCTGGTCACTCTCTCAACTACATAGGACAATGGACAAGTAGTTCAGTCTCACTCCTAAGAGTGTGTTTGGAAACTACTTAACGCATTAGGAAATCTTTGACTAAAATATGCTGTGTGTTTGAATCCGTTGTTCAGTAACCTCTGCTGACATTATTAGGGAGTGATATTTTCTCATTAATTTTATGTAGTAAGATTGCATTTCTTTGGCATATGAAACATGAAACTCCTTAGCTATTCAACAGCAATGCAGATGAAGAGATGATTGAGTAAATGATGAAAATCTTCTGTCTGTATTTGCAAAAGTCATTTTTGCCATCAATAATTATCAAATACCCTGTGCCCATTATTAAACTAAGTATTTTGGGGTACAAAAGTATTAGATGCAGAGTCACAAATATTTATTTCCTTTAGGTGAGATAAAACACCGTATGTTCCAGAAGAGCTCTGGTTTAGAAATGGATTTAGTTTGAAAAATTGTTTCTGAAAATGTCAGTTATTTGGGTCTTGCAGATAACACAGGTAAATTATATGAATTATAGCGGAACTTTAAATAATCTGAAGAGGAAGGGATGCTCTTTTTAACATTTGGAGATGGTGGAGAACCAGAGAGGAACTCTGTTGTGGCTTGAAGTTGGAGGGGATGGAGGTTGATGAATAAAGCTAGGTGGCTGGGAGGGATGTTTTCTGGGTGGATTGAACTTCTAGAATGGCATTTGGGGAGCATGAGAAGTAAGAGGCTACTGGGCCAGCTCCTTATCCAGTAAGCTGGAAACCTTTCAGATCTCAGTTTAGGAATTTTGCCTTTTATATAGATATGCAAGGCTATCTTTGCTTAAATTGCCTTTTGTCAGCTACTTTTTTTTTTTTTTGGCTACTCTTGTTTTTGGGAGGATGCTGACAGCTTACCTGGGTGAGTGTATACTCCGAGTAGATAGAAATACAGATTTTGGAGGCAGATTTATGTGAGTTTAATTCCAGGCACTTCTGCAACTTACCTCTGAGAGAGATCTTGGGCAAATTAAGTCATCTCTGAGTTTTTCTCTTATAGTTTCTACCTCATCCTTGGAGGATGAAAAGTGACAATGTACAGTATAAGCCTGGCACATGAGTAGAGTTCAATAATAAATGGGAACTACTCATTGGGATCTAAACCCTATGATAAAAGAGACTACCTCCCTGATTCTATTGCATTGGCATTGTGTCGCTTGCTGCAGTACCTGGCATATAGTATAGCAGGTGCTCAAAAGAAGCTTGTTAATGAACGTAGGTGAATGCATGCTGATTTTTGGGACTATCATAGCAATAATTGAGAATAAAAATCTTGTGGGGTTGGTATTATCTCTCTCTTCTACCCCACTTTAACCCTATTATTTTTAAAGATTTTACTTATTTATATGGGTGGGATGGGGAGGAGCAGAGGAAGAGGGAGAAGCAGACTCTCCACTGAGTAGGGAGCCTGACCTGGGCGCTCCATCTAGCACCCTGGATAATGGCCTGAGCTGAAGGCAGACCCTTATCAATTGAGTTACCCAGGTACCCCTCTGGAGTTTTATTTTTATGTAACTCATACTGCCATAATAACTACTGTGTTTTTGACAAAGTACAAAAAGCATCAGCTTGGTAAGAATTCTTTTCACAGACTAAAAGTTATAGTAGCAGTATCTTCAGAATCCAGTAGATGGCAGTGCATTCTCGCTCTATTGAAAAAAAAAAAGAGCAGGAGTAGAATCTAGTAAAAAGGATCAAATCTTTTTGGAATGAAATTCTCAGGAGATTGAAACAGCAATTTAGCGATTAATTTCACAAACACAGTCACACAGCTTGACCATCTCAAGTGCATAGTTGAGCCTAGATTAAAGATTTAGGCACAATAGCAAGTTTCAGTGTCTGTTTTGAGAACTTGTACAAATGAAAATTCCTTATTTTCTATTTTTCAAGGCATGATACTTTTGAAAAGTAGAAAGTCTGATTTCTAATACCAATCAAGATATTTACATTTAGTTAACTTTATAGAACTGAGAAATTAAAAAGATGGCTATTTCCTCTTACTAGTCAAATTAATGGACATAAAACTTGTTTCCAAAGCACGTCCTACACAGTACTCAAAGCTGGATGTTCAGTGGTAGGGATTAAATGTCCCAAGTAGCCTATCCTTTAACAGTAGGGAAAGGGATATGGTAAATGTGCAGGTCTTTCTGTACATCATTAAGCAAAAGTTGGAAAATCATAAAAATAGACCATTCCTCTACATACTCTATTCAGCTTTCCTTATGCCTCTTCCCACTCCATTATAAAATATAAAGACAATAAATCTTCAGGGGCTGTTTCTAATAGCTGCCTGCTTTGTCATAAAACATTTAGGTATCTGAGCTCTGTCTAAATCCAGGGCAAAACTTTGTTTCTGAATGATTTGAGCTGGTACAATAGTCTAGTAACTATTACTTATACCAGGTAGGGACCAGGCATTTGAAAGCTACCCTTACCAGTTTTCACTTACTGAGTACCTACTCTTTGTTAGACACTATACTAGCTGTTCTACGTGGCTTTATTTAATCTCGTGTAACAACTCCACGAGGTGGTTATTATCCTCATTTTATAGGTAAAGTACCCTAGAGAAAACCTGCAACTCCTAACCCAAGATTATTTAGCTGGGGAGTAGCAGAACCATGACTTAAAAGCAGGTCTCCTTTATTCAAAGGTGTTTTCTTTTAAACACTGTGCTACATGCCATCTCTACATTTCTTCCCATTTCATATATCCTGTTCAAAGTACCAGGTCTCTGTGTTTACATTTAACCAGAGATCTCCACTGTGTGCATTGTGAGAATCCAGTGAGAAGGTACGTGGGAAAGGGCTTTGAATGGTATGAAGTGCGTTATTGTACAGACTGTGTGTATTTATTATTGTAGAGTGGGTATGCAATGCCCGTGAGGCCATCAACCCACTGAAGTCTACAAAAGTTCCACGTATTAGTCACTGTATTTGGCTTCTCTTGAGTCTTTTTTTCTCTTTTCCCTCCTTCTCTCTTGGATCAAATTAACTTCTGACAGATGTTTGGAAAATCATCTTATCCTGTACTTCATATTTATAAATCCTGCTGCTGCAGTGTGGTCCCCATTCTCCCTCTTCGTTGCAGCCAGAAAATAATCTGGGAAAATGCCACGTTTCCTGTTAGGAATTTGGAGGATCTTGTCTTCTTAGCACAATTTTTTGAGCTTTTCTAAATCTTAATACTGGAAAATTCAAAGCCAGGCAGGGTTCTTTGTATAGATGTTTTAGATTCTTGAAAAGTAAACAGAAACAGAGCTTTAGACTTACCCTCTCTAGAGGATTCAGAGTTTAAAATTTTGAAAACTTGTTTTTACTCTTCTTTCTTGGATCTGTAGTGAGGGCATGCTTGGCCTTTGTGTCCCCCCACCCCACCCCATAGTTGGTTTTGGTTTAAATTGTTCTTCCAAGCTGGGAGCCCTTTCTTCTCTCTCTCTCCCCGCCACGTTCACTAATGCTAGTTAGCGTGATGCCAGTCTTGCCTTCTCTTTGCCTCTCACATGTATAGGAATTTGTGTGCATGTGCATGCCCTCTCTCCTCTTGGGTATAAGCTCCTTTCCACTGAAGTTGTGTCTTACTTTTGTGAGTGTCAAGATTTAGCATAGACTTTGCTTAGTTCATATTTTTCCATGAGTGAACTCAGTCTGTTAGGATCACACGGTTCCTGCCTCTACTCTGAAAGATACTTTCAGGTTACGTGACAGATGCAGCTTCAGTCCTCTTGTCATGGAGTAGTGCTGATGGCATTTAAGTCCACTTCATACTGGCACTGTGCGACTCTGATTGTAATGCTTTCTTGAGGGTTGTTTAAAATACTAAAATATGAACAAGGATTTTTTTACTCTATTGAATTTAAAAGAAGGAGTTGATTTTGGTTTCAGGATCTGTATACTTTTGCTTAACAGTACTATTCTTATTTCTCAATGCTTCTCACTATTTTGAGGGAGAAGAGAACTTCCTCTGTGGTCTCAAACCTTATACTAAATCTGGGGGAATACATTTATTCAGTTCTGCTTCAGTGTCTCAGAAGAGGTCTTGCCTTTCCTCCTGAAAAGCCTAGCTTCTGGGCTTCCTCAGAGGCAGAAGGTACCCGAGATTTGAAGATACTTGTCAGAGATTCTTGACTTTTTTTTTTTTTTTTTTTCAGTTTAAACTGAAAAACTAAAAGTATGTTAAGGTCCAGATGAACATATACACATAGGAACACAGGCTGTCTGTTGATTCATCAGGTAGCTATTTTAAGAGACGTTGTACAAATAAATACTATATTTAAAAATGGGTACTGATTGCATCTGAAAATACGCTCAAGTAGTAGAGAGCCATTGTTTTTTCCCTTGCCAATCATAATTTCTTATTCTAGCTAAGTAAGTAGAAAAAAGACTACATGCAAAGTTCATTTAATAGTTTTATGAATAACATCTAGAATATATCAGTTCTGCTGAAGAAAGCTTTCGATGGAGCCTTTAAGCTGTTGTCATCAGGTTTCCACCTGGGCCTTTTGTCTTCTCATGAACGTGTTATATTTGCATTCAGATCCCTCCCAAGTCTACATCTCTGATCTCTATTTCCATATATCCATACTGCATTAAATTGCTTGGATGTTTCAAAGACACACACACTTTACATGACCCAAACTGAGCTCAGGTCCCCTCTCCATCTTGAAAAACTTCTTCCTGTTGTATTCCTTAGTTTAGTGAATGGTACTACTGTCCATGTATTGTCTCAAGTCAGAGAGTCAGAACAGGGGAGTCAGCTTGGACCCCTCCCTATTTTTTGAATGACTACTTGATGGTGTCTGCTAATTATCTATTTCTTTCCTGCTTTTTGGAGTATATAGCCAGATTTATCTTTCCAAATGCTGGTCATCTCCCTCTTTTATTTGAATCATTTCAGAGTAATTACTGGCTTATAAGGTCTTACTGTGTGATCTGGTTCCTGATTTCTAAGCACCCCACCCATAGCTTAGATCTCCTTTCTGTAGAAAGGCTTTCTGTGATATACCCCAAACTCTGGTTTGGATACCCGTCTTACGTGCTCCATGGCACCTTCATTTTCCTCATCACTGACACTTACCTGATTGTATTCTTTTTTTTTTTTTTTTTTTAAGATTTTATTTATTTATTTGACAGCAAGAGATCACAAGTAGGCAGAGAGGCAGGCAGAGAGAGAGAGGAAGGGAAGGAAGCAGGCTCCCTGCAGAGCAGAGAGCCCGATGCGGGACTCGATCCCAGGACCCTGAGATCATGACCTGAGCCGAAGGCAGCGGCTTAACCCACTGAGCCACCCAGGCGCCCGTCCTGATTGTATTCTGATTGTCCATTTGCTCATCTCTACAGACTGTAAGCTACATAAGGGCAGGGACAGGGTCTATCTGCCTTCATTACTAATTTATTCCTAGTGCTTAACACTGTGCCTGGCATATCGTAGTAATACAATAAATACTTGTTGAATGAATGAGTAAAGCTTCTATAGCAGCAGATCATTAAGCATTCTAATGGGATACATAATGGGGTAGCTGGTTATCAATTGGATGGCTTGTTACTCAAAATTCTAGTTCTCTAGGATTAAATAGTTTCTGGCCATTTCTGCATCGAAACCTGTCATTTGCAAATTATTATACTTTAAATGGAACTCTTCGTTTTTCTCTCCAGGCTTTATTTCCTTTCCATTTTCCCACATCTTTAACTATATTCCCATTTATTTGGGCCCCAAGTATTGCAGTTAGATTTGATTGAGTTCTTTCTTTTATCTACTCTATATAGTTGGCCATTAGCCTCCTTTGAGGCCTTTGAAATAATTCCTATCCGTGGCAACTTTTCCATCTCCATTGCCATGCATGATCCAAGCAAGCTCAGACCGGCACCCCAGTAAGGATAGATTACTGTTGTAGTTTTCTGGTGGGCTTATGGACTCTAGTCTCTTTGTATCCACTCTGTCTTATTCATTACTGCCTGATTCATCTTCCTAAGACAGACGTTCATATTTTATTCCTTTGCTTAAAAGCTTTATTGAGTGACTTCTTGTTTTCTGCTAGTTGTGTCTGAATCTCTGATGTGCTTTCCTTCTCTCCATCAGCCTAAATTCAGCCAGTGATATGTACAGTAAGTACTTATAGTTCTAGATGTGCTTTTATCTTTTCTCTTTTAGTGTTTGATTATTATTATTATTATTATTATTATTATTATTATCTCTAGTACCTGTGGATTTTTAGCATAGCCTGCTAACTGGTGTTGGGACATTCTGCCTTCTCTAATGCTTCATATTTGTCATTACTGGGGTAACTTTCCTTAAACGCACCTCTGATCATTATGCTATATTGTCAGAAACCTTTCATGACTCCTCATTGCCTAGAGAGCTAAAAAGATCCACTTTTTAGCATGCCATTCAAGGCTTTCTCTACTCTGGCCCTCCCAGCCGACTTACTCAACCCTGTTTCCCACTGTTTTCCTCTCCAGGGTTCCAAGTAATTTCCATGTCATTGAAGCTGAACAAATTGGACCACGACTTAATTTTCTCGGAATGCAACTTGTGTTTTCCCACTGTCATGCTTTGGCTTAAAGGTGTTCAGACTGTGTGGGACTTTCCTTCACTGCCATTCAGCATTTTAATACTTCTTAATCTGTTTCAATTACTGCCACCCCTGCAGCCTTTGATGTTCCTGCTCCTACTAGATGGAATCCTTATTGCATCAGAACTCCTGTAGCTATTTCCTTTTTAACCTGTCGTATAGCACCTTTACAGGTTTTACTTCACTTGGAAATGTAACTGGGTTATATACATCATAGTGTCCTGGGTTGTATACTTTCATAAGGATGGTAGCATGTGCTTGACACCCTGTGTGTATTAGGCATTCAATAAACACTGAAATAAATAAGTATGTATATTATACTCTTTGCTTCATCATCATTTATCCTGTCAGCTGGATTATTTTAGTGTAACTGAGAATTCTAGTGAACTTAAGGATGGTCTTGTGACTGTTGTAGCAGCCAAAAACTCTCAAAAATGTACCGTAATATAGTTTAAAAGGTGACTTTATCCAGTGGTCTACTACAGGGGTAAGCAGACTATAGTCTAGCACATGGTTTTGTATGGCCCAACAGCTATGAATTGTTTTTACATTTGTGAAGAATTTGAAGGAGAAAACAAAGAATATGCCACAGAGATGACATGCAGCTTACGAAGCCTGGAACATTTACTATCTGGCCATTGACAAAGTTTGTTGACCACTGATCTAGAAACACACCTGGTCATCTGCCTGGAATTACGCCTGCTCACTGGGTATGTGACATTAATCATCTGTTTTCTTGAACAATGTAGTAGGCACTCAGGCAGACTGGTGCCTGTCCCTTCCTTGAAAAAGCATCGTTAGGCCTGGCTTCAGAAGAATTTTGAGTGACATGTAAATCTCCTCTGGGCTCTTTGGCACTTGGCAGTATCTCACACAGATAACCAGATACAAACGAGCCATTTCTTTCCATTATAATCCTTCATCAGAGGTCTGTCAGGATCACACATGTGGTGAAGTTAGATGTCATTCAGAACAAGGCTCTTAGCATATTTTAAGAATGTTAATTGCTAAGTGGTGGCTGAAGCAGAAGGGTTTAATAATGTTCTTAAGTTGCCTTAAATGTACATGGACCCAGAATTTTAGAACTGGAAAGGTCTCAGAGATCAAGTATAGCATGGTCATTAAGAAAATGGGCTGTGGAGCCAGACTACATGGCTCTTCTACTTAATCCTCCTTGCGTCTCAGTTTCCTCACCTTTAAAGTGGGGATAATAATAGTCCCTGTTTCACAGGGTTGTGTGAAAAATATATTAACTCTTAGCATATGAACACTTAAATTGTTAATATTAACTTGGAAAAGAACACTGCCTGGTGTACTATAAACGCTCATAAATGTTACTCTTATGTGTATCCCTGTCATGTTTTGAAAATTGTTTTTATTACTAGTAGTTTCATCTCATTTTATAGTTAAAGAAACTGAATTCTAGAGGAGAGTTAAATTGTTTTCCTCACTTCCATGACAGGCAGAGTGGATTAATACCGAGGATCCTGGCTTTATTTGAATTCTTGCTATGATATATTGCTTTTAGTTGTATGTTAGTGGGTATGGATGATTTTTAAATAGAAAAAAGTGTGTCTGTCCGCATTCAGTTAGCCTGATGTTTTTGAGGTGCATCCGTGTGTAGCACGTGTTAATACTTCTTTCTTTCCTATGGCTAAGAAATACCCATTGTCTTGATATAATTTTGTTTAACAGTTAATCCATTGATGGATATTGGTTTCTACCTTTTCGCTATTGTGAATAGTGTTGGTATGAGGATTTGTATACAAGTATCTGTTCGAGGACTTGTTTTCATTTCCTTTAGATATATGCCTAGGAATGGATTGGCTAGGTCATATGATAATTCTGTGTTTGACTTTTTGAGGAATTGCCAAGCTTTTTTTTTTTTTTTAAACGGTGTCCAATGTTTTACATTCCCAGTGCCATTATAGGAGGGTTCTAATTTCTCTACATCCTTGCCAACACTTACTTTCTGTGGATTTTTAAAAAAATTTTGGGGTCCCTGGCTTGCTTATTCAGTAGAACATGTGACTCTTGATCTTGCAATGCCCACTTTGGGCATAGAGAGTAATTAAAAATTTAAAAAAATTTTGCTTGTTTATTTGTTTTTGCTTATCTTAGTGGGTATGAATTAGTATCTTATTGTGGTTTTGATTCACCTTTTTTTTTTTTTTAAGATTTTACTTATTTATCTGACAGAGAGAGAGATCACAAGTAGGCAGAGAGGCAGGCAGAGAGAGGGGGGAAGTAGGCTCCCTATTGAGCAGAGAACCTGATGCGGGGCTTGATTCCAAGACCCTGAGATCATGACCTGAGCTGAAGACAGAGGCTTAATCCACTGAGCCACCCAGGTGCCCTGATTCACCTTTTTCTAATGACTAATGATGTTGGGCATCTTTTCATGTGCTTCTGACTATTTGTGTATTTTTTTTTGGAGAAATGTCTCTGAGTCCTTTGCCCATTTTTTTAAGTGGATTGTTTGTCATTTTATTGTTGAGTTGTTAGAGTTCTTTATATATTGTAGATGTGAAACCTTTATCAGCTATATGATTTGCAAATATATTCTCCCATTTTGTGCATCATTTTTTTACTTTTTTATAGTATCCTTTGATGCACAAAGTTTTTAATTTTGATAAAGTCAAGTTTATTATTGTATTTGTTACTCATGCTTTTGGTGTCATACCTAAGAAGCCATTGGCAAATCTGAGGTTATATGGGTGTACCCTCATGCTTTCTTCAAATAGTTTTATAGTTTTAGCTCTTACAGTTAGGCCTTTGGTCTGTTTTGAGGTAATTTTTTATATACGGTATAAGGATGGATCCAAGTCATTCTTTTTGCCTATAGCTATCTAGTTGTTTCAGCATCATTTGTTGACAAGACTAGTATTTTTCTGGTGAGTACTCTTGGTACCTTTGTCTAACATCAGTTGATCACAGGTGTGTGAGTTTATCTGTAGATTACCAGTTCTGTTCCATTGATCTGTGGATCTACCTTCATGCCAGTACCTCCCTATACTGTTGCTTTGTACTGCGTCTTTGAAATCGGGAAGTGTGAGTCTTTCTAACTGGTGTATTATATGGATTTTCATTATTGAACCACCTTTATGTACCTTAGATAAATTCCACTGTTTCTAGTATATAATCTTTCTTAAAAAATTACTTTTAAATCATGGTGGGATATACATAATAACAAAATTTACCATCTTAACCATTTTAAGTGTACAGTTTAGTGGCATTCAGTATGTTCACATTGCTGTGCAGCCATCACCACCATCTGTCTCCAGAACTTTTTTTTATTTTGTAAAACTGAAAAACTACCCATTAGGCACTAACTCCCTGTATCCCCCTCCCCCAAGCCCCTGGCACTCGCCCTCCTACTTTCTGTTTCTACATATTTTCTGCTCTAGGTATACTATGTGAATGGAATCATACAGTATGCACACTGTATGTGCCTAGGAGTGGATTGGCTGGGTCATACGCTAATTCTCTGTTTGACTGTATGAGTAATTGCCGAACTTTTTTTTTTTTTTTTTTTTTTAAATAGTGGCCAAATAAGTCAGATACACTGACTTATTTTACTTAAAACATAAATCACCTCAAGGGTCATCTGTATTATAGCCGACTTTCGTTTCCTTTTTAAGGCTAAATGATATTTCATTGTATGAATAAAGCATGTTTAGTCTGTTCATCTGCTGGTAGACATTGAGTTGCTTCTGCCCCTTGACTGTTGTGAATAATGCTCCTCTGAACATGGATGTCAAATGTCTTTCTGAGTCTTTGCTTTCAGTTCTTTTGGGTCTATACCTAGAAGTGAAATTGTTGGCCAGTAGTTTACGTTTTTTAATATGTGGCTGGATTAGCTTTGCTAGTATTTTGTTGAGGACTTTTGCATATATATATATATATATATATATATTCATAAGGGATATTGATCTATAATTTTCATGTGATGTTACTGTCTGGCTTTGGTATCAGGGTAATGTTGGCATCATAGAATGAGGTAAGAAGGATTTCCTCCTCTTTCCTTTTTTTTGAGAAGACTTTGAGAAGGGTTGGTGCTCTTTTTTCTTTAAATGATTGGTAGAATTCACCAGATCATATGGCTCTGGGCTTTTCTTTGCTGGGAGTTTTATGATTACTTATTTCAGCT
The DNA here is from genome assembly GCF_030435805.1 of Mustela lutreola. Lineage (NCBI taxonomy): Eukaryota > Metazoa > Chordata > Mammalia > Carnivora > Mustelidae > Mustela > Mustela lutreola. The sequence goes on along the minus strand of NC_081290.1, from coordinate 229,702,869 downwards.
TCTTGTGCTATGACTTTATTAAATCAACATTTATTAGATGGAACACAGAATGCTGGTTGGTGAGCCATGGTTAGACAATAAACCACAAGAGAAATTGAAATAGAGAAGTTTTTTACTTACAGGTCCTAGAGGAATTATAAGGGCATGCATTTAAGGGACCCCAGAGGAAGATCAAGGCAATTATAGAGAGAGGTAGGACCTGGAGTACAGTGCCTTTTTTAGGTCTGTGGGTGGAGTGCTTTGGAGATTCTGGGCTATAGGTAGATTTGTCAGTTCAAACCAAAAGAATAGGGTTATGGTAAGCTCTACCAGGGCGTTTATCTAAGGGCGCTTAATGCATCATACAGGCACTGGGAACCGGGAGAGACCATTGATCACAAGTCCCATCATGAGTTCTTGTAAACAGACTTACAGTGCTTGTGTCTCTGTGGCGTCCTGTTTAGGACATGTGCTTCCCTGAGAGGTCTAGTTAGTTTACGGCCCTTGCAGGCCCCCTTGTCCAAACAAAATGGATGCTGAAGCAGTGGTATCAGTGAGTAGTTTAGCTAAGTAATGACTTGACTTGTCTCAACAACTTCTTGTAGGTCTCTTCAAATTTCCTATTTCTTCTTGAGTCATTTTGGGGCGTTTTTGTGTTTCCAGAATTTCTGTTTCATCTAGATTATCTGATTTATTGGCACACAACTGTTTATAACACTACAAGTGTTTTACAACACTTTTTATTTCTGTAAGGTTAGTAGTAATGTTCCCATTTTTATTTCTGATTTTAGTGATTTGTGTCTTCTCTCACTTTTTTTCTTAGTCTAAGCTTGAGTTGTTGATCTTTTTAAAGAACTAACTTTTGGTTTGTTGATATTCTCTATTGTTTTTGTATTCTTTATTTCCTGGATCTCAGTTCTAATATTTATTAATTGTTCCCTTATTTTGGGCTTAGTTTGTTCGTTTTCTAGTTCCTAAAGGTGGATATTTAGGTTATTAATTTGAACTCTTTATTACTTCTTTTTTAATGTAGATGCTTACAGCTGTAAATTTCCCTTAGCACTTTTTCACTATATCACATATTATTTAATATGGTGTACTTTCAGTTTTTAAATAAAGATGTTATTTATTCATTTGTCAGAGTGAGAGAGAAAGAGCACAAGCAGGGGGAGCGGCAGGCATGGGGAGAAGCAGGCTCCCCACTGAGCAAGGAGCCCACTGTGGGACTTGATCCAGGAACTCTGGGATCATGACGTGAGCCATGACCTGAGCTGATGCTTAACTGACTGAGCCACCCAGGCGTCCTTGTACTTTCATTTTTATTCACCTCAGAGTATTTAATTTTCCTTGTGATTTGTTCTTTGACTCACTCCTTATTTAAGAGTGTGTTGTTCACTTTGTAGTTTGTGGATTTTCCAAATTTCCTTCTGTTACTGATTTCTAGTTTCATTCCATTAAAGTCAAATAATATACTTTGTATGATTTCAACTTTTAATAATTGATTGAGGTTTGGCGGTTGAACATATAGTCCAGCTTGGAGGATGTTCCATATGCACTGAGAAGAATGTATGTATGGTTGTGTTAGGTGGAACATTCTATATACGTCTAGTAGGTCTAGTTGATTTATAGTATTATTCATGTCTTACATTCCTTGTTCATCTTTTATATGGTGCTTTCTTTTCTTTTATCTGTGCTTTCCATTGTTAGGTGGGAGTTGACATCTCTAGCTATTTCCCACTTTAGTTTTATCAGTTTTTTTTTTAAATTTTATTTATTTATTTGACAGAGAGCACAAGTAGGCAGAGAGACAGGCAGAGAAAAAGGGGAGGAAGCAGGCTCCCTGCTGAGCAGAGATCCTGATGTGGGGCTCCATCCCAGGACCCTGAGATCATGACCTGAGCCAAAGGCAGAGGCTTAACCCACTGAGCTACCCAGGTGCCCCAGTTTTATCAGTTTTTGATTCATGTATTTTATTACATGTCATTAGGTGCATATATGTTTATAACCCTTTATATTATACAATGTCCTTCTTTGTCTCTTGTAATGTTTTTTGTCTTAAGTCTATTTGTCTGATATTAGTATAGCCACTCCAGCTCTCTTTTGGTCGCCACTTACATGGAATAAATATCTTTCTGTCCTTTCAATTTCAGCTTATTTGTGTTTTTGTTTCTAAAGCATAACTCTTGTAGATAGCATTAAAACAAAATCTGTGTAGCTGATCTCTGCCTTTTAATTGAAGTGTTTAATCCATTTACACTTAATTAATTACAGAGACAGAAGGACTTCTGCTGTTTTTTTGTTTGTTTCTTATATCTTTTTTGTTTCTTTATTCCTCCATTACTACCTTCTTTTGTGCTATATGTTTTCTCATGTGATATTTTGATTTCTTTGTCATTTCTCATACATACATTACAGTGTATCTTTTCATTAATTCTTAGTGGTTGCCATCAGGATTACAATCAGCATCTTAATTTATAATCATACAGTTTAAATTAATACCAACTTAATTTTAATATTATACAAAAACTGTTCTTCTGTATAGCTCTGTATCCCTACCTTTATGTTATTGTCACATTATATCTTTATAATTGTGTGCCTGTCAAGATAGATTTATGATTATATTATGTATTTTTCTAATTGATTTTTAAATGTTAAACCAATATTGTATTCTTAGACTAAATTCGGGCAATTATGATGTGTTACTGTTTTATCTTTATAGTATATTACTAGTTCAGTTTACTAATGTTTTGCTAAGGATTGCTTTGTCTGTGTTTATGAGGGATATTGGGGTGTGTGTGTGTGTGTGTGTGTGTGATCTTTGTCAAGTTTTAACATCAGTAATGTTGATCTTATGGGTTGGAAATTGTTCTCTTTTCCTCTATTTTATTTTTGTGTTAAACTGATGTTATTTCTTAAATGTTTGATAGAATTTATCAGTGAAACCATCTGGATCTACACTGTTTTGTGGGAAGCTTTTCAATTATTTATTCACTTAAATAGATATAGGATTATTCAGACATTTTATTTCAATTTTGGCATGTTGGGTTTTTTCAAGGAGGGTTTCTGATGCATCTAAGCTGTCAAATATGTTACTGTAAAGTTGTTCATATTCTCTTAATAACCTTTTAATGTCTGTGGCAATGTAATTTATAAAAAATGCTTGTATTAGTAAGGTAGCAAACTTTTATATAGTACTTATTTCATACTTTTCACTTTATAAGTAATGACTCTTCTGATTCCCACAGCAATTGGTGAGGTAGATAATGCTATCATCTCTGTGTTCTAGATGAAAAAACAAACCAGAATTAAACTAAGAGAGTTAAGGTGCCTTGCTCAAGATCACAGAGCTGGTGTATTAAGGGCTTAAATTACAATCCACGTGGTCTGGGTCTAGAGTCTTTTTTTCTTGACTACTGTTTACTTTGCATTTCTTAAATGACAGATACCTGTTCTTTTCTTCTTATGGAATTTTGCTATTTTCTTTCTGGTGCTCTTCCCACCTTTATTTCACTGGTAGAAATATTTACTTCTGGTATTACTAATTAGGACTTGGAATGCCTTTCCCCATAAAAACATTATATATGATGGCTATACATGTTTGAAATATTGTTTTTTTTTTGAGGAACATACTTATTTATTAGACAGAATGAGGGAGCAAGTGTTGCGGGGCAGAGGGAGAGAGAGAATCTCAGTCAGACTACCTGCAGAGTGAAGAGCTTGATGAGGTGCTCTATCTCAGGACCCTGAGATCATCGCCTGAGCCAAAATCAAGAGTTGGACACTTAGCTGACTGAGCCATCCAGGTGCCCCTTGAAATATTATTTATAATACTCATCTTCAGTCACATCATATGTTAAAAAGCTTTCTGGGGCTTCCCCGGGAAGTTCACTACAATTTATAATGTAAAACAGGTTCTCTATGAAAATACTAGAAGATACTTATTTTAAATACACTTACTTAAAAGGTTAAACTTCAGTTATATGGAAATTTTACTTTTTGGAATCCCTTAATGATTTGAATTTACTGAGGCTAAATCATAATTTTCAGAAGACAAACAATAAGATTAATTTTTACACATTCTGTTTTACTTTCATTAATTTGTTGATTAATGTCTTTCAGGGTTATTCAAATGCTCAGAAGAATATTCTTCTTCAGGTGGATCAGAACTGTGTTCGCAATTCTTATGATGTCTTCTCTTTGCTGCGGTAAGAAACTTCTTAGACCTCCTGCATTTTCTAAAGAATCTTCCTCATTTTGAGTTTGTGACATTTCTGTGTGAGAAAATGTATGGGAGCTTTAGAAGCTCTTATTCAGGCTTAACATTTTTTAGTGAGAGCTTCATAAATTTTGTAGCTACAGTGATTTAACTTTATCTCTTTCACAAAGCCTTTGGAACGCCATTTCCTTTCTCTGGACAGTGGGAGAGAATGATTGGAAGCCAATGATCTTAAAACAGGACATGAGCTGTTTCTGGTTTTCTGTACTGTAAAGAGCAGCAACCAGAGGTACAAAATTTAGGCTTATCAAAATCTTAACAACTACAGCATTACTAGAAAAGCCCTCCAATAGCCCCAGACATGGTTTAGAGTTTTAACCTGCTGTTCATCTTAAAAGAATCATGTTTGGCAAGGCAAAGGAGCTTTGCATGAATCTCATGCTCAGAGGCTTAACTAACTGCCTTAACTCTGTATTTTCATAATGTCTGGGCTTAATTTTGAAACATTTCTAAATTTGTTTTTAATTTTCGATGTGGTAGATCATCAAGGACATTTTCCCAAGAGACAGGCAACCAAAATAAATGCAATTCAAAATAAAGGTAACAGTGACACTCAGCCTGTGTTCACCCTACTCAGACAGATGGTTCATTGAAATTTGATTTTGGCAGTATTTTTCTAATGTTTACATAACACATCATAAATTTCAGACCATTAGACAACTTCAATGTATCTACTAGAGGACGAGTCCAGAAGGATGGTTGGACTCTTGTCCAATTGGATGATTGTTTATTTTATAAACATTATGAAATGGACCTTTTCTTTGCAAATCTTGAATCTTATTATACTTGATGATAAAGTTTGGTCGCATGACCTGTGTAAATTGTTCTTAAGAGACCATCATTTCAAATAAAGTAACCACAGACATTTGATGGCTTTTGATTCTTATCTGAGCTGTACTTTCACTTTGACTTTTTAGGATATGTAAGAGAACGCACAGGACTTAGTAATTGGATGGTGGAGAGAAAAAGCAGGAGGTGTCAAAATATATAACTCGTATTTTTGAGTCTATTCAGTTTGAGACTACATTGAGTTTTAAATATTGCAAAGAGGAATGTACAGAAATAGTTTGAAATGTGAGTAAACCACTAATATTTCTTGACCTGTTTTCCTCATGAAATGAGGGTATGGATTTCACTATTTTAAGGGTATGTCTGAGTGTGAGATAATGTGATCTTATTAGCGAAATCAGTAGAATCAAAAGAAAAGGAAATATGAAGTCAGTGAAAAGAGGAGACCTGGGGAAAAATTGCATCATAGAATCTAAAAGAATAGAGATTCAAGCAGTGTTGAGTGCTCTGTGTTTAGACAGGAAAATAAGGACTGAAGTAGTGCTGTAGGGTCTTAGGAAACAATGTGGTACAATAGAGAATGCTTTGGTTAACTTGACCCTGACTTCAATTGTTCCTGGTTTATCATAATTCATTTAATGTTTCTGATTCTTCCAAAAGGTAGAGGCAGTAATATTTTAAGTTTGTGTAACTTACGAGCATTTCTATATTTACTGTCTTATACTCTTTGAAGTTTTTTGTGTTTAGACATCAGGGATCAGCCTTTGTCTTCAGTGTAGAAGCTGAGGCCAAGAGGCGTTACAGGATTTATCTGAGAGTACACAGCGAGTAAGGGCCAGACTGGAGGTTGGTGTGAAGTTTTCCTGCAAGCAGGTTTTGCAGATCCTTTTCAGAGTCTCACTTACCTTCCTAGATTGGTGGTTACAAGGTAGTTATAAGGTACACATAGCATAATGACAGAGAAAATTTCTGAGAACCACAGAGCCCTTCATAAATGCAAAATCATTGGGAGAATTTGGTAGTTAGTGCTCAATTTTTTAACATTGATTCTTGCAATGATATGTCTCTTGGGGGTCTCATTTCTAGGTTGCTTTCCAGATTCCTCAGGTGTGTTAGCAGTTTGATTTGCCTTATTTATTAGCAGTGGCCTCATCATTAGCATTGCGTGTATCATTTATAGCTGGTAACATAGATGTACTCTTTTGAACCAGATCATGTGTCCATTTACCAACCAATTTACCAGAGCCCAGAGAGTTACTCTGGAACTAGAAACTTAATACTGTAGTCATCAACATTAATGAGTAACATGGAACTTCCTTTGATAATTCTCTTAGACATTAGTGAGGAGTAACCACCATCTATCTGTTTGCTAAATCAAAAGCTCTTCTTACCTTACAGTTCTTGGCATGGTTTATGCTTCCTGGTAAACTTAATTTTGTGCTGATCAATTTCATTCATTTTCCCTTCTTTAATTCAGGTAACATTGTACCTAGATGGGAGTAATTTTTAAAAATATACCTTTTTGGGCCATGTGGGTGGCTCAGTGGGTTGGGCCTCTGCCTTCAGCTCGGGTCATGATCTCAGGGTCCTGGGATCAAGTCCCACATCGGGCTCTCTGCTCCACAGGGAGCCTACTTCCTCCTCTCTCTTTCTCTCTCTCTGCTTGCCTCTCTGTCCACTTGTGATCTCTCTCTGTCAAATAAATAAAATCTTTAAAAAATATATATATACCTTTTCTTTCCTTGATGCTTTTTTTGGTGTGTGAAATTGTTACTTCTTGATCTGTAGTTTTATGTGAAAACATAGAGTTTGAATTCTTTAATATCACTTAACTTCACAAAATTCTCAGTGCCATTTGGAATCAGGACTAGAATCCTAGTCTCTTGAGTCTGTTTTTTGAAAGTATATTCTAGCTAGTAACTTTCACTGTGTTATTGTGCCACTAGGATGCATATTTCCTTCCACATTTTATAATGTGAATGTTACAGAAAAAATAAGAAATCTTGACTAAGGCAGGGATTTTGCAACACCTATGACCCAAGCATTAGAACCCCTTCAGGTGGATATGTTGTTTACCGTTTTTAAGAAAACAGTGACCTGAGGTTTTATTCAGATTTTTCTGCCTATAGTTAGAAGAATGTATTCTGATCAGTTTTACCAAAGTAATAGCGGGTCTTTCCAAATTTACATTCAGTGTTTGCAGTGGTAATTACATTTTGCTTTTTTAACCCTTGGAAATTCCTGGATTAAGAGTTAGTTTTCATGTAAGCAGACATTTAATTAGGAACCACTTTACTCCTTACATTTGACGCATTACCCTTGAATTAGGATGTTCACCACAAGGTGTCAATGTTGCTCTTTAACTGGCACTTAAAATTTTATTTATTTTATGGTTTTAAACTGAGAAAAGTTGGGTTATAAATTACAAGTGGGAATTTATTTTTAGAAGTTAACTTTTTTTTTTCTCTTTTAGCCCTTCTAGGTTAAGGAGTTTCAAGGCTTATTAGATAACTTTCTCCTTTTGGTTCTGATGATTTTATTTGATCCTATTGGTGATACAGGGTTATTGAAAGCTTAGAAAGAGAAGGAGTGACATGGTCGGGTGTGCAATTTAGATTTCTAACTGTGGGGACTGTGTGGAATCAGTGGGATGGAGGTGGAAGCAGGAGACATCTGTAATCCTAACTGTTCTCTGAAATTGAAAGATTACTTTTGATTTTTAAAAGGTCATTTTTTTCCCCTTTCATACTTCTTCAAAAAGATAGCTCTGCTATAGTGAGATTAAGTGAGAATAATTCAGGTTTTCTTCTAGGGCAGTTTTTATTGCCCCTTTCCCCTTCTTGACATGTCCTACTTTTGCCACATTGAAGAAGTGGAAATATGGTGGAGAATCATGGGCCCTCTGCCTAGGTTCCAGTCCTAACTAACACTGTCATGTCTTATACCCATAACTGGATGTAAGACTTTGGGCAGATAGATTACTTTGTATGGCTCAAACTACTTTTGTGAAATAGCTATTATATTTATCTCAGAGGGGTGTTATGAGAAGTAAGGCAAAATATTTGAAGGATCCTAGGACAGCTACTGGCATATGGTAGACATTCAGTAAATAATAGATTTTGTTTGCTTTTTTCCTTCCCCCATCGTAGAATTCATGTTTCTTTCTTTATGTTAGCATTAGTTTTTTCAATTTCCAGCCTCATTTCTCTTTCTTTTCTTGCCATTCTAGACTATCACCTCTGCTTTTTGCTTTACTTCTGTTAATCCTGAGCAATCATGATAAAATTATTTAATGGGTATATGTCTTTTCTCCCTAATGACATTGAAAACTTCTTGAAGAAAAGGATTATTTCATATGACTATATTTTTTCCTCTCTATCATCCTGACAATTGATGGTTATATTGGAATTCCCGTGGATGCTGTTGTGATCCTGGAGTCCCACATCCTGTAGACTAGATCCTACAACCCTTCTGCTTTACTCTTTCTCCCTGAGTACTCTCTTCCATTACCACAGCTTCACCCAACACAGCCACATGTTAGTAACTCTCAAACCTATATGTCTAGGGGCGCCTGGGTGGCTCAGTAGGTTAAAGCCTCTGACTTCGGCTCAGGTCATGATCCCAGAGTCCTGGGATGGAGCCCCACATCAGGCTCTCTGCTCAGCAGGGAGCCTGCTTCCTCCTCTCTCTGCCTGCCTCTCTGCCTACTTGTGATCTCTGTCTGTCAAATAAATAAATAAAATCTTAAAAAAAAAAAAACCCTATATGTCTAGTTCCTTCCCTTTTGGATTTCTGATCTGTATTTTCCAGTGACTGTTAGACATTATTACTTTCATGTTATGTAGGAATCTCATCCCTAACATGTCCCGAGTTAGATTCGTTGGTGTTATTCCCCTCTTTCTTTTCTTTTCCCTGTATGTCTCATGTCCTATATGTCATCATTTCAAGCACCCAAGTGAATATACCCTTCTTTGTTCTCATCTCTATTTTCTGCGACTATTTCTTGACCTCCTAACTGGTCTCCCTACTACCAGTTTTTCCTTCATGTAATTGATAGCTATTGTTTGTTGAGCAATTACTTTGTGCCAGGAGCTTTTCTTACTGCTTTACATTAGTTCTTCTAGTTTTCACAGCAGCTGTTTCTATCCTATTTACAGATGAGGAAGTTGAGGCACAGAGTAATTAAGTAGCTTAGACGAGGTCTCACAAGTAGTTCCTCTTAGACTGTATTCAAGTCCAGAAAGTCTAGCTCCTAAGCCTGTATTCTTAACCAGTATATTTTACTGCCTTCTGATCTTTTATATTGCTTTGGTACATTTTATCTGCTGCACTGCTGCCAGAGTAACCTTTTAAAAAATATATCTGTGTTGTCACTCATTGGGCCCACAGTCTTTGAGCCATCACATATAGGATGAAGCAAACACTCTTAATGTGATATTCAAAGGACATTGTTCTGAACACCCTATAGGGACTAGTGTCCTTACTTTAAGTCCTCCTACCACTGCCTGTGCAATTAATAGCTAGTATTAAATTGAGTACACACTGTGTTGTAATTAGCTCTTAATTTTCTGATTCTCTGTCCTCTCAGCGCCCCCAAACTGAGGGCTCCTTTAGGCAAGAGTCTTTGTTTATTGGTCTCTGTAGTAATCCTATCACAGTGCATATCATGTATATTAATCAGATAATAAATGGTCTTTTGATTTGATCAGACTGAACTAATCTTCAGGTTACAGAGGACTAGCATTTTGTTGTTCTAGTTAATTGGTTTGCATCTGGCAAAATGAGGGTCATAAAAAATTTCTAGGCTGTTACTTAAGAAGTGTTGAAAGTATAATCAGATCTGTGAACCTTCAGCTGCCTCTTTTCTTTCTGCCACTGCCCTCCACATAACATCTGGTGAGATTTCAGGACTTTGTGACTTTTTAATCTTACTCCTTATGTGGATTTTTCTGGAAGAGCTTTATCTGGCTGTCTGGAGGTAAACTGTTCCTTCCCGCCTTCTGCTTTGATAGAAAATACTTTCTCCTTTAAAATTTCAATTTTAAAAGGGAAATGCTTTACATCAAATACATTATTCTTCAGATAATGTGTAGAAAACAAATGGGATGATATATAAGGGCCTAACCTCTGTCCATATAAATTTTGGATGTGATAATCAACTTTGAGTTACAGAGAGAGTAACCGAAAGGCTAACCCTGCCTGATGAGCTCTCTGTGGTAATTATGAGTGTAGAGAATATGCCTAAAATGCAGCTGTAAGCAAAAGAGGTCACAGAATTTATGTTCTAAAACTCATATATCTTGCCATCGTAGTGGCGACTAGGCTCTTACTTAGGGTCTCATGAGGGAGTGTGCTCATTTAAAAAAATGCTCTCATAAGCGTGAGGGTGTGCTCATTAAAAAAAAAAGTATATTTATTTATTTTAGGGAGAGAGAGCATGTGTTTGTGAGCGGGGAGGGGTGATGGGAATGGAGTTGCAAGGAGGGGAAGAGGGAATCTCAAGCAGGCTCTGCACTGAGCATGGAGTCCGATCTGGGGCTGGATCTCATGACCCTGAGATCTTGACCTGAGGCAAAACCAAGAGTTGAGTGCCTAACCGACTAAGCCACCCAGGTGCCCCTCTGTGCTCATTTTTAATAAATTAGAAGGGGAATTAAGAGGATTACTGTTAAAGTAGACAAACTGACAACAAAGAGAAGTGAAAGCTTGTTGGTAGTTTGCTCTGTTTGTGATTTACTGTTTGATTCTGGAGCATAATTGAGTGGTAAATCATATTAGCTACTGTCTTACCTTTAAAGTCACTGTGTTTGGGCTTGTAAATAGCACTGTTACTACTTCATGTAAAACGAGGGCAGAGAGAAATAGTCCAACTGTAAAGAGAGACAGGCTAAGTGAAAAAGCACAGCTAGATTCCCTCTTCTCTGTGTAGTTGTCAGTCCTTCACAGGGCACATCTCCGTGGTGCAGTTTATAACTGAAGTTAATAATGAGAAGTACTGGGCACCTGGGTGGCTCAGTGGGTTAAGCCTCTGCCTTCTGCTCAGGTCATAGTCTCAGGGACCTGAGATTGAGCCTCTCATTAGGCTCCCTGTTCAGCAGGGAGCCTGCTTCCCCAACCCCTGCCTGCCTCTCTGCCTCTTTGTGATCTCTCTGTCAAATAAATAAATAAAAATCTTAAAAAAAAAAAAAAAGAAGTACCAAGTGAACCATGTTAGTTTTAGCTAATGCTATCTCTGTGTAACAGATGAGGAAACTGAGGCACAGAAAGGTGACATGACTTGCCCAGCAACACAGTACAAGTTGGTGTCAAAGCAGGTTTGAATAAAGGTATAAAGGTCTGCTGGGCTCGGGTTATGTGCTTTTCTCCATCATGCCACGTTGATGCCAAAACATCAGTAGAATAAAAAGGTGTGATTATTTGAGCCTGGGTCAGAGAACAGGGGCACGTGAAAGTTCTAGAAAGGTTTATAATCAAAATTTAAAAGGAAAAAGTTTTGGTATTTACTGTAAGTTTTGGTTAAACAAAGACAGTATTTATGTGTAAGAGCACATTTTATTCTTATTCATCATTCTCTCCCCATGTACACACAAATATGTTTACATGCATATAAATACACTTAAACATACATATATTTAGAAAAATAGAATTTTAACAAAATATGGAAGTTATTTTAGGTGCAGTTAAAAAAATTTTTTTATTATGTTCAGTTAGCCACTGTATAGTACACCATTAATTTTTGATGTAGTGTTCAAAGGTACAGTTTTTTTCCCCCATCTTTTTACATTTTAATTTTTCTTCTTCCTTAAGCCCTTCTCCCCCACTTCACTGTCAAAAAAGCACAAGCCACAGCTTGAATGTTTGTCATCCTTCTTCCCCTCATCCATATGTTAAAACTCAATCCCCAGTGTGATGGCATTTGGAGTTGGGGTTGTGGGGTCTGAGCTCAGGATGGGGATTAGTGTGCCTATAGAAGAGGCCCTAGGGAAACCCTGCCGCTTCACCTCCTGAGGTTATAGTGAAAAGACTGTGAACCAGGAAGCAGGCTCTCACCCAACCTGGTACCTTGATATTGGACTTCTCAGCCTCTAGAACTGTAAGAAATAAATTTCTGTTTATGACCCACCCAGTCCATAGTATTTTATTATAGCAGGCTGAACTAAGATAGCTCCCAAACACAAAACACATGTCCACATGATCCATAGTTACTATTTCACCCATGTTAATAATTTAATGTGTATCTGTCTCTATTTTTTCCCCATGGTCTTTATGCATATGTCATAGATTTTAGTATAGACATATAAACATATATATGTATGTGCGTTAAGAGGTTTAATTGCTGTTTTATAAAATTGGAGTGGATATTATATATCTGACTCTACATACTATTTTTCTTTCCTTTTTTAAAATTTATTGTATACTATATGGTATTTTATTACATCGATTCTTTGGCTTCCATGTGGTAACCTTTCAAAAACTTTTTAGAGCAATTTCTTAAAACCACTTATTGCCTATAGTTCTAATAGAATCTCACAGAGTTCTGCACCATATATATTATTTTTCTTGTTCAATATTCCCTGTATAGATCTCTCTCTCTTTTTTAAGGATTTATTTATTTATTTTTAGACAGAGAGAGCATGAGCAGGAGGGGCAGAGAGAGAGGGAGAGAGAATCTCAAGCAGACTCCTCACTGAGCACAAAGCCCAACATGGGGCTCAGCTTCACGACCCTGAGTTCATGATCTGAGCCCAAACTGAGAGTTGGATGCTTAACTGACTGAGCCACCCAGGTGGCCCTGTACAGATCTCTTCAGTTCATTCTTTTATTGGTTTCATGATAGTCCATGATAGGAGTGTACCATGTTTTTAACTATTACCCTCTTGCTAAGTGTTTAATATTTACTCAGGTTCTAATTTTTTTGTTTGTTTTGCCACTATGCATAATATTGCAGTAAATTTTATATATAAATACATGTCTTTATATTTATGATGTATTTACTTACATGGATTAAATTTCCAGAAGATTTAATTAATTAATTAGAGAGAGATAGCAAGAGGAAGAGTCAAGGGAGGGGGAAGTAGAGAATCCCAAGAAGGTTCCACACCCAGTGCAGAGCCTGATAAGGGGATTGATCCTACCACCCGGAGATCATGACCTGAGCCCAAGGCAAGAGTCAGACACTTAATAGACTGAGCCACGCAGGAGCCCCCAAGAGTGGCATTTCTGAGTCAAAGGGCATATATGTTTTTTAATATAAAGAGACGTTAGATTGTTTTCCCAAAGAATACAAATAATGTGTGGCATTATTCCTTATCTTGAACGCCTGCTCGCAACAGGAAATCATTTTTTGGTGATTTTTATTGAATTTCCTTAACCTCACTGTAAGCGCTTAGTCTGAGCTACAAGTGACAGTGAACATCTTTTCTTGAGTTTGTTAGCTGGTTAGCATATTCTTCTGTGATTTTGCCTATTCATATAATGAACCTGTTTTTTTTATTGAGTTGCTTGCATTTTTTTCATAAAATTTTAAGAGTTCTTGATATTTTTTTTCCAAATCTATGAAATTACATCTTGTCTTGGAATGCTTTCCATAAAAGTTTATTTGTTATATAATTCCACCTTTTCTTGTATATCTTCTGAGTACTCAGACTTGGCTGAAGTCTCTCCTATACTTTGGTTTTGCATATATTTTATATATTTTTTTGAGATTTATATCTTCCTTTTTAGATGAAATCTTTAATACAACTTGGAATTATTCTTAAATAAGTTATGTAGATATCCCATGTATTGTGAGGTAGATTAATTTTCTTGACAGATGAATATCCAATTGTGCCACTACCCTTCTTTTTCCACTAAATTTAAATACCTAACCCTTGTCATATCTTAAAAGGTCATATATACTGGATCCATTTCTGGATTCTCTTTTTGGTTGTGATATTTTTTTCTATTCCTTTGGTGGTTTCAGATTGATCTAATTAGGGTAGGTTATTATTATTATTTTTTAATGTGTTCTATCAAGTAAGGCAAATCCACCTCTTGCTACTCTTCTTTTTCATAACTGTTTTTGGCTATTCTCAGAACTTTATTCTTCCATGTGAACTTTAATGTTATTTGTTCCTATTCTTTAAAAAAAAAAAAGCTTCATTGAAATTCTACTGGGGATTTTTGTATTCATTGGCTTCTTTTATTTTAGAAGCTGTCATTTTTATGATATTAGTATTCCCATCCAAGCATGATTGGATGTCTTACATATTGTTAAATTTTATTTTATTCCTTCAATAAGATTCTTTGATAATACAGTTTTCTACATATGGTCGTGTGCCTTTTCATTAAGTTTGTTTTTAAGTATGTTATAGTTTTTACACTGTTGTATAAAATATGTTTCCCATTTCCATTGCTTCCCAGGGAAAAGCTATAATTTTAAGAAAATCTTCTATTCAGTATATCAAATCATTTTTCTTATTACTATTTTTTTTTAAGGAAATCCCTCTTGGTTTTCTTGGCAGACACTCATTATCATCAATAAAAGGATGGGTTTATTTGTTCTTTTGAGTGTTTATAGTGATTTCTACTCTTATTATGTACACTAAACCTTCTAGAACTCGCAAAATAATGTTGAAAAGTAATGGGAATAGTGAGCATGCTAGTCCAGTTGTTGTTTTAATTGAAAGTGTCCAATATTTTGCTGTACAGAATATTTTGGAAAATATCTTAAATAATTCTTCCTATTTAACGTTTTTATTAGGAATGGATGCTGAGTTTTTGGCAATGCCTTTCCATGCTTATTAACATTGTATGTTTTTCTTTAATTTATAGTTGTAATAAAGTATGTAGATTTCCTGATACTGCATTACTACTTAGTTATAGGTCATTCGTTGGCTCCTTACTATAAGTGAGGTTGGTATATAGTATTCCTAGTATGTAGCTGTTTCTTATGGGGAAGTGGGGCTGAGTAGATAACCATTTTTCCTTAGATCTAAAAATGAATTGGGAAGCTTTTCATCTCTTCTATGACTCTAATCTGTAAAATGATGCATTCTGTAGACCCTAATCTATAAAATGAGGCACCTTATTGGGCTGTTTAGAGGATTAAATGAATTAATATGATGTACTTAGTATAGTGCCCGAGTATAGTTAGCACTATATAGGTTACGTAGTAGCAGCAGGAGCCAAAACACATGAAATAATTTTGGAAATTTTCAGTTCTTAAATGTTTGTTAGAATTTAGCTGTTAAATCATCTGGTTGCCTTTTATAATGCTAAATCTTACTCTACTACCTGCTAAGCTATTTGCTCTGTCCATTTTTTCCTATTTCATGGTTTATTCTTGTCAATTAATTTTTGCTAAGAAACCATCTATTTCCTTTAGTTTTTTAAATTTATTGCTGAAATGGCATATATATTTTTATTTTGTAATTCACTTGATCATTTTAATAATTTATGGCACATTTTCTAATTAAGTCCAGAAACCACTGTAGTACTTCATTTAGAAATATTCTTGGACAGGGTGCTTTCTGATGTTGAAGAATTCTTCTATCATATGAGCTAAAACAAACTATTTGAGATATTTTCCTTTAAAATGTTAGAATAAGAATGGAGAACTTAAACTACACAAGCTTAGGGGATTTAGATCTAGTTTATAATATTGTTCCCAGTGTATAACACAAACCTGACTTAGAGTATATTTGTAGTATTTGTTAAATGAAAAAATGGTTAAATTAATAAATAATAGATGAAATACAATCTTGTCGGATAATAACTGAACAACAGGTAGACTTTGGGAGGAACTTTTTAAGTGATAGATTGAATTTTTTATTTTTATTTTTAAATTATTTTTATTTTTTTAAGTAGTCTCCATCCTCAGTGTGGTACTCAATATGGGCTTGAACTCACAACTCTGAGATCAGAACCTGAGCTGAGATCAGGTATCAGACATTTAACTGACTGAGCCACCCAGCCACCTCTAAAATGATAGATTTTTAATCATGTTTTCAAAGGTGATACTAACCTTGGATTTGTTCTTTCCTGATTATAGTATACTTTTAATATAAAATATCTAAGTACTTAATTTTGGACAGAGCATTTGCTAATGAAAGTCATGGAAAACCATCATATGGTAAGGTAAGTTAACTCCTGTTTATTAAATGAGTTAACCAATAGATCTGATTGTGTTTAGGACCTTTTCTAGGCTAAGTCTATTTTCTTTAGTGTACTGAATGTTCAACAGAGAGTGGGAACATAGTGGATAAATTAAATGGGCCTTCTCTAAAACGGTGTTCAGAATTCCTGGCTTGGAGCAATAATTAATTTTTAAATGTTGTTGGAATGATTAAAGAAGTGTATAAAATCACTGTAAAGAGGCAAAGAGCATCCTTTGAGGGCAAGTAAGTATATGAGTAGTCTTCTGCCTGAGAGATGTTCTCTGTCCCTGCCCCTGTCTTTCAATTCTGGCTTAAATTCACAGGGCTACTTTATTAAGACTGCTTTGTTTAAGATGTCACTGCAAATGATGTCTTTACCATCACTCCCCACATGGCTGCCTTGTAACTTCACATTCAGGCTGGTGCCAGGCATGTTCCAAGGCAGCTTTCCAAGGTTTAGTGATTTCACCCTGATGTCTCTGCCAATAAAAACAACCAGTTACCATTAAACACATACCCCACCCATAACTGGATTTTTACATGCTGTTTTATTAAGAGAACTTATCAGAGATTTTAGGAGAATTAATACATTATGCTTATCAGGATGTCACCTGGCCCTTGAACTAAACTTTATTGTAAGAGTGGGGCATTTTACCTTGGAAGAGAATCTGAAACTCAACATGTTTATGTGTTGAGGAGTGTGGACTTTGTAATAATAATAGCCTCATTCCAGTAGTTCATTCTGTATGACTGGAAGTACTTTATTAACAAAAGCAGCCAGAAACTTACTTTGAGACTTCTATTCTACTAGGACAGATTAACAGCTACAGCAACCAAGGGGTCTTAGATTCATGGAGAAATTAGTAATTTCTAAATATTTTGTTGGTATTGCAGGAATAAATCAGAATCCTATCTCTTTGTCTGCCTGCACAGATGGTAGGGAAGGAAAATAATATCTGAGTATCTGAAACATGAAAGGCAATTAAATGCTAAAAACTTA
This sequence comes from Mustela lutreola, assembly GCF_030435805.1. Classification (NCBI taxonomy): domain Eukaryota; kingdom Metazoa; phylum Chordata; class Mammalia; order Carnivora; family Mustelidae; genus Mustela; species Mustela lutreola. Next base: position 229,685,687 of record NC_081290.1, on the reverse strand, counting down.
GCATATATATTTTTATAATAATCACAATCACCTTGATACTATTATAATTCTATTTTACTGGGAATCAAACTGCAACTTGGAAAAATTGAGCTAGTATCTTTTCAGAGTCCAGATATGTCCAATGGCAAACGCCTTTCTAATATATTTCTCCATCTCATGGAAGAATTCCCTGTGACATTTCTTTTTCAAAACTGCCTAACAGTACTCATACCCCTTCCATTAAAATTGCCTTGGTGGTAAACCTGACTATAAAACGGGCCAGGCATTTCTTAAAGTCTTGTGGTCCTTGCACAATGGAGGCTTTCATAATAGCCTTTCCCAGAGCCATCTAAAGTATGCTTAGCATACTCCTTTGCTGGAAGTGGTTAACTAAAGTCTATATAGGTTTGCCTTTGAAGAGTGTCTCTATAATTCTTTGACCACATAGTTCCCTTTATTTCTTTTCACTTGATGTGGTAAGCATAAAGTGATTAGACAATGGTTTTTCCTTAGTTGGCATCCCTCTCTGTTTTCAAGCTCCCATCTCTTAAATTCTGACTCTGCAAGAAGCACACTGATATCATGGAGGTGCAATGAGTTTTCCCACATTAGCACTGATTTTTTCCATCTCACAGATTCCTTGATTCTAGTAACAGTGTCAGATATGAACCTTGGAGTACAACTGGCTTTAAACAGTTTATGGGGAGATTTAAACATCTGGAGATTTAAATTTATGGAAAACTTAATGTAAGCCAAGAAATGGCATCAACAACTTTTAGAAAGGAGCTAAGATGGTCTTATGTTGCATTAATTAAAATACAGTGTCCATGTCAAGTCTTCATGGACTTTATGTTCACTAAATCATATTTGGAATGTTCTGTTTAGTTTGAGTCCCTGTTTACTTTAACAAGAAAGATCCAGGGGTGATGTCAAGGGTGATGGGGAGTTTTAAAACAGTCATATGAAAACTAGTTCAGAATAGAAGATATTTTATTTTATTTATTGAGAATGTGCATGCATGTGAGCTGGGGTAGGGGGTAGGGGCAGAAGGAGGAGAAGGGGAGAGAGAATCCCAAGCAGATTCTATGCCCAGCATGGAGCTCGACACAGGACTTGATCTCATGACCCTGAAATCATGACCTGAGCCGAAATCAAGAGTTGGATGCCTCCAGTGACCCTAGGAATAGAAGATAATTAGCTTAGAAAAGTGAAGATTTGGGGAATATAGTCACTACCTTAGAAATAATTTGATGAGCAGTTATTTGGGTAAAGCCTTTATATACTTTATCTCATTTAATCCTCAAAACAAATTTATGTGATTGATATTATTGTTATCCCTCTTTTGGTAATGAGGAAACAGATCCAGAAAGGGAAATTGACTTGAATAAGGTTGGATTGTGAAAGAGTCAGAAAGAAAATTTCCTATCCTTTCTCACATGCTGGCACCCACATTTTATAGAATAAGTATGTAGGTATACTTTTCCTGTGGGTAAAATAATGATAATGCTAAGGGGGATCTAGAGTAATGAGGATGGTAGGATGATTTATTTTATTCTTTTAATATTTATTTGAGAGAGAGAGAGTGTGTGTGCACGTGTGCCAGTGAGGGAGGGGCAGAGGGAGAGAATCTTCAGGCAGACACCCTGTTGAGTGCAGAGCCTGACAGGGACTCAGTCCCAGGACCCATAAGATTACGATCTGAGCTGAAACCAAGAGTTAGATGTTCAACTGACTGAGCCACCAGACACCCCAGGATGAGTTATTTTAGATAGTGATCAGGGAAGACCTCACTGAGAAGAAAATATTTGAGCAAAGCCTAGGGAAAGAGTAGGCAGCAACCTGTGTGGGTATCTGTAGGAAGAACATTCTAGAGAGCACGATTAGTAGGTATAAAAGCCCTGAGGTGGGAGAGAGCTTGGTTTATTGCAAGAGCAGCTAAGGAGTTAGTCTAGTTTGAACATAGTGAGCAAAGTTGGCAAAAGCCGGACTGTGTAGAGTTCTAAAATTTTTCCCAAGTGGGATGGGAAGATATTGGATGATTTTGAGCAAGGGAGTTATGGGATCTCATTTTTATTTAAAGACAACGACTCTAGCCTGGAGAAGAGACTGGAGGAAGGGAGAGTGGCAGGAGAGAGATTCATTGAGAGACTTGTTTCCAAGTAAGATTTAGGAGTGACTGAGGCTGTTCTGGTAGCAGTTGAGGTTAATTAAGAAAAGTGGTAGAATTCTGGACATATTTGCTAACCACATTTGCTAATGGATTTGGTGTGGGTGTATGAGGGAAATTGGGGTTAAGGATAACTTCTCAGATAATTAATATGGGCAACTGGGTGAATTGTAGTGGTATTTATGAAAATAAATGCTGTGAGATTCCTGGGAGGAGAAGAAGGGGGTAATGGGGAATCGAGAATGTATTTGGGGCATATGGGTTTTGCGATTGGTATTAGTTATGAAGGGGAAGGTGCTGAGAGGCAGGTGGATATGCAGTTTTGATTTTGGGGTCAGTTGGTGCCAGAGATGTGAATTTGGGAATTCTATCAGTCAAGTTCAGGGTAGAAAATATCAACCACTCTAGATATCATCAGAGATTTTATTTTATTTTATGTTTTTGGTTTGCTCTTTTATATCAATTTTTTAATTTTTTGGGAGGTAGAGAGAGAGAGAATGCACCAGCAGGCATGGGAGAGGCAGAGAGAGAGGGAGGGAGAGAATCTCAAGTGGGCTCCATGCCTAGCATGGAGCCTGACGTGGAGCTGGCTCTCATGACCCTGAGATTGTGACCTGAGACAAAATCAATATTGGATGCCCAGCTGATGAAGCCACCCAGGTGCCCCAGTCAGAAAGAGATTTAAAACAGAGAATTGGGTGTTTAGGGGGCTGGAAGAATAGAATTTGGGAAGCTGCTACTAGGGTTCAGAGGCACACTACCACAAGGCTTCAAGGTCAACCCACCAAACCTCTGGTCCCAACAAACTGCTGCTGGTGTCATAGGCATCCCATACCCACTAGACACCTATATGAGAGCACTCATAGTGGAGAGAGCCTGTTGCTGTAGCTGGGAGAATGGCATCTACCTTCTGGATTTTGCTAGGAAGAAGAGGATAGAGCAGAGAATGGGCAGCCAAGGAGATGGGGGAAGTCTAGAACATGGTGTTCCAGAGCCAAAGTAAATCAAGCCTGTTCAGGATTGTGCTCAGCTGAAACAGGTGCTTGTTGATTGGTTTGGTAAGATGAGGGCTGAGAATTAAATGCTGACTTTAGCAAATTGGAGCTCATTGGTGACTTATATGACTATTTTGATGGTGTGGTAGGAATAGGTGAAGGAGAGAATGGAAGTGAGGAAATGAAGACAAGAAGTACACACTATTCTTGCAAAGTTTTTCTTCGCAAAGAAATGGTACCAAAGCTGGAGGGAAATAAGGGGTCCAGGGAAGTGGTTTTTGTTTTGAGATAGGAGGCAGTATATTCATGGGCTGAAGGAAAATTTGTGGATGCATGAGAAGAAGCGGGGATAGCAGGTTCAAAAACTTTTGATAAGTGAAGGACAATGGAATTCAGTGTAAAAGTGGATGTTTGGCCTTAGCAAAAAGGACTGGCCTCAGGGGAAGGCAGAGTTTTTGGTGACAGATATAGAATCAGTTGGTAAATTTGCTGATTGGTTGAATGAATAAGTTGTCCTCTGATTAAATTTTTCAGTGGATCATCAGCCAGGTGTCGGGAAGGTGGAAGGAATGTATAAGGTTTGAAAAGAAAAGAGAAGGGTTTAAGATAGGCATTTTGGAGAATGAGAGAGTGAATTAGTTAGGACTCGGTTGTCAAACTTTAGCCTGCCTGGGAATCAGGCGGAGGGATGGGTATAACACTAATTGCTGTGCCCCACCCCCAGAGTTCCTGATTCACCAGATCTGGGATGAATTTGCATTTGTAACTCTTCCAGGTGAACCTGATGCTTCTGGACCAGTGAGCAAATCTTGGTTATAAATTTAAGAGAGACCATTCAGCATGCTTTAGCTTTATTCTGCTACTTGTGTACAAAGGTGGAGAAGGCAATGGTTTAAATTTAACCAGAAATAGGGTTTTGCCAAGTGAGTTCAAGGGGAAGAAGAATGAGCCATAGGAGTGATTGACAGTGATGTGTAAGCTGGATAAGGGGAAGTGAGGACATGCAGGAAATGACTGTCAGTGAAAAAGTGCTAAGATCAGTGGATTAGAAGTTCTGATGGTGAGGATGAATTGTTGGAGAGAAGGGATCTGGAAATACGGACGGTGATGGTAAGAGGTTGGGCTGCTTGAAGTTGAGGTTTTTAAAGCTGCTGAAGTTATTAATTGTGATTTAAAGTAAAGAATATGTGGCTAGACTGGGTGGAGGTCAAGAATCTGAGAGTTGAGTATTGGATGATCTTCTACCTGAATGTGGAAGTCGTCAAGAAGAGCGGCAGGAGCAGTGGTGGAGCAGGAGGCGGTGAGTTAGGCGCTAAAATCCTGTTGCTGAGCAGGAATGGGAGAGTTACATAGATCACAGCAGCGAGAAGGGAAGGTGGAAAGTAGCATAATCAGTATGTGTGTTAAAGGGACAGAGGGTTTTCAGAGCACAGGGAGGGCAGTGATCTGGAAGGCAGCTGTGAGTTGCAGGGAAGGCATCTACTTCATCCCTAAGCCAAGTGTTGTGCTGGTTGTAGGAGAAAACACTTGAGCCCCACTCGGGCCATACATAATCTTATTTATTTCTCACAACAGCCCTGTAACAGTAGGTATTATTATCCTCATTTTTACAGATGAGGAAACTGAGGCTTAAAATAATTGTCCTGATAGTCATAACTTATAAATACTGGAGGGGGCATCGTGTGAGTCCAGTGAGAGCCAAAGGAAGGCAGATACTGACTGAATATAAGAAGGTACTTCTTAGCGCTAGAGGTGGGCACCAGTGAAAGTGTTCCTTTGGAGGAAAAGGCGAGCTCCCTATCCCAGAAGTAGATGTCTGCCTTCTGTCTTCACCACTGCAAACTGATTTAATTGTAGAATGATACAAGGAGAAAACCAACAAGGAGGAGGGGAATTGGTATTTTTCAGCTGTTGGAGGAGGGGGCAGGAGGATGATAGTTGAATTCAGTTATCTCTAAGATAAGAGTCTGTGATTATGTGGTGATTGCACAACATTGTGAGAATGCACTAAGTGCCGCTGAATTGTGCATTTTATTTTTTTATTTTTTTTTTAATAATTTTTTTATTTTTTATAAACATATATTTTTATCCCCAGGGGTACAGGTCTGTGAATCACCAGGTTTACACACTTCACAGCACTCACCAAATCACATGCCCTCCCCAATGTCCATAATCCCAACCCCTTCTCCCAAACCCCCTCCCCTCGGCAACCCTCAGTTTGTTTTGTGAGATTAAGAGTCACTTATGGTTTCTCTCCCTCCCAATCCCATCTTGTTTCATTTATTCTTCTTCTACCCACTTAAGCCTCCATGTTGCATCACCACTTCCTCATATCAGGGAGATCATATGATAGTTGTCTTTCTCTGCTTGACTTATTTCGCTAAGCATGATACGCTCTAGTTCCATCCATGTTGTTGCAAATGGCAAGATTTCATTTCTTTTGATGGCTGCATAGTATTCCATTGTGTATATATACCATATCTTCTTGATCCATTCATCTGTTGATGGGCATCTAGGTTCTTTCCATAGTTTGGCTATTGTGGACATTGCTGCTATAAACATTCGGGTGCATGTGCCCCTTTGGATCACTACATTTGTATCTTTAGGGTAAATACCCAATAGTGCAATTGCTGGGTCATAGGGCAGTTCTATTTTCAACATTTTGAGGAACCTCCATGCTGTTTTCCAGAGTGGCTGCACCAGCTTGCATTCCCACCAACAGTGTAGGAGGGTTCCCCTTTCTCCGCATCCTCGCCAGCATCTGTCATTTCCTGACTTGTTGATTTTAGCCATTCTGACTGGTGTGAGGTGATATCTCATTGTGGTTTTGATTTGTATTTCCCTGATGCCGAGTGATATGGAGCACTTTTTCATGTGTCTGTTCGCCATCTGGATGTCTTCTTTGCAGAAATGTCTGTTCATGTCCTCTGCCCATTTCTTGATTGGATTATTTGTTCTTTGGGTGTTGAGTTTGCTAAGTTCTTTATAGATTCTAGACACTAGTCCTTTATCTGATATGTCGTTTGCAAATATCTTCTCCCACTCTGTCAGTTGTCTTTTGATTTTGTTAACTGTTTCCTTTGCTGTGCAAAAGCTTTTGATCTTGATGAAATCCCAGTAGTTCATTTTTTCCCTTGCTTCCCTTGCCTTTTGCGTTGTTCCTAGGAAGATGTTGCTGCGGCAGAGGTCGAAGAGGTTGCTGCCCGTGTTCTCCTCAAGGATTTTGATGGATTCCTTTCGTACATTGAGGTCCTTCATCCATTTTGAGTCTATTTTTGTGTGTGGTGTAAGGAAATGGTCCAATTTCATTTTTCTGCATGTGGCTGTCCAATTTTCCCAGCACCATTTATTGAAAAGGCTGTCTTTTTTCCATTGGACATTCTTTCCTGCTTTGTCGAAGATTAGTTGACCATAGATTTGAGGGTCTATTTCTGGGCTCTCTATTCTGTTCCATTGATCTATGTGTCTGTTTTTGTGCCAGTACCATGCTGTCTTGATGATGACAGCTTTGTAATAGAGCCTGAAGTCCGGAATTGTGATGCCACCAACGTTGGCTTTCTTTTTCAATATCCCTTTGGCTATTCGAGGTCTTTTCTGGTTCCATATAAATTTTAGCATTATTTGTTCCATTTCTTTGAAAAAGATGGATGGTACTTTGATAGGAATTGCATTAAATGTGTAAATTGCTTTAGGTAGCATAGACATTTTCACAATATTTATTCTTCCAATCCAGGAGCATGGCACATTTTTCCATTTCTTTGTGTCTTCCTCAATTTCTTTCATGAGTACTTTATAGTTTTCTGAGTATAGATTCTGTGTCTCTTTGGTTAGGTTTATTCCTAGGTATCTTATGGTTTTGGATGCAATTGTAAATGGGATTGACTCCTTAATATCTCTTTCTTCTGTCTTGCTGTTGGTGTAGAGAAATGCAACTGATTTCTGTGCATTGATTTTATATCCTGACACTTTACTGAATTCCTGTATAAGTTCTAGCAGTTTTGGAGTGGAGTCTTTTGGGTTTTCCACATATAGTATCATATCATCTGCGAAGAGTGATAATTTGACTTCTTCTTTGCCGATTTGGATGCCTTTAATTTCCTTTTGTTGTCTGATTGCTGAGGCTAGGACCTCTAGTACGATGTTGAATAGCAGTGGTGATAATGGACATCCCTGCCGTGTTCCTGACCTTAGCGGAAAAGCTTTCAGTTTTTCTCCATTGAGAATGATATTTGCGGTGGGTTTTTCATAGATGGCTTTGATGATATTGAGGTATGCGCCCTCTATCCCTACACTTTGAAGAGTTTTGATCAGGAAGGGATGTTGTACTTTGTCAAATGCTTTTTCAGCATCTATTGAGAGTATCATATGGTTCTTGTTCTTTCTTTTATTGATGTGTTGTATCACATTGACTGATTTGCGGATGTTGAACCAACCTTGCAGCCCTGGAATAAATCCCACTTGGTCGTGGTGAATAATCCTTTTAATGTACTGTTGAATCCTATTGGCTAGTATTTTGTTGAGTATTTTCGCATCTGTGTTCATCAAGGATATCGGTCTATAGCTCTCTTTTTTGGTGGGATCCTTGTCTGGTTTTGGGATCAAGGTGATGCTGGCCTCATAAAATGAGTTTGGAAGTTTTCCTTCCATTTCTATTTTTTGGAACAGTTTCAGGAGAATAGAAATTAGTTCTTCTTTAAATGTTTGGTAGAATTCCCCCGGGAGGCCGTCTGGCCCTGGGCTTTTGTTTGTTTGGAGATTTTTAATGACTGTTTCAATCTCCTTACTGGTTATGGGTCTGTTCAGGCTTTCTATTTCTTCCTGGCTCAGTTGTGGTAGTTTATATGTTTCTAGGAATGCATCCATTTCTTCCAGATTGTCAAATTTATTGCCGTAGAGTTGCTCATAGTATGTTCTTATAATAGTTTGTATTTCTTTGGTGTTAGTTGTGATCTCTCCTCTTTCATTCATGATTTTATTTATTTGGGTCCTTTCTCTTTTCTTTTTGATAAGTCGGGCCAGGGGTTTATCAATTTTATTAATTCTTTCAAAGAACCAGCTCCTAGTTTCGTTGATTTGTTCTATTGTTTTTTTGGTTTCTATTTCATTGATTTCTGCTCTGATCTTTATGATTTCTCTTCTCCTGCTGGGCTTAGGGTTTCTTTCTTGTTCTTTCTCCAGCTCCTTTAGGTGTAGGGTTAGGTTGTGTACCTGAGACCTTTCTTGTTTCTTGAGAAAGGCTTGTACCGCTATATATTTTCCTCTCAGGACTGCCTTTGTTGTGTCCCACAGATTTTGAACCGTTGTATTTTCATTATCATTTGTTTCCATGATTTTTTTCAATTCTTCTTTAATTTCCCGGTTGACCCATTCATTCTTTAGAAGGATACTGTTTAGTCTCCATGTATTTGGGTTCTTTCCAAACTTCCTTTTGTGGTTGAGTTCTAGCTTTAGAGCATTGTGGTTTGAAAATATGCAGGGAATGATCCCAATCTTTTGATACCGGTTGAGTCCTGATTTAGGACCGAGGATGTGATCTATTCTGGAGAATGTTCCATGTGCACTAGAGAAGAATGTGTATTCTGTTGCTTTGGGATGAAATGTTCTGAATATATCTGTGATGTCCATCTGGTCCAGTGTGTCGTTTAAGGCCTTTATTTCCTTGCTGATCTTTTGCTTGGATGACCTGTCCATTTCAGTGAGGGGAGTGTTAAAGTCCCCTACTATTATTGTATTATTGTTGATGTGTTTCTTTGATTTTGTTATTAATTGGTTTATATAGTTGGCTGCTCCCACATTGGGGGCATAGATATTTAAAATTGTTAAATCTTCTTGTTGGACAGACCCTTTGAGTATGATATAGTGTCCTTCCTCATCTCTTATTATAGTCTTTGGCTTAAAATCTAATTGATCTGATATAAGGATTGCCACTCCTGCTTTCTTCTGATGTCCATTAGCATGGTAAATTCTTTTCCACCCCCTCACTTTAAATCTGGAGGTGTCTTCGGGCTTAAAATGTGTTTCTTGGAGGCAACATATAGATGGGCTTTGTTTTTTTATCCATTCTGATACCCTGTGTCTTTTGACAGGGGAATTTAGCCCATTCACATTCAGGGTAACTATTGAGAGATATGAATTTAGTGCCATTGTATTGCCTGTAAGGTGACTGTTACTGTATATGGTCTCTGTTCCTTTCTGATCTACCACTTGTAGGCTCTCTCTTTGCTTAGAGGACCCCTTTCAATATTTCCTGTAGAGCTGGTTTGGTATTTGCAAATTCTTTCAGTTGTTGTTTGTCCTGGAAGCTTTTAATCTCTCCTTCTATTTTCAGTGATAGCCTAGCTGGATATAGTATTCTTGGCTGCATGTTTTTCTCGTTTAGTGCTCTGAAAATATCATGCCAGCTCTTTCTGGCCTGCCAGGTCTCTGTGGATAAGTCAGCTGCCAATCTAATATTTTTACCATTGTATGTTACAGACTTCTTTTCCCGGGCTGCTTTCAGGATTTTCTCTTTGTCATTGAGACTTGTAAATTTTACTATTAGGTGACGGGGTGTGGGCCTATTCTTATTGATTTTGAGGGGCGTTCTCTGAACCTCCTGAACTTTGATGCTCGTTCCCTTTGCCATATTGGGGAAATTCTCCCCAATAATTCTCTCCAGTATACCTTCTGCTCCCCTCTCACTTTCTTCTTCTTCTGGAATCCCAATTATTCTAATGTTGTTTCGTCTTATGGTGTCACTTATCTCTCGAATTCTCCCCTCGTGGTCCAGTAGCTGTTTGTCCCTCTTTTGCTCACCTTCTTTATTCTCTGTCATTTGGTCTTCTATATCACTAATTCTTTCTTCTGCCTCATTTATCCTAGCAGTTAGAGCCTCCATTTTTGATTGCACCTCATTAATAGCTTTTTTGATTTCACCTTGGTTAGATTTTAGTTCTTTTATTTCTCCAGAAAGGGCTTTTATATCTCTTGAGAGCGTTTCTCTAATATCTTCCATGCCTTTTTCGAGCCCGGCTAGAACCTTGAGAATTGTCATTCTGAACTCTAGATCTGACATATTACCGATGTCTGTATTGATTAGGTCCCTAGCTTTCGGTACTGCCTCTTGTTCTTTTTTTTGTGTTGAATTTTTATGTCTTGTCATTTTGTCCAGATAAGAGTAAATGAAGGGGCAAGTAAAATACTAAAAGGGTGGCAACAACCCCAGGAAAATATGCTTTAACCAAATTAGAAGAGATCCAAAATCGTGAGTGGGGAGAAAGGGGATAAAAAGAGGTTCAAAAAGGAAGAAAGAAAAAAAAAAAAAACAAAAAGAAAAGAAAAAAAAAAAGAAAAGAAAAGAAAAGAATTTTTTAAAAAAGAAAACACCTAAGAAAAATGTAAAAAAGAAAAAATATATATATTAGATAAACTAGTAAAAAATCGTTAAAAAAGAAAAAGGTAACAGTTAAAAAAAAAAAATTTTACCCGAAGGCGAGAAAAAAAAAAATGAAAAAGAAAAAATCAAATTAACTGCAAGACTAAAAAAAATCCCAGGAAAAAAGCCATGAGTTCCGTGTTTGGCTTTCTCCTCCTCTGGAATTCTGCTGCTCTCCTTGGTATTGAAACCGCACTCCTTGGTAGGTGAACTTGGTCTCGGCTGGATTTCTTGTTGATCTTCTGGGGGAGGGGCCTGGTGTAGTGATTCTCAAGTGTCTTTGCCCCAGGCGGAATTACACCGTCCTTACCCGGGGCCGGGGTGAGTAATCCGCTCGGGTTTGCTTTCAGGAGCTTTTGTTACCTGAGCGCTTTCCGTAGAGTTCCGGAGGACGGGAATACAAATGGCGGCCTCCTGGTCTCCGGCCCGGAGGAGCCGAGAGCCCAGGGCCCCACTCCTCAGTGCGCCCTCAGAGAACAGCGCCCAGTTACTCCCGTCTGCCTGACCTCCGGCCGCGCTCCGAGCTCACCGAGCCTGCGACCGGTTCAAGGTAACACCGAGCTGCGAGCTTACTGTCGGCTCTGTCTCTGTAGCCGGCTTTCCCGTTCCAATACCCGCAAGCTCTGCGACACTCAGACACCCCCGATCCTTCTGTGACCCTGCGGGACCTGAGGCCACGCTGACCCCGCGTGGGTTTCGCCCCGGTTTAGCCTCTGGAGCGATGTCTCTCAGCGGAACAGACTTTTAAAAGTCCTGATTTTGTGCACGGTTGCTCCGCTGCTTGCCGGGAGCCGGCCCCTCCCCCCGGGGTCTATCTTCCCGTCGCTTTGGATTCACTTCTCCGCCGGTCCTACCTTTCAGAAAGTGGTTGTTTTTCTGTTTCCAGAATTGCTGTTCTTCTTCTCTTCGATCTGCCGATGGATTTTCAGGTGTTTGCAATCTTTAGATAAGCTATCTAGCTGATCTCCGGCTAGCTGAAGCAGTCTCAGCTTGCTACTTCTCCGCCATCTTGACTCCTCAACCTGAATTGTGCATTTTAAATTGTAAGTTGTGTATTATGTGGATTTCACCTGTTTAAAAATGTCTATATTAAACTGGTTATTTCCATTTTAATCTGCAGGCAGTTTACCATTCTACAGAATTTCACATGTTAGGCCCTTTGGGTACGAAAAAGTAGAAAAGTAGTGATTGCTTTCCTGGAACTTAGATTTTGGATATGTGTGGGTATGTGTATGTTATGAAAAGATAATGAATCATGAATATCGGTCAATCCTTGCTGTTTCTCAGTCTTAGAATTTGAGGTAGCCCACTTTGCTCAGTTTTTAGGATCTGCAAGCTGGAACTATGACATCAGTTCAAAAGTATGTGGGGGAAGATTAAGTTGATATTTTAAAAGAGCATCTTGTCAACTAAATCCCCTGGGAAAGGAGTCAGTGGCAAAAACAGGTTTGTTGATCTTGTAAGTTGTGTTTTTGTTAGCCTCGATTACAATCTGGCAGAATTTTTTTTGAAAATATATTCTTTGTTTAAATAAGACTATTTTTTCAGGTTTTGTTGACTAGTTTCTACTAGTGTTTGAGTCATTGGCTTTACACAAAGGTGTTAAAACATCCTGAGTCTGATGTTAGCTGTTCTTTATTTTGTTTTTATTTTTTAAAATATATTATGTTATTGTTACAAAGTGTTTTTCAGAAACGTGGCAAGCTAGTAGAGTTCCCATTTCTCCTGTACCCAGTTTCCCCTGCTCAAGGTCTTTCATTAGTAAGGCCGAGTAGGAAAAACTCAGTCATCCTCCTGTTTCTCCTTCATAGCACTACCTCACTCACAACACTTCTGACACCAGATGTGTGTGGGGTTTCCACACTCCAAGCAATTCCGCAACACCTTCTGAACGTCCTCCAATTCAGCTCAGTTCTGATGCTATCTATTTGAAGATGGCATCAGATCCCACAGGTTAGGGGCTCAGTCCTCCAAGACTGTTTCCATCCCACTTCAGATGCAGTCTCAAGTCCCGGGTGTCACCTGCAGAATTGACCAGTCAGGTATAAATCAGAGGTTTCTAACGCCCTCTTCAGGTTTGTTCAGTTTGCTAAAGTAGTTCACAGAACTCAAGAAAACAGTTTACCTAGTATTTACTAGTTTATTATAAAAGGATATGATAAAAGCTACAGATGAACTTTCAGATGGAATAGATGTATAAAGCAAGGTAGGTAGGAAGGGCTTTGAAGCTTCCAGGTCATCTCCTGTGCCTCTTTCCCAGCACCTTTATGTGTTCAGCAACCCGGAAGCTCCCCAGGTCTCATGTTACTGGGATTTTTATGGAGTCTTCATCACGTAGGCGTGATCAGTTATAACTTCATTCCCAGCCTCTTTCCCCTCTCTGTTGAATGGGAGACAGGGCTGAAAATTCCAAGCTTCTAATTACGGCTTGGTCTTTCTGATGATTAGCCCGCAATCAGGAGCCACCAAGATTGTCTCATTTAAACAAAGACTGCTACATCCCAAAGTTCAAGGAATTTAGGAACTGTGTGTTAGGAACTCCTAAGTTTTTTTTGTGCTCCTAGTTTTTTTATGATTTAGGAAATTACAAGGGTCAGGGTATCTGGGTGGCTCAGTTGTTCAAGCGTCTGCTTTTGGCTCAGGTCATGATCCAGGGGTCCTGGGATTGAGCCCCATGTCAGGCTCCCTGCTCAGAGGGGGTCTGCTTCTCCCTCTTTTGCTCCCCCTGCTTGTGCTCTCTCTCTGTCAAATAGGTAAATAAATATAATCTTTAAAAAAAAATTACACGGGTCTTAGGAGCTCTGTGCCAGGAACTGGGGGCAAAGATGAATATATATATTTTCTATTCTCTCACAGTGGTACATTTGTTATGATTAGTGAACCACTTAACTAGGTTTTTATACTTTCTTCAGATATGCTCTTCTAAGATCCCATATCTGGATACCATATTACCTTGAGTCGCTATGTTGCTGGGGCTCCTCTTCAGTGTTGGAGTTTCTCAGACTTCTCTTGTTGATGACCTTGACAGTTTAAAGGATCACTGGTCAGGTGCTTTGTAAAAAGTCCTTCTGTTGAAATATCTGATGTTTCTTCGCTGTTGGAGTTTCTCAGACTTCTCTTGCTCATGATCTTGACAGTTTAAAGGATTGCTGGTCAGTCTGATGTTTTTATTGTTAGTAGATTAGGTTTATGGGTTTTCTGACGGTCTTGGTGATCAAAGAGTTATGACTATATAATTGTGAGGATGTGTATAGAAACCAACAGTCAAGAAATTAGAATATAAACCATGGGAGCATGCTGTGTGATAAACTGAGAATTTGGGGATGAATTAGATACAGGGTTTAGTAATCCAGTAATCTAAGAAAAGAATACTGGTCAATAATTTGAGATAAAATGTCACTAGCAGCAAATCTTTATTGAGAATCTGCTATTAGGAGGGTCTTAAGCTACTCGGTCAGTCATTCCTCTCTGTCAGTTCCAGTGGGAGTGCTGCACAAAAAACAGTAGCAAACTGAAAATCAGAGCGCTGCTTTATGAGCAGGAACTTAAAGGAAAGGTACAATCAGGTGGCTCTCTGGAAGAAGGCTAGGTGAAAGCAGGTAGTTTAAGCCTAAGGGTGCCTCCTTCTAACCCTAAATCTAAATCTTGGCCTTAGCATTCACAGTGGTATCTTCATTTTTGGAAGTATGTTGGTAGAGGAGAGAGGAAGCTTCACCTTGCCTTCTTGTTGTGAGCCACACAATGTACTCTGTGTGTGTGTGTGTGTGTATTTTAAGTGGTTCCATGCCCAACATAGAGCTTGAACTCATGACCCTGAGATCAAGAGTCACTTGCTGTACCAACTGAGCCAGCCAGGGGCCCCTGCACCTTGCTGTTTTCTGTTATAAAACTTTACATGGTGATTTGTAATTGCCTAGTTAATTACTTTTTCTTCCAGTGGATTGTAACCTTTTGTGGGAACAGGGAATCTGGTGTATCTTGCCCACTATTATAGCCTCTGGTGCTTAGTCTATTTCCTAGCACATGGTAGGTGTTGAATTAATAAAGAATGAGTGGGAGTTTGTCATGCAGTGTAAGGAACAGAAGATTACACTGGGTAACAGTATTCCAGCAGGTAGGGAATGCTTGCCTAACATGTTAAATACATTCTTCCAGACATAGATCACATTCTTCTGCTCTAGGAAGCCTTCTTGGACCTCACTTCATTTCCTGTACCCTTACTGCACTTAAGAAGCGTTCTGTGGCCAGACTCTTATTTTAATTAACCTTGCATTATGATTTTTTTCTCATTATTATTTTTTATACAGATGCCTTCTTATCACTTTAATGCTAGCTCCTTCTTTTCTTTTTGAATGCCCATTCCACACAAATATGGTGCTAGGTGTTGTACATATTTTATTATCCTATTCAATCTTTTCAACAACCTGGCATAATAGACAAAGAAGGAAATTGAGACTTAAAACTTGTCCAAGGTTGTACAACACTTTCTGGCATCCTCCAGAAGCTTGAGGCCTCTTCAGCTCTCTGCTGATTTTATTTTATTTTTTATTTTTTTATTTTTTTTTATTTTTTTTTTTTTAATTTTTTTTTTTAAAGATTTTATTTATTTTATTTGACAGAGAGAGAGAGATCACAAGTAGGCAGAGAGGCAGGCACAGGCAGAGGGGGAAGCAGGCTCCCTCCTGAGCAGAGAGCCCGATGCGGGGCTCGATCCCAGGACACCGGGATCATGACCTGAGCCGAAGGCAGCGGCTCAATCCACTGAGCCACCCAGGCGCCCCTCTCTGCTGATTTTAACAGAACATATTACTTCAATACAATTTATATGCTTTATAAAAGTCTTTTTAAACTTTCTAGACTGCCTCACAATTCCATCGTGGTTTTTTCGGAGTGTGTGTGTGTGAGTGATCAAAGGATCAAAATGCTAATCCTAGCACTTCTTCAGACTTCGGGCTTAAACAGCAAAACTGATGAAATAGCTAACTTCAAATGTTGTGTTTTTAAGGCTAAAAATGAATGTCTAAATTGGTGATTACTTTTATGATAAACTATTATTATAAAACCTTTTTATAGAGCACAGAGAAAAAGAAAGTTTTGTCATTGCTCAGAGAAAAAAATATACTTATTCAAAATGTGCTAGGCATTCCTGTCTTGATACTTCAAACATTAAGCTGTTCCCTGTAGCCTTGGAAACCATGACTTCTAAGTGCTTGTTTTTAACTATGGTTTTCTTTTTAATATAAGTAGATTCTGATGGTAGAAAAAAGTTGTCATGTGGAATTACTCTGTGGAGCCACTTGAATAGATTTGAAACATTGTTTATACATAAATAAATTCACCCACTGAAAAATATTCTGAACCAGCACGTATGTGCCGGCATCTGCAAGGCAGCCCATATTTGATACTGAGTTTAGACTACTTCTAGGAGGTGGCGAAAAGGGGCCTCTGGTAGAAAGCAAATGGAAAAGGCAAGGTGTTGGGTATTTTTTCTTTGTTTGTTTTGCCTTTTAAATTTCTTTAAACCTTTCCTGGGAATTCATCAAAAGTTTCTTTTCAAAATGAATTTTTTGGTGAGATCCAGTTACCATGACACAACTATAAATGTTGGTGTTCATTTTACGATTTGGGGGATTTTGTCTTCCTTTTTTTAATGCTTTTTCCAAATGAAGAATTTGTATTATCAGTTTTGTTCACTGCGACTGTCATATGTTGTTCATTCATTCAACGGCTGTTTATTATTCTTCTCCTAGTTACTGTACTAGTTATGTGCTGACAACACAAAAGTAGGTAACAGGGGTGTCTGGGTGGCTCAGTCGTTAAGTGTCCGTCTTCAGCTCAGGTCCTGATCCCAGAGTGCTGAGATGGAGCCCTGCGTTGGGCTCCCTGCTCTGCAAGAGGCCTGCTACTCTTTCTCCCACTCCTCCTGCTTGTGTTTCCTGTCGCTGTGTCTCTCTCTGTCAAATAAATAAATAAATAAATAAATAAATAAATAAAATCTTTAATAAAAAAAGGTAAGCAAGATACTTTCACAGCCTTCAAGATTTTAATTTTTGGGTTGTTCCGACAGCTAGGCACAGAAACACAGTACCTTGTAATAAATGCTCCGATAGTGTGCCTTGCTTGCTTCTCTGGGAACACTCCAGGGTGGTCATGGGAAACTTCCTGGAGGAAATGATTTTTTCTTCGCTTTTCTTTCTCTACCATCTTTTCTTCCATGACTTCTAAAAAATTAAATGCTATTTTTTTTTTTACCCAAATCTAAAATAAAGTTCTTTTTTTACCTTACCCAACGCTGCCCCAGTCTCACTCCTTAGTATTAACTGCCTTTAACATTTCTTTTTCCTCTGTGATGGTTACTGTGAAGACTTGAAATAATATGCTTTGTTTCTGGTACTTGATGAATAAACTTTAGATAGTGACTCTTGGCTTTGGACAATGAAAGATGAGGACTTTCACACATTCACGGTATATGCCACCTTTCTTCCCTCCCTCTACCTCTATGTTTTATTACTTATCTTACTTATCTTATTCTTACATTATCAGGTTTAAAAGAAAATACATTTTGCCAATTACTATGATTAACTCTTGTCTATAGGATAACTGAAAATTGAGCCACAAAGAAATACCCTTCATAATATTACTATAGACCAAGTGTGAATGGTCTCATAGCAAAGGACTATAATTTTATGTTGTGTCTTAATACCAGAAGAATTTCCCAAGAGTTGGGATCTAGTGGATGGACTTTTTGTCCCCTCTCCATTTTTAAACACAAAGTCTTATTTCCTATGATTGGATATATGAATTCCAACACACTTTCTGAGAAGACTGTAGTATCTTGCTTGAAAATTGAAATAGTGTCTCATTTATTTGGTAGTATCAATTTCTAACAGCCTAGCAATAATCTAAAAGTAAGCATAAAAAGGGGCTCCTGGGTGGCTCAGTCTGTTAAGTGCCCGACTCATGATCTCAGCTCAGATCTTGATCTCAAAGTCATGAGGTCAGGCCCTGTGTTGGGCTCCATGCTGGGCATGGAGCCTATTAAAAAAAAAAAAAAGAGTGAGCATAAAAACCTACTAAGCTGCAAAAACATCTCATCCCTACAAAGGTCTATATTTCATGCAGGGGAAGACTCCATAGGCCTCATTCAGAAACTGCTTACTTTGTTTTGTGTGCCATTCTACCAATTATGATGACTTAGTCTTCAGGTCCATAGTTGAGTAAATTCTATAATTTAGTGATGCTGCTAGCAGGCACATTGTCCTGAGAAATATCATGTGAAACCCTTATAGAGAGAGGAAAGGTAGAAAAAAATTTAAAAGCTGACAGTAATCTTTTAAAGTATTCTGACAGAGGACTATATGATACAGTGCAGTCACTTCTGTAGGCCTCAGGATCTTGCATGATGTTCATAATGATCCTTGATCTGGGAAAAAAGTATCATTCTTTTCATGGTACACATTTTCAGAAACTAGGGAAGTGAGTAATGCATTGAAGGTATATTTGTATTCCTGTCCAAAATGGTCATGTTAAAAAATTGTTTTTGACAATTAAAAATGATAAGCATATGATAAGGTTATCTGGAAAGTTAATTTGCATGAGGGGTCTTCTGCAATGTCAGCAGGATTGTGTAGTTATTCTGTGTAGTGTATTTCTGATAATAATGTAAATAACTTTGTTAGTTACTGAAAGCTCAGTCTCTACAAAACTGCTACCATATGGATTATTACTGTAAAGCAGCTGTTGACCACATTGTGAAATATATCAGTTGGCAAAAAGGGCAGTTTTTTTTTTCCTTTGGTGTATTTGTCATGAATACATGGTTAAATGCTGTATCAGTGTCACTGGATTGACCTTTGTCTCCACAGAATAAGGGTTTAGACAGGCTGCCTTGTGGAAGAGATTTGGATACTGCTACTTTCTCCCCGTACTCCTTTTATATTTTGAGTCTTTTATGTCTTTTTCCTTCAGAATATTTTCTAATTTATAGAACCATTGTAGAAGTAAAGAGCTTCTCCTCTCCTCCACCCATTTGAGAGTAAATTAGGAAGATGATCCAAATAAAAGAGAGTGTATTTTCTACAAATGATAACATTCTTTATAACCATAGTTTGACCATCAACATAAGTTAACACTGACACATTACTACCATATAACTCACACATCCATTCAAGTTTGTCCAACTGTCTCAGTATCTTTTGTAAGAAAAGGATTCCATCCAGGACCATACCTTGCATTTAATGGCCATGTCTATTCTCTGCCAGTCTGAACCAGTTCCTCTGTCTTTCCTTGACTTTCATGACCTTGGCATTTTAAGAGATTTTAGCCATTTACTTTGTAATATTACTTTGTAATATTCCCAATTTTGATTTGTCTGGTGTTACCTAACTGAAGAGATTCACATTACTTATTTTTTGATGGAATGTTATAGAAGTGATGTTGCATCCCGTCAAGTGGTATACAATTTTCATTTACTTCATTATTTGTGATGCTAACTGTGAACACTTGCTCAGAGTGGTGTCTGCCAAGTTTCTCCTATGATGTTCCCTTTTTGACTTGGCAGTCTATAAATATCTTGTATGGGGGGGTTAGATACGTAAATATTTCATTTCTCATTAAATTTCATCCCTCAGTTTTAACATACTTTGATGTTTCTTGGCAGAATTAATTATTAATATGATGCTGATTATTTTCTGATTCCATCACGTCTTCTGTATTCATCCGTTAACATCCTACTATAAAGAGAAGTTGTTGTCTCTTCCTCATGTATTTATCAGAGTGGACTCACGGATTCCTGTGTGATCCAATGGATTATAATCTGTTAATATAATTAATTATATTTAATTTATCATTTAAAAAGATTTTATTTATTTATTGAGAGTGAGGGGAGGAACAAAGGGAGAGAAGGAGAGAGAGAATCTGCAGACTCTGCTCTGAGCACATACCCCTACACAGGACTCGATCCCACAACCCTGAGATTATGACCTGAGCCAAAATCTTTGCATGTGTGGTAATTTTTGATTGGATGCCAGACATTGTTAATTTTGTCTTATTGTTTGTTGAGTATGTTTTGATTCTATAAATATTTTTCAGATTTATTCTGAGATACAGTTATGTTCAACCGACTGAGCCACCCAGTGCCTCTGTTACTATAGTAATTTATTTTGATACTCACATTATTTCAGGTTTGGCTTATAGGAATGTTTTCAACTTGGCTTTTGTTTTCATTTAACCATATTAACCTTACTCTTTGACTATGTCCTTTTTTTGTTTTTTTTTAAAGGTTTTATTTATTTATTTGACAGAGAGAGAGACACAGTGAGAGAGGGGACACAAGCAGGGGGAGTGGGAGAGGGGGAAGCAGGCTTCCCTCTGAGCAGGGAGCCTGATGCAACGCTCGATCCCTGGGATCATGACCTGAGCTGAAGGCAGATGCTCAACAGACCAAGCCACACAGGTGCCCCCTTGCTTTTTTTTTTTTTTTTTCAAAGAAATATGACAGTGTTACCTTTTAATTGGGGTGTTTGGACTACTTTTAATTTACATTAATAACTTATTGCTGAGCTTAAATCTATCTTGTACTCAGTTTGTTGCATTTGTTCTTTGTTCCCCTTTCCTCTTTATCTGCATAATTTTAGATTTTATTTCCTTTCTTGGCTCTGTTAACTTTTAAATTTTTGTTTTGTCATTTTAATGGTTGTGTTAGGGTTTATAATGTCCATCTTAAAGTAATAGCATACCATTTCACATATGGTATAAGGACTTCACATCAGTGCACATTTTTCTCTTACCAGCTTTTTGCTATTCTTATCACGTGTTTTACTTCTCCATGTTACCAACCCTACAATATATTGTTCTTTTTGCTTTAAACAGTTGATTATCTTCTACGGAAATTTAAAATAATAGCAGTCTTTATTTTTCCCCAAACAGTTACATTTCTGAGGCTCTTCACTTTTTCTGTATCTAGTATCATTTTTCTTATGCCTAAAGTATTTGCTTTTGCACTTCTTATGGTGTATATCTGCTGGTAATGGAACACTTTCACCTTTTGTATGTCTAAAACTATCTTAATGTTATATTAGTTTTTGTAGGATAGTTTAGCTGAGTATGGAAATCTAGTTTAAGGTGTTTTTCTTTGCTTGGTATTTTTTGTTTTGTTTTGTTTTTAATTTCTTTAAATATGTTACTCCATGTCTTCTGGGTTACATTGTGTTTGTTCTCTTTTGTGTAATATGGCTTTTTATCAGGCTGCTTTTAAGAGTTCCTCTTTATTATTTCTATAAGCAATTTGATTATGATGTATCTTGGTATAGTTTTCCTTGTCCTTTTTATCCTTGGGATTTTTGCAGAGTTTTGGATCTGGATTTGTAGTGTTCATCACATTTGGAAACTTTTCAGCCATTAATTTTTCACAAAAAAAATTCTGTGTCTTCCTCCACTATTTTCTCCTTCTTGGACTACAGTTACATGTATATTGAGTCTGGTGAGGTTGTCTCACCAGTAACTGATGTTTTGTTTGTTTCTGTTTTTGTTTTCATATTATTGTTTTCTCATTTTGAATATTTCCTATCCAAATATCCATAGACATTTAGTATATCTTCAGGTACTAATCTTTTCTTCTGTATTATCTAATCTGTTCATCCATCAAGAAATTTTTTTTTTCCATTTAAATTGTTTTAGTTTTCATCTCTAAAAGTTCTACTTGAGTCCTTAAAAAATTTTCTTGGTCTCTATTTTACATGTTCAATCTTTTCTCTTTTGAACATATGAATTATAGTTGTAATAACTGTTTTACTGGTCCTGTACTAATTGTATCATCTCTATTAATTCTTGGTCAGTTTTGATTGATTGATCTCTTTCTCTTCTTTCCTCTCCCTTTCCCTCCTTCTCTTTCTTTTCTCCCTCTTTTCTATCCATCCTCATCACCACTGCCTTCCTAGACTCGTGTTGATTGATTGATTTTGCCATTCATTTTGTATTCAGTTTCCTGCTTTACATGTGTGGTAATTTTTGATTGGATGCCAGGCATTGTTAATTTTGCCTTATTGTTTGTTGGGTATGTTTTGGTTCTATAAATATTCTCGAGATTTATTCTGAGATACAGTTATATTACTTGGAAAAATTTCAATCCTTTGACATCTTGCTTTTTAAGCTTTGTAAGTCTGGATCAGAATGTCATTTAGTCTAGGGTTGATTTTATGTACTACCAAAACAAAACTCTCCTCAATACTTTGTGTATGGCCTATGGGTTATGGGTCATACTCTGTCTTTGGGGAATAGTCATTATTCTTGGCCCTCTGCAGTCTCTGCTTATTTTTTCTTCTAGTCTTTTTGAATGGTTTTTTCTCTGGCTTTGCATAGTTTCCTCCAATGATTCACCGATCAGTACACAACTGAAAACTTGAATGTGATCTTCTCCCGATCTCTGGAGTTTTTTGTGTGCAGCTTTCTCTTCTCTAGTACTATATACTGAGAACTCTAGTACTTGTGGTTTCTCTGGAGTCCCAGCTTTTCTTTTCAATTCAGGGAGATGACCTTACTCTGTTGGGATCCCTTTCCTTTTGTGTCAATCTGGAAATTTTCTGCAGACAGTAAGGCTGGAGAAGTTATAGGGCTCACCTCATGTGTTTCCTTATTCTCAGCTTTTACTGTCTTTTCTTGCCTGACAGCCAGTGTTTTGAGAACCATTGTTTCATATGTTTTCTTAGGTTTTTCTGGTTGTTTCAGTTGGGAGGGTAAATACCATTTGTATTACTCTGTCTTGGCAGAAGTAGAATAAGTTAGGCTGTGTCTAAGAATTTTGATATCCTGTAGAACATTTTAGTGACTTTAGAGTAAGAACAAATATATATATGACTTTACACTCCTCTCTTGTGGAAGACGTGGGCCTTATCTTTCGATTTCTGTGTCGCTTTCTCTGTTTGCCTTTGTTCCCATTCAAATTTGAACTGAAACAAATTTATGGAAGGCATACTATGGGCCAAGCACAATAGGATGGGGATTTAAAAGATTAATAGGATGTCATCCCTTTCTATAGAGAACTCAGAGCTTAGAGATGCTTAGAGAAGTTAGAGAATATCCTCTAAATCACAGCTCTTAAATTGGTAGAACAGTGTTTGAACCAGATCTTTTGGTTTCCAGTTGAATGTCTTTTTACTGTAGCAAAGTGTCCTTATATAATTCCGTACACACATATTCAGTATACATATGTATCTGTATACTGTATACATACATATATGCAGACATACATCCATGCATACTCTGTAGAACTTAGGAGGCCTGATGAATATATAGTCTAAAGATTATGAGGCTGTAATGTCTCACCCTATTTCAAATTGGTTTTTGCTTATCAGTGACTAAAAGACTTGTGAGGAGAGGCATTTGTGAGTGTGTGAGACTGGTAATAAACAAGAGGTCCAATGGGATGAAGAGGGAGGAAAAGGAGAGTTGTGCTCGTTTATTTTTTTGGAACAGACTTCAAGAGTCATAAGTAGTAATATGCTGGTAGAAACATGTCTTTGGAGACACTGCAGTAACTTTGATTTGTGTCCAGTTAAAACTGCAACAGAGCTGCCAATCTAGAAGGAGTTCTGTATTTGCTCATTTTCTTCAGATAGCGGGCCAAATGGAGAAG
The DNA here is from genome assembly GCF_030435805.1 of Mustela lutreola. Lineage (NCBI taxonomy): Eukaryota > Metazoa > Chordata > Mammalia > Carnivora > Mustelidae > Mustela > Mustela lutreola. Next base: position 229,662,501 of record NC_081290.1, on the reverse strand, counting down.
TTTGTTAAGCCAGTTCTGAAACATTATACTAAAATCCAAAAATGAGCAAAGTTAATCACATGTATTGGCATTGGGGGGGGTGTTCTATGAAAACCTTTCAGTTTCTGGGAGCAACGTTTTTAACTTTCTGGTACCAGCAATAAGACCATGTGTATGAGTATAAGCAGCATGCAGATGTGACCAAGAGACCAACAAGGCAGGGTGGTGTAGAGGAAGAAGAAGTGAACTGGACGTTAAGAATCTTGGGCTTTGTCTCAGCTTTCTGACCGGTGCATCCTGACTGAGATTTTGAGCAAGTCACTTACACTAATTGGGGTTTCATTTTCATACAGAAAATGAGAGCATTGATTTAAAAGACCTCTAAAATAACTCTTAATACTAACATTATCATTATCATGATCCTTTGACTACAAAGATGACCTTAACTGACCATGGGTCTATTACTTATTATTTCTGGAGCTAACATTTTAAAAAATTGCTTTATTATATCATCACGTTTTATTTTTCACTTCAAAGGTCATTACCCAACCTGATGGCCCATCTAATTCACAAAAACTTGGCCTAGGTTACTTTTGATGATTCCTAAAATATCAAGTCCTCCAGCAAAGATAGAGATTTGCCATTTATTTGAAGATAATTCAGAGACTGTATAGTTTTATAGGCAACTCCCAAGAGTGCTTTGGACAGTGGCATTCTTGCTGGAATAAATACAGAAAGATTAAGAGGATAATAATAATTAGGGTCATAGCTAATACTGCAGTACTTTTCAAATGATAAAATGATAGATGCTTTAAAATCTTTAATTCTCAGAATAAACCTTTGAAGAATGTACCATTTTATCATCATTTTCTAGATGAGGCACAGAAGGTTAGGTAACCTGTACAAGGTCACATGGTTACTAAACAACAGAGGTGGGATTTGAGCCACCACTGACACCACAGCCTCTTCTCTTCACTATAGTACACTATACCACACATTATAGTTATAAAATCCACATGTATCAAATTATTGTATTTCCATAAATGGACAATATTCACTAGTTGTAAAAGTTGTGCCCTATAAATCAGTGACTTTATGATTATTTTTTCATTCCTATACATAATTATCATTTTAATTATCATAGATTCTGATCGAGAGGCTTCAAGAACGAGTTATTTTTTAAAAAGCAACTCAGGTGATTCTGATGAATACCCTCATAATGAATTATTGGATCATCTCTGGATTGTCTGCCAGTCTGAACTGTTTGTTACCATTCATTTAACAAAATGAGTTTGCACCAAAGTTTTCAGCTATGTCCTCAGACATACATTTTAATTCAGCTGACATTTTTTTGCAAGAAGTTTTGCTTTCCTGGGTATTTACCCCAAAGATACAGATGTAGTGAAAAGAAGGGCCATCTGTACCCCAATGTTTATAGCAGCAATGGCCACGGTCGCCAAACTGTGGAAAGAACCAAGATGCCCTTCAACGAACAAATGGATAAGGAAGATGTGGTCCATATACAGTATGGAGTATTATGCCTCCATCAGAAAGGATGAATACCCAACTTTTGTAGCAACATGGACGGGACTAGAAGAGATTATGCTGAGTGAAGTAAGTCAAGCAGAGAGAGTCAATTATCATATGGTTTCACTTATTTGTGGAGCATAACAAATAGCATAGAGGACAAGGGGAGTTAGAGAGGAGAAGAGAGTCGGGGGAAATTGGAAGGGGAGGTGAACCATGAGAGTCTATGGACTCTAAATAACAATCTGAGGGGTTTGAATTGGCGGGTGGGCGGGAGGTTGGGGTACCAGGTGGTGGGTATTATAGAGGGCACGGATTGCATGGAGCACAGGGTGTGGTGAAAAAATAATGAATACTGTTATGCCGAAAATAAATAAAAAATAAATTAAAAAAAAAAGTTTTGCTCAATGAAGAAAACACCATTCATGGATTTACTTTGCAGAAGTAAACTCCATAAAAATGCTTTTCTCACTTTACTATTGTTATCTATGCATGCCCAAGCATTTGATGGAGACCAGCTCTCCCTGTTCAGATTTTTGCTATTGTATACACTTTGACATATCTTTATTGTTAATTTCCCTGGATTAGAACTTTTCTGACAAGACCTAAAAACAAACAAACAAACAAAACAACAACAAAAAACACACAAAAACAAAACAGAAAAAAACCCTTACATGTGTTATCTCTTCAGTAAAGCCTCCTTTAAAGTTAGTCATTATAATCACTGCATCTGTCATCTTCTCCCTTGAACCTGATACTGTTTTTTCTTTTTTTTTTTGGTCCAGAGTTAAGATTAAAATTAAGTAAATACTATTTTCCACCATTGAGTAATTTAAAAATCTTTCATTTTACACTAAAAGTCATAGTCCACAAGAATATCACATTGCTAAAACCTCAGAACCAAGTTGAAAGTCTTTATGAACCCTTACATTGGTCTGTCTGATGACCACAAGCCTGAAAATTCAGAATCCTAGAAAATGTGGCCTATATCGGTACCCATGTAATTTCTCAGGAGGAGATGAAGAGGGTAAGGCTTGATCTTAAAAGATCAGAACAATAAAAACAAATGGACTTATTGTGGTGATCTTTTTGCAGTATATGCAGATATCAAATCATTATGTTGTATACCTAAAATGCATGTAATGTTATATCAGTTATACCTCAATTTAAAGAAATATTTAATCAAGCTTAACAATTTCCTTTTAAATACTGTTCTCACAAAAGCCAATTAGTTGAAGGATATTATTTAAATTACAGTTTCAAAATTGATTTTAAAAGCCATACAGTGTATATGAAGCACTTGCAAAGTGTGCACCTCTTTGTTTGATACATAGGGGGAGAGGATACAAGAGAAGAAGGCAAGAGGCTTACTGTCTTTCTAGTTGAATAAGATTTAGTGCTTGGAAAAACTAGTGTGCAGACAGGCATAATCGAGTGCTGAACTTTGTGGTACATATAGGAGTTGAATGAAAGAATACATAAGATACTTAGTATCTTTATTTTTGTGAGCATTAAAACAGACTTAGAAAAGAAGAAGCTGGTGTGATTTTTCTGAAGTCTTCAAAGGGAAGGAATAAAGAAAATTCTCTGGTTAGAAGAGATCTGAGGGTCTGTAAAGAGGTATAAGACCATACAATAAGAATAGAGAAAGAGATAAATAGAGTAGAAAGATTCTACAGGGGCAGAAGAATCATCTTGAGATTATACAGATGGCAGAACATAGTGAAATTTACATTAAGAAACATTAATTTTGTGGAAGAGGCTGTGTGGAGGCAGTGGATTATTTTTAAAGAGGCCTGTGAGTAATGAGATTTAATCAGTATTTTCAGAATGAATGTATACTAGTTCAACTACATTCCTCTTGCCCCATCTTTCTCATGATCAAAGATGAAAATTTATAAACTGGTTAACCAGGGTTAAAGATGCGAGATCTATGACTGTGAGCCCAGCAAAACCAAACAGTGCATTCGTGCACATATATTTTTTTACTGCATTGGTACCGTGGTTTCACAAATTGAAACAATTAGTCTGCTTGGTATATCATATAAAGTTAATGGAAAAGGCGTTCTAGATTATGCATGCTGGTCTTGGATATGGTTACTTTACTGAAGACTTTTAATCTAACAGTTTTTAACTGACTTTCTTGGGTATATTATATAGATAATTACATCTTTTGCAACCAGTAACAGCTTTGTCTCTTATTTTCTAAATGTATACCTCTTATTTCTTAAAATTTATTATGATTGACTAAGTCTTCCACGGTGAGTATTCTATTGTAACATTATAAAAACATCTCCAAACTTAGTAGTTTAAGACAATTTATTATCCTCAGATCCTCAGAGTTCTCTGGGATGACTTGAGCATAGCCTGGGTGGTTTTTACTTGAGGCAGTTGCAGTCAAATGGCACCAGTGGGTGAAGTCATCTGAAGGGTTGGACATACGGATATTCACTGACATGTTTGGTGCCTTAGGTGGAATGGCTGGAACAGTGGAGAGTGGCTGACTCTGTCTTCTTTTCCTTTAAGGAGCTTCTCTATGTGACTAACTTGGGCTCTCTCACATATGGCATTGTCAGGGTAGTAAGATTTCTTACTTGGAAGCTGGTTTCCCCCAGGATGAGTATTGAGAGAGAGGTTGTAGAAGTTTGTAGGCCAATTAAGGGCTATGCCTAGAACTAGCAGAGTTACTTTTGCTGTACTGTATTTATCAAAACAGTCATAGGGCCTGCCTAGATTCAAGGACTAGAGAAATAGATTCCACCTCTTGGTGGAGAAATATTAAGGCAACATTGCAGAAAACCAGGTAGGGTGGGAGGTCTTTTTATGGTCCTACACAGAAAATTTAGTTTGCCATGGAGGATATCCTTCATATTCTGGTAGTTGATCATTGAGTACCTTGTATGCTAGATTTTTCTGATAGGTTCCTTTTATCAAGTAAGAACATTTCAGGGTACCTGGGTGGCTCAGTCACTTAAGCATCTGACTCCTGATTTTCTGCACATCATGATCTCAGAGTCATGGGGATTGAGCCCCGCATTGGGCTCTGTACTCAGCATGGAGTTCGCTTGATATTCTGTCTCTCCTTCACCCTCTGCCCCTCCCCCAACTTAGGTGCACGCACATGCTCTCTCTCTCACACTCTTGGATAAAGTCTTAAAACAAGAAATGTTTCTATGCCTAGTATAAGGATTTTACTCAGTAACAAATCTAATTTTTCTTCTTTGTTTTTCTATTAATAAACAACTACACAGGCTTGATATTAAACCTTCTGTAATCATAGGATAATTTTGCTTGCTTATGATATAATTTTTAATTAGGTTAGGTTTAGGTTAGATTTGCTAATGTTTTGTTTAGTATTTTGCAATTCTTTATGAATGAGGCAGGCATATAGCTTTATTTTTAGTGTGCTCTACTTACCCAAATCAAAACTAGTAAGAGCTACCCCAGCCTAAAATGAATTGAGAGGCTCTCTGTATTTTCCCATGATTTGAAACAGTTTAGATAATTTAGGTTTAGGTGGTAGTTCTCACCCATAAATCCGTCAGGGCCTGCAAACCCTCTGCCTCCTTTTGGTTACCTTCCCAATTTCTTTGTGGTTATTGATCTATTCAGGCTTCAACTGCTTGTTGAGGCAACTTGGTAATTTATTGTTTTCCAGAAAATCATTTACTTTTGCTGGCTTTTTTAGTTTATTGGCATAAAGTTCTATATAGTATTCCTTTTAATTTTTAAAACTTTGCCCTTAGTGTAGTTTGTTCCCTTTCTTGTTTCTAATTCTGAGGTACTTTTATATGTACTTCCTCAAGTATGTTTATTGTAAAATGAATATATTTTAAATTAAACTTGCATTTTAGCACATGGATGGTATTATGAAAACATCTGGGAATGATTTAGCTTGCTCTTATGCCAAATGTGGTTCTTCTTGCCTGAAACGAGTTATTCAAGATGTAAATTAGAAATCTGAAGAGTTGATTATTGTTCTGTAACTGTTGCTACATCAGTGTTGTTTGTTCTTGAGGATACATCTTACTTAGACCTGACATACTCATTATCACATGCTTTCACACCACCTAACTCTCCTCAGTAGAACTTGCCCACCCACGATGCTACCATTTACTTTTCCATGAGAGTGTTAATTTCATAAGTAGTAATAGTGTTCTGTCTTATTTGATGCCATCGCCATGAGACGATGTGTTCTTCTCAACTATGTGTATGGTCTAGACGGAGGAATGTAGAAGTAGGCTTTGGGGTAGATTTCTGGTCTTTTGGGAAACTATCATATTTAATAAACCCATCAACAAATATTTGAGTGAGTTCCATGTGCCCAAGACTGCTGTAGGTGCTGTGGAAATGCAAAAGATTTCTCAAGCAGTTAAAGTCCACAGTAATTTGGGTCTGATCACCCTTCTCAGACTGCCTCTTATGACAGCGCTCTCATGGACTCTTTGCTTTAGCACACCACCTGCTTCCTGTTGTGAACATGCAGTGCACTCTGCTCTTTTAATGATTTTGAAAAGCTAGTCTCAGGACTCAAAATGACTGTTCTCTTGCATACAGTTGTTCTACCTATCTTTCGATCAGATTGAAGCTTAAATCCCTTCCCCTTTAGTGAACCATTCACAAGAACAAGTTACCTCAGACCCATGTTTCCATTTTGAAAGGATAATTAGATTTTTAGATCCAGACAATATCTCTAGGAAGTTGTGTGACAATCTATGTAATGAAACCTTTAGGAACAAAATGAAGAAGTATAATCTGGATGATAGTAAAAAATAGGAAGATTTATAACTGCCTATTATCAATATAGAGGGAAATTTCTAATGGCATGATACAGGGCTCTGTTTTGTCTAGTCTTTATGAACATGTCCATTCATTCAGTTATTTACACACACACATACATACACACACATATATATTCAGCCCATCTTAAATTCCAAGATGAAATTTAATTGGGATTTAATTGGGATAAGAATATAGCCTTATACTTGAGTCCCAAAACCAACAGTATTAGAAGAGGAAGGCATGACATATGGGCACAGCCTAAGCAAAAAAAGATACAGAACCTTAAGTCAGTAGTTAATCAGTGTTAATAATCAGTGAAATGTGACTGCTAGGAAAATTCAGGCTATGTTGATAGGCATTTAATATCTAGAATGAGAAATGATAGACCTTTGTTCCAGGCAGACATATCTGAATTCCTAGGTTCCATTATAAAAATCATTCTTTAAAATGGAATTTGACGGGGCACCTGGGTGGCTCAGTGGGTTAAAGCCTCTGCCTTCGGCTCAGGTCATGATCTCGGGGTCCTGGGATCGAGCCCCGCATCTGGCTCTCTGCTCAGCGGGGAGCCTGCTTCCCCCTTTCTCTCTGCCTGCCTCTCTGCCTACTTGGGATCTCTCTCTCTGTGTCAAATAAGTAAATAAAATCTTTAAAAATAAATAAATAAAATGGAATTTGACAATTAGAAATTTGTATTCTAGTATTATGTGATTTGCAAACTTTGAAAAAAAAAAAGTTCTCAAGGTATTTTTCCAGGAGTTTTTCTATGCTTGATACACTTATAGGAGAACATGAGTAAATTTATGAGTCAACATTTCATACAATCTAGGAGAAACAGAATCAGATGAAATCTTAAAATAGTCATCTGTTATTTACTGAGTGTCTCCTATGCTTTGAGGGTTTAAATGTCTGCTGTGCTTCTGGGCTCCTTCCTATTCCTGAGGGAAGGAAGAGAAGAAATATGTATTGAAGGTCCGTAGCAGGTACTATGAGGAAGCTTATATGAGGATATATACTAATAAGATATAGGACTGTGTTTTCAAGGCATATGGAATCCAGTGCTGCAGGGAAAGACAGTAAGCAGATTATTACATGATCTAGACTCCAGATAGAGCCACGCTCCCAGGGTCAGTGAAGAAGACCACAAATCAGATAAGGGTATAGCCTTAGCAAATGTTAACTACTAAATATGCCTGGACTTTCACCCGAGTTTTTCCTCTCCTAGAGAAATTTCTGGGTCTGTTCTGTACTGGGAGGAAGAAGGGAGACAGATAGCTATCTCTTTCTCTTCTTGCAAAGCTACTAATTCAGTCAGATTTGGATCCCTCCCTTGTACCTCACTGGTAACCTTAACTACCTCCTAAAAACCCAGTCCCCAAATATTGTCACTTTAGGATTTAAGGCTTCAACATATGAATTTTGGGGGGGATGCAGTTCAGTTTATAACACCAGCTTATCTCCCTTTTGATTAACTAAAAGTCAGGATTTAGGACTTTAATTATATCTTCCAAATACCTTCACCTTATAAAGTAGCATAATCTTGGGAGTAATATCCTATCATAGTCACAGGTCCTGCTAACATGCATGAGGAGGGGATGATACTGGGCTAGTATACCAGGGGCTGGGAATCTTGGTGGCATCTTGGAATTCTGCCTGCTGCAAAGGTAGTAGGGTAGAAAGCAGTAGCAGATTTAGATCAGGGATAAGGGCTGTTGTGAGTAGAATGGTAGAAAAAGCACAGAGCAACCTGGTATGGTAGGAGCATTAAACTGAGACCTGCGTATTTAGAAAGTTGAGCCAGTGTATCTGAGAAAAAAAAGGACTTTGGAAACTAAAAATTAATTTAACATGTAAAGTATTACTGATACTGAAGTTTGTTGGGGAGATGATGGCAAGATTGGTTTAGGAATGATAGGTTTATGGGTAGAAGATAGGTAACAGTGAAAACCCATGGGCTTTGGACTTAGACAAACCTGGTTTTGAATACTGATTCTGGCTTCTTACATGTAGAATGAGAATGATAATGTATGAAGTTTATGGATTGTTACGAAGGTTAAATGGAATATTACATTTCAGGTTTTTAGCCCAGTGCCTGGCAACATAGTAAGCACTAAATAAATGTTTATTCATTCAATTATTTATTAAATATGTAAATATGTATTATGTGCCAGATGTTCATTTTGGCCCCAGGATTTTAATAATATTAAATACCAAATATTGTGCCTGAGCTAGATTTTATTTGACTTTGAATTTCCAGGCTAAAACAGTTGAGTGTTAATTTGTATGTAAATAGCCACAGTATACATTCCACATGTTCTCAAGCAAAGAAACTAATGGGCCAGTAGTCAGCCTACTTATTGATCACTAAAGAGTTGGCAGATCTCCTGGACCCCATTTCATTGTTTTGATTTTTTTTAATAGTCCACCATTAGGGCTTAGTGGGTTGAGCCTCTGCCTTTGGCTCAGGTCATAATCTCAGGGTCCGGGGATCAAGGCCCACATTGGGCTCTCAGCTCACCAGGGAGCCTGCTTCCCCTGCCCCCCACCTGCCTCTCTGCTTACTTGTGACCTCTCTCTCTGTCAAATAAATAAATAAAATCTTTAAAAAAAATAGTACACTATTTAAAAAAAAATTATTTATTTGACAGACAGAGATCACAAATAGGCAGAGAGGCAGGCAGAGAGAGAGAGGGGGAAGCAGGTTTCCTGCTGAGCAGAGAGCCCGATGTGGGGCTCGATTCCAGGACCCTGGTATCATGACCTGAGCTGAAGGCAGAGACTTTAACACACTGAGCTACCCAGGCGCCCCCAAAATAGTACACCACTAAAATGTGTATTTGGGGAGGAGTATTCTCCTGGCAGTGTTCCAAATGGATTGAGGAGGGCAGAGATAGAAAGAGGGAGGGAGGCCTCTTTTTTTTCTTTTTTAAAGGTAAACTCCGGGGGCGCCTGGGTGGCTCAGTGGATTAAGCCGCTGCCTTCGGCTCAGGTCATGATCTCAGGGTCCTGGGATCGAGTCCCGCATCGGGCTCTCTGCTCAGTGGGGAGCCTGCTTCCTCCTCTCTCTGTCTGCCTCTCTGCCTACTTGTGATCTCTCTCTGTCAAATAAATAAATAAAATCTTTAAAAAAAAAAAAAAAAAAAAAAAAAAAAAAAAAAAAAAAAAAAAAAAAAAAAAAAAAAAAAAAAAAAAAAAATAAAGGTAAACTCCGGCCAGCTTGGAACCCAATGCAGGTCCTGAACTCAGGACCCTGAGATCAAGAGTCAGACACTTAACCGACTGAGCCACCTAGGAGGCCTTTTTTTAATGCCAAGCTGGGGTACCTATAGTGGGAATAAGGAAAAGGAAATGTTGAGTTAAGAGCATAGGGGAAGAAGAATCAACAGATTTAGGTACTGACTAGGAGAGAGGAGAGGGAGGGAAAAGACTGGTGTAATGTGATATTGCTGCCAGTTAACCCTTCCAGAGCAGTGTGGTGATTCATGACTTTCACGGTGTCTAGATCTTTATCATTGATGCTAAGTGTTATAAACATGACTAGAAGAACATATGTGTTAACTTTCTCTAGGTGTATTACATAATGATAGGAACTATATAGACAAACACTAGCTGTTAGAGAACCTAGAATATCTAAAACATTTTGTGTCTGTAGAGATGAAGAAAGGAAAAGTGATTAGGTATGGCTGCATTAGACAGCACTAATCTTTTAAGTTACAGATTTGTAGATTGTAATATTTCTAGTTGTCTCCAAGGGAATTTAGTCACAGCTATGTATCAAAGCATCAGTAATTAAAACATAAATGAGAACTGGTTTAGCTCTGTTAGTCTGTGAGAGGAGAAACACGGAGTACTGGGTGGACTGTGTTGCTGGTTGTTCTCTTCTTTCACACAAGATTATTGACAGGTGCAACATGCATAATGATGTGGGTGATATCAGACTAGCATAGAGCTTGATAAGGCGGCATTTTGGAGACTCTTTGGTCAGATAAGCTACAATAATACTGACCAGGTGACAAGGTTACCTTTGGTACAAAGGAGAGATGGAATTGAGAGAACAAGTGTAGAAACTGAGAAGCCAGTCAGCAGGGTATTGGCTAGTTGAAAGTTGACGGTGGCAGTGGACTTGGAGAAAGGAGAACAAATTCCAGATAGCTTTAATCAAGCTCTTTTTGCTAAATCAGGAGATTTAGGTTACTTGATGTTAGGACAGTGGTCATTTTGTCTTGAGATGTTCTGTTCCTTGGACTGCTGTAACTTCAACTCTCCCAGCTCTTCTTCTACTTCTCTGGACATTCTTGGTCAGAATTCTTTGCAGCTTTTAATTTTTTTTTCTAATCCCTTAAATATTGATGTTCCTCAGGATTCTGTTCTAGGCTCTGTTCTCTTTCATTCTCACAGTCTTCCAGAATGATCTCATTCACTTTCATAACATTAATAACCATCTGTGTGCTAATGATTGCCACATTTTTGTCTCCAGCCAAGATCAGTCTACTAAGCTCCAGACTCTTATATTCAAGTCATATTCAACACCTCCTTTTGGATATTACACAGGCACCTCAAACTGAAGGTAGAATATCTTTTCAAACTGCTCATTCTGTATTTCCCACCTCAGTAAATAACATCACCATTTTCCTGATTCCCCAAGCTGTATACCAGCTATCATTTTTCCCATTTTTTCTTTGCAGTATAATTTATATACAGTAAAATGCAGGGAATTTAAGTGTACAGTGTGATGAGTTTTGACAAATGTACATACCCATGTTGTCATCATTCAATCATGGTATAGAATATATTCCATTATCCAGAAAATTTCCGTATACCCCTTTGCCAATCATTTTTACACCCTTACTCCTACCCCTGACTGAGTTAAACCCTTTTCTTACTGCCTCTTCATTATTAGCTTTTCCTGTTCTTAAACTTCTTATAAATGGAATCATATGGTGTACTCTTTCAGTTTCTGACTTTTTTTTGTTCAACATACAGTTTTTGAAATTTATCTAGGTTATTTTATAGATCAGCAGTTTATTTATTTATTGCTGAGTGATATTTCTGTGCATATACCATAATTTCCTTACCCAGTATCTTATTGATGAATGTTTGAGTTGTTTCTACTTTTTAAAGTTCTGAATAAAGCTTTTAAGGAATAGCCTTATGGAAGTCTTTTGTGGTCACACGCTTTTTATTTTATTTATTTATTTATTTATTTATTTATTCTTTTATTATACTTCAGAATGGAACTACCTGCTCATATGATAGATAGTATGTTTAGTTTATTGAAAATTGCCAAGCAGTTCTTCAGTAGTTATACAGTTTTACAGTCCTATTAGCAATGTTTGAAAGCTCAGCTTTTCTACTTCTTGCCATCATTTGGTATTGTCATTTTGAAAATTTGAGCAGTTACAGTGCGTTTTGAGATACCTTTTGAGTTTAATTTTAAATCCATCATGAATAGTTAAACACCATTTCATGTTATTGGCCATTTTTATATCCTTTGTGAAGTGTTTATTCAAATATTTTGATAACATTTATTGAGTTTTATTTTTATCATTGATTTGTAAGATTCTTTGGGTATTATAAATATAAATCCTTTGTCAGATTATATATAGAGATTATATATACACACACACATATATATAACATTTTTTTCCTGTTCTCTGTCTTGATTTTTATTTTTTGCTATAATACCTTTTAATAAGTAGAAGTTTCAAATGTTGCTATAATATGTTATATCAGCTTCTTATTTTATGAATAATACCTTTTGTTTCCTGTTTAGAGAATCTTTGCTTAATCCAGGGTCATGAGCTCATGAATACAGTTTCTACATGTTATTCTAGAAGCTTTATAGTTTTAGATTTTACATTTAGTTTTTGATCTATTTCAGTTTAACTTTTTGCGTATGATGTGAGGTAGAGATTTAGGTTCATTTTCTCCCCATGTCAAAATCCGTTATTTCAGTGTCATTTGTTGACAAAATTTTTCTTTCCCTTATCAAAAAATAGATTTATTTTATATAATGGGTTTGTTTCTATACTCTGAATTCTGTTTCATTCATCTATTTGTTTAGACTTCTGTAACTATTACTTTATAAACTCTAGCTTTGCGATAAGTCATAAAATCTGGTAATGTAAGCTTCAACTTTGTTTTTCTTTAACATTTTCTTGGCTATTCTAGGACTTTTATATTTGTATATCAACTTTAGAATCAGCTTGTCAGTTAAAAGAAAAAAGACTGCAAGGGTTTGGCTGGGATTGTTTTTACTCTGGATAGATTTAGGGGAGACTCTTAACTTCTTAACAACACTGAATCTTCCAACCCATATAATTGTTACATGTTTCCATTTGTTAGGGATTTTAAAATTTCTCTCAACAATATTTTATAGTTTACAGTGCATGGGCCTTGCACATCTTTCATTAGTGTTACCTAGTATTTGTTTATATGATACAAAAATACCATTAAGTTTTTATATGTTAATCTGGAATCTTGCAGTCTTGCTAAAGTTATTTATTAGTTTAATTACAGACACCTTTCCTTGCTCCTGATCTAATATTAGCTGTAGGTTTTTTCATTTAAGTCCCTCTTTTGTATTAGCTGTAGATTTTTAAAAAATAAATTCTTCATCAGAGTAAGCTCTCCTTTTTTTTTTATTTATTTGACAGAGATCACAAGTTGGCAGAGAGGCAGGTGGGGGTGGGGAGTGGGGGTGTGAAGCAGGCTCCCTGATGAGCAGAGAGCCTGATGTGGGGCTCAATCCCAGGACCCTGAGATCATGACCTGAGCTAAAGGCAGAGGCTTAATCCACTGAGCCACCCAGGCGCCCAGCTCTCCTTTTCCCTTAGTTTGTCCAAGGTTTTTTGGTTTTGCTTTTAATCACTAACAGGTATTGAATTTTATCAAATGCTTTTTTGAGGGCATCTTTTGAGATAGCCATATTTTTCTTCTTTATTTTGTCATTATTGATTTTCAAGTGGTAAATTAACCTTGTACTCTTCAAATAAACCTCTTTGAGCAAGATGTGTATTATCCTTTTGATACATTGCTGGATTTGATTTGCTAACATTTTTTAAATGATTTTTGCATTTATAGTCATGTGTGGTACTTGTCTTTTCTTGTCATGTTCTTGTCATGTTCTTGTCATGTTTTGGTATAAGGATTATACTGGTCTTATAAAACAAATTGAGAAGTGTTTCCTCTTCTTTGAAAGATTTTGTTAAAACTAGTATAATACCAGTGAAGTTCTCTGAACCTAGAGTTTTGTACATGAAAGTGGTTTTAATTACAAGTTTAGTTTCTTTAACCAATAATGGCGATTCAGATTTTCTAATTCATTTATTTGTTTTGGAAACTTGGGATTTTTTAAAGCAATTTGACTGTCATCTAAGTTTTTAAATTTTTGGCATGTTGTTCATAATTTCCCAGTAATTCCCTTTAAATGTCTATAAGATCTAGTGATGTCTTTCCTTGTGTTCCAGATGTTGGTAATTTGTTTTTGGGCCTCATTCTTTTTTGTTTTGTTTTGTTTTGTTGAGTTGGGGCATCATTCTTTATTTCTCCTTCTCTCTCACTTTTCACATCTACACATTCCTGTTCCCTTTTTAATTTAGAGCAATGCCTAAACTTTTCCTAAGGAAGCTATAATAACCACACTCTAGCCTTCCTGTTTACAGTCTTGCCTCTGTGTCCAGTTTACCTTCTTTTAGGAAGAAAGATCTTTCTAAAGTTTAAATGTAATTAAATCTTTTCTCACTTAAAACTTTTTTTAAAAAAAGATTTATTTATTTATTTGACAGGCAGAAATCACAAGGAGGCAGAGAGGCAGGCAGAGAGAGAGGAGGAAGCAGGCTCCCTCCAATGCGGGGCTCGATCCCAGGACCCTGGGATCTTGACCTGAGCTGAAGGCAGAGGCTTTAACCCACTGAGCCACCCAGGCGCCCCTCACTTAAAACTTTAATGATTTCATAATTCCTTCAGGAAAAAAAAAATCTATGCTTCTTCCTATGAAATACAAAGTCATCAATGATACGGTATCTGTCTTAATAGATACCTGTCTTTTCTTATATTTACTTCTCCCTTTTTATCTCTTCCCACATGTCATAAGGAAGTATACTGCCTTTCTAGGGATTCTGATTTGTCATATTTCACCTAAAAATAGAATGCAGCATTTCAGATGTGATATGATCGATACTAAGTGGACAAAAATTGTCTCCTAACTTCTCCTTTACTGAGATGATTGTTAATATTTAATTGGTATGGTCTCAATATATAATATTTGTTTAACATAATGCCTTTTATTCCATAGATTTTTATATTCACAGCACTGTCTTTCCCTAAAACATTATTTTAGAGCCCAGTTTCCATTTTACTGTTATCTCAAAGCATATTAAGTAATAGGGCTGCATCTGTTTGCTCCAGTTAGAGTGCCTCTCAGCTGTTTGATCCCTCCTCCTCAAACCCATGGTAATGAGTTTATTTCAGCTTGGCAGTGTTAGTGTTGGTATTTGACCTGCCACCAGATGACTAGATGATGTGTATTTCTTTATAGTACCATTTCATAGTTTGCAAAATCAAGAAACAGTCCTTTGAAGCGGTCTAGCTGGTTTGGAAGTAAAGTAGTTGTTCCTTTCCTTGTCAGTTCTTCACCTCCTCACCCTCAGGGGAATCAGGATGCCCCATGTTATGTTTAAAAGCCTAAACATATCAAACTTTTATTCTTCTTTTGGGTTTGAAAGGGGGACATTATTAGCTCTGTCTTGATGTAGCAGGGGCTCTGAAAGTCTATTTGGATAACACTGAAGATTGGAGGAAATGTGACTCTGTCTGTGTGTTTTAAGCCCCTAAGGTAAGATCAGAAAGCGTCTGGGGCAGTGAGAGCCAAATAGCTGAAGTCATACATTAATTATGGTCATGAATCATTTTTATTTTTAAAGTCTTTACCATTTGACAAGGTTGTTTGCATAGTACCAGTGAGTTTCAGGCAGCATTTTCCCCCTTTTAAAGTAACAGGCTATTTTGTTGATTTCTGCTCTGAGTTGATAATGCCTATTATTATTACAATTCTGATGACTTTTTTTTAGTAAAAATTGCATGTTTCCTTACTTACATGAGTAGTTTTTATTTTTTTTTTTGCTTTGAATATCGTATTTTAAAGTTGTAAATATAGAGACTATCACTATAATCTTTCACTCTCCCACTGATACCTGTAAAAAATAATCAAATCTTGGGACTGAGCTTTTATGTTCAGGCGTTAGTTGACATGCAGTTTGCAGATACCTTTTGAGTGCCTCTTTTGTGCCACATTCTGTTCTAAGCGCTGAGAATGTATATAAAAATAAGAGATTTTTTTTTCTTGGAGAGATCTAGTAAGGAAATAAACAGTTGCTATAAAATGTGGTTCTGTCATCTTTGTTAGAGGTTTGTATTTGGAATGCTGTAGATTTCCAGAGGAAGGAGTGCCTTCATCTGTCTGGAATAGTCCAGAAAGGTCTTTGAAGAAGCGATTGTGCTTGAACTGCCTTTTTAATGGACTCAGGAGTGTACTTATCTGTTAAGAGATGGGGAAAACTTACAGGCAGATAGATCAGCTCACTCAAAGGCACAGAAACAAAAAAATGGCATGATATGCTTGGAGAATTGCTGGGAGCTGAGTGCACGCAAATTAAGGACTATCAGGAAATGAGACTGGAGATATATGCTGGGACTGCATGACAAGGGGCCTCTCTTTGCTTTTAAATTTCTGTAGAGCAACTTTGTAAGAGAGTATTACTACCAAGAGAGTGTGTACATATACATTCCCAGTGCAAGAGGCAGTAGGATGGAGTGTAACCTCTGTTGGATTCCACAGGATCCTCGAGGAAGTTGCTTGAGTAACTTAGCTCATGAGTAATCTAGCTATAGTAAGACTTGTTTCCTTCTAGATGACCTAAGTTGTTCCCTTTTAGATGGCCATTTTAGATGATCTAAGAAATCCTCAATAACTATCAAGCAATTTCTGAAAGTACAGAATATGTCATGAATATTTTTGGTGTATAGTATCATCATCATCATTATCATCATCATAATGTAGGCAGAGATAGTAATGTCTTTGCTTGTGTTCCTGATGTTGGTTTCTGACGCCATCGAATCCCTAAAAATGTTCACCTTGTATATAGGATATCTTTCAGGTTAGAATTATTGAATGATTTTTAAAAATTGAGGTAAAATTCACACAGTGAAATGAATAGATCCTAAGTGTAAATTCTGCATATAGCTATGTACCCGCATTCCAGGAAAGATATGTTGGACATTTCCATCACCTCAGGGAATTCCCTTTGTTTCCCCTGTCTTCTACCAGTCAGTTCCACCCCACATAGACAGCCAGCAACTCTTGATTTCTATCATCATGGATTGCTTTTGTTCTTGAACAGTGTATAAATGGAATCATACGGTCTACTTTTTGTTCTTGGCTTTTTTCACTCAACATAATGCCTTTTTTTTTTTTAAGGTTTTATTTATTTATTTGACAGAGAGAGATCACAAGTAGATGAAGAGGCAGGCAGAGAAAGAGAGAGAGAGAGAGAGAGAGAGAGAAGCAGGCTCCCTGCTGAGCAGAAAGCCCGATGTGGGACTCGATCCCAGGACCCTGGGATCATGACCTGAGCCGAAAGCAGCGGCTTTAACCCACTGAGCCACCCAGGCGCCCCTCAACATAATGCTTTTGAGATTAGTTCAGATTGTTGCGTGATTCAGTGTGTCTTCCTTTGTATTGATGAGTAGAATTATACGTTATTTTGTTTACTAATGCTTCTGTTTGATGGACATTTGTGTTGTTTTCTATGAAAATTTTATACAGATCTTTGTGTAGACATATGTTCTTATTGTTCTTGAGTAAGTGCTTAGGAGTACAAATACTGGGTTAGATGGATGTTTAACTTTATAAGAAACTGTTTTCCAAATTGTAGTACTTTGTTACACTCTTACCAGTAATGTATACAAGTTGCTGCACATTCTTGCTAGTATTAGGTGTTGTTATTTTACTTTTAGCTATCCTAGCAGGTGTAAAATGGTATCTTCTTATGATTTTAATTTGCATGTTCATGATGACCAAGATGTTGAGTACTTTTTCTTGTACTTACTGGCCACTCTTATGTCAACTTGGTAAAGAATTTTACTTTTTTGCCCATTTTTTATTGGGTTATCTTTTGTTACTGATTTATAAGAGTTTTTTATATACTCCAGACACAGTCCTTTGTCAGATTGATGTTTTGCAAGTGTTATCTCCCAGACTGCTTATCCTTTTCTTAATGCCATCTTTAGATGTACAGACATTTTTTATTTTTGTGAGGTCCAATTTATCTATTTTTAATTTTATGGTTAGTGCTTTTCATGCCTTCTCTATGAAATCTTTACCTCCCCCAGGGTTGCAAGAGATTCTCTATTTTTTCTACAAGTTTTATGATTTTAGGGTTTATGTTTACTGTGCTGTCACTGAATTAATCTTTTGCATGTGCTGTGAGGTAGGGAATGAAATTAATTTTTTTGCCAGTTTATCTGGTACCATTTGTTTAGAAAACTTTATTTTCTCCATTAGTTTGTCTGGATTCCTTTGTCCAAAATCAGTTGGCCATATATGTGTAGCTTTATTTATATAACCTTTACTCTGTTCCATTAATCTATGTTTTGATCATTATGCCAGTACCATATTGTTTTGGTTATGTAGTTTTATAAAACAAAGTGTATCTGGGTTTATCTCTTCTAGCGTCTTTGTTTTTCTTTATAAATTACAGTATCAGCTTCTTAATTTCTTTAAAAAAAATGAAAGCCTTTTGAGATCAGAATTGTGATTGTGAAACAAAGACCTATGTATAGAAATATAATGAATTCTGTATATTGACCTTGTATCCTGTGACCTTATTAGTTCTACTAGTTGTTTTGTAGATTAATAATGAAATTCATTTTCATTATATGAAAATCACGATATCTAAAACTAAAGACAATTTGTATATATGTATAAAGAAATATATAAGCTATATTTGGAAACCAACAGACTAAGAAAAACACAAACTGATAATGAAAGCAAAAAAGAAAAATAGTTTTTAATTTTTTCAGTGTTTCTTGTTTCAGAGTGGCTACTGCTACTTTAACTGGGATTATTGTTAATTCTTTTTTTTTCCTTCGTATATACCCATAGGTAATATTTTTTGTTATCAATGATCTTCTCCTGGTGACTTTAGCACTCCACTTAATTTCTCTGGGCCTCAGTTTTCACCTTTGTAACATGATAGAATTCAACCAAATTCTTTCCTTTAAGAAAAACAAAAACAAAAAACAAACGTTATTTATCTATAGAGAGAGAGAGCACTGAAGGAAGGACCTCGGGAGAGAATCTTCAAGCAGATTTCCTGCCAAGTGTGGAGCCTGACTGTGGGCTTGATCCCTTGATCCATGAGATAATGACCTGAGATGAAACCAAGAGCCAGGTGCCCAATCAGCTGAGCCACCGAGGAACCCCTCAACTAGATTATTTTCTAAGGTGTCTTCCAGACTCCTGTGAGTTTGCCATTTTAGCTCTCAGTATATCAGAGGTGGGCAGGCAGGCAGGAATAGAAAGGGTGTTTTTAAGGTCCACAGTAATTGCTGTTTATTTCATTATAAATATGCTAAGGAATTATGAAATGGTCAGTTTGAGTTGATTCCTAGTTCTGCTTATCCTGGAAACTTTGTCCTCATTTTGTTCCATTTATATCTGTTGCTCTGTGTTAAAAGTTTATAGTTAACTCACTTAAATTTTTCTGCAACTTTTATTTCTAGGCTTCATAGAGCCCAGTGTGCAATTAAACAGACTCAGGTAACTGTTCAGAAAATTGGAAAGGAAATTGAAGAAAAGCTAAGGCTCACATCTACAAGCAATGAACTGGTAGGTTTTAAAATATATTTACTTGTTTAGACTTCTTGGTCTCTAAATGTGATCATCATGTTCTTCTTATATTAATTAATTTCTTTTTCAAAAAGCTTTAGTTATTTTTTCTTTTAATGTTTTGTTGAGACTTATGTTGGCATTTAAATGTTGGAGAACACTTTCCTATTTCCTGTAATCTAACACGCAGAATGCCTGCCTTTTGCTGCTAGGTGAAATTTTAGATCACATACAATTACTTAGAAAATAATTAAACGTTATTTTATTAATGTCTTATCAATGTAAATTCTAGATGCGAACTGTATAGTGAATAAGAAATAGCTGCCAGAAAGAAAAAACAGAACAAAACAAACTTTAGGGGGACTAATCTCCTTTTTAAAAGATGAATTTTAAATTATTGGATTGGACTTAATAGGTTGGTTTATGGACAGTGTTCTCTCTTGGGAGAGATTCCTTTTGGGAAAGATTGATGAGGCATTTCCAAAGAAATAGAAATTCCAACCCAAATAGACGAATTTAAGATATTAGTATAATTTGGGGTTGTTTTATACTCTTTCTAGTGGACAAAAATACTAATTTTGATATAAAGATTGTGTCTTTGTAAGCAGAATAGTAGGCATAACTAATAAATTGAATTTTTCTCAAAATGAAGCCACATGGCTATGGTTAGCTTTTGATGAAATTTGTGCTATGGATTATGATAGTTAAAATGCAATTCCAAATCCTCAAATTAAGTCCTAACCAAAAAAGGTTGAAGTATTTGTTTTCTCCTAGATAGGCAGTATCTTCCAGTTGTCATATATAGCACCATCAACTTAGGAGAAGGCCTTTGTACCTCTAAATATTCTGTATTATCTTGAAGATATGCCAGAGATAGTAATTTAATAGATGAACTATAGAAAAACAGCACAGTTAACCATCAACAGAGATGTCTCTCTCATGGAATTTGAAGTGAATGGATGATAATGTATTTAAACTTCATAAAATTGCTGATTTTGACCCATAAATGGCAGTTTCATGTAATTCAACCTGATGGGTAAAGTGTCTGATGCTGTATCCGGCACAGAGCAGGCATACAAAATATGGTAGCTATAATAGCTATAGTAGTAATGCTTTTCCATCTGACTTTTCTTGCCTTAGGAAATTCTTCTGTTTTGGAGAAGCTGTTAAACCACCTCTTGTTTTAACTTAGCCTCGGTGAAGGAAGAAAAGCCAGACCACAAATATATTGGAAAAGGAGAAAAAGCAGCTAATTTTAAGCCTTTCTGTAGTGTACAGAAATGCCACATTTATAGAACCCTTGTCTGAGGACAAATTGCTAGGGTTTTTTGTTTTCTTTTTTTCTTTCTTTTTTTCGTCTCCCAAGGCAGGACTGGGAAATTACTTATTTCATTAAATGACAGCATATGTTTTGTCTCAGTATGGAAAAATGTATGTTTAATCCTATTTTTCTAAAATATAAGTGGTGACACACCAAGCAAGGTGATAGAATTTGTGAGTTTAAGGAGGTCAGGTTCAGAGGTTCACTGTATGTTTTTATGCTGCCTGGTCAACCTAGACAAGAATTGTTGATTTTTGAACTGAAGGTGAACCTAGGCATCATCTAGTTCCCATATAACTTTCCTAAAACCAACCCTTCTCAGTACATTCTGTTCCCTTCCCTGTTATATTTTTCTCCATAGTATTTATTACCCTTTAACATGCTATATATTTTACATAGGTATTTTATTTATCTATCTCTCTAATCTCTGTGAGGGGAGACGTTTTTGTCTGTGTTTCTTCACTGCTGTATTCACCAGTGTCTAGAAGAGTGCTTAACACATAGTAGGTTCAATAAATATTAGATTTACAAATGAATCTAGCATGTTAAATAACAAAATTCAACCCAGTTAATTTGAGTATCTACTTGACTTTTTCAAATGATTTATGAATCAGTGGGGTGGCACCTCTTCTAGAGAGAGCTCCAAAGCTCTCTCCAAAGAGTCCTACAGAATACAAGTTTTTTTTTTTAATTTTTAAATTTATTTTCAGCGTAACAGTATTCATTGTTTTTGCACCACACCCAGTGCTCCATGCAATCCGTGCCCTCTATAATACTTACCACCTGGTTCCCTCAACCTCCCACCCCCCCGCCCCTTCCAAACCCTCAGCTTGTTTTTCGGAGTCCATAGTCTCTCATGGTTCACCTCCCCTTCCAATTTCCCTCCACTCCCTTCTCCTCTCTAACTCCCCTTGTCCTCCATGCTATTTGTTATGCTCCACAAATAAGTGAAACCATATGATAATTGATTCTCTCTGCTTGACTTACTTCACTCAGCATAATCTCTTCCAGTCCCGTCCATGTTGCTACAAAAGTTGGGTATTCATCCTTTCTGATGGAGGCATAATACTCCATAGTGTATATGGACCACATCTTCCTTATCCATTCTTCCGTTGAAGGGCATCTTGGTTCTTTCCACAGTTTGGCGACCATGGCCGTTGCTGCTATAAACATTGGGGTACAGATGGCTCTTCTTTTCACTACCTCTGTATCTTTGGGGTAAATACCCAATTGCATGGTCATAGGGAAGCTCTGTTTTTAATTTCTTGAGCAATCTCCACACTGTTCTCCAAAGTGGCTATACCAACTTGCATTCCCACCAACAGTGTAAGAGGGTTCCCCTTTCTCCACATCCCCTCCAACACATGTTGTTTCCTGTCTTGCTAATTTTGGCCATTCTAACTGGTGTAAGGTGGTATTTCAATGTGGTTTTAATTTGAATCTCTCTGATGGCCAGTGATGACGAACATTTTTTCATGTGTCTGATAGCCATTTATATGTCTTCATTGGAGAAGTGTCTCTTCATATCTCCTGCCCATTGTTTTTGTATGATTATTTGTTTTATGTGTGTTGAGTTTGAGGAGTTCTTTATAGATCCCGGATATGAACCTTTTGTCTGTACTGTCATTTGCAAATATTTTCTCCCATTCCTTGAGTTGCCTCTTTGTTTTGTTGACTGTTTCCTTTGCTGTGCAGAAGCTTTTGATCTTGATGAAGTCCCCAAAGTTCATCTTCGCTTTTGTTTCCTTTGCCTTTGGAGACATATCTTGAAAGAAGTTGCTGTGGCTGATATCGAAGAGATTACTGCCTATGTTCTCCTCTAGGATTCTGATGGATTCCTGTCTCATGTTGAGGTCTTTTATCCATTTTGAGTGTATCTTTGTGTACGGTGTAAGAGAATGGTCGAGTTTCATTCTTCTATATATAGCTGTCCAGTTTTCCCAGCACCATTTATTGAAGAGACTGTCTTTTTTCCACTGTATATTTTTTCCTGTTTTGTGGAAGATTATTTGACCATAGAGTTGAGGGTCCATATCTGGGCTCTCTACTCTGTTCCACTGGTCTATGTGTCTGTTTTTATGCCAGCACCATGCTGTCTTGGTGATCACAGCTTTGTAGTAAAGCTTGAAATCAGGTAACGTGATGCCCCCAGTTTTATTTTTGTTTTTCAACATTTCCTTAGTGATTCGGGGTCTCTTCTGATTCCATACAGATTTTTGGATTATTTGCTCCAGCTCTTTGAAAAATACCGGTTGAATTTTGATCGGAATGGCATTAAAAGTATAGATTGCTCTAGGCAGTATAGACATTTTAACAATGTTTATTCTTCCGATCCAGTAGAACGTATCAATGAAACTAGAAGCTGGTTTTTTGAAAGAATCAATAAGATCGATAAACCATTGGCTACACTAATCCAAAAGAAAGAGAGAAAGCCCAAATTAATAAAATTATGAATGAAAAAGGAGAGATCACAACTAACACCAAGGAAGTAGAAGCAATCATTAGAAGTTATTATCAGCAATTATATGCCAATAAGCTAAGCAGCCTAGATGAAATGGATGCATTCCTCGAAAACTATAAAGTCCTAAAATTGAACCAGGAAGAAATTGACAACCTGAATAGACCAATATCTAGTAATGTTATTGAAGCAATGATCAAAAACCTCCCAAGAAACAAGAGCCCAGGACCTGATGGATTCCCTGGGAATTCTACCAAACTTTCAAAGAAATAACACCTATTCTCCTAAAGCTGTTTCAAAAAATTGAAGCAGAAGGAAAATTTCCAGACTCTTTCTGTGAAGCCAGCATTACCTTGATCCCCAAACCAGGCAAAGACCCTACCAAAAAGGAGAATTTCAGACCAATATCACTGATGAATATCGATGCTAAGATTCTCAATAAGATCCTAGCAAGCAGGATCCAACAGCACATTAAAAAGATTATCCACCATGACCAGGTGGGATTCATTCCTGGGCTACAAGGATGGTTCAACATTCGCAAATCAATCAATGTGATAGAACAAATTAATAAGAGAATAGAGAAGAACCACATGGTCCTCTCAATTGATACAGAAAAAGCATTTGACAAAATCCAGCATCCATTCCTGATTAAAAAACTTCAAAGTATAGGGATAGAGGGAACGTTGCTGACCTTCATAAAATCTATGAAAGATCCACAGCAAATATCATCCTCAAGGGGAAAAAGCTTGCAGCCTTCCCGTTGAGATCAGGAACACGACAAGGAAGCCTACTCTCACCACTCTTGTTGAACATAGTATTGGAAGTCCTAGCAACAGCAACCAGACAACAAAGAGAAATAAAAGGTATCCAAATTGGCAATGAAGAAGTCTAACTCTCTCTCTTTGCAGATGACATGATTCTTTATATGGAAAACCCAAAAGACTCCACCCCCAAACTACAAGAACTCATACAGCAATTCAGCAACATGGCAGGATACAAAGTCAATGTACAGAAATCAGTGGCTTTCTTATACACTAACAATGACAATACAGAAAGGGAAATTAGAGAATCGATTCCATTTATTATAGCATTAAGAACTATATGATATCTGAGAATGCAAGGTTTTTAATAGAAGGAGGGTGGGGGCAAGAAAATTATTAGCAAAAGAGAAGGATTTTTCCAGGCATGCGGCTTTCTAGGAGTAAAAGCAAGGTCTCTTAGCTTGTGGATTGCCTCATCTTTTTTGTGGGGATAGAGAGGGCCAAAGTTGCAATCTTACTGGCATAGTTTGAAAGATTCTTGGCTGGCCAAATAAGACTGCATTTCTAGAAGAGGTTAGTTTGCGAACTTGGTCTAAGTGACACTATTTGGGGCCTATATTTTGTCTTTTTATTTATTCATTTTTTAAACAAGGATTAAAAACAAGCATTAAACTGTTTAAAAAAAAAAAAAAAAGGACGGAGAATGAGGCCTGAAGAAAGGAAACAACTTTCCCCATAATCATTTGACAAGTAAAGACAAATTTTGGTTTACTTGTCTTCTTTCAGGGAATAATACCATTTACTTGTTAATTTTCTCCTTTATAACTTATCTGTAGCAAATTAGAAACCTTTCCTACTACCTTTTCCCCTCATTCCTTTCTAAATTGGCCCAAGGTCATTATACTTCAACCCAAGCATTTTCAATTTTTAAGAATTGACTTTAATTTTAGCCTATATCTAGGGGCACCTGGGTGGCTCAGTCACTTGAACGTCTGCCTTCAGCTCAGGTTGTGGTACCAGGGTCCAGGAATTGAGCCCCACATCAGGTTCCTGCTCAGTGGGGAGCCTGCTTCTCCCTTCTCCCTTTGCCTCTCCCCCTGGCTTGTGCTGTCTGTTGCCTACTCACTGGCTCTCTCTCTGAAATAAGTAAATAAATAGATAAGTGAATAAATAAAAAAATTTTAGCCTATGTATAATCAGAAGACATACTTGATGCTGAAAGAAATTAGAACACTTTGTAAGACCAAATGTAAGTGCCTCTGTTATTAGAAATTGAGTTCATACTTGATGGCTTTTAAAGATTTTGCATATTCTCATACTACATCAATAGCCAACATATCTTTTTGACATTTAGTTACATTTCTTATGAAATTTCTGCCATTGTTATCTTGAATTTTTGCCTATATGTTTTGGATTTTGTCAGCTGCCTTTCCTATATCTGTTGATAATTGGATTTTTGCCCATGTTCTTGTATTATGATGATAAAATACATTGATTAATTTTAAATGTTAATCCAGTGTTGCATTTTGGGGGAAAGCCCCTCTTGCTAATGAGGAGTTATTATTTTTTTTTTTAAAGATTTTATTTATTTATTTGACAGAGAGAAATTACAAGTACACTGAGAGGCAGGCAGAGAGAGAGAGAAGGAAGCAGGCTCCATGCTGAGCAGAGAGCCCGATGCGGGACTCGATCCCAGGACCCTGAGATCATGACCTGAGCCAAAGGCAGCGGCTTAACCCACTGAGCCACACAGGCACTCCGAGGAGTTATTATTTTTTTTATGTGTTTTGCCAGATTCAAGTTACTAAAATGTTTTAAGTATTTTTTTAAAGATTTTATTTTTAAAAATTAAAAAAAATTTTTTTAAAGTAAATAAATACATAAAGTAATAAATTAAAAGATAAATAAATTAAAAGACTTTTATTTATGTATTTGTGAGCAAGAGAAAGAGCAAGCACAAGCGGAGGAGGAGTAGAGTGAGAGGGAGATGCAGATTCCCGGCTGAGCAGGGAGCGGGATGGCCTGGGACTCTGGGAGCATGACCTGAGCGAAGGCAGATGGATAACTGGCTGAGCCACCCAAGTGCCCCTGTTTAAAGGATTTTTGCATCTATATTCATGGGGAATATTGGTTTGTAGTTTTGTTTTCTTATAATCTGCGTGGGTTTGTTATCAGGGTGATACTGGCCATAACGAGTGATTTGGGAAGTGTTTTTTCTTCTGTTTTCTAAAAGGATGTGTGTAGAATTGGAATTATTTCTTAAATGTTTGGTAGAATTTACCAGTGAAGCCACCTGGACCTGAAATTTTCTTTGTGGATTTTGAACTAAGAATTCAGTTCTTTAATAGTTGTGGATTATTGATGTTATCTGCTTCTTTAGTGAGCTTTAGTAATATATGTCTTTCAAGAATTTGTCCATTTCATTTGAAAGGTTAGTCTTTTTAATTTTAGCTCTTCTCTTATTGAATGGGTAGTGTTCTCTAATTTTAGTTCATAATTGCATTTCTATGATAAACATTTTTCATATATTTATTGGTCACTTATGTATTCTTTAAGAAGTGTAAGTTTATTTCTGCCCATTAAAAAAAATAAACTATTTATGTTTACAGAAAACTTGCAGAGATAGTTCAGAGAGTTTCCATTTGACTTTCATCTGGTTTCCCTTAATATTAACCTCTTCTATAACCATGTTACATTTCACATGGTACATTATCAAACCAAGAAGTTGACACTGATACATTACCATTAACTGTGGCCTTTATTCAGGTTTCACCAGTGTTTCCACTCATGTCTTTCTTTTCAATAAATAAACTTTATTTTATAACAATAATAGATTTATAGAATTATTACAAAGATGGT
This sequence comes from Mustela lutreola, assembly GCF_030435805.1. Classification (NCBI taxonomy): domain Eukaryota; kingdom Metazoa; phylum Chordata; class Mammalia; order Carnivora; family Mustelidae; genus Mustela; species Mustela lutreola. The sequence goes on along the minus strand of NC_081290.1, from coordinate 229,635,928 downwards.
ACAAAGAGTATACCCTATAACCAATTTCTCCTGTTACTAACATTTTACCTTAATGTTTTAGTTAATGCATCTGTACTGATAAATCATCATTCACTAAAATCCATGCTTTCTTCAGATTTCCTTAATTCTCACCTGAAGTTCTTTTCTCTTCTAGGATCCCATGCAGGAACCCATATTACATTTAGTAGACAGGCTTCCTTAGACTCTTCTTAGATGTGAAAATTTCTCAGGCTTTCATTGTTTTTAATGACTTCGACAATTTTGAGGATTACTTATCAGATATTTTATAGAATATCTCCTGATTGGGACTTGTCTGATGTTTTGCCATGGTTAGCCTAGATTCTGATATCCCTTTTTTTGGTTCCAGTATCCAGCCCAGGATACTACACTGTATTTAGTCATGCCTTCCTAGGCTTCTCTGATCTAGGACAGTTTCTCATTCCTTCCTATATTTAAATCACTATTTCTTATAAGTGTTGATATTTACCTGAGTCACTACTTGGTTAAGGTACTGTCCCCCAGGTTTATCCATTATACTCCTTTGGAGTATCCTTTCCATGCTCAATTTTTTTAAAGCAAAATACTAAATCCAGTTTTCATTCCAGTAGAGGGGACTAGTTTCATATTTTTCCCCTCATTTTTAAATGGGATTTCTGTCTTCTTATGTTAAACAGAGGGTAAGGGGAGAAGGAGAGAGGAGAGTATATGTATATGCACATGTTTGCATGTATATTTGTATTTTTCTTAACGTTCTGTGACTTGTCTTTTCATGTTCTTAATGATGTCGTCCAAGGAGCAAAAGTTTAAAAGTCTAATGAAATACAATGTATTTTTTAATGTTATTTTATAGGCAGGGTTTTTTGTTTTCTTTGTAAGAAATGTTTGACCTAAAGTTTTTTTTTTTAAAGGTTTTATTTATTAGTTTGACAGAGAGAAATCAGAAGTAGATGGAGAGGCAGCCAGAGAGAGAGAGAGAGAGAGGGAAGCAGGCTCCCCGCTGAGCAGAGAGCCCGATGCGGGGACTCGATCCCAGGACCCTGAGATCATGACCCGAGCCGAAGGCAGTGGCTTAACCCACTGAACCACCCAGGTGCCCCTGTTTGACCTAAATTTGCATCAATTTCTTCTGTGTTTTGTTAAAGAAATTTTGTAGTTTGGGGCTTGTCATTTAGATCTATGATCCATCTCAAGCTAGTTTCTTTGTACAAGTTCAGTAAGGTTCTTTTTGTTCTATATGAATATACAGTTGATTTAATGGTATTTTCTGGTTTGATTGTTTTGAAATATTTGTCCAAAATTAATTGACCAAATATGTGTTCATCTATTTCTGGATTCTCTGTTTTGTTCTACTGATCTATATGTCTACCTTTCACCAAATACCAAAGTCTCTTACAAATCTGTTGTCTTAATACCAGGTAGGGCAAATCCTCCAGTTTTGTTTGTTTGTTTGTTTGTTTGTTTTGTTTTTAAAGATTTTATTTATTTATTTGACGGACAGAGATCACAAGTGTGCAGAGAGGCAGGCAGAGAGAGAGGGGGAAGCAGGCTCCCCGCAGAGCAGAAAGCCCGGTGCACGGCTCAATCCCAGGACTCTAGGATCATGACCTGAGCTGAAGGCAGAGGCTTTAACCCACTGAGCCCCCCAGGTGCCCCAAGTCCTCCAGTTTTGTTCATTTTATAAGTTACATGGGTTGTCCATGTTCTTCGTATTTCCAAGTGAATTGAGAATCAGTTTATCCATTTCTTAAAAAAAAAAAAAAAGTCTGTTGCAATTTTGATAAGGATTTGTAGATCAGTTTGTGGAGAATTGCCATCTTAGCAATAATGAGTCTATGAAACATGGCATTTATTTCTTTTATAGACTTTTCTTTAATTCTCCCAATATCTTGCAGCTTTCACTGTAAAGATTTTGGACATCTTTTATAAGAGTTATTCCTAAGTAGTTTATGTGAATTTTGGGGATCATTCTTGCAAATGGTATTGTTTTTTAATTTTTGTTTGTTTCTTTTTTTTTCCCATTTTATTTCCTTTCAGTGTTCCAGAATTCATTGTTTCTGCACCACACCCGGTGCTCCATGCAATACGTGACCTCCATAGTACCCACCACCAGGCTCACCCATCCCTCCACCACCCTTCCCTCCAAAACCCTCATTTTATTTCTCAGAGTCCACAGCTTTACTTGTTTGTTGCTAGTAGGAAAGAATACAGTTCTTACTAATTTATTAACCTAGTATCTTGCAGTCTTGCTCTATTTACTTTTTAGTTCTCAAGAGTTATTTTGTATGTTTATTGAGATTTTCTGTGTAAACAACCATACCTACAAACTTGGACTGCCTTGTGTGCTTTATTTTTTAATTTTTCTGACTTATTTCTATAGCTAGAACATAACAATACAATATTGAATAAAGGTGATACAAGTAGAAATCCTTTCTTTGTTCCTGTTCATGGGGGAAATGATTCCTCCTTTCTTAATCAAGCATAATGATAGTAATACCTTTATTGGTGTTAGGAAGTTCCCTCTTATTCCTAGTTTCTGAGAGTTTTTATCATGAATGGATGTTGAATTTTGTTAGATGCTTTTTCTGAATCTATTGAAATAATCATGTGATTTTTCTCATTGATTCTCTGTAATTTCAGATGTTTAACATTACATTTCTGGAATAAACCTGAATTGGGTACAGTATATACTCTTTTTTTGTATCTTGCTGGATTTAAGAATCCTTGAAATTATTTCATGCTATATTTATTAGTGATGTTGAAATATAGTGTTTTTTCTTTTTTAAATTTTTTTTATTTATTTGACTGCCATCACAAGTGGGCAGAGAGGCAGGTAGAGAGAGGGGGAAGCATGCTCCCTGCTGACTTGATGTGGGGCTTGGTCCCAGGACCCCGAGATCATGACCTGAGCTGAAGGCAGAGGCTTAACCCACTGAGCCACTCAGGCACCCTGAAATACAGTGTTTTAAATTATTTTATCAGATTGGTAGTAGGATTACTGTAGCCTGCTCAAATTATTTGATCAGTGTTCCTTTTTCCTATTCCATCTTGACCAGAAGCAGAAGTGTCTGCTTTTAATATTTTCTAGTCCTCTGTTGAGATTTCATCTTTTTATTCATTATGAGAGTATTTACTTTTTCTGGGACTTGACTGAGACATCTTATCTTTTTACTCATTATAAGAATATTTTACTTTTTCTCACTCAGCATATTTATAATAGTGGCTTTAAAGTCTTTGTATGGTAATTCTAACATCTCTGTTATCTTAGGGTTGGCATATGGTGATTGTCTTTTCCCTAGAGAGTAACATTTTCCTGGCTCTTCATATATTGGGTAGTACTGTATAGTATCCTGGACAATGTGAATGTAATTTTGTGGAATGTCTGGATTTTGTTACTTTCCTCTGAAGAACATTGATGTTTTCATTTTAGTAGGTAATCAGCTTGGTTAGGCTCAAACTGTCATTCCTGCAGTGGACCTTGGCTCAGATTTCATTCAGTTCAGTACTTTTACCTTTAGGCCCAGCAGCTTTCTGTTTGCCTCATACATGTATGGTTTATGATTCAGAGATTCATATTGAATTTAAACAGAATCTGGGTGTCTGTTTTCTGGCTTCCTCCATTCTGGTGGCCTTGATTGTGTGATCTCTTTTCCCCTGGTTCCCCTGGCCAGAGAGATGGTTGTCTTTCATTGGAGTTTGACTGCAGCCACCCTCAGTACAAAGCTACAGAAAAGAGGAAATTCATACTTTGTGTTGGTTGCTTGCACCAGGTTCTGAGTCTCTCCACAATTTACTTGTCACTGATCAATCTCCAGAATCCTCAGGTAGTAGTTTTTTGTAATTTAATTAGAGTCAGGAACTATTACTTATGGGAGGACCAGTTTGTTAGGGGCTCATTCTCTTATAGCGGAAGTAGAACTTACGTATTTTTTTTTTAAGATTTTATTTATTTATTTGAGAGAGAGAGAGAGACAGAGTGAGAGCACATGAGAGGGGAGGTCAGAGGGAGAAGCAGATTTCCCGTGGAGCTGGGAGCCTATGTGGAACTTGATCCCAGATCTCTGGGATCATGACCTGAGCTGAAGGCAGTCACTTAACCAACTGAGCCCCCCAGGGACCCAATGTATGTATGTTTTATTATTATATATCTTTTGCTTTATCTTCCTAGCTGGATCTGGGTTCTAGGCCTTATATTGCCACTGAGTCTATGAAATTAATGGGTTGGATTAAGTATTTTCTAAGGAAATATTTTCCCTTTCTTAGTGGTTGAGAAGGTGTAAGTGCAATAGAAAGAACCTACAAATGACATTTAAAAGCAAATTTGTTCTCATAGGACAACTGCCATAGTTCATAGCTTTTCCCCAGATTGTTAATTATTTCCAGGTTTTGTGGGAAAACTAATATAGATGAATGTTCCCTAAGCCACCATTCTCAAACTTTTTGGTCTCAAGACTCCTTTATGCTCTTAAAAATTATTAAGACCTCAAAGAACTTAGCATATATCTGTTGATGATGCCTAGGCTAATAAAAGACAGATGGATTCTCACATTTATTTCTGCAATCAATCTGTTGTGATACCACAAATCTTAGAGACTCTGGAAAACTCTGCTGTATAGTTATGAGAAAATGAGAGTGAAAAAGGGAGATAACAGCTTAGTAGTATTATGAAAATATTTTTGATCTCACAGATGCTGAAATGGTCTCAGAAATTCTCATGGTTTCCTGGACCATGTTTTGAGAACATTTTGTCTAAGACTTTTTAGCTCCAGTGTGATCTAAAGAAAATTGCTTCCTTTAGTACAAATTAGTCTGTCATTCTGAAATGAATCTTTAACATTGCCCATCATTGTCTTTGTAAAGACCCACAAATAGGAATGTGTGTGCTTGCAAATAGATGAAACTGTGATTTTCGGAACAGATACATGTTGTATAAAAACACCAAAATTCAGTTAACAGTGATCCATTGGAGATGCACATGTGACATTAACTAGGAGTAAACAGATAAATAGAACACAGAAACTCATTAGAAGATACTTATAGAACGTTAAGGTCTTTGAGCTCTTGTGTTAGATGCATTGGAAAGGAAGCAGAACCAGATCCCACTTGGGCAGGTTTGTTTACTCCTCAGAAATTAGAGCCAATCATCCTGGTTTTGAATGACTTGATACATTTCTGTAAGTGGGCCAGTTTCTGCACATGGACCATAACACAAACACACTGTAAACAAGCCTTCCTGTATTAGTTTAGTCTTTAGATTAACTTGTACCCTTTGTTCTTTGATTCTAGAAAATATTTCCCAATTTGACTGTATACCCTGGAATAGAACAGATTAACCCTCTAAGTAGGCAGATCTCTGTGTTCTGTGAAAAGTTGTTTTCCTGTTTTTTGTTTTTTTTCTTGACCAGGTAGAATTCAGTTTGGATATTTTATGGAGAAATTGAAGTTATGAAAATTGAACACTTCTTTATGGGAAAAGATTGCTCCTGAAGAATTTACATATTTTTTCTCTAGGTTATATAAAAACACACTAGAGTGTCATGATCACGCTGTTGAATTACTAAAGAAACCCAAATTGTTTCTTGATTTCTTTTTCTTTAATGATAAACAAACTCACTGACTTTGGTCTTTGTTTTTACAGTGGGTCGATAGGGCAAAATGGCTTTTTTCTCTATTAGACCCAAGCTCGTAGAAAGCAGATACCATTTCTCATTCATTTAGAAGCACATAGTATGCCCTTCATAAATGTTTGCTTTGTTCAAGAAAAATTGCTTAGGAATGTTTCATATTTCATAGAGTTTTCCAGTCAAATATAATAAAGATGATTGGAAATAAGCTTTTGTGCTTGTTTTCTTGGCTTGAATGTCTTTAACAGATGATCAAGCCATCTGTTTAGAATCAGTATTTCAGCGATGAGGAAGAAAGCATTTTGGGTGAGAAACAATAGCTATAAAGTACTTTCCACACAACTGCCAAGTCATTTTCCATGCCTGTTGCTTCAACAAGGCCATACCATTACTCATCTCACTGAGTGCCCTTGCTTCTTCAATATTTGTGAGTCAGATAGAGATGCTGACTTTCACCTTTTCAAGTTTCTTACCTGCCTGATAAACCTATTTAGTTTATTTATTGAAAATAATTTTTTTCTCATTACAATTTTAATTAATATTTGTTTTAGGAAGGAGATAATTTACTAGGTATGACCAAATATTACTGTTTGGTTAAGATTTATGTCATGGAAAATCATGTAAAGTATATTATTGACACTTGATAAAGACCAGGAGACAAGGGCAAACACATTCACAGGACAGTAATTGTGTGTGCATGCAAACATGTGCAAGCACATATATGTATATATACATATACATGTGTGTGTGTGTGTGTGTGTGTGTGTGTGTGTGTGTGTGTGTATGAAATCCTGAAATCAGGATTTCAGATTTTATCTGGAGGAAAATTTTGGCCCCTAAAGGTGTTTGGATAAAAAGGGAGTCTGAGTAAAATTTAGATGATTTTATTTCTTTTTTCCCAGTCTGATAGTTTCTATTTCCTTTTCTTATTGTGTTGCATAGTTAGGTTTTTCAGTACATGTTTCACAGAGTGGTGGAAAGGGACAGCCGTGCCTTGTTCTCCAGTGTAGGGAGAAAGCATCTGGTTCACTGCCATTAAGTGTGGACAATCCCCAATGTAAATTTTGACTTTATGATAGTATGAAAATGATACATATCCAGTAGAAACTGTACTTCAAATTTTGAATTTTGATCTTTTTCCAAGCTAGCAATATATATGATGCTAGGGATGATGCCTGGTTACAGTAACAGATCACAGTTGTCAGTCAGCCATGTGATCATGAGGGGAACAACTGATAATACTTATAACCATTCTGTACCCATGCAACCACCTGTTTTTCACTTTCACTACAGTATTTAATAAATTATATGATATATTTAACACTTTATTATAAAACAGTTTTGTGTTAGATGATTTTGCTCAACTGTAGATTAATATAAGTGTTCTGAGAACACATAAGGTAGGCTGGGCTAAGCTGTGGTGTTCATTAGATTAGGTGTATTAAATGTATTTCAACTTAAAATATTTTTAACCTATTATGGGTATATTGGGGCATAACCCCATCATAAATTGTTGTTGGCTGTAGGTTTTCTGGCAAATATTTTTTACAAGTTGAGGAAGTTTTCCTTTATTCTTAGTTTGCTGAGAATTTTTATCATAAATGGGTGTTGAATTTTGTCATATGCTTTTTTGGCATGTATTGATATGATTATATATATGACTTTTCTTTTTTGCCTGGTTTATATGGTGAATTTCACTGATTACTGAATGTTCAGCCTGCCTTGCGTACATGGAATAAATTCCATTTGGCTATGGTGTATAATTCTTCTCATACATTGTTGGATTTGATTTGCTCCTATTTTATTGATGAATTTGCATCTGTGTGTATGAGAGATTGGTCTGTAATTTTCCTTTCTAGTGATGTCTTTGTTTGATTTTGGTATTAGGGTGATGCTGGCCTCCTAGAATGAGTTAGGAAGTTCCTCTATATTTTGAAAGTAAACTCTTTCAAAATAGAATTTTTTTTCTATTTTTTATTTCTATAAACAAATAACAAAAAAGAATTAGTGTTATTTATATGTTTGGTAAAATTCACCAGTGAAACCATCTGGGCCTCGTACTTTACATTTTAAAAGGCTATTAGTTATTAATTTAATTATTTCATATATAAGCCCTTTCAGATTATTTTTCGTAACATGGGTTTTAGTAGGTTGTCTTTAAGGAATTGGTCCATTTCATCTAATTTACCAAATTTGTGGCCACTGAGTTGTTTATAGTATTCTTTAATTATTCTTTCAGTGCCCATGGGATCAGTTGTGATGGCTTCTCTTTCATTCTTCATAATATTAATTTGTCTTTTCTCTTTTTCTTGGTTAGCCTGGCTAGAATTTTATCAAAGCTATCGGCCTTTTCAAAAAGCCAGCTTTTGATTTTATTTATTTTGTGATTTTCTCCATTTTATTTATTCTCTTTGGGGGTTCATTAACTTCTCAAATTTGTAGATGTATTTCTTTGCCTAATTTGGGAAGTTTTTCATCATCGTTTCTGTGAGTACTTTTACACTTCTGCTTTATTTCTTTTCTCCTCCCTGTACTGGATTTTACAAATATTAGGTCTTTTTATATAATTGCACAGATCCTGAGACTGTTTTTGTTTTGTTTTTTTTACACTTGATCTTAGCCAAAAGGCCGAGAAGTGATAAACAACACTCTGTTTTCTCTCTCTTGTTTAAACTGGGTGGTTTCTGTTGCTCTGTTTTCAGCTTAAAGATTCTTTTCTCTGTCTCCTACATTCTGCTGTTCAGCTTATTCACTAAGTTTTTTATTCAAGATATTTTCAGCCCTAAAATTTCCTTTTTTGGGGGGTACCTGGGTGGCTCATTTGGTTGGATGACTCCCTTCGGCTCTGATCTTGATCCTGGAGTCCTGGGATCGAGTCCCACATCGGGCTCCCAGCTCCACGGGAGTCTGCCTCTCCCTCTGACCTTCTCCTTGCTCATGCTCTCTCTCACTGTCTCTCTCAAATAAATAAATAAAATATTTTAAAAATAAAATAAAATAAAAATCAAATTTCCTCTTTTTCTTTGAACTGGAGGGGATTATGCTAAGTGAAATAAAATTTCCATTTAATTCTTTTTTATATATTCAGTTTCTTGACTGAGACTTTGTATTTCTTTATCAAGCTGTTCTTTTTTTGTTTGTTTGTTTGTTTCATGGATGTTCTTAATTGTTATTGAAGCACTTTTATGATAGCTGCTCCCAGGTCTTTGTCAGATCATTGTAACATGTCTGTCATCTCAGTATTGGTATCTCTCTCTTTTTTAAAGATTTTATTTATTTGTGAGAGACAGCACAAGCAGGGGCAGAAGGAGAGGGAGAAGCAGACTCCCTGCTGAGTAGAGAGCAGGATGTGGGGCTCAATCCCAGGACCCTGGGATCATGACGTAAAGACAGACGCTTAACTGACTGAGCCACCCAAGTGCCCCTCAGTATTGGTATCTCATAATTATCCTTTTTCATTTCTTTGACATCTTTCTGGTTCTTGGTATATTAAATTATTTTTTTAAATAAATTTTCTATTTTCCTTTCATTAGTCCACCCCCCAGTGATTTATTTATTTATTTACTTGACAGAGATAAAGAGAGAGCACAAGTAGGCAGAGAGGCAGGTAGAGAGAGAGGGGGTCCCATGACCCTGAGATCATGACCTGAGATGAAGGCAGAGGCTTAGCTCACTGAGCCACCCAGGTGCCCCTATTAAATTATTCTTAATTGAGACTTGTACATTTTGGATAAGTGAAATAATGTTATGAGTCTCTAGATATTATTGAAACCTCTTTGATCTGGCTTTTTCTGACACCTCTTTCTCTGATAGGGAAGGGAGAGATACTATCTCTTACTGCCACATGTGTATAAAAGTTCAGGTTCCTCACGCAGCTTCCATTGACACCCAAGTGGCAGGAGTGTGGGGGAGGGCATCCTTACTTTTGAGCAGGACTGGGAGTTCCCACTCTCCACTAGGCCTTCACTGCTACTGACCTGGCTAAGTGGTGTGGGAATACTTTGATATTGTTCTCCATATGGCCTCCACTGATAGCATGCTGAATAGGCTAGCCTCATTAACACTGTGTAGTAAGGAAAGTTCTTACTCTCCACTAAGCCTCCTCTGGTATCACTCAGCTGGGAGGGAGAGGATTATCTCATTATTTTTGTAAATCCAGGCTCCACTTGTGCTGTCCGCTGATACTGTGGATGGTTATCACCTGAAAGGTGTGAAAGCCCCAGGTCCCTGGTTACCTTTCTCTGAAATCTGTGGGATATTAGAGCACCTTGGTTGCATCCATGTTGTAGCATTCATCACTGTTTCATTTCTTTTATTGCAAGGTAATATTCCTTTGTATGGATGTACCACATTTTGTTTTGGTTCATCAGATGTTGGACATTTGAATTGATTCCTCCATTTGGTTATTATAAATAATGCTGTTATGAAAATTCATATTCAGGTTTTTGTATGGACATATTTTTAGTTCCCTTGGGTGTGTACCTAGCAGCAGAATTTCTGGGTCCTGTGGTATCTCTATGTTTAAGTTTTTGAGACCTCCATTTTTTTTTTAAATGTATTTTTGTCTTAATTATATTGTGATCTCGGGAAAGAGTCCTGAGATATTTTGTAGTGCTTTTTGAATTTGTTTTTTAAGATTTTGTTTATTTATTTGACAGACAGAGATCACAAGTAGGTAGAGAGACAGGCAGAGAGAGAAAGAGGAGGAAGTAGGCTCCCTGATGAGCAGAGAGCCCGACGTGGGGCTCGATCCCAGGACCCTGAGATCATGACCTGAGCTGAAGGCAGAGGCTTAACCCACTGAGCCACCCAGGCACTCCTGCTTTTTGGATTCTTAGAAACACCTGTCCCCAGACTTCAGGTTTATTCTCTGCTTGTATCTGTGTTCTTTCTATTAAAATGGCCGGTGCTGATAATTAAGTTATTCAAGAGATCTTTAAATTAGATGAATATTAAAGTGCTTTACATCATTATTAATTTGGAGACACTGTGAATGTATAATTATTCATAGTCATGACTTTCATAGTCATAAATTTACCTGTGCTTTTTAATTATTTAGAGAAAACAAAGTGAGTGCTTGCAATTAAAAATTTTGGTGCTTCGAAATGAACTGGAAAGACAGAAGAAAGCTTTGGGACGGGAGGTGGCATTACTGCATAAGCAACAAATTGCATTACAGGACAAAGGTGAGTAAAAATACCATACAAACAGCCTAACCTCTACATTCAGTTTTCCTTTTTCATTCTCCAGAGGCTCAAATAGTCATCTTTGTACAAATACGGTGATATGATTCTAAAAAATTTTTGTAAGTATTTTGAAGGTGATACAGAAGGGTGTACAGAGATACACACACATACACCCACACAATATTTGAAAATTTCAAAATGAGCACACTTATGTAGTCAGCATCTCCACTGGGAAACAGGGCACTACAAGGAGCCCAGAATCTCAGAAGATTCCTCGTGTTCCCTTCTGCTTAGGATATTTCCAGCCAGACTAACCACTACCTTGACTTATTACACCAAAATCGGTTTTGCTTCATCTTAAACTTTATGCAAATAAAATCATATAATATGTACATTTTATGTGCTGACTTCTGTTCAATATTTTGTTTTTAAGTTTCATCCTAACCTGCATGTTCTATAGTCTTAGTTCATTCTTACTGCCCATAGTATTCAATTGTGCAAATATATATATGAATTTATTAATTCTGGCTTTTGGCAATTTCTAGTTTGGAAGTATTAGCTAATGCTTCCACGAGCTTTCTCATACATGCTTTTTAATGAAGATTTTTTATGCATTTCTGTTGAATATAAACTTAGGAGCAGAATTATATAGTTACAAGATAGGCATATTTTCAGCTTTAGTAAATTATGTTGAAAAGTTTTCCAATGTGCTTGTGCCCATTTTACCTCCTCTCCACCCAGCAGTGTATCGGCTCTCTTGTCCTGTGTCGTTGGTGGCACTTGAAACTTTCGTTCTTTTGTATTTTAGCCTTTCTAGTGGGTATGTTGTAGTATCTCCTCGCAGTTTTAATTTTGATGTCCCTGAAAACTAATGAAGTTGAACACTATTTTATGTTTCTTGCTGACTGGGATACACTCCTTTATGAAGTACCTGTTGAAGTTTTCCTGCCAGGACCTTCTCACCTGCCTCCTCCCAGCTTTTTTGTGGGGGGAGAGGGTCGGTAGTTCTTTATATGTTATAGATAAGGTTTCTTTGTTTGAAATATACATTTAAAAATGTATTCTCCCATTCTGTGGTTTGCCAGTTCATTCTGTTTGGTTTTTGTTTAAGATTTTTATTTATTCATTTGAGAGAGAGAGACAAAACACAAGCAGGGAGGAGAGGCAGAGGGAGAAGCAGGTTCCCCACTGAGCTGGGAGCCCAATGTGGGACTCAATCCCAGGAGCCCAGGATCATGACCTGAGCCAAAGGCAGGCCCTTAACTGACTGAGCCACCTAGGCACCCTTTCTTTAATGATACCTTTACATGAATAGAAGTTCCATTTTATCAATCTTTCCTTTTATAGTTAAGATTTTTTATGTCCAGTTTAGGAAATATTTGCTGCTTTTAATGTCATAAAGGTGTTATTCTATATTTTTTGAAGTGCTTTACTATTTTACTTTTTACATTTATATTTGTAATTCATCAGGATTTTTTTGTGTGTGTATAATGTTAATAAGATTCATTTTTTCATACAAATATTCAATTGACCCACTACCATTTACTGGAAACCTTTCTCCCTGCACTGCAGGCTCACTTTTGTCATAAACTGGTGGCCATGTACTTACCTGTCTGTTGCAGGCCCCCTGTTCCGTGGATCCATTTGCCTGTTCCTTTGCCATTATCTCACTGTTCTCATTTCTCTCGTGTTATAATTGGTCTTTATATCTGTTAAAGTTCTTCCCCTTAGTTGTTCCTTTTCAAGATCACCTTTCTTCATCTTTGCAAGGATGGAAATCTACTTTTTCGTTTTTATAGTTGTGCCTGTTCTGGACATTTCATATAGAGTCTGTGGCCATTAGCATGACCAATAACTGGCTTATTCCTATCCTTTTGCATTTTCATATGGTTCTACACAGAAAAGGAAATCTGGCTAGTATTTTGATTGGGCCTACATTTAATATATTTATCAATACAATTGGGGATAATGGATATCTTTACAATATTGAGTCTTACAACCCAAGAAAATGGTATATTCCTTTGTTTATTAAATCTTTACAAAACATGATTAAGATAAACTAATTGTTAGTACATGGATGTTTCCCATAATTCATTGAATTTATTTCTATTTTTTGATGTTTTATTATACTATTATAAATGTTTAAATTTTATGTTCTCCTTCTTGCTGATATGTAGAAATAGAACTCATTGTTTTAAAGTGGTATTGATTTTTATTATATGTGCAGATTCCTACATCACATCCTGACTTAGCATGACTTACAATGTCATGTCAGTCTGAATGTTTCAGCTGTAAAAAAACTTTTAGTTTCTTAAATATGCTTCAGTCTATCTTGCCTGCATTTAAGCCACTGTTTAAATGTTACATTCCCCAGGAAATTTTTCACTGGCTCCCTTTCCCTTCTCCTGCCTCTGCCCCCTTGGTTAGATGTACTACCATGTGTTTCCGTAGCATCCTGTGTCCATTATAGCATTGTTAATTATTAGTTTATCCCTTCCTCTAGGCACTAAGATCTCTGAGGGGAGACATTGCCTGTGTGCTGTGTGAAAAACTTATATTCTTCGGGCATGGTACAGTGCCTGGACTCAGTAAGCATTAAATGAATATTTATTGAATGAATGATTCATATTCATGGTTGTCAGTCTAATGTCATGGCTTATTGCCAAAGAATAAAGACTTCTGTACCTTCTAGCATAGCATTCATTGGGAAAACTGATACTATCATGTGAAACACTATAGAAAAAAATACTATATATTGTTTGGCAGTGGTTGTTAAAGCTATCTGTGCTGCAACACAGCTTGCATATTGATTTTGAGACATGAGAGTCTGATGGGATAATGCCACTTAAATCGTGAGACATTGTGAGCAGAGTCTATTTCCACAGTCTCTATTGAGTGACTCCAGATAACTAGGTAGCTGTCTTCTCCTCTGTAGCAAGACTTAGTTCTTATGATGGTGTGGAATTTTTATTATATTCAAATTGCCTGTTACTTGTAGCATGTATTTCTGCACATCTTTTTGTAGGGTCATCAGTTTTTAAAATGAGAACACTATAGCATTTTAGAGGGGTTCAGGGCATTTGCCATTTTCTAAAAAGAGAAGTAATAATACTGATAGCTATAATGTTTCAGTTGCCATATTACCACTATATATATATATATGATGTTATTTAATCACCACAATAATTCTGTGAGGTAAGTACTATTATTATTGAAATTTTATAGTTAGGGTCAGAGATATTAAATACCTTTCTTAAGTTCACACGGCTAGTGACAGGTGATGTTAGGATTCAGATCTATTGGTTCTAAAACTCTCATTGTATAATACTGTATAATACCACATTTTACCAAAGATATGCTAAGTAAAGCCTGTGGAATGTATATTATTAACAGCATATGGTAAAAGGATAGGGAGAGTTCTGTTATGTTCTCAATTGTGTTTTTTCTTATAATGATAGAGTGAAGTCCCCGGAAGTCTGTCATCAGCCTGTAAACAGATGGAATGAGAAACAGTGATTTCTATCCCATTTAAAAGACTGAGTGTCAGAGTGCCTGGGTGACTCAGTGGGTTAAGCGTCTGCCTTCAGCTCCAGTCATGGACCTGGGGTCTTGGGATTGAGCCCAGCATCGGGCTCCCTGCTCATCAGGGAGCTTGCTTCTCCCTCTGTCTAATGCTCCCCCTGCTTGTACTCTCCCTTTCTCTCTCTGACAAATAAATAAATTAAATCTCAAAAAAAAAAAAAAAAAGACTGAGTGTAATAATAATGATTGCTTATTATTCATTACTGAGGCAATGTCTTGTGTTTTCTATTCTTTATCTTTTTTATTTTTTTAAGATTTTACTTAATTACTAGAGAGAGAAAGAGAGCACAAGCAGAGGGAGTGGCAGGCAGTGGGAGAGGGAGAAGCAGACTCTGTGCTGAGTAGGGAGGGAGCCCAATGTGGGGCTTGATCCCAGGACCCTGGGATTATAACGAACTGAAGGCAGATGCTTAACCGATGAACTACCCACACACCCCTATTCTTTATCTTATTTGGTTTTTACCTGTAGTCCTATCAATTAAGGGTATTCTTATTATCCTCCTAATAATAAATATATATTATTATTCAATATATCTATTGAATATATATATTGAATATATATATTCAATAAATATATTATTATTCAATTTTCAGATGAGGAAACTGAGTCTCAGAGAGATTAAGGACTTGTCCAAAGCCACAAAGCAAGTTAGAGTGGAGCCTGTGTTCAGAGTTACTGGTGCCTAACTCTGCAGCAAAGGAAGATTATAGGATTTTGTAGGTATCTGTTCTCCTGTTTTAATTATGACAATCAAATCAGAATTAGCACATTTTTTTTTTAAAGATTTTATTTATTTATTTGACAGAGAGAGAGATCACAGGTAGGCAGAGAGGCAGGGAGAGAGAGAGGAGGGGAAGCAGGCTCCCTGCTGAGCAGGGAGTCTGATGCAGGGCTCCATTCCAGGACCCTGAGATCACGACCTGAGCAGAAGGCAGAGGCTTAACCCACTGAGCCACCCAGGCACCCAGAATTAGCACATTCTTGAATCTCCATTTTATCATGAAATAAAGGATGAAAATGCTCAAAGTTAAATATATATTTGCCAGGATGGGTCAGAATTACTGACTTTTAACACTGACTCTATATTGCAGGAGCTTTCTCCCCACTTTTATACAAACTTTTGAGATGAATATTATTTTGTATTTTCCTGAACTGTTGGAATCATTGAAAGGTTAGGATCTAACACCTTGGTCTCAAACATAAAGAGGAGAAAGAGTGCTGCTGTTGGCTGCAAAATTTCTGCCATTGTGTATCTCTATAGACTGTGGTGGTCAGCACTAGGGTGGGGGTGGGGGATTGGAAAGAAGGGGTGGCTGGATACAGATAACCAGATTTATGTACCAGTAGATCTTGTTCTACTTGGTGGGGACTGCTGTTCTTCAGAGTGATTGTGCTAAGTAACCAGAGACATATTTATTATCGGTTGGAGAAAGCATTAGTGTTGAAGCATATTCTTGCATGATTACACTGAATGTACTATTTAATGAATCTTGAGTCAGATTAAAATATTTAAAAACACCTGAATCACTGGTATTGGTAACATGAAGGGGAAAATGTATTTGTCACCTGTGCTTGTGGCTTAGATTTAGCATGTTTGCTAATCATTTGTGAAGTGACTTGCTAATATGAATATTACTGACTTCTTACATATTATGACTTCTTTTTGGAATTTGGTGCTTATCCAGGCACTTGGCTCTTGGCCCAAGAGTGCAGTTAGTATACAAAGTCAGTAATATATTTAATCATTGCTACTGATTCTTCTGATGATCTTAAAGGAACTACTTAACTCTGCAACTTTTTACACATATGTGTAGTGAGGATAGCAGCTCATAGCAGTGCCATAGGGATTATTTTGTGTGAACATTTGGGAGAAACCAGGTGCCTATTATGTATTTTATATTTTTGTTTATAAAAATTTATTGCGGTAGGATGATATATTGGGAAGAGGCAAAAAGATAATTTCTGTCCATGTTGCTGACTTGCTGAGTGGCCACGTGCTCTGAGGGGCTTCATTACTCCACACCTGTAAGTTTCCCCTTCCGACTCCTCAAAGGCTTGGTGTTCAACTTGTCTACAGCAACTTCCAGATGGGCCATGAGCTGATCCGTTCAGTATTAATGTTTATTATTGGATGCATTTTCATTGTTGGCAGATATTAGTCATTTAACTTATGATGTTAATAAAAAACAGATTTCCCCTCGTTAGTGTCTTAAACCAAATAATCTCTCCATTAATTAATTATATGTTGGCTTACAGTGTCTGTTGCCTCAACCCCCAAATCTTAGAGAAGCAACACTCCATCTAAATTAGTTTGCTTGAAATTTGGTTTAGAAAATGGTATGAAACATTGGTCTTAAGGAAATGTGTTTAGATTATAATCTAAACATATTTTACAAATGTTGACAAAATCTAAGAACTCTTCAGTGTGCCTGGGGAATGATATGAACTTTTTAAAAGCACAGTTCTCTAAGCTTTGTAGGAAGTGGCTATTTTTTAATGCAGTTAATTTTCTTGATAGTAATAATAACATATATAAGGTACTTTATAGTTAGAAAGTGCTTGCACAGAGATTATCGTATTTGATTTTAAAGTATCCCTGAGACCTAGGTATGGAAAATATCATTATCTTTGTTTCACATATATGAGATAACTGAGAAGATAAGTGACTGGGGCCAGTTATGAACAGATAGTTTGGAGCAAACTTGGGATGTTGACCTAGACCTTCCTTTATCTCTAAACTCTGTGCTTTTGTCACTATTATCTAAAACCTTACAAAATACATTCATTTAAACCTTGCATAAATCTTAAAAAGTGCGTGACTTTTATTGAAATTCCATAACATGCTAGATATTTCACTTATGGTATATTATTTAGCTCTTAAAGGGGCCCCAAGAGAATAATTTCCCCCCATTTTATCAAATGAGAAAAATTGGGCCTCAGAGACATTTGTCACACATAAGAGCAGATCCAAATTCAAATTTAGGTTTCTCTGACTCCAACACCTGTCTTGTTTCTACGAAACAAAATATTGTTGCTTTCTCTAGTATGTGCCCAACAGATAAATTGACTAATGGTTTCCTAGTTTTCCATTTGGCTTGTGTACTATTAGATAAAGAACCTTGTTCTACTCTATACCTTTTTTATTATAGGGTGGGTGAAGTGATTTTTTTTTTTCCCCAAAGATGTCTTTGATTTGGTTACATCTTAATTCATTAAGAAGTCTGGATTAAAAATCTGCCATTTTCTCATTTTCTCCCTAGACCTGTCATTCAGCCTTTTTGGTCTTATCTTCTCTTCACAAAACAAAAAATTTTGAATTATGCAGTCCAGATTTCTTACATCTCTAATACTCTGTTTACCTCAGAAAGTTAAGATTGGCAAAAAGGAGTGGAATCTGTTAATCTTTTTTTACAAATCTCTTTATTTTTCCAAGTTTGGTAACAACAATGTATTTCCCAGCAATGAAAGGTACAAAAATAGAGAGCGAGAGAGATTCTCTGACCCTAAGTGTGTATATGTGTTTATAGACATTGTTTATTAACTGGGAAGGCATGTGGTGGGACCTTCTGTTTTAAAGATCATCAATTCATTTTGCTAAGCAGGAGCAAAAACAAGCACATTCTTTTAGTAATGTAGTGTGTAGAAGTCAGCTATGTCAGATTTCATTGCTAATATTTAGGGAAAAAATCCTCTTGGTAATTTCAGTAAATAGAAAGTTTTAATCCTTTATTGCTAAAATAAGAAATGTTTTATATGGAGTTTCCATCAATTATGATCATTTCTTTTTTAAATTTAATTTAATTATTTTATTTTTTTTAAGATTATTTATTTATTTAACAGAGACACAGTGAAAGAGGGAACACCAGCAGGGAGGATGGGAGAGGGAGAAGCAGGCTTCCTGCTGAGCGGGGAGCCTGATACAGGGCTTGATCCCAGGACTCTGGGATCATGACCGGAGCTGAAGGCAGATGCTTAGCACCTGAGCCACCAAGGCACTCCAGTTATTTATTTTGTAATAAATTTGAGTAAGATGAACTATGTATCTAGTTCTACTTAATTAGCTTCTTTTTGGTCAGTAAAGTATGTGCTCTTTTCTCATAAAAGAAGAATCGCACAGTATATTTAAGTTAGGGTTTCAGTTTCTATTAAAAGGTCACTGATTTCTATTTGAAATTATAAAGACATTATTAAGTATTATGTAACAGTTTTCTCCTCTTCCATCATAAGGTCACAAATTGAAAAATTACCTTACTGACTTTATAATTCAAGATATATTTATTTGTAATGGTAGCAGAATTTAAATTTTATTAGTCTGTGTATATGTTCTGATTTTTTTATAGCCGTCTGACAGAAATTCCTAAGCAGACTTCCTTAAAAATTATTAATATCTGCCTTTCAAAAACTTCTGAACCTGAGGACAGTTTTTCCCTGGGGCTTATGCTATTAAAGTTTTTTTACTTTGAGCTGTTGACATTGTGTGTAGCATGTGAAAGCAGAGAACTTGGCAGTGGGGAGGACAAATCTGAGTCCTGAGTAAACTTCAGGTTTTCTTTTCAGAATGATTGTTTCCATATATTTTATAATGACTTATTCCAGTAATGTCCTAATTGGATTACAGGGAATGTAAACTATCATATTTTAATCTCCCTCTTTTGCAATGGAAGGTATAGATGGGCAAAAATAAGCCATCCGACAGAATTTTCATTTGACTTGCCATCATTTTTCTCTAATGGAATTCCAAAAAGCTAGATGTGGCATTTACAAAGAATACTTTTGCAATTGGCTGGTTCAACACAGAGATAAGAAGAGGTCAGAAGGCATGTAAAGGAAACAGGAAGAACACTGAGGATGTGTATGCATGTGTACCTTCGTCAAGCTCTTTAGTCATCATTTATAGAACACTGACAATGACCCCAGCATCAGTAAGATGTTAGAAACGTAATGACAGGTGTGCTAAGTGTATGACACAGATATTTCGAAGGTGTTATAGGATCACAGAAGAAGGTAAGTATCTGAAAGTCAACATCGGGTAAAGGAGGTGACCCTTAGGTTGAGTCTAGAAGAATACTTCCCAGATAGATGGAACACTTTATATAGAAGCATAGAGGTAGGTTAGAGAATTGTAGGTAATTCTAGTAAAGCTACACCTAAGGATACATTTAAGTAAGGGTCCATAGGAGAAGCCACAGGGGTAAGGAATGCCTTAATCATAAATGTTTTTGTTGAAAGGGCTGGGGATCTACTGAAATAACTTAAGTAAGCTTTGAAAGACAAAAGGTAGATGAAACCATATTGAGGACTAGAATACAGTTTGGGAATTAAACGTATATTTTAGAAAGTTCTCTCTGAAGAGTTGAGGATAGAGAACTGTTGGGCAGTTAATTACAATAATCTAAGCCTTCCATAATTAAAATCAAAACAGATTGGCAATGTAAAGGAAGGAGAGAGTGTATAGGTTCCAGGAATATTTCGATGATAGTCTCTACTGTTAATGGCTTGGTGGGTTTGAGGAGAGAGGGAGAGAAGGACATAGGATGGTTTCCAGTTTCTGTTTTTGACAACTGGCTGGATGATTAAACAAAGACAAATGCTGGGGGGAAAGCAGATATTGGGTAAAGAGAGGAAAAGGAAGAATTAATTAAGACTTCCAATTTTGGATACTTACCTAGTCGGTAAGGTAAGAAACAAGAAACCAACTAAAGTATCAGGTTGTGACAAGTACTAAAAACAAGCTATGATGATAGACGATAACTGTGGGAGACCATTTCTGCAGAGATTGCTCAGAAAAGATTTGCCTGAGGAGCTCAGCCTTGAAGGTAAGAATTGCTGGAAAAACAGAGGAAACAGCAAGTGAAAAGGCTTGGAAAGGGCTTGGACTGTGGAACAGGAAAGAGTCCACGGTAGCTGGAACATAATTTGTTAGGAAGAGAGCAGTGTGACTGACATGGGTTGGAATGAAAAGAAATCCGGAGTTTATATAAATGAAGCTATTTGCCTTACCCACTGAACAGGAGAAGGCTAAGAAAATGGCACAGGGGCAGGTTTCCATATTAGGTAGTGGGTAGGATTGTGAAGGAATCTGATTATTTCAGGATGGTACGAGGTGAGACAATTGTATTCAATTTAAAGGTTGTTTAAGGATTGAGGGAATGTGTGGAGTAGTCAGGTCCAAGAGTGGGAAAGCACACTAATGAGCGAATTAGAGTAGGATTGATATTTGGACAGTGTGCCTGGTAGGCTCTGTGCTTGTATGTTTAAAGTGTAATTTTCTCTACCCACTCAGAGCTTCATGGGAGCAGGTTGAGAGAATGAAAATGTTGAACAAAAGTGAAACTAATCCCCATTTTACAGATGAGGAAAATGAAACTCAGAAAAGTTAAGACTTGTCTAGAGTCCTGAAAGTAGCATATGTAGGATTTCAGCCCTGATCTTTCTGCTTCCTGAGTACGGGGGCTATAGAGTATAGTACTCAGCCTCCCGTAGGATCTGCCTATTGTATTAAAACACTAAAATGAGCTCTGACCTTGTTAGCCATCAAGCCATTTGTGTAGAATTACGAAAGGAATCCACTGCTTCCCACTGCATGTTAGAAGGAAGTGCATCAGTTCTTTAGGGAGAAAAAAATTTATTGGCACTAAATTCGGAGAGGAATTTAGCATGCAATTTCTTCTGTGCAGTGTATTAAATAGCATAATGAAATATAGTCAATTGCAATTTTGCAAAAGTTACAGCAAGAAATATCTGTTAACCCTTGAGAAGGGCAGCATCATAAATCATAGTACAGAAAAGGCAATTCTGCAGGGAAGGAAACTAAAATAGTTCAAGTATATTGCTTTTTGGTCATCTGACTTGATGTAGAAAACCCAGAAGAATGACGGTTTATTGGTTTTAACTTTAATTTTGACAGGAACTGGCCATTGTCCAGTCTGAGACCAAACTCTCTGGTGAGAGAGAGCCCAAAGAGTCTGTGTTTTGTTTTGTTGATGGAAGCAAGATTCATATTCTTTAGCTATTAGATTTTCAGGAAACAGCATTGACATTTGGTTATTAAAATTAAGCATCTGACTGGAGTTCTTGCTGAACAGAGAAGCCATCTTCCTAGCAGAGTGGAATGTTAGTGTGTACATGGAAAGGGCCAAACATTTCAGAAAGCCATTTTGGA
Organism: Mustela lutreola; assembly: GCF_030435805.1. Classification (NCBI taxonomy): domain Eukaryota; kingdom Metazoa; phylum Chordata; class Mammalia; order Carnivora; family Mustelidae; genus Mustela; species Mustela lutreola. The sequence continues at coordinate 229,614,376 of NC_081290.1, read as the reverse complement.
ATATGGTAAACCAAGCAGATGCATTTGCTCTCTCTCTCTCCCTCTCAAGGACCCAGTGATCGATCATAAAGATACTTGCATAAAGAATGAACCAGTGATGGTGGTGAAAATAACAGAGGGTACCATTGGAATAGCAAAGATTTTGACACAGTTCTCAAAGACACTACATAGATATGATTGTTTTGATGCATAAACTGGAGTAGAGAAAAACTGCAGCATGTAACACAAATAGAAAAGGTTTTTGGTACAACTCTCAGAGACTTCAACTTGGAATTTCCAAGTATAGAAATCAGGAATGATGGAGCAATAATTTGGGTAGCTGGGCCTACTAGCTCATTTTCTTTTCTCTGTGAATTTGGAGTAACTTCCTATAATACTTGCTCCAACTGCTTTCTAAACATAATAGATTCTTGACCTAGTTAGGTCCCATGGTACAAGGGTTTGGCATTGGAAGGTGGAACAGAGCCTGGCTCTGGACTTTTACAATTGACCTAGAGGGAAAACATGAAAGGCCGCTCTACTTAGAAGTGAAATGCCTAAGAGTAACACAATCCCAAAGTGAAGTTCTCCTTACTTGACAGTTGTGGTGATTCCAGCATGGCATATATACTTGGAAGGAAAGCCCAATTGTCAATAGGACCTACCTGCTTACACTGAGCTGGCATTTGGGAATAATGCCTTTCATGTAAATAAATCTTTATAGCTTCAAAAGATACCTACACTAGTTGCCTGTACTAATCAGTTTAATCGCTTGTCCATGGATTTTATTTGTTTATTTGACAGAGAGAGAGAGAGAGAGCCACATACTTGGAAAGCAGGGAGAGCCATAGGCAGAGGCAGAGGGAGAAGCAGACCCCCTGTTGAGCAGGGAGTCTGGCTCAGGGCTCCATCCCAGGACCTCAGATTATGATCTGAGCCAAAGGCAGAGGCTTAACCAGCTGAGCTGAGCCACTCAGGCACCCCCATTCATGGATTTGAAGGGAAAACCAAGGGTCATCATATATTAGAGGAAAACAGTATGAACTAGCCCAAGTTGCACAAACAGAATAGCAGACCCAAAAGGAGCAGAAAATAGAATCTGATTCAACTTCTAGCATCTGCCTAGGATGTAAAAAGGTAGAAGGAACTTCATTTCCACCCTGACAACAAGAGAAAGCTGGGTAATGTACAAACTCAACTTTTCTTGAATCTAAAGAACTAAGATTACAAGTCAACCAAGGAGCCTGATACATAAGAAAAGATGAGACAGGATATGAGGGCTGACTCAGTAGTGGCAGAGCACAGGGGGGAGTTGGGCCACTGTCTAAGAAGGCAAAATAATTTAGTCATAATTTTTAACAAATTGCTAACCACTAAATCCGCACACCTGTAAGACTATATAACAACTAGATGGCAGTTCACACCTGTGTATAGTTTATTCTGTGTGAATCTACACTGGATATTCACAAGAAAGACTGGAGACAGGATAGAAGATGTAGAAAGCCTCCCTTGGTGTGGTATAGGTCTAGGGGGATGGGAGTGGATACTGTTGTTAGAAAGCAAAACTCTTCTCTAAGAACGAAAGCATTAAGCCTCTGGAGGAGGAGCTGTTAAGCCCTGCAATCCCGTGGGCATAGGTAAAGGACTGGAGGAAAAAAAAAGAAAACATTGCCCTTAAGGGTAGGGCAGTAACCTTGTTGCACCTGGACTGTTAGAAACCTTCTATCCCTGGGGGAAGGACAGTATCACTGAGAAAGCCCTACCTGATACCTAAGGGACACAGGGTCTGTTTAACTCAAACAAGATGAAAGAAAAACTCTGCTCTCCTCCCCAACCAGGCTGGAGAGCCACCACAGTGTGCCACCTGAGGAATGAGTTGCTCTTGTTTCAGTGCGGGTTTACATGGAATACCCAAATCTGAGTGTGGAACAGGTTCCCTGAGAAAAAGCCTCTCGCAGATCATCTTCACCACCATCACCACCTCCAGTAAGGGGGAGTTAGAGGAAATTTGAAGAATGTGTTACACTGAAGGTAACAACAAAACAGCAACCACAAAACTCAAACGTAGCCCAGTTCCTAATTGTATTGACTCAATTCCCATAACAGCAGAAGATGCATGCTCTTTTCTTGCGCTATTGTCCTGTGTTCTCTGTTGCACATGATAGTGAGTATTCAATCAAAATTTTTGAGACATGGAAGAGCAAAAATGAAAAAAAAAACCATCTTTATCTCTCCCTCCACCCAATACCACCAACAAAATGTTATTGAGAAGAAATTAACTCAGAAGAAGAAAAAACCTCAGCAGTGACTCAGATGTTGGAACTACCAGAGAGTTTAAAATAACTACGATTAATGTGCTTCAGGCTTTTGTGGCAAGGTGGATAACAAGCATGACTAGGTAGTAAATTTCAGCTGAGAGATATAAACTATAAAATATACAAGTCTAATGGATATGCTGTAAAGAAAGAACACAGTAACAGAGGTGGAGAATGCCTTTGACAGACTTTTCAGTAAATGTGATACAACTAGGAAAAGAATATGTGAACTCGAATATAAATCAATAGAAATTACCCAAACTGAAGTGCAAAGAGACTTAGACAAATCTAAGATAATTCATTACCACCAGTCCTATATTTTACGAAATGTTCAAAGAAATTCTTGGGGCACCTGGGTGGCACAATTGGTTAAGCTTCTGACTCAGTTTCAGCTCAGGTCATAATCTCAGGGTCATGAGATTGAGCCTCAAGTCAGGCTCTGTGCTCAGTGCGCAGTCTACTTGAGATTCTCTTTCTCCCTCTGCCCCTCCCATTCTCATTCTCTCCTCTCTCTCTCTGAAATAAATAAATATATCTTAAAAAAATAAAAAGAAAAGGAAAAAGAAAAAAAATTCTTCAGCAGCAGGAAAATGATACAGACAGAAACTTGGCTCTACACACAAAAAATGAGATATCCAGAAATGGTTTAAGATATTATAAACACATTTTTTCTTATTTATAATTATGAAAGACTATTTTCTAATGCAAAAATAGCAATGTTTTGGAATTTAAAACATGTGTAAAGTAAAATGTGTGAGGAATGTGAACAGTGGGAAAAGGAAGAAGTGGGAGTATGGTACTTACAGTTTTTTTAATATTCTACATGAAGTAGTATAATAGTATTTGAAGTTGGACTTGTTTATTGATGTTATATACTGTAAACTCTGGGGCAACCACTAAAAATTTAAAATGGAGGTAAGATAGCCAGTAGTGAAGAAAGAGGGAATGGTAAAAAATATTCAATCCAAAAGCATAAAAAAAGATAAAGGAGCAAAGAATAGGTGGAACATACAGAAAACAACTAGCAAAATGGTAGATTTTAAGCTAAACATCAATTATATTAAGTGTAAGCCGTCTAAATATCTCAGTTGAAACACTGAGATTGTTCAGATTTTATATTTAAAAATGACCCAACTAAAATGGGTATCTCTAAGATATCTAATATATCTCTAAGAAACCCATTTTTAATATAAAGGTAGATTGATTGATGAAAGGCAAAAGAATAGGAATAGTATATCATGCAAATATGAATTAAAAGAAGGCCAAAGTGGCTGTATTAATAATAGACAAAGATTTCAGAACAATGAAAATTACCTGTGATAAAGACAGATTTTAAAAACATTGTGGTGGAAGAGTCAGTCACAAAAAGACATAATAATTCTAAATATGTATAACAAAGCTTCACAGTATATAGGTAGTAAAAATTGATAGAACAAAGAAGAAATAGCCAAATCTATGTTTATAGCTGGAAACCACAACACTTATCTCTCACTAGTTCATAGAAAAAGTGAAGACAAAATTAGTAAGGAGAAAAGACTTTAACAATACTACTAACTAACTTTACCTGATTAAGACTGGACCACCCCAATGCACACCAGCAGAATATACCTTTTTTCATGTGTACATGGAACATTCAGTTAGGCCATAGTTGTTATCCCAAGTACGAAAGAGTCAAGTGATGTATAATACGGTCTCTGACTAAAAGAAAGAAACTAGAAATCACTGATAGCTACCTGGAAAATTTCAAATATTTGATAATTGTTCAACACATACATGGGGTGGATGGTGGAGGTTGTCAACTGAATGTCATCTGAAATCATGGAGGGTGAATATTTGGGGAGGACCTATACTGTGGCTAAAAAAGATAAGTGGTGTTTCTTGATTATGTTCTGTTTGGGGGGCAAAGTTAACGTATGGATCATTTAAATACAGTTGAGAGAGGAGAGAAATATGTTGATAAAATTGCTTAGGTTGGTGATGCAACATGGGGGCTTAGGTGGGTAGGAGAAGAATGAATGAAACAAGATGGGATTGGGAGGGAGACAAACCATAAGTGACTCTTAATCTCACAAAACAAACTGAGGGTTGCTGGGGGGAGGGGGGTTGGGAGAAGTGGGGTGGGGTTATGGACATTGGGGAGGGTGTGTGCTTTGGTTAGTGCTGTGAAGTGTGTAAACCTGGCGATTCAAAGACCTGTACCCCTGGGGATAAAAATATATGTTTATAAAAAATAAAAAAATTTTTTTTAAAATTGCTTAGGTTGGTGAATTTATGCGGAGGTGTAACTGTATTATGGTCAGTAATGTACTTCTTGTTCCTTCCTGCAGGAGATGTGCAGACTAGTTGAAGGCCCCCTTTCCTATTGGATTGTGGTTTATGAAACTAATCCCCTTTGTGAGATCCAGAGATTAGTGTGTCTGGATCTAAGACTGTTTTACTGTGCCTCAATATTTCTGGTGTTATCAGGTCTGGATTGTCAAGGACAGAAGATGCTCTCATTTCTTAGAATAGGAAGACGTAAAAGGACTTTATGATCACATAAATGGAAATGTGGGTTACAAAAGTTGATATAAATACAACAATCAGGCATATAAACAAATACAAATCTCTGTGTAGAGCTAAAGCAAACACTTAAAGGAAATTAAATGTTCCGTAATGGGATTGGGATATGGGGTATCAGTTAAAATGTGGAATATTCATATAATTCACATCCATGGAATTGAATTTTACACAGCCATTAAACATTACAACTCAGACTATCTGTCAACATGTAAAAATGCTTATGACATAATATGGAAAAATCAGAATATACATTTCCTACACACTGGTATTGTAGCTAACACTGCTTATATTTATGAACTAATAATAAGTAGTCAAAATGCAAGTAATTTTTCCTGTTCTACTTTTTATACTTTCAGAAATGTTGTATAGTATCTGTAGGTGAGAAGAAATTAACCACTTTTTTAGAAAATCAACTTCATTTTTCAGAGCAGTTTTAGGTTCATAACAAAATTGTGCTGAAGTTGTAAAGATTTGCCATATATTGCAAACTCCCACACTTGCATAGCCTCCCCCCATTAGCAACATCCCTCACCAGAAAGGTCTATTTATTCAATTGATGAACCTTCAGTGAATAAGCAGGAACACCTAGAGTCCACAGCAACTTTCTTTTAAAACGAAGTTGTCTGAATTTTGAAATCTCATCAGGGTTTCTTGGTCAGCAATCCAGAAATCTGGAGGCAGAGACTCTTATTCTTTGATTCCTGCTAGAGGCCAGACTTGTGTCAAATTGAACAAGTAGGGAGGTTTTTTCCAGTGAACCCTCCAGAAGACCTCTATACCCAGCTTACTTTGCCTCTGAATCTATTCACGGTTAGGGGATGAGCTCTGCCTTTTTGGTTGTTGGGAAGCAGTCCTATCTGCAGTATTACATCGGGAATTGTCTCCCTCTGTTTCTAGGAAGTGCGTTTTCAGCTGAGCACCTCAAGCTTCAACTCCAGAAGGAATCACTGAATGAATTGAGGAAGGAGTGTACTGCGAAAAGGTAAACGTGGCCCTGAGAATAATGGTTAAGAGTGTTGGGTTTGCTTTGAGGATGGGATTTGGAAAAGTAGCATTCTTTGAAAGCTGCTGGTATTAACCTACATTCCGCACATGTCGGTGCCACATTAATTTATTCAACGAATATTTATGCAGCATCTACTCAGTAATGTAGCCATTACAAGAGTTCCTAGTGTATAGTCATAATCAGAAACATGAACATTGTTTTTCTAGTGTTTAAGGCCACAGCACCATGACTTAATGTCTGAATCTTCTCCTCTTCCCTTCTACGATAGAGTAGCTTATTTCCTTCAGTCATTTCTTCAGACTTACTCCTGTTTAGTATTAGTCCATTGGGATTACTGCCACAGCTTCTAGCTTATCTAACATCAGTCTGTCTTTCCAGTTCATCCTCTCCCCTTTTTTATTTTTATTTTTTTGTGATTTTATTTATTTATTCGTGAGAGAGAGAGAGTGGGCACATGAGCAGGTGGAGAGGCAGAGGGAGAGGGAGAAGCATTGAACAGGAAGCCTGTTGCGGGGCTTGATCCCAGAACCCTGGGATCATGATCTGAGCTGAAGGCAGACGCTTAACGGACCAAGCTACCCAGGCACCTCAGACCTCTCCTGTTAAAATACGAGGTTTACCATATTTTTTTCTCCTCTTAAGAAGTCGTGGTGATTATTTTGCTTAATTTTCAAATAACCTTCAATAAATTAGCACTATACAACTATAGCTAATTTCAGTCCTCCACAGCATTCAGTTAACAGATGCTAATAGTTTTTCTTCTTATTTTTTTCCAGCACATGCTTAATTTGATGCCACCTCTGTTCTTTTGCTCATGTTTACTCACTTTTTCTGGAAAGCCATCTCATTCTACATTTTTCTTCAAGAAACCTTAGCAGTTGAGCATTCAAGAATGTTAGACCTGGAAAGAACCATGGAGATCATCTGGTCTGATCTTCTCAATTTGCAGATAGGAAGGCAAGGCTCTGGGAAGTTACTTTGTCCTGATCACAAGGAAAACAGGACTAGATCCCTTTAGGTCTTTAGAACTCCTTGTGTTTCCTACTACTTTTACATTCCACTGTGACCTATAGTTTTTCTGCATCCCTCTTTTTCTTAAATCGTTAACACAGTTGAGCAGGTTAATTTATCCTATAGATGTTTTATCTCTTGGTCTTATGTCTTTAGTTCAAGAGAAGAGGTACATCTCTTACCACAACTTACTGTTTGTTCTTTTTATTCTTTTATTTTCTGAATATGGCAGCAGGCTATTTTTTGAGGTAGCTATGAATGAGAAAGAGAAGACTTCCTTAAAAGAATCAGAAATCGGGTGCCTGGGTGGCTCAGTGGGTTGGGCCGCTGCCTTCAGCTCAGGTCATGATCTCAGGGTCCTGGGATCGAGTCCCACATGGGACTTTCTGCTCAGCAGGGAGCCTGCTTCCCTCTCTCTCTCTGCCTGCCTCTCTGCCTACTTGTAATCTCTGTCTGTCAAATAAATAAATAAAATCTTTAAAAAAAAAAAAAAAAAGAATCAGAAATCACATTGGCCTCAGATTAAATGAGACCCTAGTCTGCTTACTGAGTGTCTCTAAATTTTGTATCCTTGTTTGTAAAATGGGTGTAATGATATCAACCTAATTGAGTTTTAATGATTAAAGCCATTTATAAAGCTCCTGACATAGAGTGTTAGGTGCTTGGTCAATGATTATTTTTACCCTTTCCATCTCTTAGCATGGTATTAGACACACACAATAGGCGTCTATATTTTATCTTGATTTATGCTATTTAGAGACAGGTCAGGAGTCATGTTAGCTATTATTCTTGACTACTGTGTTTCTGTGGCCTACTGCAGGCCATTTAATCTTCCTCCACATCAGTTATGTGGAAATAAATGTTAACAAGCATGAAAACTTTTTTGTTGTTGTTTTTTTTAACAAATTTGCTTTTTATCTTTCTTCATCAGGGAACTCTTTCTGAAGACTAATGCTCAGTTGACAATTCGTTGCAGGCAATTACTATCTGAACTTTCCTACATTTATCCTATTGATTTGGTAAGTTTCAATTTTTCTGGAAAGAAAAACATTTTTTTTAAAGATGGTTTCTGTTTGAAATGTTTTCACAATGAAAAAACTCATTTCACAGCATAAAACCTTCTAGTCCCATCCATCTTGTTGCAAATGGCAAGATTTCATTTCTTTTGATGGCTGCATAATATTCTATTATATATATATACCACATCCTCTTTCTCCATGGGGGTAGGGAAGGAAAAAATGAAACAAGATGGGATCAGGAGAGAGAAAAACCACAAGAGACTCTTAATTTCACAAAACAAACTGAGGATTGCTTGAGGGGAGGGGAGGTCTGTGGAGAGGATGGTTGGGTTATGGACATTGGGGAGGGTATGTCATATGGTGAGTGCTGTGAAGTGTGTAAGCCTGACGAATTCACAGACCTGTACCCCTGGGACAAGTAATATATTATATGTTAATAAAAATAATTAATAAAAAAAGAGGAAAAAATTATTTTAAAAAGGAAATAATAATAAACTCATTGCTCCAATCTTAATCACATGCTCTGTCATGATTCATTCAGAAGCTAATATCTGTTTAAAAAGTGGGTGCATGTTAGGTTCCACCATTTGTTTTTTTTTTGTATCAGTTTGGTGGTGGAATGCACTCAACTTCATCTGAAAGAATGCCAAATAACTTCTGATCTCTTTAAGATCTTTTTTACTCAGCTAGATTATCAACTACCATCAATTCTGACATACATGCAGAATTGTATATGTACTGCTTTAAAAATATAACTGATAATTAATTTGTATTAGTACTACTTGGGAAATTCCTGGGGTAACGGTCAGGATGTGAAGTTTTTCAAACTGGTTTCTTAAAGTAAATTTGAAAAATAAAACTTCACTAAAATTAAAATGATAAGAATTCTTTTTTAGAGAGCCAGATCACTAAATTTGAAGGTTTTATTTTCTTTTTAATGAAAAACGATTTAAAAGACTAATTTTCTGAGAGGAAAGCTAATGGGATTTTAGGTTGCTCACAGAATCTTGTTAATTCCACTTAAAAATCTTCATTTATAACTATGAATTGATCAAGGAATATTTTTGTAATAAAAATATTACATGGCTTTTTGCTTGGACATGATGTTTTCAATGTTTATATTGAAAATTTCAAGTATATACAAATGTACAGATAGTAGTATAATGAATTATTATATACTCGTCACCCAGCTTCAACAATATTATCATTATGATAATATTTTGAGTGTAGGACAATATTGTCTTTGAGTTAACACTGACCTACTGAATTCTTTGAGATATGACTTAGGGTTTCTTTGCTTTACATGGAAAAAATTAATTTCTTTGGTTATATTCACAGAATGAGCATAAGGATTACTTTGTATGTGGTGTCAAGTTGCCCAATTCTGAGGACTTCCAAGGTATTTTATTTCTTTTTGCATCTAATGATTTATATAATAACTGGGTATATTTCAGAGAAAAATAGAGATTTCTTGAAGTGTTGGTTGCCTAGCACTTTATCCAGAGGGCTTTTGGACCTTCTGTCCCTTCCCAGCTGAAAGAACATAGTCAGATTCTCTGATGGGAGATGTAAGAGAATATTTAATTCTAATCATGGGGAAAAACTATTAAGTTGTCTATTTGAAATTTAAAGGAAAATCGTTTTAAGTGAGCTTTAAAAAAATTAGACAGTTTCTTAAGAATACAAATAATCACTCTATCCTTTTGGTTTGATTTTCCTGAAAAATTTGTCTCTGGGAGCAGGAGAATAACAAACACTAATCTGTTCTGTTGTTATTTAGAAAATAACATTTCTGGTAACATGAAACCACTACCATGGTTTCAACATTTATACTGTCATTTTTGTCCTCTTCCAGTAAGAAAAAATGACATTAAAGATATTACAGGCTATGGTTCTTAGTAATTGCTATATTTAAAGTATTTTAATTTTCCTAATCTCTTTACCAGGAGGCCAAAGAAAAGAACTTATTTTATTTGACATATTGGTAAAGAGGTTTTTGGTTTTTTTTAATTGTTAGCAGAGTGGGTTCTTTTCCCTTAGCCTGTACAGTGCTTTGAGGCCTACTAAATAGCTTCATAGATTATTCCCGAAGGTGGTGTATTATCTATTTGGGAAGAAGTTATTAAAAAGGGGCATTACTAGTTTTGTTTCAGACTTTCTTCCATTTCCCAATAAAGAAAATGTTATTTATGGTCATTTAACATTTCAGACTAATTTGTTACCTCCTTTGGCCTTTACAACAGCCCTTACAAGAAGTAGTTGGGACATAATATGAGTGATAAAACAGGAATGGGAAAACCTATGTTAAAGTCCTGGTTCTTTTTCTAGAAACCATGTAGTTTGGAACAAGCCATCCATACTTTGAATTGATTTCCTAATCAATAGTATGAACATATTGATTCATGTCCTTACCAGTTCTGCATTATTGTTGTGCAGATTAGATCTGTAAAAGCATGACATTTGCCTAATCTTTAATCCTCACAAAAACAAAAGAAACCTATAAGGAAAGTGGTATAATTTCTTATTACAATGTATAAATGAGCTATTTAGTGACTTGCTTAAGACCACAAAGCTAGGTAATGACTAGCTGGAATTTGTTTGGTTTCCATTATAAAATGTCCAGTCTCTTTAAATCATACAAATGTGCTTTGGTGTTAATTTTGGGCAAAGTTAGGAGGTCCTGAAGGTCATAGCACATCTTTTTCCTCATTTCTTCATTCAACAAACCTTATTAAATACCTTGAGCCCTGTTCCAGGGATACAAAGGATTCATTCATTGGAAAATATTATTTGAGCACACCGATATGCCAGGCACTGTGCTGGGTTTTGAGGATATAATAATAGAAAACACAAATACCTTCTCTCCTTTCATAGAGCATAATATCTGTTAAGAGAGACAGCCAATAAGTAAGAAGGAATATACTATCAGAGACAATAGGGGAGCCTACTTTAGATAAAGCAATCAAAGAAGACCTGAGGGTAAACATTTAGCAGAAAATTTGAAGGTTGAAAGACTCTAACTCGGCTGCATCTGGGGGAGGAGCTTTCCTGGAAGAGGATGCAGCAAGCACGAAGTTCATGATGGAGGAATAGGCTTGACATATCTGAAAACAGTTTAGGGTTGGGAGGTATGAGAGAAAAGACCTATATTTTGGGCAAATCATGGAATCTCTCGGCTTAATTTTGTCACCGTAAAATGAGGTAAGATCCACATCTCTAATTTATTGTGAGAACTGAATGAGATAATATTTGAAAGCACTTTTCATATAAGATAATTTATATAAATGTAGTTGGAATTAGTTGCAAGAGAGAGGAGGTAAAGGAAGGAAAGTAGGAGGGAAAGAAGGAAGGATAGAAAAGACCAAACCTGTATTGGAGAGTAGAGCGCAGGGGGAAGAGTTACCTCAGACGACATAGGAGGGGTCAGCCAGAGCCTTGAGGCCACTGTAAGGAGTTTATGTTTTATTCTCAGTGGAGGGGGGAGACCCTGAAAGGCTTCAAGAAGGGGATGACATGAGCTGATTTGTGTTTTTAGAAGTCACTCCTCCTGCTAATACAGAATAATCTGCAGGGAGGCAGTAGGGGAGTCCAGGATATCTGTATTGGTGATGGTCACCTTACTCCACTCTGAGATGTTTCTTGATTCTATTTTTGTTTTATACGAATTGTTTAGTTTCCCAGTTTTTTGTGGCTTTCATTAGCTCTCTGTTCTTAGTATGTCCACCAAACTGAATATATTTTTCCTACCCTTTAAAAAATTAGCTTAGCTTTTTAGTGCAGTTGCTGAAAAATGAAATGGGAGATGAAATGAAACAAATGGGCAATTTTACTGTAAGGCCCCAGTCAATCCCTATGAGGCCTAGCAATCAGAAATTTTAAGAAGCACATGTGGTGGTATTAGACTTTAAAATCTTATGTTAGCATTTTGCAAGGCACTTCCATATACTCAACTCATTGAGTGCCTCGTGGGTGTTACCTGTGGGGCCATGTGCTGAGAGAACGCAAAGAGGTGTAGGGCGTCGCTCCTACCTCAGTGAGATTTTAGTCCGGGTGAGGCCGTTAAACTTGTAATCAAAGCCTTTGAGACACATTTATTGATTTCATACTCTGTATCAGGCACTTTGAAGTTCATAACGGGGACACAAGATTCAAAGAAGTAGATATAATCAGTGCCACCAGAAGGGGAGCAGGAAAACCTTTACAGAGAAGATGGTGCCTGAGGTGTCTTAAAAGACAAAATAGTATTCCCCTGTTGGAAGAAGAGGAAGAGGACATTTTAGATTGGGCGAGTAGAGAAATGTGGTAACATGGAACATCATGCATGGTGCTTCTTGTTTATTTAATTCTCACAACTGTGAGAATGAATTCTTTCTGTGAGAGAAAGAATTGTATTCCATTTTCTTAAGACAAGAAAATTGAAGCTCAGAGAGATTAATTAATTTTTCCAAAGACTCATACTAGCCAGTGGCAGAGCTAAAGTCATTTCTGGTTAGCTTTCTGGTCACCCTGATTTTAAGATTCATATTATTCCTGTCATGATGCAGTTTGTGTCCTTGTTTTGAATAAAACCTCTTCCAAACTTCTGACAACTTTTTAGTGTTTTGTAACAGCTGCATTCTCGGTCCTTCTCTAGTAAGGACCTCCACACTGGTTATTCTGTGATATTCACAAGACTTTGCTGGGACAGACTTTCCATTGCTTGGGTTGACACTGTCTGGGAAACTCTACCGTAGTCGCCCAACCTTTATTGTGCTTTTTTAAATGGGTAAGTTACTGGTAGAGTTTGCCAAAGAGGCCTGGACACGATGGGAGAAAGTTGTCTGCTGAAGGGTATTCGTTTGAGTTCCATTGACTGAGACATTTCTCATAAAAAAAATTGTTTGTGTGTGTTTTTAAGTAATCCATAACACAAGAGCCTTTTGTGGTAATGAGACCCAGATTTCCTTCTGTGTCTGTATCCCTTTATGCAGGCATGATTTCTTGGAAAGGAGAGACCATATGTCAAACAGTGTCTCATTGAGAACATGGAATGATTCCATAGATGCTGTGGCAGTGATTAGAGTCTTAAATATTTTGTCCTGTCTGGATCAGTGGGTGCTTGGTTCCTTAACAAATCAGCTGCCTCAGTGATTGGGAAGGCAGGATGGTAAGAGCCTTTAGATCACTTATTGTACTTGGATGCATTTGAATATTAATAGTTTGTCCAACATATAAGTCAAAGGGGCATTTGAATTAATTTTTAATATTTTCATGGCCGTTGTGGGTTGATGGTATTTATTATCATAAAAATTACACGAAAGCTGCTGCTCTCGATAACTCTTCTACATTTAAAAAGCAAATTAGAAATTATTATTAGGAGGAAACTGCAATTTTTTGTTTTGTTTTTAAGCCCCCGAGAACACTGTTTAAATTAGAATCTTTTTCACACACCTGAGTCTTACAGTTTATTCCTGTTACTCCCTGAATCCTTCCACTCTCCCCCAACTTCTTCTCACCAACAAACCTATCATCTGTAACCTTTCTCACCCCCAGAGCAACATAAGGAACACAAACCTCTGCTCTGCATTAGGTGTTAGGGACGTCATTAATGCTTACTGGAAAAGCACACCCCAGAGAGCCAGGTTTTGGCTTTGGCAGGTAGAAAGTCTTTTAGATCTTGGAATGCTGGAAACCTTAAACCTTTTGGTTTTTTAGCTGAAGTGATTGGCAACAGAAAATGACATCTGAGGTTCGTGGCCAGCAATAGCCATAATTAACCACATGAGCTCACATTTTCCCACTGGAGGTTCAGTGGTCTTGGGGTGATGAAAGTGACTTCCCTACCAGGAGGTGGTTTTCCTTTTGAGGGTATTGGAATACCCTTGGGCCCTGTAATGCCTCACCCGTGGTCCTTTAAAATGCTTTTTAATATAAAGCTTCAATATTGGAAATCCAACACCATGGTGTTTAACAGTGAGGCTGTGCCTGAGCACTGTGGCCTGGAATGGGAAACAACCTGGGGCTTTTAATAGGTGGAGCAGGGAGTCTTGTGGAAACAATGGTGAGTGCAAATAACCAGAATCAAAACTGATTTCCAGTATTATCCAGTTTCCAGGTTTTGCTGTTTCTGTTTGGATTTTTAGTTCCATGTGTAGGCTTCTCTTAGGGTGCCTTTTTATCTTAAATTAAAGCAGAATTGTTTGGGTCATTGAAGAGAGGTGATGTTAGAAGACTAGTTTTTGTTCTTTTGGTAGATACAAGGACATTGTCTCAAGATTTGCAAACTCACTTCCTTAATATTAAGCTTTTAGAAATATGAAAAAATGTAGGTGCTTGCATCTTTAGCATTGGATAGGGTTTTTTTTTAAGCACTCATAGTTTGCATTTGACCTGTTTGGAAGGCTAATTAAGAGGCCTTCTCCTGCTTTCCAGAAGTTTGCAAATTCTTTTCTGTCTGGCCACATAGGAAAGGAAAAGCTTAGTGTGAAGCATATATAGGAAAGTGCAAACTTAGTGCAGCATTATCCTTCATTACTGTAAATCATCTACTTCTTCTCCTCTCCCTTCTAAAAGAAGGTTCTTAGAGACCAAGTCCTTTTACTGATAGGAATATTTCAATTTCCATAAGCCCTATCCTTTATGGAAAGCAGGAGACACAGGAGTCAGTGACCTGTGACAGAATTCCTGTCCCGGCTCTGACTCCAGGGATAGAGGAATTTGGGGGGCACAGGTGTATATATAATCCTCTGTCTTATTCCATCACTCATGGATTTTACCTGTATGGTTCTGAGCAAGTCTCTTATACCACCTAAATCATTTGTCTCATCTCCAAATTGATAGCATCAGACTCAGTGATTTCTAAGGTTTCTCTTAGCTCTAACATTATATATGATGATTAAACTGTAATGAATTTACAGTGTAGTGTAATATAATTTCAGTCTCTAAGGTGGTGTGATATACAGACTTCAAAAGAAGTAAAGCATTATACTACTCAAGGTATTTGGGTGGGACTGGGGCAAGAGGACATGGTCTCTAAGAACGATTAGGATTCTTGTCAGTTAGGGCATGTTTGAATAGTCAGTTGAAATGAATGCTTTTTCTTCCTTCCTTCCTTTCTTCTTTCCTTCCTATCAGTTTGGTTTGAAAGAACATCAGACATTAGTGTGAGAAGCCCATTCTCAATCTAGCACAGTACAAGTCACTGGGAACTCTGTGTTCTTTGCCCTTACAAGAAAAGTGTGAGACGTAGTATGTGTGTGTCATCTGCTTGGTACAGTCTAGGTTCCCAGGTTAAGAAATTGTTATGTGTTCCACACTACACTTCTGAGAGAGTATGGTCAAGTGCTTAAGGATGGAGGTGTTGTTGTCAGGCCAACCCCTATTGTAGTTCTGGAGTACTTGAGACAGATCCTTAACTTCTTTGATCCTTAGTTTCTTCATCTATGAAATGAACAAAATAGGATATAAAAAGGTGCCCAGTTTAGTAATTGTTGATGAATTAATGACTGTCATAAAGTACTATAGTCAGTTCTAGGCAGAAGAGAAGTACACAATGAAAGTTACCTGTTTTTATAGTGTTTGATTGTGTATAAAGAAACCAAGAATCTGCCACGATAGTCAGTGGTGGAGAACGAACTGGTGAACAGATCACATAGGGCCGTTCCTACAACAAGAAGGTAGTCCTTAGCTAATAAGTGTAAGTATTAAAAAGAATTTGAAAACCATTTCTAGTAATTGAAGTTTAGGTACCCTTCGAAATCAGGAAACCCTCAAGCCAAAGATACCTCAATTATTTCCACTTTTCTCTAGCCAGAGATAGTCTAGATTATGTGTTAAATCTTTCAGAGTGTGTATATGTGAACTCTTAAAAGTATTTTGGGAATACTGTATACCAAACAGTTACTTTTTTTGTTCCTCCTGGGGCAAGCTTAAAATGTTTTGTTATATTACTCTGTTCTGAGTACCTGGTGATTGTTATCACTTGGTAGGTAGTAGCAGAAATCTAGATGATGAGTTTAAAATGTAATTATCTGTGACTTCTTAAAAGATAAATGCTTATGTTTGACTGTAGGGCACATACTTTTTTTTCCCCAAAGTTGCTTCCACCTAAATTGCATAGATAGGCTATATAGTAACTGGTTTTTGACATTTTACTTTTACTGTTTAAAATATTTTTCCTCCCAATCCTGTTTCAAATTTTGCAGTCTTATTTATGCAACACTATCTTTATGGATATTGAGAACATACCCCATAAGGATACATCATGCTTTTTTACTTCACCTTAGACTTAATTTGTACAATTGTACAACTATATTGATTATAAAGTTGTTAATGAATAAAATATATAGTGGTCATATAATGCATTATGATTAAACCTCTGAAACTAATGTTCACATCGTATGATAGACTAGGTAGTATCTCTGCCTTTAAAAAAAAATGCTGGGAAGGAGAGAAAGTACTGGGTATTTGAGTGTACTAAGAACTCTTTCTTAAGATATATATATGGAATGTTAATCTCATCACAGCAATTACTGAGCAATAGTTTTTAAATATAGTAGATGAAATTTCAGGTCTTGTTAGTATGTTTAGATTTGTATAAAATTCATAAAATTTAGATGTGATTAATATTTTATTTACCAGTTATTTCTTATAAAATCTCTTGAAATTGATTTACTATGATCTTGTAGCTACATTTATAAGGTAAATAGTTGTTTTCTCTTTCTCTGCTTTTGAATTTACAGCAAAAGATGATGGAAGCATTGCTGTTGCCCTTGGTTACACAGCACATTTGGTCTCCATGATTTCCTTTTTCTTACAAGTGCCCCTAAGATATCCTATAATTCATAAGGGATCTAGATCAACGATCAAAGATAATATCAATGATAAGCTGACTGAAAAGGAGAGAGAGTAAGTATCTTTTTTTAATGTACTTTTAACATAAGCCACCTTGAAACATGGAGTACATTAAAAATATGAAATGTGACCTAGACTGTGCTGATTTTTCATATATCCTTTGTGAAGTGCTCCATTTCTTTTAAATAGAATGCGATTATTAATTTAGGTTATAATAAATAAAATCTTACATTTCCTAAAATTGTTAATGATAGCAGGGTTGACTCATTTAATTTGGTTTTGCGAGAAACAAGTATTATATACTCCACAGATATTCACGTAGTACCTATTTCCTGCCAGTCGCCAAGTGAAATGATTAAATATTTGTCAGACAAGCAAGAAGAGCATAAAAGGGCAGCAGGTTGTATATGTCTGAAAAGTAGATTAGTGAACTGGAAAAGAGGTCAGTAGAAAATATATTGATTGAAGGCATAAAGAAGGCACAAGAGATGGATTATATAGAAAAGTGCTAGACTTATGTAGGACCCAATAAAAATGTCTAAGATATGTATAATTGGGATCACAAGGAGGGAGAAGAAAATACATAGGGTAAATGCATTATTTTAAGAGTAGTGACAGAATTTTTCAAATTTGATGAAACACATTAAGCTACAAATTCTAGAAGCATTAAATACAGCCCATTATAAGTATAAAGCAAACATACTAGGGAAATTATAGTAAAATAGCTGAAAACCAAAGATGAAGTGAAAATATTAAAAGTGCCTAGAAGAAAAAGATTAACATCAAAGAGCATTAATTAGACTGAAAGCTAATTTCCCAATAGAAATTTTAGGAACCATAAAGGTGATGCCATGATATTTTGAAAGTACTTTAAAACAGGTATGCCTGGGTGGTGCAGTCAGTTAAGCATCCAGCTCTTGGTTTCAGCTCAGGTTCTGATCTCAGGGTCATGAGATGGAGCCCAGTGTCAAGCCTGAGTTTCTCTCTCCCACTCCCTCTGCCACTTCCCACTCCCCCTTAAATAAATAAATCTTTTTTTTTTTAAGTGCTATAAAACAGTACTGCCAACTTAGAATTCTATACTCAGTAAATATATCCTTCAAATTAAAGGCAAAATAAAAGACATTTCAGACCATCAAAACTGAGAAGGTGCATCCCAGCAGACCCATGCTAAGGGAAATACTAAACACAGAATAAAAATAAACATAGCACAGAAACATGGAAATATTTGAGGAAGGAAAAAAAACAGTAGGATAAGTATGTGCAATGCCTGAGTGGCTCAGTCAGTTAAGCATCTGCCTTTGACTCAGGTTATGATCCCAGGGTCCTGGGATCAAGTCCCACTTTGGGCTCCTTGCTCAATGGGGAGCCTGCTTCTCCCTCTGCCTGCCACTCCTCCTGCTTGTGCACTCTCTCTGTCTGACAAATAAACAAAATCTTAAAAAAAAAAAAAGGTGTAATTATGAGTATATCTAAATTAATTTTGACTAGAAAACAAATGGTAGGGTCATAAAATATGAAATACATACACATAATACATATGTGGAATTATAATGCATGACTAACACAAAAGTTGTGATGTGGAAATGGAGTTAAAGTAGTCTAAGATCCTGGCATTGTCTGGAAAAGGGTAAAGATACTGCTTTATAGTAAACTACTAATCAAGGATGTATATCATAATCTCATAACTATTAAAAGAATTGTTGGGTATAAGCAAAAATTAATAGATGATATAAATAGAAAAAAATTTTGAATACTTTATTAATCCAAAGCAAGGCAAGAAAAGAAAGGAAAATGAACATTAAATAAGTGGTACAAATAGTGAATTTGTACTTTATGAACTCAGACATGTTCTCGAGTTACATTAAATGTAAATGTCATTAATATACTATTTAAAAATAAGGATTGTCAGCCTGAATAAAAAACTACACTTAGGGGCGCCTGGGTGGCTCAGTGGGTTGAAGCCTCTGCTTTCAGTTCAGGTCATGATCCCAGGGTCCTGAGTTCGAGCCCCGCTTTGGGCTAACTGCTCAGCAGGGAGCCTGCTTCCCCTCCTCTCTCTCTGCCTGCCTTTCTGCCTACTTGTGATCTCTGTCTGTCCAATAAATAAAATCTTTTAAAAAAAGATTTTTTTTTTTTTTACTAATTATTAGAAAAAGCAGATAAAACAATCAGAATTTAAAAGACTTGAGCAGTGCAATGAACTAGACCTGAGTTATGGGTAAAGAATATTGCACCAATGGCTATAGAATGTACATTCTTTTTCTTTTATTATTATAATGTTCAGATAGCCAAACATATATATAGTACATCATTCGGTTTTAATGTAGTATTCAATAATTCATTATTGCATATAACAAGAAGTACATTCTTTTCCAAGTATTCATGTGACATTTACCAAAATTGATTATGCTGGGCCTCAACAAATTTCAAGAGATTGAAGTAATTTACAGTATGTTTAGTGACCATGGTGGAAATTAATAGAAATCAATAATAAAATCCCCAAACGTGTAGGTATTAAACAATGTACTTCTGTAAAACCTATAGGCCAAAGAAGGAACTACATAAAGGAAGTTTGAAATTGTTTTAAACTAAATGATAAGAGAATATAGCATATAAAAGCTTGTAAGGTAAAGCTTAATCTGTTTCCAGAAGGAAATTTATTTTCTTAAAAGTGTGCATTAGGAAAAAAGATTTAGAAATCATTCATCTAAGTCTCCTTTTGAAATCCCCAGAGAAAGAAGAGTTCATTAAACCCTAAGAAGTTAGAAGGAAGGAAAGAAGGGTAAGAACAGAAATTAGATGGACAACTGAACAATGAGAAAAAATTACAGGCAAAACATCTAGCCTTTGGGACGCCTGGTGGCTCAGTTGGTTAAATGTCTGCCTTTAGCTCAGGTCATGATCCCAGGGTCCTGGGACCAAGTCCTGCATCAGCTCCTTGCTTGGCAGGGATCCTGCTTCTCCCTCTGCCTGCCTCTCTCACTGCTTGTGCGCTCTCTTCCTCTCTCTCTGGCATATAAATAAGTAAAATCTTTATTTTAAAAAAAAAAAATTTCTAGTCTTTGAAACAACTGGAAAATGGATAAACCCTTAGAAAGAGGAGACAGGCAAAACAACTAGTATAAGTAAAGGGGGAAAAGATGTCACTACAGATATATAGACATTAAAAGATAAGATCTTAGGAACAACATTATGCCTATCAATTTGAAATTCAATGCAATTGGCTACATTTCTAGAAAAAGACAACTTTCCAAAACTGTTACGTGAATGATGGAGTTTAGAAAACACTACACTTGGCTAAAGGGAAAGTGGATATAGGTGATTCTAGGTCAGTTATTCTCAACACTGGCTGAGCATTATTGTCATCTGGGGAGCCTTTAAAAATGAGCTTCTGACCCCCAGATTCCTGGCTTCTTCCCCAGAAATTCTGATTCAGTTAACAGGGCCCAGACATGAGGGTTTTTTTTTTTTTTTTTTTAAAGCTCCTGAAGTGATTTTAATGTGCAGTTGGGGATGAGAACTGCTGTTCTAGATTGAGAGACTATTGTATTCATAGTAATGAAAAAATGAAATATCCTCCACTATATTTAGGAAACTGCAAGAGGAGAGGCAGGAAAGGTAGGCACCAAATGGAAGAATTTAGTGCTGTATCTGGTAGGACAGTGACCCTTGGCTTATAGATAGAGGGCAGGGAACACGGGTTTAGTTTAGTTTAAGTCAGTGCCTTTTAAATCCACTGATTAGTTGATAGCTGAAGTATTTTTTTTTCAGTTACAGAAACATAAAGAGATCCTGAAACATATAGGTATTATAGAAGGGGACATTGATGTGTTTTCTTTTCTCTTTCTAAAAAGTGGATGTGAAATTCACATAAGATTAACTTTTTTAAAATGTACAATTCAGTGGCATTTAATATGTTTGCAGTGTTGTGCAACCACCACCTCTGTCTGGTTCCAAAACAATTCATGACCTCAAAAGAAAACCCTGTACTCTTAAGCAGTAGCTTCCTATTCTTCCCCCACCCAGTGCCCCCTTCCCCCAACCCCTCATAGTGACCCATCTGCTTTCTGTCTATGTAGCTTTATCTATTCTCGATATTCCATATAAATGGAATCATATAAGATGTGATCTTTTGTTTAAGGTTTCTTTCACTTAGCTTGTGTTTTCAGGGGTATCCATGTAGTAGCAGAATCAGTACTTCGTTCACATTTACAGCCAAATAATATTCCATTGAATGTAATACCACATTTTGTTCATCCATTTATCTGTTGACAAACATTTGGGTCATATCCACCTTTGGCAGTTGTGACTAGTGCTGTATGAGCATTCATGTACACGTATATGAGTATCCACTTTTAGTTCTTTTGAATATACATCTTGGAGTAGAATTGCTGGGTCATATGGTAATTCTATGTTTAACTCTTTGAGGAACCTCCAAATTGTTTTCCACAGCAGCCACACCAGTTTACATTTCCGGTGTGAAGTAGTATATCATTGTAATTTTCATTTGTATTTCCTTAATGACTAATAATGTTAAGCATCTTTTCATGTCCTTGCTGCCATTTGTTTATTTTCTTTGGAGAAATATCTGTCCAAGTCTTCTGCCCATTTTTCAATTGGATCATTCTTTTTTTTTTTTTTTAAATTGTTGAATAGTAAGACTTCTTTATGTATTCTGGATACTAGATCCTTATCATTACATTATTTGTAAATATTTTCTTCCCATTCTCTGGGTGGTTGTTAGAGTTTAAGGCCTAAAACTAAGGTATATATTATGTGCTGCCTTGACACCTGGTGAAACCTGGAAGGCCTAGAATATCCCCTCCCTTTGTTGCTCCTGTGGATAAAGGTCCCTTATCGAAATAAGACTCTTCCTTATTTAGGGACCTAGGTGTAGTTTCTAATTCCTCAGTGGTAGATTTCAGTTCCTTGCCAGCTTGGAAATTGTGGAAAGAAACCAATTACATCTTCCCACAAGGACCAGTCAACACTGCCTCCTTTTAATACAAAAAAAGTCTGTCTCCCACAGACCCTGGTTGTTCACAGTCCTTCTGTATGTAACCCCATGTAACCCTGCATTCCATGTAGTGTTCTCCTCCCCTAGGCTATGAGTATATGTGACTAATAAGCTGCTCTCAGTCTCATCTGTCATTCATTGATTCTCTCTACTGCTTTTTTATTCTCTATTTTATCTCCACTCTAACCTGTTATTTCCCCCATTCTGCTAGCTTTGGCTTTTGTTTTCTGCTTCTGTAGATGTAAAGTTTAGGTTACACTGACGTAAGATCTTTCCCTTTTTTGAAGATACTGATTGATTGATTGATTGATTTGGGAGAGAGAGAGAGTGCCCAGGCATGAGCTGAGGGAGAGGTGTGGGGGGAGGGGAAGGGGAGGGAGAGGGACAAGCAGACTCCATGCTGACTACAAAGCCTGACGTGGGGCTCAGTCCCACAGTCCCACCACCCCTGAAATCATGAACAGAAAGCAAGAGTCAGGTGCCCAGCCAACTGAGCCACCTAGGTACCCCAAGACCTTTCTTTTTTTAATGTCAGTGTTTAATTCTATAAATTCCCACATCCTATTAATTTATTATGATGTATTTTTATTTTCATTCATCTCAGAGTACTTTCTAATTCCCTTCATTGACCCATAGGTTGTTTAAGAGAATTTAATTTTCTCATACATTTGAATTTTCTTGTTTTCTTTATTTATTGATATCTAGTTTCATTCTATTGTGATGGAGAAAATAATTTATGATTTCAGTATTTTAACATTTTTATGACTGTTTTGTGGCCTAACATATGATCTATCTTAGAGAATGTTCCACATGCATTTGAGAAGACTGTGTATTCTACTGTTGTTAGATGCAGTGTTCTATATATATATATATATATATATCTGTTAGGTCTAGTTGGTTTTATAGTATTGTCAGGTCCTCTATATCTTCATGGATCTTTTCTCTAGATATTTTTATTCATTATTGAAAATATAGTATTAAATACACTCTTGAACTATTATTGTAGGACTGTTTCTTCATTTCTGTTAATGTTTGCTTCATATATTTTGGGGTTCTTTTGTTTGGTGCTTCTGTTTTTAGTTGTTATTTCTTCTTGATGAATAGACCCTTTCATTGACCTATTTTGCTTTTTTTTTTTTTTTTAAAGATTTTATTTATTTGAGAAAGAGAGAAAGCATGAGCAGGAGGGAGGGGCAGAGGGGAGGGGCAAGCAAATTCCCTGCTGAGGAGAGAGCCTGCCTGGGGCTCTTCATCCCAGAACTCCCAGACCAGGATCACCACCTAAGCCAAAGGCAGACACTTAACCAACTGAGCCACCCAGATGCCCCAATCTTTTTTGCTTTTTGTAACAATTTTGACTTAAAGATTGTTTTGTCTGCTATTAGTATAGCCACATCAACTTTTCCTTGATTACTGTACGCATGGAACATCTTTTCCATCTTTTCACTTTGAACCTATTTGTATGTTTGATCTAAAATGAATCTCTTATAAAGAGCATATAGTTGGATTATGTTTTTTTTATCAGTTCTCCAAATCTCTGTCTTTTGATTGGTGAGTTTAATCCATTTTTTTTTAAGATTTTTTTTTAAAGATTTTATTTATTTATTTGACAGAGAGAGAGAGATCACAAGTAGGCAGGGAGGCAGGCAGAGAAAGGAGGAAGCAGGCTTTCCGTGGAGCAGAGAGCCCGATGTGGGGCTCGATCCCAGGACCCTGGGATCATGACCTGAGCCGAAGGCAGAGGCTTTAACCCACTGAGCCACCCAGGCGCCCCGAGTTTAATCTATTTACATTTAATATAATTATTTGTATGGAAGGACTATTTGCTTTCATTTTGCTATTTGTTTTCTGTATTTCTTATACCTTTTTGTGCTTCATTTTTTCTATTACTGCCCCCCACCTTTTTGATTCAGTACACATTTCTAATTTGGTATACCACTTCCTTTTCAGTATATTTTAAAGATATTTTCTTACTCATTACCCTGGGGATTACAGCTAATATCCTATATTTATAACAGTCAAGTTTGAATTGATAACAACTTAGTTTTAATAGTATACAAAACTCCACCCCTCTCTATCTCAGTCCTCCCACCTTTATGTTGTTATTGTCAGAAGTTACATCTTTATACACTGTGTGCCCATAATACTGTCTTTTTCATTCACCTGTGCAGTTACCTTTCTGGAGATCTCTATTTCTTTGTACAGCTTTGAGTTTGTCTGGTATCCTTTCATTTCAACATGAAGCCTTCACTTCTTGCTTTCAGTAAGCCTAGCAATCAGCCAGAGGTGAAAGCCTAGGGCCTTCTCAGGTCTTTTCTGAGTATGCGTCCTATTTTTTTTTTAAAGATTTTATTTCTTTATTTGACAGAGAGAGATCACAAGTAGGCAAAGAGGCAGGCAGAGAGAGAGAGAGGAGGAAGCAGGCTCCCTGCTGAGCAGAGAGCCCGATGCGGGACTCGATCCCAGAACCCTGAGATCATGACGTGAGCTGAAGGCAGCGGCTTAACCCACTGAGCCACCCAGGCGCCCCTGAGTATGCGTCCTATTATGGGCATGTAGGTAACTTCTATCTTCCTCAATTATATATGGGCACTTTTGAAAACACTGATTTTTCAAAGAAACTCTCTGCAAATTTACCTCCCAGGCTTTAGACAGTCTTTTGTATGTCTCAGCCTTGATCTTCCATACAAGGAGACTGTCGGATTTTGCCTTATATCTTGAACAGTGTCCCCTGCTTTTCACTTCTGAGTAAGTAGTTTTGACTAGGCAAAGCCAAGGCAAGGGCCTTGTTAGTACTTCAAGTAGCCCCTAGACAAGTTAGGACAGACAGATTTTTTTAGAATAAAATCTGCTTGGCTCCCTTATGTACTTAGGATCAGGGCCGCACAGTGGCATACTCCTTTCTTCAAGATCACTGCTGAGCTGGAGAGGGAGTTACAGATGGTGTGAGTAGAAATTCTGTGAAGCTTTCCTCTTGATTTTGAGTTTCCTTGTTCTTGATTCAGTGTTCAGCCTATTGTTTGTACACTTTTGACTTTTTCCAGAGTTCTAGTAAAGTTGTCTAACAGCTTTTGCTTTAAAAAAAAAAAAAAAAAAAAATTTCTCTGGAGGGACAAGTCCTTAGATCTACCTCCTCCCCTGTTTTTGCTGCCATCATTCCATTTGTTTGTTTAATGAAGGAAAACATTACTTACAAGGGATGAAAGGACCCATGATTTTAATTAAGCATGACCACAGAAGATCACCTTGTAGTTTTGAGAATGGTCACCCTCCTAATATTCTCTAGCTTCCATATTAAACAAACTTTAAAACTCTGGGTTTTTAAATCAGTTTTATACGTGGTGATCTGACTTATTATACATGGTGATCTGACTTAAAATATTAGCTATGTAGGAAAAGCAGTTGGGGAGCTTGAAGGAAAGCTGTCCCTCAAAATGATACTCTCTCTCCAGGACAGCTACACACTTTAATTTATGAAGGAGCAGCTTAACATGTGGGCAACTCCCAATACTATGCCACAGTGTGAGTAGTAGCAGTAATTTATCAATTAATTTATTTTCCTAACTAGTTTGGGAGGCCAGCTTGATTTAGGTGTTTCTTTGGCAGCCACAAGAAACACAGGAATTGCATTTTTGTATTTTACTGCTATCTTCCCCCTTTACTGAAACATATATTGTATTTTATTGATTCTAATATAAGTACTTTTTGACATTTTGATATTGCTAAAAATGGGGTGCCTCTTATAATTAATGGCATGCCATATTATGAGAACACTTATCTTTTCTTAGTGGTACATAAATGAATGCTGCAGTTCGCAATAGATGCTATCTCAGAGTTCATAAACTATCAGATATTTTAGGTGGCTCTGTGCAGTTTAGTAAAGCACTTTGTATCCTTTTTGGAACAACATTGATGTACATGTAGATATATAAATGTTAATTTATTGCTTATGCTTGTTGATTACATCAGTCTCTCAGTTATACTTAGCCTGGATCACTGAAAGAGCAGAGACCTGGTTTTCTTTTCTCCTGAGTTTGTCAGTGTTGATGAAAGCCTTTCCAGGTTATTAGACGGAATCAGGTCTTCATGGGAGATGGAATTGAATGACTCATCGGATGCATTACACTTGTTGTAATGGGCCTAGGAATCCTCAACCTCTGCCCTGTCTGATTACCTGCTTCATCTGGCTATTGGCACATGAACAGGGGAGTTCAGAGACCTATTTGGCCAGTTTTGCTGTGCGCGTGGGTGGAGACTAGATCTTTGCTTTGTCTGGCCTGTTTGAAACACAGGTTTGGACTGATGCTTTGCCTAAACCATCACTCGTGCACCTGCACACTGTAAAGGGAAACTCTGAAATCTGTGCTGCGTTCATTTTGAGGCTCAGACCACAAAACACGAAGGAATGTAACCAGAGTCCAGCCACAGTGTTCTTTTACCCTTTATGTCTTCTTTCACTGAAGACTGAAAAGTGGGTTTTAAAGTGATTTTTGAAATGAAATGTATTAGTCATTGTTACTGCGCTACTTAACTGTTTGCTAGATGATACATTCCGGATGGATTACTGAAACGATCATTGAGCTAGGACATAGCTGGTCAGAGCATATGGCTTTTTCAAGCCCTCAAACAACACCTTAAGTTGGTTGTTTTACTCTCAGAAGGAGTGGTGTAATTGGCAGGCACTCTTGAAACTTCCTGACCTGTTCATGACAAGGCTTTTATGAATCCAAATCACTAAAAGATGCTTAGCTGTTTTTCTATAATGGAATCATTGGAACCTAGAGACATGTAAATGCTGCTTTTCCCATTTCCTTCATTGTTTTGTTCTTATGTTTATTCCTGTGGAAGATCCTGAGTGAACCCTAGGAGATGCCTTTTTTACCTGGCTGATTCTGATTTCTTATAGAGACAGAAGTTTTAGAGTATATAAAGAAAGTGTGATGTGTTCGAAAACAGCTAATATTGGACCCAGATCATAGTCATTGCCTGTGGTTCTGATGCTCATGAGAGAAGGAATGGTCTGTTTGAACGATCTAACACCTTTTCTGTGACTGACTGCACAAGGCAGTCATGTATACCTACATATAAGGACTCACCAGACATGTTCCAGTCTTGTGACTAGAGACTTTTCTTTTTCTAGCAGCCACCGGGGCATGTCTGTGGCATGTTTATGGAGCTCCCCTTTCAGCATAACTTGATTGCATTTTGCCAGGAAGGAGGAAACAGGCATTTTCAGAGTGGCCATGAGCTGAGCAATTCCCTATTTCTGTATTCCTTCAGCCTACTTTTTGGCCTGGCAACACTGACTTGTTGAATAAATAAATGAATGAGAATTTTTCTAATGGCATCTCCTTGAAGCAGTTAGGATACCGTGAACGTTGCTTGCAAAGAAGGAAATTCTCTATAGTAATAGTGACCAGCACCTGGGTTTTTGTTGGTATAAAACTTATATTAAAAACATAAATGTTTTCAGACTGCTGTACTTCTGACTCTTCATTTTAATTATTACCTGCTTTAGACATACTTAACCACCTGCTGACACATCTTATATTAAGAATTATAGACTCCTTCCTATAAGACTCCTCAGCTTCTGTTTGTTAATCAAGCTGTTTTAATGCAGACCCTT
Organism: Mustela lutreola; assembly: GCF_030435805.1. Classification (NCBI taxonomy): domain Eukaryota; kingdom Metazoa; phylum Chordata; class Mammalia; order Carnivora; family Mustelidae; genus Mustela; species Mustela lutreola. The sequence goes on along the minus strand of NC_081290.1, from coordinate 229,587,006 downwards.
CAGAAATGGGTTGCTGTTTTCACTAAATTAGCATCTGTTTGCTTTCATAGCATCCAATTAAATCCGATGGCCTCCTTCCAGAAGTAGAGATTTTCACATCACGCTTAGGCTTCAGTGCTATGGCTTTAATTTTCAACTCTTCTACTGTTTATCCTATAAATTAGAACATTCTTTATAACCTTTCATCTTCATTTTATTATAGGTTGTTGCTCAGATGCTGGCATTTAGAACACTCAGTACCCTGGATCTCAGACCTTTAAATTGAACAATGAATGTGATGACTTCAGGCAGTTGGGTAGACCACATGCTTTGGTGTTTTTTGTTTTTTGTTTTTAAATTTTTTCCTTAATGTATAACTTAAAAGTATAATCAAACAAATATTTTTCAAGGTGACTAATATTACTGAAATGAATGAAACCATTCTTTCAGATTTTCCACTTGATTACAGGAATATGACCCAGGAATAAAAATCTGTTAGTATGAAAACTTTCCCAAATGTCTGTAGTCTAGCTCCATTATAACTACCTAAGGGAACACCATGGAATGAATAGAAGATGGAAAAAAAAAATGTTTAGATCTATGCAGAATTACAGATTTATTGTGTTTTAGAGCAGCGTATTATTAGGTTGTATGATTTAACTCTTCAGTTCACACATAGAGAAACAGGCTGAGATTAAGAAAGGTCATGTAACAAATTAACTAAGAATTCACTTTAATAAGGCCCATTGAGGAAAGCAAGCCCAGAAGATCGTATGCTAACTATAAATGTAGTACTTTTAAGAACACTTGGGAGATGGAAGAAGTGTGTTTATCAAGAAGGGACTGTATATGAGACTGAAATACTGCTTCTCCTGATTTAGGGAAATCTCTGATGAAAATGCCATGATGTGAATTCTTGTACGTTAAGTCACGCTGTTAAGTTCTCATGGAAAATGTTAATTATTTAAATCCCATTTATCAGTTGGCTCACTTGACATTTGTTTTTCCTCTAAAAGGTGCAGTGTAAGATGCCTTTCCTTCTCTCTTGCCTCAACTGATTAAAATTTGGTAGGGTTTGTTTTGTTTTTTATTTCCAATTATTTAAAGCTTTGGAATTACATGGGCTTCAGACCTCTTATCACTGAGCAGCTGTAGAAATGTCCTCTCTGAGTCTTCGTTAGCCTGATACAATACATACCTATGCCACTAGGTTATTATGAGGAGTAAATGAAGCACAGTGCTTGTCACACAGAAGATGCTTAGTAAAATCTGCAGCTACTCTTGTGTATGCATTGAGCTTTGCAACAGGAATTCCAGGCAGCCATGTAACTTTTTTATTAAATGTAGATGCTACAAAGAAAGGTGGGCATAAGGAAAAGTTCAGGAAAATCGAAAATGCAACGCCATGGCATAGCATTAGGTTTTCTTTTATAACAATGCCACGAGGTACATAATTTTTTTCAGTGGTGAAAAATGCAAAGGACTAATGAGGTTTCCCAGAGTGCAGGGGAAAAACTTCCAGGTCTGAAGACTTGGCTCTTTGACTTCAACTCTGCAGGGAGGTTAGTGCCTATTCTCTACTAATGAGTCAAGCAAGTATCTGTATCTTAGAAGGTATCAGTTTGGAAGACTGGAAATAAATAAATAAATGTAAAAGAAGGTATCAGTTTACTGAGTGCTGAAGGAAAATAGATCATGTTAAAAAAAAACTGGTTGCCAGCCTGGCCCGCTACTTACTTTTTTGGTCTTATCCCAGTTCCCTCTGAGTTCATAACCAGTGCTTCAGTCTAACTGTTGGTTTTCAGATATATTACATTATTTTTCACCTTGATACTCTTTGTGCTATTCTGCTTATCTGGAATGACTGGAATTGTTGTACATAAAACCCTACTCTTTTTACCTAAAACTTTTCTCATCAACTCTTTCTTGATTTCTCATCATTTGATGTGCTCTCATAGCCTTCCTTAATCCTACTGTCTGAGTAATATCTCAGAATGAAGTAAGTTTATGTATACTCTTTTCATTTAACAACACATCAGTGATGCAAGTCATGTGCTAGAGTTGTCTGTCCTTTTTTTTTTTTTTTTTTAAAGATTTTATTTATTTATTTGACAGAGAGAGAAATCACAAGTAATCAGAGAGGCAGACAGAAAGAGAGGAGGAGGCAGGCTCCCTGCTGAGCAGAGAGCCTGATGTGGGGCTCCATCCCAGGACCCTGAGATCATGACCTGAGCCGAAGGCAGAAGCTTAACCCACTGAGCCACCCAGGCACCCCTGTCTGTCCTCTTCTTATCCAGAATATTTTCAGTGCATCTTACTTGGCATCAAACTTACCCCATTGCCTTGCAGAGAGTCTTGTATTGTGTAGACACTCAATAAATATTTCTTGAATTGAATTAGGAGAGCAAAAGGGATGTTCAGTTTTTGCAAATGCTATTAGGTAATCTGACACTCCACACTGTAGGCCTATAGTTTTAACTCTAGATGCTCTGGCCAGGACAATCATTATTTCATATGGTCCCTTAGGACCATGGCAAGCTATTAACTTCAGTGCCTGTTGTAATCCAAGGCACAGGCAGCAGTGCTGATGGGGTTGTGTTCAGGAGTGAGAGCAAAAAGCATGTTTTAAAATGAGGAATCCCCATGGAAATTTAAGCAGGAGCGATCAACAAAATAAAAATGCAGAAGGTGGTTGCTGGGTGAGACAGGAAATGAACACCTTGTGAAGATTAGGCATTCCATTGAGAGAAGGGAAATGTGGGAAATGAGTCCAAAGTAATTGTGCAGCTATTTCATTGCTGACACTTGGAAGCATATTGTTGTGTGTGTTGTTTTTAATGAAGTGTGCTTTTATAGTGCTGATGTTATTATCTGGATGAGGAAGTCTTCTCTAGTATTATTGTCATCTCAGCTTTCTGCAACCAACTAAATTAAAATACAGTAATATAATGGGACAGCGGGATAAAAAAGAAAACCAGATGACTCTGACATGTGACCCCAATTTGAACTTAGTGCTTTTCTGGTTTGCAGTGTACCCAAATCAGAATAGAGGTTCAGTGTAATGCTTGGCAGGATTGGTGGAGGAAGGTAATATATTTAGTTAATAATGGACTATGTCATGGTGTCATGGGGTAAAGATCATTACATTATTAAAATATGCAAAATCAATGTTTCTCAAGAGAACATCAGGGAACTTCAGGTAGCCCATGGATTGGCTTTTGGGAGTCTGTCAGTATGTATCATATGACAGCATAGATGCTTTGGATTCTGATATGAATGAATGAATCATTTACTCTAATAAATGAGACTTTATTTTGTTGGTGTTACACTGAAGTAACACTGTTCTTTAGTTCTTACATGTTAGATGTTTTTAGTAGACAAATAATGAGGGATACGGGGATAACTGTATCAAGCCAGAGAGTTTGGAGTAGGAGATTTGTGGACTTTTGTTTTTCTGAAGAAGCAAATGCATGGAAAGAATAAGAAAATTATTTTTAGGTACATGTGAACTTATTTTAACTTCCCAAAATGTCATATGATAATAGTTCTTCAGACAGTTTTCTCTTTTTTTTTTTAAGCTTTATTTGTTTATTTGAGAGAGAGCAACCGAGAAAGAGAGAGATACTGAGCATGAGGAGGGAGAAGAGCGGGGGGGGGGGGGTTGTGGAGAAGCAGACTCCATGCTGAGGACTCCACCCCAAGACCCTGAGATGATGACCTGAATCAAAACCAAGAGTTGGAGACTTAACCCACTGAACCACCCAGGTGTCCCTCTTTAGACAATTTTCTAAGGATAACATTTATGTCCTGGATAATAGTATCATTAGAAAACTAATTTATGCCATTCTTTTAACCAGAGTTCTATTTGCTGCCATATTTTTATACCTCTTTTATAACTAATAAGATCACCAAACATAACTTCTAAATCAAATTAAATGATTAATTCATTTTCATAGTGTTTTTCTTCTCTAATTCCTTGAAATAAAAAAATTGATATGAGAGCTAACTCATATATAGTTAATTCACAAAGAGTTAAAATATAAAAGGCTTATTACATCACAGCAGTCAAACCATGTATTGAGAACTAGTCCATTATTGGCTACTCCTCAAGATGCCAGCATTAGGTAAAATCATTCACTGTTGACTTGGCATCAGGAATGGACAGTAAGTAGGCAAGATAGTCATGTATAGCGTGTTAAGGGCCACCTTGGAGATCAGAATGGGGTTGAGTTGGGGGTGGCCAGCATAGGCATGCATGAGGTGAGCCCTAAACATCAGAGTGTAGAAGAAGATTAGGAGATGTTCCAGCTAAGGCTAGATGCAGCAGATGAACACATACACTGACACCAACGAGGTATTACATCTGTCCAATGACCAAAGCTTCCAATGTCTTCACTTAGCATTGTAAGTGACTTCACTTGAAGTTGCTCAGCAGTTTTCTTTAGGCATAGATAAAAGAAGTAAAAGTTTATATTTTAGTCTTCAGTCTATGTAAAAATAAGAATGACTCTCAAAGTTGATTAGCTATACGTAGTTAATATCAATATACATTAATTCAAGGCATAATAATATACTTTTATAAAGTGTTTTGGATCACAGACTGGTTATGATAAATATGTGACTAATTTGACATAAATATACTTTCACTTTTGTGTGTATTAATAGGGATAAACCATATTGCTATTTAAATAATAAAAACTGTGTATTCTAAACTTAGGAAAGGAGAAGTTATGGCCTTCCCATTTCAGTCTTTTGAAAGAACTTTGGCATTAAACACACCTTGAATCCATTTATTTCAGTTTATTTCACCTCACTATCCTCATCTGAAAATGAAGACAATGGCTTTAGAGAAATGTGAGGAATAAAAGAATTCATATAACATTACCATTGCATATGGTCATTCAGTAAATATTTGTTCCCTGAATAAATGTGCACAGTCGTCACAAGCATTGATTTCTTTTCCCATCTGCCTGAACTTTTTTTTTTTTTAAAGATTTTATTTATTTGACAGACAGAGGTCACAAGTGGGCAGAGAGGCAGGCAGAGAGAGAGAGAGAGGAGGAAGCAGGCTCCCTGCTGAGCAGAGAGCCTGATGCGGGGCTCGATCCCAGGACCCTGGGATCATGACCTGAGCCGAAGGCAGAGGCTTTAACCCACTGAGCCACCCAGGCGCCCCTGCCTGAACTTTTTGATCTTACTTCATTCCAGTAGAAATGAAAAACTTGTCAAGTCCTTACTTTTCAGTTTGGAAAGGATCTCTTAAATTACAGAAACACACAGACCATATTATGAGAAATCTATAAATTTTTTTCATTAAAAAAAAAAAACTTGTTTGAAACAAAAGAAAACATATGCAAGAATGAAAAGGCAAGCTACATATCAGAAATTATTCTTTACAACGTAGATTAACCAAGGGTCAGTATTAGAATATATAAGTAAAACCTTTATACTGTCAATAAGAATAGAAGCAATCAGCCCAACAGGAATATAGATCTAGTGTGTGAAGAAGCCATTCTAGAAGAACAAGCACTAAATGTCCAATAACATAAGAAAAGATACTCAGCTCAGGAAAATTCAAATTCACACCAGAAGAGATGCAACCTGGCAAAAATAGAATGTCTGTTTTAGTACCTAATTTGGTGAACATTTAGAGAAAAAGGAGCTCTCATCCTTTGTGAAAATTTCAGTTAGTTTATCTATTTCAGAGGATAATGTGATAGTAGAGCTCCAACTGTACAAACCTTTCCCAACAACCTCACTCTTGGTTGTATACTAGATTCCTGAGTAGTTTTTATATGTAAGTGGTCTATAGATGTTTATTGTATCTCTATTATGCTAGATAATTAAGTAAATTATCTCTTAGTTACCTCTGTTTTGTATTAAAATTATTCACAATTATATAGCTAGCCTTTAATTTTCTTAAAGTGTGTTGTCTATCCTTTTGTACTGTTCCTTTCAGAATCTTTATTACTATAAAACATTCTTTTCTTTTACAACTACTTCCTTTAAGCCTGGAATACATGTTTCTAACATACAGCTTCTTCTTTCTTTCTCATTACTAACACTGGGTTGATGTGGGTGATTAATTTTTCTCCTAATTCATATCATTTCTATATACCAGTTCTTGATTGGTTTTAAATTTATAGCAGTAGTTCTCCCTATTTCCTTTAGAGAAAATATTGATGTTAATAATGCCTAGAATTTTGAGTGCTACTCATTTATATTATTGGAAATCTTTTGAAAAGACTTACAAAAGAATTAATTTTTCCCATGCTGCTTGTTAGTTACTCTCATTAATGTAAATGATGGCTCCCAGGTTCATGATGTGGAGAGTCTAGTGGTGAAATCCTAGAAGTGTTAACTGTAGTAAGTTATAGAAATTTACTGCACTAAGTTAATTAAACACACCAATAAGCAACTGAAGCATTTTATTATTTTAATTTGTATAAATATAAGGTTGGTAAGTTAATGAGAAGTGGCAGGTCTCTTGGAGTTTGATTGACACCTGTACTAAAACTCTTTTAAGTGTGTAGATGACGCATGAATTTATTGAGACAACTTATGTTGTAAGATATTCCATACAGGAAATATTTGTTTTTGAGTGTGCGGTAGCATAATTTTGTCATTCCGGCTTAAAAAATTTACTTACTAGAGGAAAAACTTGTTAGAAGTGGCCTCCCAATATTGAACTTGCTAAATACTGTTCTGCACAAGAAACAGAATTTATTTTATTATATTCTTGTTTCTGAATTAATCGTGGTCTCTGCTTAAATCACAAAATGGGAGACTCTTCAGTTGAAAAGCAGTTTAGTAAATAGCCTGTTATTTTCCCTCTGATTTTCAGGGGAAATGATAGGGAGTATTCCATTCTAAGAGGTTACAGGTTGGTCACATTGAATTGTAAGATGTTCCACTTCCCATTTTGTATCATTTGGGGGGGAGCCTACCTGTCTCAGTTTTGTACTATTAAGTTCAAGTTCAAAATCAAGCTTTATGGTATCAGAATTCTAAGTGTGCAAATGAACTCACTCACCTATTTATTCATCAGATGTTTAGTAAGTGTGTAGTGTGTGGCAGACAGTGTTCTAAGTCTTTGGAATACAGTATGACCAACATGAACAATTATAACAATATTTTTTTTTCTCTTTAAAATAAATAATTAGTTTACAGTCAATCCCACAAAAGTACCGAGTGTCTGGCATATGAATAGACTTTATGCTAGGTGGTTTCAGACTAAGAAAGTGAGCATATTATCTAAACTTATTATTTAATTTAAGAAATAACAAAAACTACCTTGTTTCATGGCATTTACTCAGTATCACTTATTTCTTTATAGGGCATGTCCTTATCTTGTGATCACACTGTAGAATTAATTAGGAAGGCAATTCAGTCTGAGCAAAGGAAGAGCTATGGCTGGTTGAGGTGGTTTTTCCTCCACAGCCATTTTGTTGTTAAAAGTAAAGGACTGATTATTGACTGGAAAGTACTTTATAGTTTTGGGACCAACTTAAAAATGACTTTGCTCAGGATATCTATTTTAGTTTTTTGACTTTTCAAGTGAAAATAATGTTACGCATAAATGACCCAGTGCTTATTCTAAGCAAAAATATGCTAGAATCAGGGACCTATTTGTTTGACAAGATTCATTCGGAGGGACATTAAATAGTGTTTATCTGCTCAAACCTTAGCTAATTAAATAAAAAGTTACAAATATTAATTTAGAAATACCATGATTTATTGTCATGAGTTTCACACATGGGCATGCGTAAGTGTACACATGTTTAGACATAGAGCAATATCAGATAATATTTTTTTAAAACAAGGATTCTTAGAATCATTGTGTTCACCAGATATCTTTTGAGTAAAGTATCCTCTTTTGTCTATTGTGTTCCAAACATTTTAACTCCTAGAAAATAGTAAAAATAAGGTTCACCATAAATACTCTTAAGGACTGCCCAATCTACTATCCATCTAGGAAGATTATACTTACTGAAGGTTAAACTGTTTATGGCTTCTTCAGTTGACTTTTTTCGTGTTCTAATCTTTTACAAAATATCCTGGAAATAGAAAATCCAGAGGGGAAATTCAAGGACTCAGGAGGTAAAGAAGCCAGAAAAATAGAATGCACACCTTTGGGGGAAAAAAAGGCTTTTGAATATATTCAGGATTTTCAAATATAAAGGAGGAAGTAGCATCCATAAAACAAGAATGGGGGCTTATGAAACAGAAATAGGCAACTGTGGCTCAAAAAAAGTCGATTTTTTTAGAAAGTCATATTGAAAAGGAAAAATCTCTTTCTTAAAAACAAAACAAAAAAACCTCATAAATAGTAGACTGGACACACTTGAGAGAATTTGTGAATAATGAATAAACATTGAAAAAGCCTTCCACATGATTCACTCATTAACAGATTAACAGAAATGTCATATGCAGAAAAAGCATTCAGTAAATTTAGTACATAGAAAAGTAGTATAGGTTTTTATTAGGAGCATAGCTGTGGAACTAGGGCATGAGTTTGCATTCAGATTCTTATTTATTATATGTGACAGACAGAAATTGAAACAGAACTCAAGATTTCCACTGTCCTGGTATCTGCTCTTTATAACTTCTTCCTCAGACTGGCCAGCATCTTGATTTCAGACTTGTTAGACCTTGAGCAGAGAACTTATCCACACTGCACCTGGTCTTCTGACCTCCAGAAACAATGAGCTAATAAATGGTATTTGTTTAAGCTAATAAATTTGTTGTATTTTTTTAAGTTATAATCAAAATGATTAAATATATGACCTTAGACAAATTACTTGATTTCCCTATGTTTTATTGTCTGTAGCATGGAGATGATAACAGCACCCACTTCAAGGGATATCTGTGTGGAGTAAATGAGTCAGTATATGTAAAATAAATGTGGTACATGATGGTAAAGTCTCAAATGTCCTCAAATTGTACTGGGGTTTATTAAAACTCTTGGTAAATTAGAAACAAAAGAATTTTCTCAAAATGCTAAAGAATGGTTGTCAAATCTATAGCAAGGTCTAGGAGTAATGGTGAAACTATTATTCCCATTAAAGTCAGAAAGCAGATCAAGATGCCAGTTAACAGAACATTATGCCTGAGGTCTTGATCTCTCTAAATATATGGAGAAAAGAGATGAGGTACAAGTATTTGAAATAAAGGCACAAAATTGCCTTCTGCAGAAAGGAATGTTATGTAGAAAACATGAGCAAATCTGCAAACTATTAGAATTAGAAAACTAGCACATTTGTTGGATGTAAGATCAAAATGAAAATCAAGTAGATTCTATACACCAGCAATAACCAAATAGAAAATGAACACAATATAATTACATAGTAATATATTTAGTAAAAAGTGTGAAAGATCTTTATCAATAAAAACAGAACACATAAAAATGATAAAGCACATAAAAGATCCAAATAAATGGATGTGCATACATACATGCTCGGTGTAACTGTGTCTTATGCTGCTCTGATTTGTTATAGCTCTGTTTAGAATATTTTCCTTTAAAATTGTTTTTGAATTTTAAATAATCTCTTAACAGTGTATCACAAGTCTATTTTCTCCCATATGCTATTATCAGATACTATCTGCCAATAATCAAATAGAAAAGTTTGGTCTCATGATGGCTAACCAAAAGTTTTTGCAAATGACAATGCCAGAAATATATTACATGGATTAGGTTTAAAATGGAAATAGTGAGAAAACCATAACAATCAGTAGGCAAACAGGGATTGGTGGAAGTTATTTGACATTAAGAGAGAGATTGTATCTCGCAGAACAAACTGAGGGTTGCTGCGGGGGAGGAGGGTTGGGAGAGGGTGGTGGAGTTATGGACATGGTGGAGGTGGTAATGTGCTGTGGTGAGTGCTATGTAGTGTGTAAACCTGGCGATTCACAGACCTCTACCCCTGGGGCTAAAAATACATTATAAAAAAATAAAAATTAAAAAAAAAGAAGGAGATTAATAAGTTATGGGGATGGGTGAAAAAGGTGGTGGAGATTAAGGAGATTAATAAATTATGGGGATGGGTGAAAAAGGTGGTGGAGATTAAGGAGTACACTTACTGTGATGAGCACTGAGTAATGTACAGAACTGTAGAATCCTATTGTATACCTAAAACTAACACTGTATGGTAATTATGCTGGAATTAAAAATTAATATTAATTTTTTTTTATTTTAAAAGATCTTATACATTACTGTAACCCTAGGAAGATTGAACAGCATTTATAAGGAAGTACATCAGAAATTAGTTTGTCTAAAAATGAATGGGATACTCAAATTGGGGAGGGGGAGGATTGAGGCTTTTGTCCAGAAAATCATGGGAGAACCCCAGAAAATCAGGATTCAATAAAAAGTTTCCATTTATAAATTGGTGAGTGAAAACTTTAGCACCAAGATAGCAAACGGAAGAAAGGAAGGAAAGAAGGAATCAATGTAGACTATATAAAGAACATTTTGGTTCAATAGTTAAAAAGAAACAGCTCAGTTGAAAAATCGTGAAAGGGTGTTACATCAGTCAGATTTCAATCAGGAAAACAGAATCACTGAGTGGTATAAGGGATTTATTTCTAGGACTAAGATATTACACAATTATGAGAGAAGCTGAAAAAGAGTCCGAAAGGGGGAGTTGGAGGATTAGAGAAAAGTCACTGACCTGCGCTTGAGAAGTTCATTGCAGGTGGGCTGCTTGGGCCAGGAAGTGGGAAGCAGGATCTGTCCAGCTGCTCAGTGGAACCCCCAAGGACAGCAGGTGGAGACATCTGTGGAAGACGGTCGCCCCTGCATCTGGTAGTGGGCTTGGAGTCACGATTTGTCAGCAAGGCCAGCAGTTGGGAACAAAAGCTAGATGCAGAACAGGAGGACAAAGACCAGATGGACTCTGTGGGCAGCCTTGTTTCTGCTTCTTTCTGTGTCTGACCACTGCTAACCTCAGAGTGTAATGGCCGCTGCTCCACTTCTGTCTTCCAAACCACTTGCAGATTTTCCTTTTGTTCAGCTCTAGCCTGGATCCATACAGGCAGTGGTATTCTGGGAAACAGTTCCAGCTTAGCTGAGTGAACACAGTAAAAACCCACAGTAAATATGAATAGGCCCTATACTTTATTCTAGGAATATAAAGATTGATAAGAACAATAGACAATAGTAATCACTCGGAAAATTATAGTAACTTTTGCCGTGTTTCAGGTACTGCTATTGTATGTATCTTACAGCATTTGTCACAGCCATCACAAAAGCAGTATGAGATGAATGCTGTTATTACCTCCCTTATATTGATGTGTAGACAGGTGGGTCAAGAAGTTTACTTCCAAGGCCACACATTGTTCTTTAGCATCAACAGCAGCAGCAGCAACGTTTTGGCAGAGTCAAGTAAAATGGGGGCATACTTAGAGACTGTACATACATACTAGAGAAACTTGCTCATAGGAGGTCATATAAAGATAATAATATAATAAATTTATCATTATTTGTACTGAGTAAATAGAAAAAATTAAAACTGCCTACATTGCTCATCAGTAATGGGAGGGATCAAATTTGGAATATATGTAAGATGGAATACTAATTAGGACTTCAAAGGAATGCATTAGGTATATATGTAGATATTGGGGAAAAAAATCCAAAAACATAAAAAAAAATCTCCAAAAACAATATTGAGGGGGAAAAGTAAGTTGCTGAATGATATGCATGGCTCACTATTACTTATATAGACATTGAATTTTGAAAGTGTAAAAAGTGATATACACAGGTGTTGACCAAATTTATAAAGCTAGTGACTTGTGGGAGATGCTGTGGCAGACACAGTTGCTTGTCTACCCACAGCCATTCTGGGCTTCCTGTTTATGAGCAAAGCTCAGTTTTGTTACTCTTTCTTTTTATTTGCTATATGAAAGGTGGGCGCCAGAGACTAAACCACAACTGGCTTTTTGCCAACCATGGTATTCCCATACAACTCACCAGTCATTGGTTCTGACATAAAATCTGTCACAATTCTGGCCAGTTTGAAAGGGTGTTTCTGGGAGTGGTTTTATACACTAAGACAGACATGGCTAGGATGTTGATAATATTCTATTTCTTGATCTCAGAACTGGTTTCACGGGAGCATTAATTCTGTGAAAATTCAGTGGTTTTGAACTTATCTGTATGTTGTACTTTAATGAAAAATTTATGTATAATATATATATGTGATTTGTGACCAATGGCCTGAGAGATAAGTCCATCATTGTCTACTAGACGTTGTCTCCAGAAATGATACCTGAATGTGTAGCAACCATTTTATGACCATGAATGGGTCTAAACCAACTTTCTAAAGATGGCAGGATAGAAAGATGGGAAAACCTGAGTCCCGGATAAAGTCCTCAAGTTCCCGAGTTAGCCAATTTTGGAACTAGTCTCCATTCTTCTTATTTAAATCAGTTGATATGAGTTTTCTGTCACTTAAAGTTGAAAGCATCCTAACTGTTGTCAAAAATGGGGAAGTAGTTGTGGTAGGGAACAGTGGAGGCTCACTTTATTTGCAATGTTTCTATTTTACTAAAAAATGCAAAAATAATATCAATTGTCAGGCCTCGGTTGTAGATACATAGTTATTTGGTTGTTATGCTCTAATTTAAAAAAATCTTGGCGCTCTGGGTGGGGTGGCTCAGTTGGTTAAGCAACCAATTCTTGACTTTGGCTCAGGTCATAATCTCAGAGTCTCCCTTTCAGCAGGGAGCCTACTTACCCTCACCCTCACCCCCATCCACTCCCAACCCACACACACGCTCTCTCTCTGAAATAAATAAATCTTTTTTAAAAATCTTTAAAAATAGGGGTGCCTGGGTGGCTGAGTTAGTTAAGCGTCGGACTTTTCATTTCAGCTCAGGTCATGAGATCAAGCCCCACATCCAGCTCTGTGCTCATTGTAGAGGTGACTTCTCTCTCCCCATCTCTGTCTCTCAAATCAATAAAAAAAATCTTTTAAAAGAATCTTTAAAAATAAAAAGAAAGAGAAGGTGATAGATGAATTATATAAACATCAGGAACAAAGATGTGGAAATAGTTACTATAGGTTGAGGAACAGCTGGGAAATATTTTTTAGCAAATGAATCAAGAACCAATTGGTATTCATTTAATAAATATTTACTGGGCTTTTACTGTGTGTAAGTGACACTCAGCTTGGGCCTTATATTTGAAATCACTTTTTTTTTTTTAAGTTTTTATAAGGAGTATCTTTTGTTTTTAAGATTTTTTTTTTTTTAAATTTATTTGACAGACAGAGATCACAAATAGGCAGAGAGGCAAGCAGAGAGAGATGGAGAAGCAGGCTCCCTGCCGAGCAGAGAGCCTGATGCAGGACTCGCAGGGTCCTGGGATCATGACCTGAGCTGAAGGCAGAGGCTTTAACCCACTGAGCCACCCAGGTGCCCCTATGAGAAGTATCTTAATATGTTGGTACATGTCTTCAGTGTTCTGTAGGGTAACTTGCTATATGTCTACACTAAGGTCTACATTTTATTTTTATTTATTTAAAGTCCACATTTTAAATTAGATCACTTCCAACATTATATTCAAATTTGGTGAAAAACTTTATAATCATATTTTGCATGATTTTTTAAAAACATATCTGTCTCCATCATTTGGCTCAGTAAAATTCATAAAACAAATTTTATTCTTACCTCTGGTGAGAGAGGGATCAGAACTCTTGACACCTGAATTCTATTATTTTTTCTTGAAATAGTAATTGTACCCAATTCTTAAATTATGACATGTATGTGTATCTGGTTCTAGAATGTATAACTTAAAGAAAGCCAATTGCAGTTGAAAGTTTAGGCATACCTCAGAGATATTGTCAGTTCAGTTCCAGGCCACCACAACAAAGCAAATAGCATAATAAAGCAAGTGAAATGAATTTTTTTGGAATTATGCTACTGTAGTCTATTAACTGTGCAGTAGTATTATGTCTAAAAAATGTATTAATTTAAAAACTTCATTGATAAAAATGCTAACCATCATCTGAGCATTCAGCAATTTGTAATCACTGATCACACATCACCCTAACAAATATAGTAGGAATGAAAAGGTTTGAAATACTGTTAAGAATTACCAAAGTGTGACACAGAGACACAAAGTGAGCAAATGCTATTGGGAAAATGATACCAGCAGACTTGCCTAACATAGCATTGCCACAAACCTTCAGTCTGGGGAGAGGGGAGGCTGGTGGTATCTGGGAAGCTCAGTAATGCAAAAGCACAGGCAAGTGAGGTATGTATGTATCAATCTTGGGTGTAAGACCTGAGTTAGCTCTCCTCCTTCTCACTCTAATCTTGGTCAAGTCACTCTCCAAGCGTCAGTCTGGGGAAAGAGTATCAGTTTGGGGTTTGTCTGCATGTAATGGAAACCTCAAATTAACAAGGACTTAAACAGATAAAATTTTATTATTGCACATAAAAATCCGATCAGTAATCCAGGACTGGAATGGCAGTTCCATAAAAGCTTCAGAAAATTCAGGCTCTGTGAAGCTCTCTGTCTGCCATCCCTGGGTTGTGGCCCTCATCGTACCAAGATGGTTGTTCGAGTGTCTGTCTTATTCAACCATCAGGAAAATGAGCACTCTTTCCTCCTATAAGGACTTTCACATGTTCCATCCTCCACAAGAGACTGAGAAATCTATTTCTTCCGAGCGCAAGGAGGCTAGAGAGGTGTGTACAGAAAAGAAACAGAGAAAACAGTGTGGGAAATCATCCAAGAAAGAATGTGAGAAAAAATCCAATAATTGAAAGACTTGATTTCAGATTGCAAGAGCCCACCGGGTGCTGAGAACTGTGATATTTCAAAATGCTGGAGGTAAAGTGAAGATTCTGAAAGCTTACAAAGGGGAATAAATACATACAAAGGAATAGGAGTTATAGTGTCTGACTGCTCAACGGCAACACTGAAAATTACAAAACAGTGGGGCATGCCCTTGACGTACCGGGAGTCATTCCTATGACCTCGATTTATCTATCTGTCAGACCAATCAAATGTAAGACTAGAGAAAAGACTTTCAGACATGGAAGTCCCTAAAAAAACCTACCTCTGCGCCTTTTCTAGGGAGCTCCTGGAAGATGTGTTCTGTTAATACAAGGGAATAAAGCAAGTAAAAACATCATTTAAGGAAAAGAAGGGATCAGCCTGGTGGTGAAGGGAATTTGCAGGTCAGCTTTTCAATTGGGCTAGTGAGCAGGTGGACTGACTTGAAGAAGGAGTTGAAACGGAGAGAGTATCTGATGTATTTAACTGTATCAAGAAGGAATTTTCATGGCTTTCAGGGAGTCAGGGGCTGAATTAGTGAGAGGTATACATCGATAAATTTAGCAAATGAACTATAGTTATTAACTCCAGGAAGAACCAAGCTTAAAAGAAGGAAGATGTAAATATTGTATACTATGTAGCTTAGCTCAAAATAGTAATTATGTGCTTTTGATGCTGTAATGTTACATATTGATTTAAACTGATTTAACCAAAAGTTGTAGTGTTGACCCTGTTGAGAGAATGGGAGGAGGGGAAATATGGGTGTTTTGAGACGAGGTGGGGAAGCAGCATGTAAGAGAGCTAAATCCTTCCCCAGCAGGTTGTCAGTAGAATTTAGAAACAGGAATATAGGATATTAATTAGATATATGTAGGGTAAATACCAAGGGGAAAAGGCAGCTTAAAGTGTTGAGAATAATTGGCTCTGGGATCTAGGAATTGAGGTAGAGTTAAGGTATTAGCTAATAAGCATGCAAACTGATGTTTTTACTTCAGGTTTGTAGAGAAATTTGACTTTGTGTATAAATATTATTTTAATAAAAATGACATTAATTTCCATGTGCTTCATTTATACAAAATCTTTTTCTTTGTAAACCAATTCAATACAATTCAGTGAACATTTATTCAGTGCCTGTTAGATTATTGTATAAGAGAGAGACATGTAAATATGTGAAAGCTCCCAAATGATGCATAAATACTAATAAATCTTATGGAAGCACCATCAATTCTGATTGGAGAGTTGGGAGAAGTAGAGTTGATAGAGGTTTTTTGCATTGGGCCTCAAAGGATGAGAGGAATTTGAATGGAAGATTAAATGCCAGCTGTGACCAGTGTTGTCAGGTCCCACCATGACTGGAAAAGTAAATGTGTGTAGGAAAGAAGTCTGGTAGAGCTGTGGGAGGCTGTGTTGACTTCTCTGCCTTTCCTAGACATTTCTATTAGTCATTTTTTCCTGAGGATTTACTCCTCCCTGCCCTATCACCCAGACACTCTTAATTTTAGTATTGACTTTACCATGCTGGGTTAGGTGGTGGTTCTTTCTCTCTGCTGGTGCCCCGCCTCTCCAACTTTTGGTCTAATTTATAGAAGGATAAGGGAAGGGAAAAGAAAATCTTGCTTTCATCTGGCTGGATGTAGATTCCTGAATGTAAAGATAGGAATACTCTTCCCTGACCTCACAGGCAGCCAGATATGGCTGTTCCCTTTTTTGAGGTCCTGAGATAAAACAGTCACTTTTGTAGTTTGGGCATAATTCTTAGAACCCTTGAGAGTAATAGGGGACATATCTAATTGTTTGCAAAGAAATGTAATAATTTCATAACTGCAAAATATTTTATTCCTGTTATTTGTCAGAAGTGCTCTTCAGAAGTAATTGGGGAAGTGTGTGTGTGTGTGTGTGTGTGTGTGTGTGTGTGTGTGTGTGTGTATGTGTGTGTAACATCCACCAAATTTAGCTTTTTGTGCTCTGGGTTTGTTTTATATTGTTGGGTCCATAAGAGGAAAGGCTGACTTAGAACTAAATAACAGAGTTAAACCATATGTTTTATACCAAATTAGAAACAGGTGAAGGTAGTTAAATCCGGCAAGCGCTTACAAAAGCTTTAGACTCAAGTTTGTATTAAAGGCAGGTGGTTATATGTACAATAAAAAGCAGTCACCAGCACACCAGCTTATTGATACATATGTGATAGATCTTTTTGGATAAAAACAAGGAGGAGTTAATAAATCACTGCACATAGCTATAAAGATGTTTGGGCTTGAAAGCCTAGCCTGTAAGAGCAAATGTGGACCCTGAAGGAAATTTATGAAGCATAGATCCTTTTAGCTTTACTTAACAGCTAACATCTGACTGACCCAGGGGGACCATGGAAATTTATTGCTGGGCCATTCAAATATTTAAGCTGTTGTGTGATGTAGAACAGGTAAAGATTAGCCCAATAACAAATATGAGGCTATAAAATAAAATGAGATTTCGATGACTTGTAAGTACTTGTCAGAGGTCAGCTCTAAATGACTGGGCAGAAATGGAGAAAACTTGTTGATAATTAAAGCAGATTGATTATGACAACCTAGATGTTAGCATTGGTTGCTGTCAGGTCAATTATCCTTGGAGTTTTCTCCTCCTGTGGAATCTTCACTTAAACAGAAGGACTTTTAAGGGCCACTAAATTATCTTTCTGTGCTCTGAAATTGGGTGAAATGATGAGTTGAAGTGATTCCTTTTGCAATTTCAGAATTGAAATATGTCTTTCTCAAATATATTCTTTTTTTTTTTAAGATTTTATTTATTTATTTGACAGAGAGAGATTACAAGTAGGCAGAGAGGCAGGCAGAGAGAGAGAGGAGGAAGCAGGCTCCCTGCTGAGTAGAGAGCCCGATGCGGGACTCGATCCCAGGACCCTGAGATCATGACCTGAGCCGAAGGCAGCGGCTTAACCCACTGAGCCACCCAGGCGCCCTCAAATATATTCTAAATATATGGAATTCCTAGACAGCATATTCATTTTAGCAAACTCACTTTAGTTAACTTATATATGTAATTTTGAGCTTTGACATCTAGAAAGCACATAGACATTTTTAGGCTTCATGATAAATGATCTAAAATTAACCTTTAAAACTAAAGTAGTTAAGAAATTTATGTACACAATGATTAAAAAATCAATGTAGTGAAATTAAGTGGATATTTCAAAACATTTTGGGTTTATTTCCATGTTTTTTAACCACTCTTCTTTATGTATAAATCCCCAAAGTCATACATATATGTAATGTTGTTACTAGGACTTTAGAAGTTACATTTTGGATTTTAATGAGATCTATAGATATTGGTGTTAACAATCTCACCTTTTCAATTTAGCTGTAAACCCGAAATGTTGTCGTATAAAAGCTAGATTTGGTGGTTTTCAAGATGCCAGCTTACCCAGGCAGTTGATGAATTTGGAAATTATTTGCTTCATGAACATCTGACGTTTGAGATGAAGAAGGAAGTCCCATGAATTTTTACAGAAATCTTGAGTAAATGAAGTTTACAAAATAACACAGACTCACAAAATGGGTTTATTACTAGATGGGGACAGTGGTGTAGAATTGAAAGCACAGGATTAGGAATCAAACAGGCATGCATCGGAATTGTGGCTCTACAGCCACATTCACTCTTCCGTCCATCCCACAAGTAAATATATTCCAGATGCTGTACTCTAGAAACTGGGGTACAGTATTAAGACTTAGCCTCACGTTTTTCATTCTTAGATTCAAAGGAATGAGTAATCAATTACAATATAATGCAAAGGGTACTGTGTTAGGGTACACGGTTCTGTGAGGACAGAACTAATCCAGACTCCGGGCAGGGGTGAGGTGGAGTAGAGTGGGATTGGTGGCTGTTGAGTATTAAGAAGGACTGTGTGATGGTGGGCACCTCCGTAGTGCCTATAGGACAGTCCTGTTGTATTGCTAATGTAGAACAGAGTCCCAACATCAGCGTCTGCATTGCTGTAGTGTCACTATGCTTATTGGCTGTCTTACTCTAGTGCTGGAAGGCACTGCTTCCTACTAATCCATGGTAAACACCTTCTGTAACTTGAAATTTTCTCCCCCTGCCCACAAATTTTTCTTTTGAGCAGAGTTTGGAACACTTTCTAAAAATGGGAGTTGACTGTCTAGGTATATTATATTAAGGTTAAGAAAGAAAGATGAAAATATTTCTGTCTTAAAATCTTTATTTTTTTTTTTAAATTTACAGGGCTGTATATCATCAGATACTTGTTCTTCAGTATTTTTTAAATTTAGTCTTTATTCATTTGTTGCAGGTATTTGTTGAATACCTACGGTGGGTAAGGCTCTGAACTTAACACTTACGTTCTCGAGGAATTTATAGTGTAATAGAGAAAATAGGACTTCTGTGTAAACAACTAAAATATGGGATAGGAAGTACCAGGTGCATAAGAATACTGTGTGATTTCAGGAGGCAGCAAAGTGAGTAAACTATGGTATCTTCCATTGTGGCACATAGAGATAGATGTAGGAGAGGTGAGGCCAGGAAATAAAGCATAGTAGTAATAATAATTGAATGCCTACTGTATCCTAGTAACTGTGTTGGCTCTTAGATTTTTTTGTAATTCAGTTCTTATAGCAGTCCTGAAAGATTGGTATTATTAAACCCATTGTAGAGATTTGGAAATAGGTTAGAGCATGCCTAAGTTAACACTACACGTAAATAGCAAAGCTGGAATCTGAGCCTATGCCTGACTTCAAAGCCAGACTTTTAGAACTCTGACTTTCATAACTTAAAAGCCTTATATCCCCCTTCTATTTTTCTCATCCTCCTTCCCCCACTTCTAAATAGGTATTATAATTAAATGCATTATTTTGTTATACAACATGGAGTCCCTATTATCTTCCTAGCACTGATAAAGAAGCAGTTTACAGAGACTGTTCCATTAGGTGCACCGATATGTTTAAACAAACCTATATTATATGCACCCTTCGGGAAGTTGTCTTTAGAAATTCTAAATGGTGAATGGTCTTTTTTCCGAATTCCTGTTCCAGATGGAAAAATCTTCTGGCATTACCAAGTATGGTAGGTTTATGCACCTTGCATGTTTAATTGTAGGATTTTGTGGGGGTCTTTTAACGTTTGCAGATTTTGTGGGAAACAGGTGCTATTAAACCCAGGCAAATAGAAGATGGCTGTTAATTTTGTGGAATGTGATTTTGATTTTCTTGGCAGAATTTTTATTTTACAAAACTGACTATTAAAAAAGACATGGTTTCCATCCTTTAATTTTGTCCTGTTCACTGAAATTTGCCTGTAGACTATTTTTCAACAGTTAGCAAAAGGGTGTGGAAAAATTGAAAGGTTTCTGCAAGGAAATTGATATTGAGTTCTTTAACAATTTCCACAACTCTGCAGCTTACCAAGTTAAAAAATGGGGATTATTTTTAACCTTCTTACTGAAATTATTTGGAATTCTATTTCCCTGAAATTCCATTCTCTTTTTAGTACAGCTCTAAAGAACTATATTTAATATTGCCAAGGAAAATAATCTGATGTAAATCTTTTCATTACATGATTTCTCCTTTAAAAACTTGTGATGGCATCTTATTACCTGTCGTATCCAGTATAATCTCATTTATTGGCCTGTGAGATCTTCTGTTCTACAATCTCTCTCCCTTTTCTTCCCATAGAGGAAGATGGGGAAGAAAAAAAATCACTCTTCTTATTCTCCTGTGAGGACTTTTGTCACCCTCTGCTCATGGTATTTCTACATTGTTAGTTATTGTTTGCTGCTTCTCCTCTAATCTCTTATCACTGTCCTTACTTCCTCCCTAGATCTTTCCTCTTTGCTTTCTAAAATTCTTCTTCAGTGATTATAATATAGACAAGCTTTCAATCCTTTTACTATATTATTGTGTAAACAACTCAGATATACCACTGACTATACAACTGCTTGATGTAAGTAAAATAAGTGGCTCTCTCCTAAAAATATCACTTACCCTAGAGCTGTCTTAATGGGAGACTGTTTCTTGTCTCACACCTCCATATATCTGGGTCTAGAGCAAGTAATATCTGCTGTGTTTCCTGGTGGCAATTTAAAATCATTTTTCAGGGGCATGTACCTAGTGTTTTTGACACTGGAGTGGATCACCTTTTAAGATTTATTTATTTGAGAGAGAGAAAGAGAAAGAGAGTGTGGGCCAGGGGGAGGGGAAAAGTAATAAGGGGGAGAGAGAGAGAAACGAGAAAGAGAGAGAAGCAGACTCCGCACTGAGCAAGGAGCCTAATGTGGGGCTGGATCTCACAACCATGAGATCATGACCTGAGCCAAAATCAACAGTCAGATGCTCAACAGACTGAGCCACCCAGGTGCCCTTGGAGTAGGTAATTTTTAATACTGTTTTCTCTATATGATAAAATTGTGTCCACTAATGATCATGAAATGAAACAAATAATGGCAAAAAAAGAAAGGCAGAAAATTTTCTTTCATTGAGAAAATGTGTATATGTTTACTCTTTTATTGAACACAGTTTCAGTGTGTCCATCTTCAAGGAACAATTTTAAAGGCTTGTATGTCACCATACCTTGTTTAAGGCCAACTGCAGTAGTTTTGTATCTGAATAATCTTATCTAAAACTCTATACCAGAAAAAAAGTCAGACAAAAAATTACACACTACCATCATTGTTTACTTTGAATTTACTGTTTCAACACAAGAATATGTAGCATGGAACAGTTTGGAGACACAAACATGCCCAGAGCATTCCAGACCATTCTAAACCATTCAAATTTCAAAACCAACACTAGAGATGGAAGTATATAGCCTCGTCCACTTCATTCAGCTGACTGTATAACTGGGAGCTCTCTGAACTAACGTCCATATAGATAGAATTTTTATGGGGGGGTAATGAAAAAAATAAAACCCTGATTTGAAGCATATATATATATATATATATATATATATATATATATATATATATATATATATAAAACAATCACTGCAATTTCTAGTTGTTTAGAAATTAGACAAAATATTTTTTCCTGGGAGAAATATTTTATAATTGACATTGTTTAGATTTTTGGGGTTTTGATGTATGTTAGGATCATTTAAAAACTCACTAATGTACCCCCTTAGAGACTTGAGCCGTCATCCTGCCCCTAGTAGGCCACTGTCATTATTCTTCTATCGTAGTAGCTTTTTCCTCATAGCTTCTCTTTTGTCAATATCCTAAACGCCCCATCCCATCATTCTTACCTCCAGTCCACTTAGCCCCTGGAACAACAGTAACAGCTGGAAAGACTGCTGGTGCTGTATATTTAGACTCCTCCATCTCCGCTCGATTAATGCATCCTAGATAACTAGTTCTCCTGCTGTGTGACTATATCAGAACTTCTCTCCTTTTTTCCCATCCCTGACTTTCCCTTTCATGCTTGATAAATTGCCTCATTTCTGATTTTACAGAGAAGACAGAAACTATCCAGTGAGAATACCTCAACTTCCTACCAAAACGTTTCAAAATATTTTATTATCATAAAATTTTTTAAATAAGATAGAAAAGAGAAAATAATAAATTGACATTTGAACATACATTTTTTAAAAAATCGTGTCTTGTCATCTCCATCATCCTCAAAATGCCCTCTACATCCTTGACTCTGATCCAGACTCAAGCCCTTCAGCTGGATCCTCTGAAAGTGCATCTGTATAATCAACAAACCCTCCTATATCTTCAGGTTCTTATCAGAGTTCAGCCTAACTGAGTCTGAATTTTCTCTGAGGACCCTTCTTTTCCTATAGCCTTCTCATTGGTAGTTACTCATTTTTTTAAAATGCTGGGTATTCAGATTTAGGAGGTGAGGTTAGGGTGTTCTTGCTCCTCATTGCTTTTTCTAGATTCTCACTACTCTGTTGGTAAAGCAAACCTACAAGAACCATTCTCTTTTGAGAATGTATTCTTCAACTATACAACCTTTCCCCTACCAATCTCCCAGTTATAATGCCCTTACACTCATATTCTGGCAACTGAGAAACAGAGAAAGCAGAGTATTTGGGAAAGAGAAATACTCTTTCTCTTTATTCAAGGTCTTGCTATTATGGGTGAAATTAACACCCAAATGGATGATCCAGCACTCTGGCCTTCATTTTCTTGATCTTTGTTACCAATCACCTCTTGCATTTCATTGTTTTCACTTAATCTCATGGTTCATGTCATCATTTCAGTTCACATCCAAAATCTTGATTCTTGCTCTCTGAATACTTTCTCTCCTTCTGCTCGTTCCTTCAGCCATTTGTTCATTGCTCCTCTTGGTGGCCTTTAGACCCTGGCCCCTTTTTTCCAGTTTAGATGTTATGGCCCATTATTTTAGTAACACCTTCATCTTGCCCTTTGTAGTTTTTTTTTCATCTTTACAGCCCTGCTGTCCATTTTCTCTGTACTTGCTGCATCCAAGGAGATGTCTAGAGAAAGTCACACAATGTACATTATAAACTCGTGATTAATAACCACTTCTGGGCTCCGAGTAGTGCTCTGCAGTTCCATTACATTGTTCAAGATGTTCTGCCATTTGATCAAGCTCCTGTTTGGTTCAGCAGAACAAACATTAAGAGTTATCCATGATCCCACCCTCTCCATCACTCTTCACTTCCAACCAGATAGGAATCTTTATGATTTTATTTCCTAAAAGCCTTCTAAATTAGTCTTATTTTTACCATTTCTAATATCACTACCTTAGTCCAGGCAACCATGATCTCTGCCCTAGTCGTGTATAACAAGCTGGTCTCACCTCCAAACCATTTTCCACTGTAATCAGCCATAATTTCTTCAAAATGCAAATCTGTCATCATCAGGAAAGTTCAAAGAGAAAGTGCTCATTTAAAAAGGAAGGTATCAAGTAGAATTCTGAGCAAGTTACACCTTTATTTAAAGTCTTTCCATGGTTTCTTGATTCTCTTAGGAAAAGAATCAGACCATAATCTAGGCATATCTAGAGGGTAGGGGGCCCTGCAAATTTTCCCTCCTATCCAGCTTCAGCTTTATCTCTGAGCACAACTCGCCTCAGTCCAATATACTGGCCCTCCTTCCAATCCTTGAAGCACAATGCTCCTTCCTGAAACGGGGCCTTTACATATGCTGCTTCCTCTAATTGGAACATTCCTTCCCTTAGCTTTTACCCATCTTTGAGATCTCAGCTGGAGTGTCACTTTTTTTCACAAGTCTTCCCTGACTCTTAGTTTTTGTCTTCTTCTTTTCTGGAATAGTGCTCTTTCCTTCTGAGTACTTAATTTATAAATTATATATTTGTTAGTGATTATATGAGCAATGCCCGTGTACTCCACTGGATTCCAGGCTTCATTGTCTGTGTGTGCACACCCTCCTGTCTCTGCCACCAGCACTATAGCTGGCACAGTGTGAGTTCAGTGGAAATTTGTCAGATGGATAAACTGTGTTTATCCAGGCTTTTTTCATTTTCTTTATCCTTCCTATAATGGGATAGTTGTCCCACCTGCCACCTAAGGCAGATCTTTCTCCTGTATCCTCACCTGTAGGATGGAGAGCCTGTCCATCTCATCTTCTCAGGAAGTTTTGCTGTGCTTCACCTTGTCCTCCTGTTACTGAGCTCACTGTTCTCTGTGCCAAATTCTCCACTCCATTTTCCCACTTCATCACTCCTGAATTCATACCAGCCTTCCGTCATCCCCCACTACTTCATTTAAACTTGTGTTTACCATATTTCCAAAGCTCCCTACCAATGAACTCTAACAATTACATCCATTATACATGTTTTCATGTCCATTTTGCCTAATCTGTCAGCCGCATTTAACTATTGATAATATAGTCTTTCTTAAATCAACACTTTCTCTGAGCTTTTTTGATGAGACACTTGGTTTTCCTTAAATCTTTCTGACTAGTTCTTTTCTGGCTGCTCTTCATTTTCACCATTCCTTGTTGATATTCTCAAGGCTCTGAAATAGCTGTCTTTATGATTTCTGTAGGCCATCTCGTTCATATCTATGGCTGTAGTACCTATCTCAATTATTGTTTCAAATACTTTATTTATTTATTGACAGGAGAGAGAGCACAAGTAGGCAGAGCAATAGGCAGAGGGAAATGGAGAAGCAGGCTCCCCACCGAGCAGAGAGCCTGATATGGGGCTTGATCCCAGGACCCCAGGATCATGACCCAAGCTGAGGGCACACGTTTATCCCACAGAGCCACCCAGGCACCCCTCCATCTCAGTTTTTATAATTCCTTAACATTTTTACCCCAAATTTCTCTTCTAACCTTATATATAATAAAATTGTGTATAACACATATATTTTATATCTATTATACACCTAAATAACATATTTACTTGTTCCTCCTCCAGTGCCCAGTCTCATTTCACAGATAACACCATCTACCTACTTACTCAATCAAAACACAAAATGGTCAACTTTGACTCCTCCCTTTCACCACCTTTACAACCAATCTGTCCCAAAGTCCTTTCAGTTCCACCAGTCAATTATAGTGCAAATCCATTCACATCTTTTCCTCTCCACTATTGGAATCCTAATCAAAACTGTCACCATTCTGGCTTAGATCACTGTAGCAACCTCTAACCCAGGTCTGCAGTAGTCAGGGTGCTCTTTACAAAATATAACCCCAATCCTGTCACTCCCACACTTAAAAAAGTCTTTGGTTATTCTCCCATTGTCCTTAAGGGTATAGTCTTGGTATCATATGGTTTACAGGACCTCGCCCTGTCTGGCCTCTGCTGTCCTCTGCAGCCCTGAGCCCGCATTCTGTTCCTCACACCAGCCACTAACTGTCTGTTTCAATGCCACCTGTACTTGTGTCAACATTGAGATGAAATTCTGTCACTTGTTTAGGCCAACCACTTTGGAGTTCTCCTTGACTTCCCTGGCTCCCATACATCATGTAAGATTAGCCAACCAATCTTGTTGGTTCTGTCTTCAAAACAGGCCAATTCAGCCACTTCTGACCACTTCCACAGCTGCTGTCCTGGTTTAAACCACCCTCTTCCCTTGCTTTGATTTTTGCAGTGGCCTTTCCATGTTTCCTTTCTTCTCCCCTGAAGTTTGTCCTCACAATCCCACAGAGTTTCCCCTCATTTGGAGTAAAAGCCAAAGTCCTTATTGTGACTGGGCATGACCCAGACCCTTTACCTTACTGACTTTATTTCCTTTCCCTTTCCTTTGTTCTACTGCAGCCCTTTCCCATCCTGTAAGTGTGCCTGTGGTCTGCCTCATGGTGTCACCGCATTAGCATCAACTTGCAGTGACACACACTTAAGGCTTTAGTGATACTATACAACTCAGTAGAAAAATGTGAGCGCCTAGGGCTCCTGGGGCGCCTGGATGGCTCAGTGGGTTAAGCCCCTGCCTTTGGCTCCTGCCCTGATCTCAGGGTCCTGGGATCGAGCCCCCGCATCGGGCTCTTTGCTCAGTGGGGAGCCTGCTTCCCCCTCTCTCTGCCTGCCTCTCTGCCTACTTGTGATCTCTCTGTCTATCAAATTAATAAATAAAGTCCTTTAAAACAAAATGTGAGTTTTTTTTTCTTTAGTCATGACCAAGTGAAACAGTCTCTTTTCCTCTGCCAGGTGGAAGGAAAGGGAGATGAGCATTTCTAGTAAGTGCGCAAAGGCAGAGAGTGATGAGCTCGTGTGTCTTGAGACTGTGAAGAAACCACTTGAGCATAATAAGCTGCACATACATCAGGCAGACAGGTCTGGTCCCTTAGGCCTGGAAAGCTGGGCAGAGGAGTGGAAATTGAAGACAATAAGTGATTAGGAAGCAGAGCTGAGAAGCAACATGAGTTTAAAAAAAAAAAAAAAAAACTTAAGAGGATAAAGAATAATTCTGGCTTCTAATGAGTAGCCAGGAATGCAGCTAAAACATCCTGAAATGCATACAACAGCAAAGAATTTTCTAGAGTGGCAGTGGAAGGGAGAGATAGTAATGTTTCAAGGAAAAATGACTTGTTGACTTGGTGAATCATTGCAAATACAAAAGGCAAAGAAGGTGGCTAAAGATTGAATGTCATTTTAAGCCTGAGTAACTGATAAAAGTGGTGGTAGGAAACTAATCTGAAGAGGAGAAAGTACGTTAGTTTGAAGTAAAGTCATGACCTCAAAATATACTGAGTATATATGTTGTCACGTTTTCTACAGATGCACTGAGCAGAATTGATCTTAATATACACAATAAAAAATTTCAATTAACTATATCATGTCCTTATCCCCAGTTGAACCATTAAAGAACAGACCTTGATGTGGGTTCCTGAAGGTGAAGGCAAGAAACTGTCACCAATTTGGAATTCTTTGTAAAATTGTCTAGGTTGGGGAGAGGGTAGTGCTTTTAATAACTGTTATCTTTTTAAAGGAAGAATGACTCATAGTCACTTCCTTTTACAGTTTTTTTCCAAATTCAGTGAAATTCATTCTTCGTGTACCACACATGCACACACATAGAAAGTAATTCACACATATCTATATGTGAATTCATATACATAAGAATCTCTTTTTTGCTCATTCCATTTACTGGCATCTCAGTAGATCTACTTTGCAGCCTTAGCTGTTGACTATCATGACTCTTTGGATTACAGTCTTGAAATATTTTCTTGGTTCCTGAAGGAAAGATGAAGTTATATTCAGTATATTTAGTTTTGCTTATTTAATATTACAGAATCCTGGAGATGGAGGAGGTATACTTCATCTAGTCTACTGAGTCATTCAGTGTTTGGTACTCCCACCCCCCTCACCTGTGTGTCAGTTTCTAGGGCTGCTGTAACAAAATATCACAGACTTGGTGGCTTCAAACAGCAGAAAGTTATTCTCTCATAGTTCTAGAGGCCTGCAGTCCTAAACTAAAGTATCAGCAGGGTCACACTCCCTCCAGAGGCTCTTGGGGAGAATCTTTCCTTGCCTTTTCCAGCCTCTAGTGGTCCCAGGTAAGGCTATGCAACTAATTTCTGCCTCCATCTTCACATGATGTTCACCTCTGCGTCTGTTCCTCTGTGTGGCCCTGATACAGACATGTATTGGCTATAGGGCCTGCCCAGATAACTAAAGACGATCTCATCTTGGGACCTTAACTTAATGGCAGCCCTTTTTCCAAATAAGGTCACATTCACAGAATTTGGGTATGGACATACCTTTGGGGGGCCACCATTCAGCCTATTAGGCCCCTGAATATATGTCCATTATTTGTTGTCCATCTTCTGATTGGCTGCCTTTACCCAGGATCTTTTGGATTTTGAGTGACTCTGGGTGAAATCAATTTTCCTGTAACTTTTACCATTAACTTCGGTTCTCCCTGTTTGAAACCATGAGAACAAAAACAATTCTTTTTCTCTCTGGAAGTCCTTCGTTTGTTTTCTCTGCAACTTCTGTGCTCCAGAGTGAACATCTCTTATTCTTTCAACCATTTCTCTTAGAACCAGAGCTCCCATTCTTCTAGTGATCCTGGTTGTGCTGCTTCTCTTAAGCATTTAGAGGCGATAATGAATACTGAATTTATAATTGAAGACCTAATACTCCAGTCATGTCTCTCCCACTGAGTAGGTGATCAAGGCAAATCATTTTTTTTTAACAAAAACCCTGGACCATCTGCTTCACTGCATGCTTTTTATAGTCAAATGAGATTATTATAAAACCCATATGAAATATAACCTATAAGAATTTCCCAATTGGGGGCACCTGGGTGGCTCAGTGGGTTAAGCCTCTGCCTTCAGCTCAAGTTTTGATCTCAGGGTCCTGGGATTGAGCCCCACATTGGGCTCTCTACTCCACAGGGAGCCTGCTTCCCGCCTCTCTCTGCCTGCCTCTCTGCCTACTTGTGCTCTCTCTCTCTCTCAATCTCTGTCAAATAAGTAAATAAAATCTTTAAAAAAAATTTTTTTTGAAAGCAATGTAAGATAGGAACTCTGTCCTAATGATCGATCTGTCTTAAAATTATCCTATTTGAACCTTTGGCTTTAATCACTCTTCAGATTTGTTTTAATGTTATGTACACACCTTATGACTTTTTCTATAAAGAAGTCCTGATGAAGTAATAAAGTCCATGTTGTGAGATCCATTTTTCAGGAATGTAGAGACTTGGCTTATTAGCATGTGCTTATTTCAATGTACTGTTTCTGTATTGGTAACTTGAAGGTGTAGATATATGTGGGATTGGAAAGCTGTGCAGATAGTCTACATGTGATGTTTATAGAATAACAACTACATAATACAGAACTTTGGGACTCTAATAGATTCCTTCCAGAGGGCCCCTGTGTTACTACGTCTTTGCAATTAGGTAGTTTCTTTGCAAGATACCTCATACAAATTTGGATGATGCCCAAACACCCTGGGAAAGCCTAGTGCTGCACTTTGCTTATCCTAAGTTTGCTGTTATTTTTTTTTTTTTTTGCCTTTGTGCCCTTTTTTTTTTTTTAATTTTTTATTTTTTATAAACATATATTTTTTATAAACATATATTTTTATCCCCAGGTCTGCTGTTATTTTTATGTATCTCAATTTAGGGACACACCACATGGCCTGCTTTATTTTTTGCTGTTTCAATTAAATACAAAGCTTTATCTTCTTGATGGATGTATGAAACATTCGGTGTTCCCTTAGTAGAGAATAAAGAAGTTCATGAACTTACTCATTCCACAATGCCTGTAATTTTATAGCACAGTGAATTTACCTTTCGGAAACCATATGTAATCAACAGCTTTCAAGAATTTAATATGGGGCCCCTGGGTGGCTCAGTGGGTTAAGCCTCTGCCTTTGGCTGGGGTCATGATCTCAGGGTTGTGGGATTGAGCCCCACGTCAGGCTCCCTGCTCAGCCAGAAGCCTGTTTCCTCCTCTCTGCCTGCCTACCTGTGATCTCTCTCTCTCTCTCTGGCAAATAAATAAATAAATAAATAAATCTTTTTTTTTTTTTAATTTAATATAAAGGGTTTTTTTTAAAGATTTTATTTATTTATTTGACAGACAGAGATCACAAGTAGGCAGAGAGAGAGGAGGAAACAGTGTCCCTGCTGAGCAGAGAACCCAATGCGGAGCTTGATCCCAGCACCCTGGGATCCTGACTAAGATGAAGGCAGAGGCTCTAACCCACTGAGCTACCCAGGTGCCCCAATATAAAGGTTTTCAATTATTTCCTTTATTTTTCCTGGAAAACAATATCCATCAGACTTTATGGAATGTATCTTTTCCTCGGACAGTTGAAATTAAGAATGTCCACTAATTGTCACCTTCCATTCATTTCAATAGGATTATTTTATTTTTGAGAATAATCATATATTGCAGAACTAAAGAAGGTGAAGTTTTCTTCTTGATCCTATCTAAATTGTGATTGATCTGTGTTTGTGTGTTTATTTCAGAGGATAGAAATGTATTTTTGGTCTTGAGAATTGGGAAGATATGAGTAGAATATAACATTTTCTTCATTTGCAGGGATAAGGAAAAGGTAATAGTGAGAGAAACTTATTTTCTGAAATAACTCATCATGTTGATAAGGATCCACAAATCTCATGCCTTTGTTAATTCAGTGAGTCAGGCTAAAATGGAAAGTCTGATGAGAGCTCTGTGGCATGACATTGACTTGGAGAAATAACATACAAATAGCACGCCTGTGGGTGTGAGTAAATTTTGGATGAATTTTCACTCATATTAGTACTGTTGATTTGGCCACCTTGAAAGAAACAGAAATCTTATATGTTGCTTTCAAGTCTGATTTTTCCCCCCTTAATCTTCTTTTCTATTTAATATAACTTGAGCTGTCAGGCCCAAATTATTAGAGGAAAAGCTTTTAGGATCTTAAGTTTAGAGTGGTAAGTTTATGATGCATAAATATGAAGCATAGTGGTCTCAACTTCTTGGGGTTAGTTGGGTCATTTTTTTATGTATTAGTCCATTGTGGCATGATCTATTCAACTTTTTGGAAAGTTATTTATTTGAGAGAGAAAGAGAGCACATGTGTAGGAGGGGTGGGGCAGAGGGAAAGGGAGAGAAAGACCCCAGCAGACTCCACGCTAAGCTTGGAGCCCGTTGTAGGGCTCAGTCTCGTGACGCTGAGATTATGACCTGAGCCGAAACCGAGAGTCGCACGTTCAACCAACTGAACCAACCAGGCATCCCTCAGGTTTTTTTTAAACAAAGGAACCATTGATCTGATTGGACTAATTATGAAGGATATTAAGCTAATGGGTTGCAGGGACTATAACCAGCTGGTAGTCCAAGTCTTTACATATTTATGCTGTATTCAGGGAACTTCTATCTGTGTCAACAACTTGGAGGTTATTTTACTCAAGCTTTGGAAAACTTCTGAACCTACTGGATTTTTTTTTTTTTTTTTAAGGTTTCCATTATATCCAAAAGGAGGGGAGAAGTTACAATTTGATTATGGTGTCTATCTTCTGAACAAAAATATAGCACAGGTAAGTAACCTCTCTTCACTCCTTTTCTACTTCCCACATACAACCTACTTCTTGGATTGCTGACCATCTTTCTTTATAAATAAGTACTACTACAGTTGACTGTTTTATTTAACCAGTTACGGTGATAATGTGAAGTTCTTTTTTGGCCACAGCTTAATTTTACGCCATTATAAGTACTCCTGAGAAGCAGTGGGTGCACATTGAAATCCTTCTAAACTCAGAAGCCCTTTACTAAGTTGTTACTTGCTAGTAGACTGTACTTGAATATGTCCATTTATAACTTTTTTCCTATAAAGCTTTCTTCTCTTAGATCAGTTTGTTCTCTTAAACCACTTTTAGGGACTCATTTTGCATTGGGTGTTGTTTATGGAGTAAAAGTTTAGTGCCTCTGGCAAGTCCTTAATGGTCTCCTCACCTTGTTTTGCAAGAACCAAAAAGAAAAGACCAACCACGTGGTCCTTCCAACCCATCTGAGGTTTTTGCAGCTCTCTCGACATTAAGCCAGTTAGTATCTCATTTAAATAAAGTCTTCCCATTTGCTGTAGAAAGACTAACAGGTGCTCGGGTTTTCAGTTTTTAAAAAGAGCCATGCAGAATTTCTGTAGCATACTTGACTGTGTTTCCAGAGGTAGACGTTTCGTATATTTTCTAGTTGTAAAGGAATATCAGCTTCACTGCATTGTTTTTATTTGGACATAGTTGGAATAGCACATGGATAAGCATCCAGGATTTGACTGTTATTTAAAGACATTATCAGCTGTATCTTCAGACCTTCTCTTTTAGTAGAAGCAAGAAGGTTTATGATTTTTGTTTGTTTGTTTTTAAAAGACTGCCTTTTATCTGTCTGCATATAAAGACTCACTGAAAATTTCCCTTATTCTTTCCTGATGGATCTAAAATTATTCCTCCATATGGTATCATCTTTGCCTGGCTATCCCTCATCAAATATCAGTTTAATGTTTAATTTGATTTTATTTAGATTCTTATCTTTTCCGATATTGGATCAAATTTCTAGTCTGCAGTCTTCAGTTAATTATTTCCTTTGTAAGTGCGTACTCCTCGCCCTCGCAGTCATACTGCTTGCTTATTACTGCCATTCCAGCCTGTGTTCTTTACTTCAGGCAGTCTACCGAGCCCACAGGCTCTGACCTGTGACTCATCTTTCCATTCTTGTGCCATTCTTCCCACACCTGATGCTTTCCCTCTCTCCACTTTTGGCAGAGAATCACCTTAGTCTAAGAAATAGGACTTTAGGGGCACCTGGCTCACTTGTTTGGTGGAGCATGCTACCCTTGATCCTGGGGTCATGAGTTCAAGCCACATGTAGGGCATAGAGCCTGCTTTTGGGGGGGGGGGGAAGGAAGGAAAGAAAGAAATAGGACTTGTATTTCAAGGCTGTCTTATGCTACTGATTATAGTTTTATTTTTTTCTGATTATAGTTTTTATACTATGGAAAAGGCAGAAGTGGCCTAAGAGTGCATGAAGGGAGAAGAGGGCTACGTAAATTAGAGAGTACCTCCAGGTGAGGTCAGCCAGTGTGGAAAAGGGCACATGAGTCCAGAGTCTGGGGGGCAGGATGTCAGGAAGGTTGGTGGAACTAATTTCTGATCTGAATGCAGAGGTTTGTCTCTCCTTGCTCTATTTTCTGTTTCTTGCCCTAAATACTTAGGGTGAGGTCCAAAATCTGTTGGAAGATTCTAAAACCTACTCCTGATTAAGGCTAGAGCTGAATGTCTGGATTTCCTGGTAAATTTCAGCTGCGCGCACATGTGCGTGTGGACACACACACACACACAGAGCTCACACACATCACATAGGAATGCCAGAGAAAAAAAAGAAAGAGGCGCTATGAATAGTTCAGCTTGCTTTGAAAACAAAAAACAAGACAAAGATGGAGGCTGTGTGCAGTGGAAAATATGGGCAAGTCCACACTGCACCTCAGACTCAGCTCGGGTACCTGTTTGGTCCTCACTCTGGAGCACTTCCCAAGACTATTCTTAACTGAACCAAGGTCACAAGCATGCTGAACTAGTTTTATTCATCTGTTTAAACTATAGATGGTTTCTAGTTTTATTTGAATCTGCAGCTTAATAATTTTTTTGGAAGATTTGAGAGACTATGTTTGTCACTTGTGTGTGGGTTAAAGATTGATAAGTTAACTCCTTTAAATCCAGAGAGTGCAAGTATGTTGCCCTCTGTATTTTTCGTCACTGTGTGGCAGTTTTAAAAGGAGAGGACAATCAGCTTTTTATAAACAAATTGTCTTGGGTTTCAGAGTGCAATCAGGAGGCCCCTTCTGACAATTTAGAAAGAAACTATTATCGAATTTGTGACCTTAAGCCTTTTTTTGCTTCAACTGTATAAGGTCCATCTTCTAATATTTCTTGCGAGGATGCCCATTATCACCACTGCTATTCAACATAGTACTAGAAGTCCTAGCCTCAGCAATCAGACAACAAAAGGAAATTAAAGGCATCCAAATCAGCAAAGAAGAAGTCAAATTATCACTCTTCACAGATGATATGATACTATATGTGGAAAACCCAAAAGACTCCACTCCAAAACTGCTAGAACTTGTACAGGAATTCAGTAAAGTGTCAGGATATAAAATCAATGCACAGAAATCAGTTACATTTCTCTACACTAATATTTCTTGTGAAATATTTCATTTTGTCTTTGGCCTTGATACCATCACTTTGTTACAGTTCAATTTATAACAAATCAAAAAAGCTTTAATCAGTATGAGCCCTAATCATACATTGTATGAGGAAAAATCTCCAACTTTTTGAAGATTTAGTTTTCTATACCTTACATATATTTCTGTACCTTACATATTAATACATGTTGTCAAAGGAGAGCTTTTTCTTCTCAGCCAGTCTCATTTATACCCCACCTCTAGAGATGTGAACAAATCGTACTATTAAAATGGCCCCACCTCAGTAATTTATAGGCCAGGTTAGTGGAGGTGGATGAAAGCATTGGCATGTGTTAAAGTGCCAGAGAAAAAGGAGTGAAGTCATTTAATACTGCATCCATAACTTGGTTGAGGATTTGAATAGTCAATAGGACCTTTCATCACAACCAGAAGTAGTAGTAAAATCACTTTTTTAGTAGAGGAAATGACAGAATTTA
The DNA here is from genome assembly GCF_030435805.1 of Mustela lutreola. Classification (NCBI taxonomy): domain Eukaryota; kingdom Metazoa; phylum Chordata; class Mammalia; order Carnivora; family Mustelidae; genus Mustela; species Mustela lutreola. The sequence continues at coordinate 229,552,696 of NC_081290.1, read as the reverse complement.
GTAATATTTGTTACTTCAGTATTTGGGACCAGTCCAGCCCGTTTTGAAAGCACAAGCTTAGAAAGACAGGCCTTCAAGTAGAAATCCTCAAGTGTTGTTTGAAGAGCTGAGAGGGGTGGTAAGGCCTCCTTGCCCTCTTCCTGTCATTGCGGTCTAAAGGTATGTGTCTGTGTGCTCTACTGGGTATTGAAAGTGAATAAAGCGAAGCGCCTTGTTTTTAGTACCATTTGGTAATATTTTTCACTTGTCAGCCCCTTTGTCTGGAAATAGCTTTCTTTGTTGGTCAACATGTAACACTATAGAAACAGGCCTGGCAAAATTCAGGCATAGTATAATTAACATTGTTTAAAAACTAGGTTCTGGGGCACTTGGGTGGCTCAGTCATTAAGCCTCTGCCTTCAGCTCGGGTCATGATCCCAGGGTCCTGGGATCAAGCCCCACATTGGGCTCCCTGCCCCACGGGGGCCTGCTTCTCCCTCTCTCACTCCCCCTGTTTGTGTTCCCTCTCTTGCTGTCTCTCTCTCTCTCTCTCTGTAAAATAAATAAATAAATAAATAACCAGGTTCTTGCCACAATTGTCCGTAACTTTATAAGCACATTACATTAGAATTTGCATATAACACAGTAGTTTGCTTTTAGTTCTCAGAGCATAAAAAGTAATAAATAAAAAAATACAATACTTTTGCCTTACATTTATGGAGAGTTCTATTGTTTGAAACATATATATGTATCCACGTGACCCTCATTATCACCCTATGAAATGAAAGACGCAGCTAATGTTAAATGGATTTGAAGACAGTATGGCTTTGGACATCTGTTGCCCCAGTTAGGATCACATATTCTGACAGGTGGGGCAGAGATTCCCTTGCTTCCGTATGCTTCATTTTTCTGTATACAGTTGACCCCTAAAACAACATGAATTTGAACCATGAAGGTCCACTTATATATATGGGTTTTTGTTGTTGTTGTTTTGTTTTTGTTTTTGTTTTGCTAAGGACAGTACTATAAATGTATTTTTCTCTTTCTTGTGACTTAACATTTTCTCTAGCATATTGTAAGAGCAAGCACACAGTATGTAATACATATACAGAATATGTATTAATCAACTGGTTGTATTATTGGTAAGCTTTCCAGTCAGCAGGAGGCAATTAGTAGTTAGGTTTTGGGGAGTCAAAAGTTAGAGACAGTTTTCATCTGAGTGCGCAGTCAGCATCCCTAACCCTTGCATTGGTCAACAGTCCACTGTATTTCCATCCTAAAAGTACACAGAGTCAAAGAAGATGACGTTCCCATATAGGAAAGAAACTGAATGTTCATTGAGCAGAGACAGCTATTTCACACATTATGATATTTCAGTGAGTAAGCATGATGCTTAAAACTGTAAACTCTCAAAAGAATGTTGAATGAATAAATGAATGGTTATACACAGTTAAGAAACAGATCCCAAAGAATTGTGACTTGCTTCAAATTATGAATTGAGTCAACAAGTATTTTTGTGCATCTACCATGTGCTGTATATTCGGAGTGAGAACAGTGAATAAGGGGACGCCTGGTGGCTCAGTTGGTTAAGCACCTGCCTTCAGCTCAGGTCATGATTCTGGAGTCCTGGGATCGGGTCCCACATCAGGCTCCCTGCTCAGCATGGAGTCTGCTTCTCCCTCTGATCCACCCCTTCTCATGCTCTCTCCCTCTCTTTCTCATTTTCTCTCTCTCAAATAAATAAATAAAATCTTAAAAAAAAAAAAAAAAAAAAAAAAAGAACAGTGAGTAAGACACATAAGATCTCTGTCTCCTAAATAAGCCAGGTACAAAAACTCAGATACTGTATGGCTCCACTTATATGAATTATCAGAACTAGGCAAATACATAGAAGTTGGAGGTTACTAGGAGCTGGGAAAGGGGGAAATGGGAGAGTTATTACTTACCTCTGTAACAGTTTCTGTCTGGGGTGATGAAAAAATTTTAGAAGAAGATAGTGTTGATAGTTCCATAACATTGTGAATATAATGATAATGCCACTGAATTATACACTTAAAAATGGTTTTTAAATGGCCCAAATGACACATTTTATGTAATATATTTTACCGTAATTAAAGATAATAATAATATATTAAATACATTGGATTATACACTTCACAATGGTGAATGTTATGGTAGGTGAGCTATATCAGAATAAAGCTTTTTTTAAAAAAAAAAACTCATTGAACTTATAAGCTAATGAAAAGACAGTAAACAAAATATTCTTAGATTGTGTTAAGTGCTATAATAGAAATCAGCTAGGCGATATAATGGCACATAACTGGAGAGAGGGACCTGCAGATAACATTGTCAAATAAGCCTTATTGAGGAAGCAATATTGAGTTAAAACATGGAGATGACAAGGAACCAGCCATGCAAAGAGCTAGGAAATAATAAATTAAGGTCATGGGAGCAATGAGTGCCCAATCCCTGATGTAGGAAAGAGCTTGTGTAGATGGCTAATGTGATAGGAGTATAGTAAGTAAGGAGAGAGGTAACCAGGGAGTATATCCTATAAGGCCTGAAAGATTATAAAGAGTTTGAATTTAATTCTAAATACAAAGGGAAGCCAATGAATAATTAAAGCAGGATAGTGGCTTGATTTATTTTTTCAAAGATTGTTCTTCCTTCTCTCATGAATTATAAAGAAGTAGAATAGAACTAAGATACCACTGAGGTGGCTGTCTCAAAAGACCTAATGAGGGTTGTTGGTAGCTCAGACTAGGATAGTAGGGATAGAGATGGAGAGAACTGAACAGATTTAAAATGTATGATGGTTGGTGCTAAACATCCCTGATCCTCAGGGAAATGCAAATCAATACCATGATGAAATATCACCTCACTATTATCCAAACACAAAAATTAGCCAGTGTTGGCAAGGATACGGAGAAAAGGAAACATTTGTGTACTGTTGGCAGGAATATAAATTGGTGCAGACAAAATGGAAAACAATGTGGAGGTTCCTCAAGAAATTCAAAATAGAGCTATCATATGGTGTAACAATTCCACTTCTGGGTATTTAACCGAAGGAAATGAAAACACTAAGTCTAAAAGATGTCTTCACCCACATATTCACTGTTGCATTATCTGCAGTAGCTCAGATATGTAAACAGTTTAAATGTCCATCAGTGGATGGAGGGATAAAAAAAAGTATGGTATGTGTACACACACACACACATTCCCTGGAAAATTATTCAGCCATAATAAAAGAAGTAAATCCTGCCATTTGCAACAAATGGATGGATCTTGAGGGCATTGTGCTAAGTGAAACAAGTCAGGTAGAGAAAGACAAGTGCTAAATGATCTCATTTATATGTGGAATCTTAAAACAAAAATCGAACTCAGGTACGGAGACTGTTCAGGGGTTGCCAGAGCTGGGGGCATTAAGGAGTGAATAAAATGTCTGAAAATAGTCAAAAAGCCCAACTTCCAGTTATAAAGCAAATAAGTCCTGGGGATATAATGTATAGCATGGTAACTACAGTTAATAATACTGTGTCGTATATTTTAAGTTGCCAAGAAGGGTGCCTGGGTAGCTCAGTCAGTTAAATGTCTGCCTTCAGCTCAGGTCATGGTCCCAGCATCCTGGGATGGAGCTGGAAGTCTGTAGAGCTCCCTGCTCAGCGGGGAGCCTGCTTCTCCTCCTCACCTCATGCACTCTCTCACTATCTCTGTTGTTATCTCTCAAATAAATAAATAAAATCTTTTTTAAAAAAGTTACTAAGAAAGTACAGATATTTGACTTGTGGTGGGCTTATATTCTGATTACCATTATCCTTTGTAAGTTAAAAATACCATGTCAAAAATGTATTTAATACTACTAACTGACTGAATGTCATAGCTTAGCCTGGCCTACGTTAAACATACTCAGAACACTTTCGTTAGCCTACAGTTGGGCAAAATCATCTAACACAAAGCGCATTTTGTAATAAAGTATTGAATATCTCATGTAATTTATTGAATACTCTACTGAAAGTGACAGAATGGTTTTATGGGGACAAAATGGTTGTGAAGGCATCAGTTGCTTACCGTTGTGGTCACATGGCTGACAGAGTTGTAGCTCTCCACTGCTGCCCAGCATCGTGAGAGAGGATTGTACCACCTATCACCGGCCTCGTGAATGTGTATTAATTTCACTCCATCTATAACCCACACCATCAAAAAATCGTTAGTCAAATAAATCACTGTTCGTCAGAGGCCGTCCATATATCTTAAAATTCTCACCCTAAGAAACTTCTCACCTTGAGAAAAAAAATTAGTAACTATAAGGTGATGAATGACTAGACTAATTGTGATGATCATTTTGCAAATTATATACTTATCCAGTCGTTATGTTGTACACCTAAAACTAAAACAGTGTTTCATATTAATTATATGTGTATTTAAATATTTTATTTATTTATTTATTTAACAGAGCGATAGAGAGCACAAGCAGGCAGAGCGGGCAGGCAGAGGGAGAGGGAAAAGCAGGCTTCTCGCTTAGCAGGGAGCCTGACGCAGGGCTCAATCCCAGGATCTTGGGATCATGACCTGAGCCAAAGGCAGACTCTTAGCCGGGTGAGCCACCCTGGTGCCTGTCTGTTGTTATTTTTAAATGAATTAAATATTTAAAAGTAACTTCTAATATGGTAAACATTAGTATAAATGACCCATATAAAAAGAAAGTTCTTTAACGTCCTCAGTAATTTGAAAAAATGTAGAAATCTTGAGACCAAAAGGTTTAAGAACTGCTGTCATAGAGAAGGTGGCCATCCAGATTTCCTACAAAACAATTGAATTGCTCATAGTCTGTTTCCTAAATTTGGAACATGATATAAGAGACTTAACAGTTAAATTCTGGTAATATGTTCAGTACAAGTCCATCAGTATGTTCAGTTCATGGCCAGGAACTATCAGTGGGCTCTTTCCTAATTGCCTTTGACATTTCTTAAGCCAGGCCTTTTCACTCCTTTCTAGAAAGCTCAGGGACTTAACAGTAATACTTTTTGAGGATCTAGTTTACAAATATTAATGATGATTTACATTTGTTCTGAATGTAATGTAGCTTTTTATTATACTTTTACTTCTTTATCACATTTCATGCTCATTGAAGCAGTTGACCGGGTCTGTCTTTAGAGATAAGAAATTGAGCTGCTACTACACTAACTTCCAGAGGACGACAAAACTATTAAATGGCAAACAAATCAAGACCAAATCTCCAGATGTCAATCTGGCTATATCCCACTGACGTTTATTTCTTTATTTCTTTTTTAAATTTTTTAAAAAATGTGGGTCTTCTTACAATCCTATGAGGTAAATAGGTCACAGACCGTGATCTGCCTTTTGTGGATGGGAAGCCTGAGAGCAAGAGCTCAACAGAAGAACCAGGTCTAGAATGCGGGGACTTCATGACCGCTCTTCCTTTCACTCTCTTACCTCTCTTCCCCCTCAGGTTATTTTAAGACTTCATAGAAAGTAAAAGTAGACTCTCCTTCCAAAAACAGTTGGAAACCTCTGTTCTGCCAAGGACATGGTCTTTCTCTACAACCTGACTACTCTTGGGGCCTACTGTGCTCAGCTATTTAGAAGGGATGAATGCCAGCATACAACCAGCAGCTTAAATTCTTGTCTATTTCTTCAACATACAGTCCAATCTGTGTGACACATGGGAAGAAAACATGTTCTTATTTTCTTAATTCTTGAAATAGAGAATACAAATTCCAAGGATGGTTTAATAGTCAGACTGCCGTTTTCTCCCACTGCTGCCTACGAAGTTTGCCAGTAATGTAGTAGAAACGTTTTTTTTAAAGTCCCATACCTATATCTTTAAAGAAAACTTTACTGTGATATAATTCACATATCATATAATTCACATATATAAATAAATGTACAGTTCCATGGTTTTTAGTGTATCCACTGAGTTGTGCAACTATCACCACTGTCAACTTTAAATGTTTTTATTGCCCCCAAAGAAACCCTGTACCCATTACTAAATTCCCCATTCCCCAAGACCCCCATCCCTAGGCAGCTAACATTCTACTTTCTGTTTCTACAGATTTACCTATTCCAACATTTCCTATAAATAGACTCCTAAGTATGTGATCTTTGTGATTGGCTTCTTACACTTTTATATATTCAAGGTTCATCCATGTGATAGCATGTATCATTCATTCCTCTTTTTTTTGGCCAAATCATTTTAGCTATTTGAAGATGTATATGGATATATACCAGATTTTATTAATCAGTTCATCAGTTGGTGAACATTTGGGTTATTTACACTTTTTGGCTAGAATGTATAATACTGCTAGGAATATTCATGTACAGGTTTTTTTGAGGACATATGTTCTCATTACTCTTGGGTATTTACCTGGGAGTAGAATTGCTGCACCACATGGTAACTGTTTAACATTTTGAGAATTGCCATTTGACCTTCCCAGCAGCAGTGTATAAAAGTTTCAGTTCCTTACCATCCCCAGCAGCACTTGTTATTTTCTATATTTTCGATTATAGCCATCTTGCTGGATGCAACATGGTATCTCATTGTGGTCTTGAGTTGAACTTTCCTATTTGCTAATGATGTTGTGCATCTTTTCACATGTTTATTGGACATTTGTAATATGTTCTTTGGAGAAATACTCAGGCCCCTTGCCCATTTTTAAGTTGGATTATTTATCCTTGTTTTTGAGTTGTAAGGGTACTTTATATAACCTAGACACAAGTCCCTTCTCATATGTATGATGTGTAAACATTTTTTCCCCTTCCATAGGCTGTCTTGTTCACTTTATTGATATTGTCCATTGAAGCACAGAGGTTTTTAGGTTTTACGATTTTATTTAAATTCCAGTTATTTAACATGCAGTATAATATTAGTTTCAGGTATATAATATCATGGTTCAGTACTTCCATACATCATCTGGTGCTCATTATAACCAGTGCACTCCTTAGTTCCCATCACTCATTTAAACCGTCCCCTGGACACAATGGCTACAATCAAAAACACAAGAAACAGCTGGTGTTGGCAAGGATGTGAAGAAAGGAGCACCCTCTTGCACTGTTGTTGATGGAAACTAGTCTAGCCACTCTGAAAACAATATGGAATTTCCTCAAAAACTTAAAAATAGAACTACCCTACAATCTAGCCATTGCCCTACGACATATTAGCTGAAGAATACAAAAACACTAATTCAAAAGGATACTTGCACGCCTGTGTTTATAGCAGCATTATCTACAATAGCCAAATTATGGAAATAGCCCAAATGTCTGTCAACTGATAAACGATAAAGAAGAGGTGGTGTGTATATATATATGGTGGAATATTACTCAGCCATAAAAAGGAATGAAATCTTCCCATTCTCCAGGACATGGTTGGAGCTAGAGAGAATTATGCTAGTTTTGATAAAGTCTAATTTAAAAAAAAAAAAAAGTACTTATTTTAGAGAGAATGAGAGCAGAGAGAGGCAGAGGGAGAAACATTCCTTCAGCAGACTCCTCACTGAGCACGGAGCCCAACGTAGGGCTCGATCTCATGACCCTGAGATCATGACCTGAGCCAAAACCAAGAGTCGAATGCTTAACTGACAGAGCCACTCAGGCACCACAATAAAGTTCAATTTTTAAATTTACTTTTCCTTTTCTTGCTTGTGCTTTTGGTGTCATAAAAAAAATCTAAAAAAGTTTAGCACAGGTTTGCTTCTGTGTAGTTTCAGCTCATACGTTTAGGTCTGTGATCCATTCTGAATTGATTTTTTTGTAGAATTTAAGAGATCCAATTTCATTCTTTTGCATGTGAATATCTGATTATCTCAGAAAATTTTGTTGAAAAGACTACTCTCTACCCATTGAGTTGTCTTGGCCTTCTTGTTGGAAATTAACTATAAATGTGAGGATTTATTTCTGAACTCTAAATTCTATTCCATTAATCTAGATATCTGTCCTTATGTTAGTACACTCTGTATCTTTTTAAAATTTTTTCCTGGAGTATTTTCTAAAAAATATTTTCTAAATTCAATAATAATATATGCCAATTTTAGAAAATTTTTTAAAGACTTAATTATTTTAGAGAGAGAGAGTGCATGTGAGTGGGAAGAGGTACAGAGAGAGAGGGAGAGGAAGAATCTCAAGCAGAGTCCCCACTGAGCATGAAGCCCAAAGTGGGCTTCAACCCAGGATCCTGGGATCATGACCTGAGGCAAAATCCAGAGTCAGCCACTGAACCAACTGAGCTACCCAGGTGTCCCATAGAAGCTTTTTTAGAGTACAGAAAAAGATAGAAGAATGGAATTTTTTAGAGTCTATAATCTCATCATTCATATTTGCCTTCCAAATCCTCAAAACTTTTTGTCTTTTTTTTGAAGATTTATTTATTATTTAGTTGACAGAAAGAGGAGGGAGAGCACTCATGGTGTGGGGAACAGGCAGATGGAGAAGAAAAGAGAGACTTTCAAGCAGACTCCTCAGTGAGCATGGAGGCCAGCACAGGGCTCGATCTTACAACCCATGAGATCATGACCTGAGCCAAAGTCATGAGTCAGACACTTAACGAACTGAGCTACCCAAGAGCCCTTTTTCTTTTTCTTACATGGTTGAGGTAACATTATATCTTTCTGCTTTATATATAGCTTAGATATAGCTTTATATCTTTCTGCTTTTTTGAACACAAGCTTTTTCCCAGGGCAGTACAAGACCTACAATGATCAGTATCAAAGGAGAGGTTCTGTCCAAGGTACAGATCTGGCTCCTGGTAGGTAGAACCCTGTGGTGGGTTAGGGTTCCACAGACCTGGATGTGCATCCCACTGACTGTCTGGATGAACTTGGGCATGTAATAATATCTCACTGCATCTCTATTTCCTTGTATCTGTAAAGGCTGGGTAGTCCTCGCAGGATTGTTGTGGGGGCTAGAAACAGTGAATGTCAAGTTTTAGCTCAGAATTTGTCCCCAGAAAGGGTACTCAATCACTGGTAACTGCCATCATCTATTCTTGATGTTGACTTCTCATTCCTGTTAGGCTGATGTGCAGAAGGAATCCTTCAGTAGAAAGCTATCGCACATGAACTGGGATTCAAGGATTAAGGTGTTTGGCTAGTGAGAGAGGAGGGGTAATGAAGGTGCAGAAGAAGCACTACTTAAGGTATATCAAGACCAGCCTGGTTGAAGCAGAAGGTTACCTTAATAGCAGAGATAGGAAAGATGGTTTTGTTGAACAGCATTGGCCCCAGCCCCATGCAGTTACGAGTCTTTGTACTTAAATCTGATTGTGGTCTTTATGAGCTCCCAGGGCATGTTTGGGATGTTTAGTAAATAATAACTGAAAGAATGTAGCCAGAAGACTGTTTAGTAAATGTTAGAAAATAATGTTTAATAAATAATAATTGAAAGATGTTTAGTAAATAATAACTGAAACAATTAGCCAGAAGTTTGTTTTTTCCTTGTTAAGGTTGATAGTTACTTCTATTTATATATGTGTGTATTAAATATATATATATATATATATATGTATGTGTGTATGTATGTATGTATCTTGACGTATCTATTATATCTCTTTAAATAAAGGCTTTAATTGAGGTAGAAAAATCATATATGTAGTTGTTTTCCAAAAGTATCATTCTGTATTTAAAGGGATGATAATTACCTTTTTTTTTTTTTAAGATTTTATTTATTTATTTGACAGACAGAGATCACAAGTAGACAGAGAGGCAGAGAGAGAGGGGGCTCCCCACCGAGCAGAGAGCCCGATGCGGGGCTTGATCCCAGGACCCTGAGATCATGACCTGAGCCGAAGGCAGAGGCCTCAACCCACTGAGCCACCCAGGCGCCCCAGTATTACCTTTTTGTAGTTGTAGGTAATAGGTTAAGTGTTCATTATTAAGAACACTTAACCAATTAATTTTACTTAACACTTAATTTTAGTTATTAACCAGTTTACTAGACTTTTTTTTAAGCAGATGAGAGGGTTTTTTTTTTTTTTTAAGATTTTATTTATTTATTTGACGGAGAGAGATCACAAGTAGGCAGAGAGAGAGAGAGGGAAGCAGGCTCCCCGCTGAGCAGAGAGCCCGATGTGGGACTCAATCCCAGGACCCTGAGATCATGACCTGAGCCGAAGGCAGCGGCTTAACCCACTGAGCCACCCAGGTGCCCCTTACTAGACGTTTTTAATGATATATTGGCTATGATCACTGTACTCTTTAAAGCTGAGTGATAAGTTGACAGGACAAAATAATTTATTTTTACCTTCATTGGACATCTTTTCTCACTTTAAACTGAAACTAGAAATCCAATGTCAAAAACACCTTTCCAAATGAAAAATAAAGCTATTGTAACCTGTATTTTAGAGTGCAAAGATCTTTCACATATATCATCTCTTTTTTTCTTTGCAAAAACCCTGAAGTGTTAGTATTGTTGTCCCCATTTTATGTTTAATTAAACTGAACCTCTGAAGGGGAGCAAAGAAATTCAGACCCTAAGCATCTGGCTAAGTTCAAGAGACTGTACTTGCCGGTTTCTTTTTCTCAGACAGGAAGAAACAGTAAATAACAGGTTTCCCTTTTATCTGTGGCTACCTAAGAACTAAGTATAAATTTAGCAGCTTATCTGGTTTAGCTTCCTTGATAACTTCTTTTTTCCTTTATCTAATTGTTTTAAAAGATTTACTTTAGCATTTTATTTTGCATATTTTAGTATTTTAGGCTGCCAAATTATTTTCTTCAACTAAAGAAATAAATACCTTATTCAGTAACGGCATTAGCTTATTCCAAATCACCACCAGGAGCGACATTTTTTGCTGGGAGAAAAATATTTGAAGAACGCACCTCAACTGAAATGAAATACACAATGCTTAGTTCAGAGAAGGTAGACTCTAAATTCTAACTTTTTATGGTTAAGCATCATGAAATGAATTATGAGAAATAATATCTATGAAAAGCCTGATTTTAGTTGGCATTAAGTGAACAAGCATAATTTAGGTATAAGCTATTTAAGGAAATGAACATCAAAAAATTATTATACGTAAATTTGGGTACCTGTTAGAGAAATGCATTTTAAAATGTCCAGATGTGGGTTTCCAGGGAAAATTCCAGGATAAAATTATTATCCTAATGATAAATAATTTATCAAGGCCAAAATCCTAGAATAAAATGAACTAAAAGAAATGCTTCATAGCTGAGTGTTTAAGATCGAGTACTATGGATGTAGACTGCAGGGGTTCAAATGTTAGTTGCATCACTTAAGCTATTTGATTTTGGATAAGTTAATTCACCTCTCTGTGCCTCAGTATCCTGTAAAATGGAAATAGTAATAATACCTACAAGGGTAGTTCCTGTCTCAGAGTTGTTATGAGGATTAAATAATTTGTAAAGATTTAGCATACTGCCTAGAACAGAGTAAGTGCTAAGTAAATGTTTGCCAAATACATAAAATGCAAAGTATAGTATAACTTTGTGATAAAGAAATCCCATATTCCACAAATACAAAATGAGGTAACAATGTATAGAAGTAGATTATAAGCTAAATACAAGTTACAAATAAGCAAAGAAGGGGGAAAATTTGCCTGTTTAGTTGCCTTGGTGAGTACCTTGTATATGGGAAGAAAATATTCAGAATACTTTGTTCACTGTAAATGAGCTTTTAGTTTCAGGTTAAGGTAACAGTTTTCTTTTTTCAAAAAAAAAAAAAACTTTTATCCTGTAAATCATCCAGTCTCATTATAAATTTGTTTTTAAAATACAGAAAAGCATTAAAGAAAAAAAGTTAAAACCACTTTGGATTCTACTACTCAGAGATACCATTGTAATATTTTGATGAACACGTTTCCAAACATCTATGCATATATACATACATAAGTTAAATAAGTAAAATTTTATGTAAATTGTTTCATACTGTGCATTTTATTGTTTGTTCTAGTTTTCTCATTTAATTATATTGTGAAGATAGATTCATGTTGATGAGTATAGTTGTGTAAAATTTTGTTGTCTGCATTGCCTTCTGTTGTATGGACATACTATAACAGTTTCCTTATTGATGGGCGTTTAGATTGTTTTCCAAGATTTCTCTATTGTGAACAAATTTGTAATGAGGAAGATCTTTCTACTGAATTATACCTGTGCTCAGTTATTTGCTTAAGATAAACACTTAATTGCTGGGTCAAAGAATATATACATTTTAAAGTTATATATAGGTGCTTCTTTACCCTCTTGCCAATATTATGTATTCTGTGTTGTTGCATATTGTGTATTTATTAACCTTTTTTTATGTAAGAGAGGAAATATATATCTATGCTGATTTGTAGCTTGTTGATTATTAGTGAGTGTTAAGTTCATGTATTTCATATATTTACTTGTTGTTTCAAGTTCTTTTGTGAATAACCAGTACCTTTTGATAAATGTGCCTTTTTAAAAATTATAGATAGACTGTAGAATGCCCAAAATTATATAAGATACAAGGAAATAATGCATAGGCCTTGCAACTAAGAGTGAAGAATTTACTAGTCACAGACTTGTGTCAGTCTTTTTTATTTCTCTGTTTTTACCTCCTTTCTAACCCCAGTCCTCTCTAGGATCTTCAGTTCCCTTTCTATGTAAAAGCTCTCTGGCATTAGGGCAAAGGCTTGATGAAGACAGCTTTCGGAAGAGCCTCTCAACTCCCATCTCCCACTGTCTGGCTTTTTTTTTTTTTTTTTTTGCTCAGCACATTTTCTTTACTGTCTGTGTTTCTTTTCATTCATCTTAGTCCTATGACTGGTATGATATTTCTGTTTCCTCTCTTGGTGTTTCTATGGCTGCAGGTAGGACTGATTCATCACTTACCCTGTGTCAGGTACTGGACTGGGCGCTGGGGAGACAAGGATGAATAGGACTTGGTTCCTAAACCTAAACCTGGTGCTCCCCTTCCAACCAACACCGTTGTATGGTGTGTGCAGTAGTGATAGAGATGTATGAAACTTTCTTTGGGATGTTTTCCTAAGGAAACATTCAAGTTAGACCTTTAAGAGCAAGTCAGAGTTTGCTGTGAAAGTAGAGGGAAGGGAAGTAGAGAGGGGAGGGTAAAGACCCTCTTGCCCCCCAAACAGAGGTATGAGTGTGAACAAAGCTCAAGAGTAGATACACATGCTGGGATCAGTCCATATCTCTCCTCAGGCTTCTTGATGACATAACGTACTCTGTGTCCCCGGACAATGAACTCCTCTTCTCACTGTCTCTATGATATGTTGCCCTTACCTGGGCATTTTTGATTGTTTGATAAATTGTTTACATTTTTGATTGATAAATTGATTACATTTTTAATCAGGGAATATTACATTCCTAGAGTGCTCCCCCCAAATTTAGCAATATTTTCTCTGTCGTGCTGTTTGCAAACTGATAATATTTTTAACTCATAATGGGATAATTTTAGAACTGCGTAAAAAGATGTGTTATATATTCAAGGTATTAAAACAAAAATTACAAATCTCTTGTTTTATTCATCCTTATGAAAATGGACACTTAGTCAGGCTTTAATTCTCCTGATTAAGCCTGGTAGATTAGACTTTGAGCATTAAACTTTTATTTCTTCTCTATTGCTTGGTATAATAGTTACACAGATAATCGTAATGATGTTTGTAGTTTAGCATTGTACAGGTAACAGGGCACATTTCTAATAATCTTCCATAACCCTGTGAGGCACAAGATTATTGTTGCCTTCTCTTGTTAATAAGGAAACTCAGCTTTGAACAAGTTAACGTGCCTGCCTCAAGGTCACACAGACCCATTAACTGGTAGAGCCAAAACTTGAACCTTGGTCTTCTGATTCAAAATCTAGGATCTCTAGCTTTTAGGGGAAGATAGCACAGTTGATTTGAGAGTCTAGAATTTAAAACCTTTAATTATTATATTTTGCTAATTTATCTTTTAATAAAAGAATAAGAAAAGACAGACCCACAGTTCTCTGTGGATAGACCCAAATCATAGTCCTATATTTGGAACACTGCCTTTATAGATACTTCTGTAAGTTGTCAGTTTAAAAGCTGTATATATTGTCAACTGAAGCTAGCATTTTAGTTTTAAGTAACTTGGGCAGATATAATGGGAAGAATGAAATTCTGTCATCCAATGGACTCCAAAAAGGTAGATGGTATGGTTTAATAGAAAGAACATAGCACCAACAATTAGAAATGTTGGTGTTCTAGTCCATCTCTTTTTACCTGCTGGTACCTTGGGCAAATGGTTTCTATTGGGCCTTAGTCATCTCATCTAAAGAGTAAAGGGGTTGAGCTCTATGTACTTTGAGGTCCATATCAGTCCTAATAGTGTTTGAGTTTGTGCTTCTGAACTTTACCACTTACATTTCAATCTGTTTGTTGCTTTTTATTATTACCTTCAAGGTTTTTTTGACTTACCACAGCAAGATCAAAAAGATTTTATGATTCTCTAAGATAAAATTTGTAAACAGTATGCTACATGGTAGTGATCTTGTTGGTAGAAAATAAGCAGATATTTATGGAGTACCATTCCAGATAGAGAATGGGTCAGTAGAAGTGCATATTACATGGACTTACAATAATGATAATACCACCATGTGTTTATATTGTGCTTTGTAGTCTTCAAAGTGCTTTCCTATGAAAAGCTTATATACCAATTCTCAAAATCGAGAATTGAGTCACAGAGGAGACTCTGATGTAGATTTAATAAGAATTTTCACCTTTGATTTAGTAATTCTTCTTGGAAACTCTGTCATAAGGAAATAATTCTAACTCCTTGAATACAGTTAGAAGATGTTTATCATAACTGAAAATAGCTATCTAGGGGTAAGTTAAATAAACTGAAGGGCATCCACAGTCATTAAAGTATTTATGAAGATGAGGTAATAGTATAGAAATGCATTTGCTATTAGTGAAGAAAAGAGGATATAGAGTTGAATGTATATGCTGTAGTTATGGAAATAAAAATTTTAAAGGCACCAAATAAATATTCACCCTTTATGTAGGGGGGGAAATACTGCTCGGATTTTGACAAAATTGTGTTACATGTTTGTTTTGTGGGATTTTGCATAATTTTTCTACTTATCTATTTCTGATTCTTTTTTATTGAGTACATTACTGCTTTTATAATAAAATGTATATATATATATATAATAATATTAAAATATATAATAAAATATATAATTAGATATATTTTTAGTAACAACCAAAGCACAGTAAGGTTTCTTGACATTCTCAAAATGGGATGAATGCTTCGGTGAACCTGGGACTAGAAACCACATTCCTTAATCTATCCATTAGTGCTAGGCTTCTACAATCAAATTGTAATGATACACCGACAGGTATAAAGATTCCTGCTTTGAAGAGGTTGCCTAGGTACATTTTTTTTCTTATTATATGTGTTTTCCCTGTGGTATTCATTACTTCTTAGTAAAATTAACAAAATCAATATTATTTTGTTTTGTACTTTTAAAAATACAGCAGTATTCCATTGACTGAGTAGATTTAGTGCAGTATACTATGGTTAGGAACACAAGCACAAATGGACACGGGTTAAGTTCTCGGTTTGGTATTTGTCGTTTGGTGACTGTGGTGTTATCTGAGAAATTTCTCTCTGGGCCTCAATGTCTTTATGTATGTGATGAGGCTAACAGGTCTGTTTTACAACATAATGTTGTTGCCACCTTTTTAAAATCTCTCTGAAGCATTTCTGTCTTTCTCCTCATTGTGTTCACCTTTACAGAAAACAGTTTTAGTTCATTGTTTTTAGACCGCCTTGCAAGGTGGCTTAGTGTATCTATCGAGAAAGCCCTACATTCATCCTAGCTTCAGCGTTTGCTGTATTTGTCTTGAGTTCTCTCAGTGTGCCTCTTACACACTGTGATATTAGACAAGTCTCTAATCTTTCTAAGCTATAGATCCTTCTAGAATAAGGATTTGAAGTAAATAATCTCTCAATTTCCTTCTAGCAGTAATGTTCTATGATTCTTCCCAATCTTGTTTTAAACAGATACATGATTAAAAAAAAAAAAAAAATGCAAAACACACACACACACACACACACACACACACACACACCCCAGATTGGTTTCTCTTAAAGTAGAAATGATAGGAGTGTAAATTGATAAAAATCATTTTAGAAAACAATTTGGCATTATCCAGTGAAGTTGAAGATACACATATGAGAATGTTTATGGCAGCACTAATCGTAATAGCCAGAGACTGGAAACAGCTTAAACTCTGTCAGCAATATGTTTATCATTAATCAGGATATATTTATGTAACGGAATACTGTGCAGCCATGGAGCCATAGCTGTATGCAGTGATAAGGACGAATTTCGCAAACATAATGTTGAGTAAAAGAAGCAAAACAAAAGAGAATTTCCACAGTGTTACTCCATTTATGTGTAGTTCAGAAGTAAGCTAGGTGAAACTGGATTGCCAAGGTTGGAAACTGTAGGAAAAGCAAGCATAGTGACTGTGTCATAATGAGGAAGAGGCCCATGGGGGCTCCTGGGGCCCCAGCAGCATTCTGTTTCGTGACTGAGTGCTAAGCAGCACCAGGACTGGCTCTATCATGGTCCTTTAAGCAATGCACTTATGTGTTTTAAGCATTTTGCTATGTGTATGTTATATCTGCACATGAAAACATTATAGAATAAAAACAATTTAAAAAAGTATGTGTAGTACTGTTTTAGTTAATTTCTTATAGTCTCTGAAAAATACTTGCTGCTACTAAGGACTTGATATTTCAGTGTCCTATACCAGAAGAAAAAAAGATTTTGAACTACAACACTTGGAAGTTCCTTTGTCTTAGCTTCACGAATAAGAATGCCTGTTTTTATTAACTATCTCTATGCAAAGCACTTTTTATTCTACATCGCCGATCTTCATAATAACCCTTTCAGGGTTTTATTATTATCCTTATTTTAGAAATGAGGAAACTGAGGCTTAGAGTAATTAAATCACTCCTTGGTTGAGGAGGAATTCTAAATAAACCACTGAAATGAGTATTTTTGATACTTTTTTTTCTCCTTCATGTTGTGGAAAGATAAATTGGAAACAATGTTTGTGACCATTTTAAGGATATGTAATATAAAAATACACCCCAAATAAATGAATAGACCGAGTTTTTGGATACATCTCTTTTCTTAAATGTGCCTAAAGGGCACCTGGGTGTTTCACTCGGTTGGTTAAGCAGCCAGCTCTTGATTTCAGCTGGGGTCATGATCTCAGGTTCCTGGGATCGAGCCCCGGGTCAGGCTTTTCATTCAGTGAGGAGTCTGCTTGAGATTTCTCTCCCTCCCTCTCACCCCCTCACTCGCACTCATGTATGTCTGCTCTCTTTCTCTCCCACTCTCAAATAAATCTTTAAAATGTGCCCAAGAATATGGGAAGTTTGAAATGCCTAGTAGTAAATGTGTTTCTGGGTATTTGGGCATTTTCCACTTATAGGTCAAGCCTCTGCACTGAGTGTACATAATTAGAAGAGAAAGTGAGAGACATAATTTATACATTTTTGATATACTAATCATAGTGGTCACTTTATCCACAGTTTGCTGAACCATGACCACTAAACTAACCACGAAAAGGAAATTTTTTTGTAGAGCCAAAGCCAGAAACAAGTTTTTAAAATTTAGTTTGCAGTGTCACTTAGGATTCTTCTTAAAGGCTTGTGAACCCTCACCTTCTTTGAATAAGCCTTCGTAATGACAAGGTCCCCTGAGAATGAAATCATCTGAGTGGAATGTGCCTGCGTCTTAAAATCTGATAAACATCACTTCATGGTATTTAGGAGATTAAAAGAGACTTAAAACACGTAAATGTTACTTTCAGGTTATTATAGCCAAGGAAGCCTGTGGCCCAGCTATCAAAACAGCTTAGCTTCAGCAAGTTCCAAGCAATGGGCTTAGCCAAATTGGTTAGCCCTGCTTTAGGACTGACTGCAGTGTCTTTTGCGTTGACCTTTAACTTGTGATACAGAACATAATTGTTTCATCTCTGGGACACATTTATGTGTCCCTTTGCCCCGACACTAATTCATCATTTGCTTTATAGTAATTCCACTCAGACATCACCATCAAGTCCCACTGGAGGTGACTAAAGCATGTGAGTGGATATATTTCCTAATCGGTGACATTAGTTTATTTCTCCTTATTAAGATACCCATTAAATTCATACTGGGAGAGATAACATGAACACTAATGCACTTTCCGTCTCCCATCAGTGCTTTTTTATTTATTTCTATAAAGGAGTTATTAATATCTGAATTTAAGAGTCTACAAAAATGCAGAGCTTTTAGTAATGGTCTAAGATCTTTATTCTGGTAAGTTACGGAAGATGAGGGAAACAAAGACATTCGTTATTATGTTGTCATTTTTATTCTCTTTCTCTCCCTAAAATGTAGCCATTAAAAATAGATATATAATATCATTTATTTTTAAAGTTAATTAATATCTTTTATATAATCTCCTTTTCTAAACAAAATACATTATTCTAGTTTCCCTGTACTTTATGAGTTATCTTGGTTTTCTACTTTTAATCTAAAACTCAGAATACATACAGAGTTTGTGTACCTTTTACATATGCCAGCCAAAAAAGTATTAATTAAATGTACTATACAAGGCTCCAGTGGGTGAATGGGTATAAGAGAAGTTGTTCCTTATGAAAAATAGTCCAATGTGTATAAAATCTAATTATTCTGATGAATTCCCCACCATACCGCCTTAACCAAAATAGAGGTTCAATAAATATCTCTTCAGTTTCATTCATTATCATATCCAATCGAGACATTTGGCAAAGTTGCTAGTGTGACTTTCCATTTGAGGAATCCATAAATTACTCCCTTCCGGGGCTGTGGCAGCACCATGGCAACATGGCACCCTTTTGTTATACTTTGGGTTTTTGCTGTTACTGCTTTTTTAAAAACTGGCAAAATGAAGTTAATGATACTAAGAAGAAGCAATTTTGCAAATCTGCTAGCCCACACACTTCTATTAGTCTCCCTATCAAAAGTCATTACTTTCCACTTCTGGCCTTCATTCTTAGTGTATTATCCTCAGTGCAGAAAGAGAAAGACAGTAGCAGCCTTTTAAATTTGCTCCTTTGATCAAAATTCCTTTAGTGGGAGTAAAATACAATGTGTTAGACTCCCTGTAGTTAATTCTTTTTTTTTTAAGAGTTTATTTATTTATTTGTCAGAGAGAGAGAAGAGAGAGCAAGCACAGGCAGACAGAGTGGCAGGCAGAGGCAGAGAGAGAAGCAGGCTCCCTGCCAAGCAATGAGCCAGTTGTGGGACTTGATCCCAGGACGCTGGGATCATGACCGGAGCTGAAGGTAGCCGCTTAAACAACTGAGCCACCCAAGCATCCCACTGTAGTTAATTCTATACCAACATTCTCTTCCTCCAAATAACCACGTGGTCGGGACCAGTACTACATTTACTAACTGCCTTAGTTTGGTTCAACACGAAACAGAGGTGATTAATGTACAAAGATTTATTGGAGGAGCAAGCAAAAGAAGGTGCCAAGAGCCTTGGGAGGAGAAAGGGAAGGAAGGAGGACTGGGTAGGAGGAACCTTAGCCTGCAGCTCTGTTCTAAGGAAGATTCATCAAGGTTGATGGGAAGTCAAGGCAGAGTTGACTATTGGAGGCATCCCTTGTCTCACCCAAATGTGAGACATGTGGGAGTCATTGGCTGGGAGCAGCCTGCAGGAAGTGGGGCAGGGGGCATGAATGCAGAGAAAATCCAAACATACGGTAGTTGGATCCATTAGCCAATTATATTCCCTGCCACAGGGGCACATTTCATGGCTTCTCTATTAGTTTCAAGACTTTAGATAATTTTAGCACCTCTCTGAACCTCAGTCATGAATGGTGATATTACCAATACAGGGTAATTGTAAAGGTTAAATAAAATTATATATGTAAAAGCCTTGGAACATCATCATCATCATCATCATCATCATCATCATCCTAAATGTTAGTTTCCTTTATAGACCTCTTCTATTATAGTGGGTGATTGTTTCCTAACTTATTCTTCTTAGGGAAAACATCTTTTGGGTATAACTGTGCCGAGGTATTCTCTACCAGGACAACTCCGTTTGGTCTGTGGACCTGCAGGCAATCTGTAGCCCACAGAGCTGCTTGTACCAGGGTGCAGGGAGACCACAGGAACTTGTACCAAAGTCAGCTAGGTCAGTAAACACACTGCTTAGCTCAGATGCAATTTTTTAAAATATGAAGACATTCTCAATGACGGAAGGTGGTGCATTTATTTATATTCTGGCACAAGCTCCTTGTTTGTTGTATCCTGGCACTTTGAGCAGCATTGGAGTTTAGTAAAATATAAAAGCAGAACATATGGGGCTTTATCATATGTATTTCGGCTTGTCTGTTAGGAAACCACTTGGAGCTGGACATTGGCAGTTCATGTTATTCATATCGGTGGCAGCCAGTGGCACTTTTAGCATTTGTCAGTTTCCGGGCCTGTGATCAAATATCAAAGTAGGCAGCTTTGTCACTGTTATATTTCCAAGGCCTTTTCCCAATGCATTTATTAGCATATATTTGTTGAGCTCCTTCTAACCTTCCAGATACCATGTATCTGCTGATGCCCAGTGTTCTCACACTGTTGTGTCACAACCTTGTTGAATCCCCAAATTGTAAGGCCCCACCAAAATCCACTTCCCCTTGCTGTTCTAGAGTGGTCAAAGCCCCACTCCCTCAGAAAACAGATAGGTCAGTAATTAAGAAGAAAATAATCTGAATTAAATAAGTAATACAAAGGTGCCTTCCTTCCTGGTTACATATTGGTAATTTAAAATTTAAGCCATGGAACTGTGTAAAACATATTTTTGAACTGTGGGTGCCCCATCTTAATCCACGAGCTATAATCCTTCTTTAGTTCTTTTTACCATGTATTCCAGAAATACTTGTCATTATATCCATAATGTTGCTGACCTCTACCGTAAAGGGTTTGTTGGATTTTCCCATAATCTTTTGCTTTTTTCAGTAACCTTCTTCTATGGAATATTGGTAACATTGGTAACCTTCTTCTGTGGAATATTGGGAATATTCCACAGAAGAATATTCCAGTATCCCAATATTCCACAGATACAGGAATATTGGAATATTGGGAGACATGAATCCAGGGAGCAAATCAAACATGTTCCTTATCTATTTAAGAATTTAAAGTATTACCTGTGTATTGTTTTTAATTGACAGCAACCTTTCGTATTTGAAACTAAGTAGATGGAGATTCAGTGTATTTTTTCCCTTTATATTCCCAGATCTTTGATGGCTTGTTAACGCGATGTAGTAGATTAAGAATACGCAGTTTTGCTTTCATACTTTTAAAAACTAAAGTGCATGTTTCATAAAATTAAAGTGTCCCAAGAGTTGGTTAATATAAAGTAATATTTTACCAGGGTCATAAATGATTTAATATTAAAGATCATATTTTCTCGTAACCATAACAGACTTAACAAAACCTAGGCAGACAAATTGCTAGTTTAGAAATGATCTGAACCTATTTTTCCACAAAAAACAAAAGCCCTCGAGATTGTGTATATATGGCAACAGGCATTAATTGATTGATCCCCAAGGCTGGGGATCTTGCAGCAGCTATTATAACATGCTTTATTTGTATTATTGCACTGTTTAGTTAGTCATCCAAATTCTAGCCATTTCTGTTTATAGCCAAGAAATAGCATCCCAGCCCGGGCAGCACAGCTAGTCATACCTTTTTATTGATGTAATTGGACTTATTTTGGTTCCTTTCCTGGTGTCGAACACTTTGTGAAGCCCTAACATAAATTATTGGCTTGTATAACCCACTGCATCACCTTCACCCAGAGATTTGCTGCCTGTGCAGTTCTTAATTTTCAAGTGTGAGAGATTTATTTTTCCTTAGTGAGTCTTAATGTTTCTGCACGCGTGCACACACACACGGTTGTGAATGTGTGTGGGTACACGGAAATGCCAAGGAGAAAGTCAGACATGTTCTTGGATAATTCCTGCATGAGATTCTGGAGAAAGCTTTAAGCCTGTAGGTGCTTGTTCCTGTGCTCGAGCTGACCTGATCATGAGCATTATGGTGGTATTTTAAAATTTTGTTCCAGCTTTGCTTATTTTGCCTAGGAATTCTGACTAATCAGGACTCTGTACACTTCATGTCCTCAGTGAATACTTATTAACTGCATAACTGACCAACTGACATTCAGTGAGCCAGTGTAAATGGTTAAGATACTGTTACAGACATTGCGTGTCTGGCAAGGCACTTCAGTCCTCTTTGCACTCTGTAAGATAGATGGAAGTATCCCCACTTTACACATGAGGACTTCGAAGTTCAGGAAAACTAAAGTCATACAGTTTACAGATGGAGAGTCAGGATATTTTACTGAAAAGTGGGGGGGAGGGCAGAGGGAGGAGAGAGAGAGAATTGCAAGCAGACTCCCCGCTGAGCACGAAGCCCAGTGTGAGGCTCAATCTCACAACCCTGAGTTCATGACCTAAGCCAAAATCAAGAGTCGGACAATAAACTGACTGAGCCACCCAGGCACCCCTATCAAAAGATTTTTTATGTGCATTATTTTATTTGATCTTTATAATGATCCTTGAAGTGGACAGAATATAAATTCTTTTCTGTTCTCATTTTAGCACTAAAGAGATTTAGTAACTTAGCCATGGTCACTGCATTGGGCCTAGTTCAGTCCAGTACTACCCTCTGAACCCTGAGGCATTTATAGACATTCACTTGCCACTAGTGGCATTGATTACAACATTGTAATGCCCCTGGGGTTTCACCTTGGGTGATTTTTGTTAAGAGATTCTTTATTGCCT
This sequence comes from Mustela lutreola, assembly GCF_030435805.1. NCBI lineage: Eukaryota > Metazoa > Chordata > Mammalia > Carnivora > Mustelidae > Mustela > Mustela lutreola. The sequence goes on along the minus strand of NC_081290.1, from coordinate 229,529,905 downwards.
CCAAGGTAGAGCCCCTGTTCAAGTGCTGGCATTCAAGTAAACACTTACAGTGAAAAAACAATGGGGAGGGCGGGAGAAACCTTATAAATCTGTTCTTGTCAACCCCTTAATTAAAACCCTTTAATATTTTTCAGCGGCTCTTAGGTGGCTCAGTCGGTTAAGGGTCCATCTCTTGATATTGGCTTAGGTCCTGGTCTCAGGGTCCCGGGATTGAGCCCTGGGCCGGGCTCTATGCTGTGGACGGAGCCTGCTTAAGCTTCTCTCTCTCACTCTCTATCTGCACCTCCCCCGCCATGTGTGCTCTCTCAAAAAAGAAAACAAAACAAACAAACTTCTAATAGTTTTCAGTAGGCTATTTCTCCACAGCCCTTCCCCCTCAAAAAATAATAGCAACAACAAAGCTTTAGCAAACCTAAAGCAAAAAATAGCAAACAAACCTTGGCAAAGGCTTCCCATGGTCTTCTTCCTCCCTTTTTAGCCTCACCTCCTGCTTTCACTTAATGCCCAAACTCCTACCACTGGCCCTTTATGCCAGGAAAGCTAAACCACTGCACTGATGTGAGACCCACCTTCTGCTTTTGCTTTTATATATATTTCCTTTGCCTGACATCTCCCCCTGTCATCCATGTGCTAAACTCCTACTCATTTACCACTATCCAGAAGAGGGTCATTCTGGTCCGTGAAGCCTTTCATTACCCTCCTGAACAAAGTTACCCTCCATCGTCTGATCTCCCTGCTGTACTTTTCTTTAAAAACAGTCAATCAAACATACCAATATTCTTACATTTCTGTTGTTATGTAGTGTGTGTGTGTGTGTCCCCTACTGGGTGAATAAGCTCTTTAAGGGTGAGAGTTTGAAGCTTTCTCATCCCTTTATCCTAACACAGTGTCTAGCACATCAAATGGGCCCAGGAAGGGTTTACGTGCAGAAGATAGAATGAATCCGTGGCCTTCCTACTTGGGCTAAGGACTGAGAATTCAACACTGAAAGGGATAGCCTGCATTTGAAAAGAGAAGGGGCAATGCACATTTCTATCAGATGAAATTACTATCTTCGTTTATATGTGCTTGGCTTTGTTATGTGTCCAGAAATAATGCAAGGCTTTGAGAAATGGAGGGAGGTTAAGGAAAAATGATGCAGTAACTGAGCATTTTCCCTGAAACATACGCCTGTGGTAGTAAGTTGTTAAAAGTTACTGGATGCCATTTTCTCTATTTTAATTCATTGTGCTGGGTATTCAGTGGATCCTTTCAGTCTCAAAATTCAAGTCATGGAGTGCAAGAAAATTTCCTTGAATTATTTCATTGATGACTTCCTCTTTATTTTCTCTTGTCACTCTTTTGGGGCTACTGTTATTTAGTATTGGATTTCCCACACTTACCTCTCATGTTCGTATCACTTCTCGTATTTTCCATCTGTGTGTTGTTCTGCCTCCTGAGAGAGTCCTTTAACTCTGCATCTTGCCCTTCTGTTTTTCATTTTTCATATTCTGCTTTCATATTTTAAATTTTTTAAAGATATTATGTACTTATTCAACAGAGAGAGTGAGAGAGTTCAAGCAGAAGGAGCATCAGAGGGAGAAGGAGAAGCAGGCTCCCCGCTGAGCATGGAGCCCCACGAGGAACTTCATAGCTGCTTAACCGACTGAGCCACCCAGCCGCCCCTATATTTTAAATTTCTTTTTTTTTTTTTAACATTTTATTTATTTTTTTGACAGAGAGAGACACAGCGAGAGAGGGAACAGAAGCAGGGGGATTGGGAGAGGGAGAAGCAGGCTTCCCGCTAAGCAGGGAGCCCGATGCAGGGCTTGATCCCAGGACCCTGGAATCATGACCTGAGCTGAAGGCAGACACTTAATGACTGAGCCACCTAGGCACCCCTATATCTTAAATTTCTAAGAGCTCCTTTTTCTCTGAGTAGCATCCTGTTGTTTCATGTGTGTGGTATCTTCTCTTACTTAAGCATATTAATGATTTTTAAAAATTTTATTCTTATTTTTTGTTTCAGTTTGATTTTTGATGTATTATTTGCCTTAGAGGCTTGGGAGTCTGATGATATTTGGTCGTATACTTCTTTTTAAGAAGAGAAGACTAGAAAACATAGGAAGCTTATAGAGTGTGGATAGAGGTTGTTAACTTTGGATTTCGCTGTAGGGTACTTTGTGCTCTTTTCATTGGGGAAAACATACTGTTATCCTACATAAGTCTTCCCTCTTCAGCTTGCCTAGAATCTTCCAGTTACAGCTGTCAAGTCCAAGCCTGTAAAGTATTTGCCTGTATTCTGTAAGCTGAGTAGGGGAGGATGACTGGAGAGGTCTCATCACTTAATATGCATATGTTCACTTAATCACCTTGTTTTCAACCCAGTGCCTTGGTCTTTAATTGTGCTAATGTTTCCCTTTCCGAAGAGTAAAATTCAAGTTTATTTGCTAGTGTGTAAGAGTGGTTATGGGTGTGTGGAGTTGGGAGAGGATCTGGAGAAACAATTGTCCTACAGATTTTCAACCAGTCTTCCTGTTCTTTTTTTTTAATTGAAATATAATTGGCATACAACAGTATATTAATTTCAGGTATATAGCATAATCATCCAGTATTTGTATACACCACAAAATGATCACTCAGTCTTGTGTTCTGAAGCCGTTTTGCTAACACTTCAAGAAGTACACAGGGTTGCCGGTTTCTGACCTTACGGGGGTTACTGAAGTATAGTTTTTTTTTTTTTTTTTAAAGATTTTTATTTATTTATTTGCCAGAGACAGAGGGAGAGAGAGTGAGAGAGCACAGGCAGACAAAGAGTCAGGCAGAGGCAGAGGGAGAAGCAGGCTCCCTTGCCGAGCAAGGAGCCCGATGTGGGACTCGATCCCAGGACCATGGGATCATGACCTGAGCCAAAGGCAGCTGCTTAACCAACTGAGCCACCCAGGCGTCCCCTGAAGTATAGTTCAAGTCGCTTCTCATTTTCCTTCTGCTGGCTTACTGCTCATTTTTTTTTTTTTAAGTCTGCTAAGTTAGTTAGCACTTGTTTATCCTCTTTTCAGTTTCCAAAATTTTGTTGTTGTTATATCCTCCCTTACTGTCTTTCTTTTATTTATACATAAATACAGTACATACAGGGAACAGCAGTTTAAGATGTTACTGTTTTCTCATTAGAAATAGTGGAAGATCATTCCTGGAATGTTATTGGAGTTTCAGGAGTAAATGTACCTGTTCAGTCTGCCAATTTAACCTGCAAATCCCCCCAAATAAGATTTTAAATGGAGAAATTAGGTTTTTTTTTTTAAAGGTATAAAAAAAATAGTAAATTTTAAAATATTCTTTTTAACCAAATTCAGTCTGATTTTACTGCTTTTCCAACAGTACAAGAATGAGATCTGAGTACAACCAGCAAATGTCCCAAAGCCATAACCAGACTTTGCTGAATATAGTCTTTTCTTGGTTAAGAATTAAAGTCCATAGAGTCACAGTATTCAGAAATCAGAGACCTCCTCTACTTCCAACACTCTTCCATAGTATTCCTAAGAGATAGGAATATCTTCTTAGATATTCTTAAAACTAATTGACAAGGAATATATTTACCTTCTGAGACACTTCATACATTTAGATCGTTTGTGAAGGAAGCGAGGTAAATGGAAGGTTAGTTCTGACTCTAATGTTTATCCATGATACACATGCTATAAAGAAGATAAGCAGTATCTTGGGAACAGCATTATTAGATATGCATGGGCTCTTAAATTAGGTAGATCAGAGTTTTTCTTGTTTTAATAGTTGTATAACCTTTAGGAATTACTTATCCTCTAAACTTGTATTTTCACCTGTGAAGCAAAGATAATAACACTTTGAGGGTTAATAAACTTTGAACACCATAAAGTATTGAACAACCTGACAGAGAGCGTAGGACAGGGAGGGTGATGGTTAAATGATACCCATTATCCTTCTTACTGATTCAACCAGCGAAGGCTTTTTGGTGATATACCTGATCAGAGGGTAAGATTTTATTTAATAAGAAAGCCAGAGAGATGGAAAGGACTAGGTTTGACCTTCCAGACTGAAGGAATAGCAAGACAAAAGCATAGCTATGTAAAGAACCAAAGTCTGAGGTTTATTAAGGACAGGTATATAGTTCTAGGTGTTTGGATTATGGAACCTGTGGAATAATAGAGTACAAGCCTGAAAGGTTTTGACATAGAACACCCCAGTAGAACAAGAGTCGGTGTTCTCTCATACTGTATCATTCAGTAGACAAAGACAAAGCAAAGAACTGGTGGGGAGGCCAGGATCCCTCTTTGTTAACACTTACTTAATATGACTTTTTAACAGCTTGATCTGATAGAGATCAAGATTGTAGTGAAAGTTATTGGTAAACCTGAAACGTGTTTGTTATATATATAGTTATTGCAGACGAGTCAAAAACGTAAGTAAAGATTATGTCCAAGCGAAGAAGATATCTGTCTTTGTATCTGAAAGGTTGTCAAGAGGAAGAAGGAGTGAAATTAAACTTTGCTGATGGATTAAATTAATTCAAAAAGATAGAAATCAGAAAGGGGACATTCCTAGTTCACGTGAAAAATCATGATTTTTAACAGATCATTTTTAAAGATCAGGTGGGCTGATGCTTTCAAAGATGCCATTCACCTCTATTATGAATCCTGTGACTCTAACAGTAGTTGATAGTATAATTGGGAGGAGGAATAGAAGAAGCGTTTCCATTTCTTAGACTTGACTTTTGGGCTTTTCTGAAGCCTGAGGTCAGTTATGTCCATTGTTTATATTAAAACATACCTATTTTGGAAAAGAACTTGCATGGTTTGTAGATGGGGATGGAAAAGCACTTAGGTTGTACTCGCAACCAGAGGCCCATAATCTGTCCAACATTGGAATGAAAAACTTAGGGAGGAATTAAGTATCTAAGTGCTAGGAGAAGCTAAATGATTGTCAAGGATACTACAAAACACAGATCTGTTTTGGGAAAAGGTGAAACCAAGTGCCTTCTAAGGTTACACTCTAGTGCCTATGATTCTATGCCTAACAGGGGCTCTTGCTGTCATCCATATGTACACCTTGCTTGATCCTCTATGCCCTTGTTTGTAGAACAGGCTGCCCAGAACAGCAGCCTGTTCTACAAACAAGGGCATTGAGGATTGTTAGAAATTCCCTGAGGCAGTCCCTTCCTTGAGCCACTTCATAGACGATTTCACTAAAACAGGCTCCTCCCTGGTACCTTCCCCAGGGACTTCTCTACAAGGCTGCTGAACACAGACCGTCTTCATCCAGGTGATGCCGCTCCACAGACATCAAGGGCACCCTCACCGAGCAGGAGCCTCCAGACATCTCAGGACAGCGCTTCCCAGGCCCTGGCAAAACCCTAGCAGCTGTAGACCTCTCTCCTCTTTATCTTAACCGAAACCTAAAGCCCCTCTGCTGAGGCCTTGCTTTCTGAGACTCCACAACAGCGAGGTGGTCAAGGGGAGGGATGTGTAGTTTTTCCATTTCTGCAGACCATGGCTTTTCCCTCCTTGTGTGAAACCATTATCCTTTGAAGCCTTTTACACGTTCAGCTCTCTGTCACACTGTGTCACAGTCATCTGACATGCTGGTTACTTCTTTGGAAGTAAGAAGTGAGTTCATAATTTAGAACTTTGCTAAAGGCTTTCCTCCCTAGGCTGCTGTTCCCGTGGTAACCCTGCATTACTGTCGTCTCACCCCCGTTCTTTCCATGCCAAACCACTTGCTGTTCTCCCTGTTCGCTTCTGGGCTTTTCCACATGCAATTTCCTCGGTTCGGAAGACTGTTTCCCTACCCTTTCACCTGGTAAAATCCAGTTGTACTGTGTAACTGGCTAGGTTACCACATCCTTTCCAGATGTTCCGGTCTTCCCTGAACTTAGGTCTCCCTCCTCTGTGTTCCTATAATTTTCTCTGATGTGATGCTATTATTCTTTAATATAATTACATTCCTGATTTTTAACTATCTTTTCCACTTTATTCTGACTATTTTTTAAACATTTTTATGTGAGAGAGAGAGCATAAGTGGGGGAGAGGTAGAGGGAGAGGAAGAGAGACTCCTCAAGCAGACTCTCTGCTGAGCATGGAGCCCAAGGCAGGGCTCGATCCCAGTATCCCAAGATCATGACCTAAGCCTACATGAAGAGTTGGACGCTTTATTGAGCCTCCCAGGAACCCCTTATTATTAAAGGAGGAACTGCCTTTTTATTTTGTGACTCCAGCCCATGACCTAGCACATAGAAAATGTTCAGAGTCTACTGACTGAATGAAGATATGACTTCAGCTGCTTGTCTTCTTTGTACCTGCATAAGACCGAAGGTGGAACAGAAAAGAATAGACGTGTTGTTGTTACTAGAGCTAGATTATTTCTAGCTCAGATTATGTTTGACACACACACACACACACACACACACACACTCTTTGAACTTAGGTTCAGAATGTAAGCCTGCCCTTTACCTCTAACAGTTTCATGCCTTCTACCTGATAACCCTACCACTGTCATCCCACTTTTGATTTTCTGTCAATTTTCCAATCCCCTTACTTCTATCTACTCTGATCCACAGAATTTTGACATTTCTTATGTTTAAAATGCTATGGATATATTTTTTACCTTGGATGTTTTCTTTCTGGTGAGCCTTGTTTTTTGGAGGCTTTCACATGTCACATTTAAAATGCATCTGATTCACTGGAGACCAAAACTAGCATATAGCCTTAACTAAAGGAAGTTAGAAAGAAAAACTAGTAATGAAGGAAGTAGAAAAATGAGGTATAGCATTAATGGTTTAGTAATGTTTCTTAAAACAGTAATGTTTCTTAAGAATAGCTGTTGAGGAACAAGGACAAGAACTAATAACTGTAAGATATTTACAGCTCACTGAATGTGTTGGGAGTTTTACCTGCATCGTTTTATTTAATCCATACGATAACCCAGGAAGCAGACATTGTGATGGGCATCTGGTACACAAGGAACCAGAGGCTCAGAGGGTTTGAGTGATTTGCTTGAGTTCACACAGTTGCCCCACCCCATGACTCACTTTTTAACTCCCTCTCCTACACCAGTCCTTATATTTTCAATTAGCTTTTTCTTCGATTATTTTTGATGTAAGAATTTCAGAAGTTAGCTAGGAAGTTCACATGGAAGTAGCCGTTTGAAGGAAGAAGATCATGTTGTTTAAGAACTTTGGCATGTACTTGTAACAGCTAATTGATTTGATGGGGTGGTTTTGTTTCAGAATTTGTTCAAAGATTAATGGTGCGAGAGACTAATATTTAAATAGCAAATGGAGCTCTCATTTAGGAAATCTCTTGATGGTAATTTTTACGCAATCTAAAATTGGTGCTGATTTTTTTTTGTGCCCCCAGTAAAGTTGTCCAAAATTGTTCATACCTGTTTTGATGGTTAACACATTATAGAAACTTTATTTTCAGTGCACTTCCCAAGGGGGGGGAGGGGATTGCATTCCTGCTCTATTATGAGAAATTAAATAAAATAGTTCCTTGGTGAATCTGTTCTCAGCCACCACCCCTACCTCCCTCCCCGCCCTTGCAACCATGTACTTTCATCTAACGTACTTGCCTGACTCTGAGCTTTGCTTAGGTTCTTTTTTCCCATTCCACTGGCTTCCATCCTTCCTACTATTTACTGTCCAGCTTGGCTCAACCCACTTTCTGTCAGATTATGGCTTAAGTCCCAACACTCCAAGAAAGCTTTTCCCACAGAGATTTCTTTATAAATCAAATGAGCAAATAAGAATTTCACCCCTGCAATTTGCAACTCAATCCTCAAAAAAAAAAAAAAATTTTTTTTTTTTAATTAGTTACCATGCACCTGGCATCATGTTAGGTGCTGGGCATTTAATGATAAATAAAATAGATCTACACCATTAAAGAGTTGTAGTCTTGTGATATTATGTAGGATAAATGATTTAATCTCTAATATGAAATTTCTTTATATTATTGGTATTTCTTCAGTTTCTTCATCTGTAATATGAAGGTGATGATGGTAGTTGCTTTGGTAGGTTTCTTACAATGATTGAATGAGTTAATATTTATAAAGTTCTTAAGGTAGGGCCTAGCAATTAGAAAATGCTGTAGAACTGTTTTTATTTACCAAAACAATACTGAACATTGAAGTCACTTGATCTAGTTCTAAAAAGCCCTCTTTGGTATTTCTAAGTGGTAGCATAATAAACTTATAGATTAGCTTGTAGTGAAATGTCATCTTTATACTAACAACTTCCTATCTGAGAGCAGGGTGAGTTTACATTTATTAAGATCTTCTTTTGCATCTTAATAGAGTATAATAGTGGTCCTCATGTAGATCTTGCCATTTTGGTTATTTTTATTTCAAGATATTTTATCTTTCTTGCTATTTAAAATGGCACCATATAATTTTTAAATTCATTGTTATTTATATGAAGAAAGACTACTGATTTTTGTTTTTTTGTTGTTGTTGTTTTGGGTTTTTTTTAATTTTTAATTTTTAATTTTTTATAAACATATATTTTTATCCCCAGGGGTACAGGTCTGTGAATCACTAGGTTTACACACTTCACAGCACTCACCAAAGCACATACCCTCCCCAGTGTCCATAATCCCACCCCCTTCTCCCAACCTCCCTCCCCCCAGCAACCCTCAGTTTGTTTTGTGAGATTAAGAGTCACTTATGGTTTGTCTTCCTCCCAATCCCATCTTGTTTCATTGATTCTTCTCCTACCCACATAAGCCCCCATGTTGCATCACCACTTCCTCATATCAGGGAGATCATATGATAGTTGTCTTTCTCCGCTTGACTTACTTCGCTAAGCATGATACGCTCTAGTTCCATCCATGTTGTCGCAAATGGCAAGATTTCATTTCTTTTGATGGCTGCATAGTATTCCATTGTGTATATATACCACATCTTCTTGATCCATTCATCTGTTGATGGACATCTAGATTCTTTCCATAGTTTGGCTATTGTGGACATTGCTGCTATAAACATTCGGGTGCACGTGCCCCTTTGGATCACTACGTTTGTATCTTTAGGGTAAATACCCAGTAGTGCAATTGCTGGGTCATAGGGCAGTTCTATTTTCAACATTTTGAGGAACCTCCATGCTGTTTTCCAGGGTGGCTGCACCAGCTTGCATTCCCACCAACAGTGTAGGAGGGTTCCCCTTTCTCCGCATCCTCGCCAGCATCTGTCATTTTCTGACTTGTTGATTTTAGCCATTCTGACTGGTGTGAGGTGATACCTCATTGTGGTTTTGATTTGTATTTCCCTGATGCCAGGTGATATGGAGCACTTTTTCATGTGTCTGTTGGCCATCTGGATGTCTTCTTTGCAGAAATGTCTGTTCATGTCCTCTGCCCATTTCTTGATTGGATTATTTGTTCTTTGGGTGTTGAGTTTGCTAAGTTCTTTATAGATTCTGGACACTAGTCCTTTATCTGATATGTCGTTTGCAAATATCTTCTCCCACTCTGTCAGTTGTCTTTTGATTTTGTTAACTGTTTCCTTTGCTGTGCAAAAGCTTTTGATCTTGATGAAATCCCAATAGTTCATTTTTGCCCTTGCTTCCCTTGCCTTTGGCGATGTTCCTAGGAAGATGTTGCTGCGGCTGAGGTCGAAGAGGTTGCTGCCTGTGTTCTCCTCAAGGATTTGATGGATTCCTTTCGCACATTGAGGTCCTTCATCCATTTTGAGTCTAGTTTCATGTGTGGTGTAAGGAAATGGTCCAATTTCATTTTTCTGCATGTGGCTGTCCAATTTTCCCAGCACCATTTATTGAAGAGGCTGTCTTTTTTCCATTGAACATTCTTTCCTGCTTTGTCGAAGATGAGTTGACCATAGAGTTGAGGGTCTATTTTTGGGGCTCTCTATTCTGTTCCATTGATCTATGTGTCTGTTTTTGTGCCAGTACCATGCTGTCTTGATGATGACAGCTTTGTAATAGAGCTTGAAGTCCGGAATTGTGATACCACCAACTTTGGCTTTCTTTTTCAATATCCCTTTGGCTATTCGAGGTCTTTTCTGGTTCCATATGAATTTTAGAATTATTTCTTCCATTTCTTTGCAAAAGATGGATGGTACTTAGATAGGAATTGCATTAAATGTGTAGATTGCTTTAGGTAGCATAGACATTTTCACAATATTTATTCTTCCAATCCAGGAGCATGGAACATTTTTCCATTTCTTTGTGTCTTCCTCAATTTCTTTCATGAGTACTTTATAGTTTTCTGAGTATAGATTCTGTGACTCTTTGGTTAGGTTTATTCCTAGGTATCTTATGGTTTGGGGTGCAATTGTAAATGGGATTAACTCCTTAATTTCTCTTTCTTCTGTCTTGTTGGTGGTGTAGAGAAATGCAACTGATTTCTGTGCTTTGATTTTATATCCTGACACTTTACTGAATTCCTATACAAGTTCTAGCAGTTTTGGAGTGGAGTCTTTTGGGTTTTCCACATATAGTATCATATCATCTGCGAAGAGTGATAATTTGACTTCTTCTTTGCTGATTTGGATGCCTTTAATTTCCTTTTGTTGTCTGATTGCTGAGGCTAGGACCTCTAGTACTATGTTGAATAGCAGTGGTGATAATGGACATCCCTGCCGTGTTCCTGACCTTAGTGGAAAAGCTTTCAGTTTTTCTCCATTGAGAATGATATTTGCGGTGGGTTTTTCATAGATGGCTTTGATGATATTGAGGTATGTGCCCTCTATCCCTACACTTTGAAGAGTTTTGATCAGGAAGGGATGCTGTACTTTGTCAAATGCTTTTTCAGCATCTATTGAGAGTATCATATGGTTCTTGTTCTTTCTTTTATTGATGTGTTGTATCACATTGACTGATTTGCGGATGTTGAACCAACCTTGCAGCCCTGGAATAAATCCCACTTGGTTGTGGTGAATAATCCTTTTAATGTACTGTTGAATCCTATTGGCTAGTATTTTGTTGAGAATTTTCGTATCTGTGTTCATCAAGGATATTGATCTATAGCTCTCTTTTTTGATGGGATCCTTGTCTGGTTTTGGGATCAAGGTGATGCTGGCCTCATAAAATGAGTTTGGAAGTTTTCCTTCCATTTCTATTTTTTGGAACAGTTTCAGGAGAATAGGAATTAGTTCTTCTTTAAATGTGTGGTACAATTCCCCTGGGAAGCCGTCTGGCCCTGGGTTTTTGTTTGTTTGGAGATTTTTAATGACTGTTTCAATCTCCTTACTGGTTATGGGTCTGTTCAGGCTTTCTATTTCTTCCTGGTTCAGTTGTGGTAGTTTATATGTTTCTAGGAATGCATCCATTTCTTCCAGATTGTCAAATTTGTTGGCGTAGAGTTGCTCATAGTATGTTCTTATAATAGTTTGTATTTCTTTGGTGTTAGTTGTGATCTCTCCTCTTTCATTCATGATTTTATTTCTTTGGGTCCTTTCTCTTTTCTTTTTGATAAGTCGGGCCAGGGGTTTATCAATTTTATTAATTCTTTCAAAGAACCAGCTCCTAGTTTTGTTGATTTGCTCTATTGTTTTTTTGGTTTCTATTTCATTGATTTCTGCTCTGATCTTTATGATTTCTCTTCTCCTGCTGGGCTTAGGGTTTCTTTCTTGTTCTTTCTCCAGCTCCTTTAGGTGTAGGGTTAGGTTGTGTACCTGAGACCTTTCTTGTTTCTTGAGAAAGGCTTGAACTGCTATATATTTTCCTCTCAGGACTGCCTTTGTTGTGTCCCACAGATTTTGAACCGTTGTATTTTCATTATCATTTGTTTCCATGATTTTTTTCAATTCTTCTTTAATTTCCCGGTTGACCCATTCATTCTTTAGAAGGATGCTGTTTAGTCTCCATGTATTTGGGTTCTTTCCAAACTTCCTTTTGTGGTTGAGTTCTAGCTTTAGAGCATTATGGTCTGAAAATATGCAGGGAATGATCCCAATCTTTTGATACCGATTGAGTCCTGATTTAGGACCGAGGATGTGATCTATTCTGGAGAATGTTCCATGTGCACTAGAGAAGAATGTGTATTCTGTTGCTTTGGGATGAAATGTTCTGAATATATCTGTTATGTCCATCTGGTCCAGTGTGTCGTTTAAGGCCTTTATTTCCTTGCTGATCTTTTGCTTGGATGATCTGTCCATTTCAGTGAGGGGAGTGTTAAAGTCCCCTACTATTATTGTATTATTGTTGATGTGTTTCTTTGATTTTGTTATTAATTGGTTTATATAGTTGGCTGCTCTCACGTTGGGGGCATAGATATTTAAAATCGTTAGATCTTCTTGGGATGCCTGGGTGGCTCAGTGGGTTAGGCCACTGTCTTCGGCTCGGGTCATGATCCCAGGGTCCTGGGATCGAGTCCCAAATCGGGCTCTCTGCTCGGCAGGGAGCCTGCTTCCTCCTCTCTCTCTGCCTGCCTCTCTGCCTGCTTGTCATCTCTCTCTGTCAAATAAATAAGTGGAATCTTCAAAGAAAAAAAAAATAAATTAAATCGTTAGATCTTCTTGTTGTACAGACCCTTTGAGTATGATATAGTGTCCTTCCTCATCTCTTATTATAGTCTTTGGCTTAAAATCTAATTGATCTGATATAAGGATTGCCACTCCTGCTTTCTTCTGATGTCCATTAGCATGGTAAATTCTTTTCCACCCCCTCACTTTAAATCTGGAGGTGTCTTCGGGCTTAAAATGAGTTTCTTGGAGGCAACATATAGATGGGTTTTGTTTTTTTATCCATTCTGATACCCTGTGTCTTTTGACAGGGGCATTTAGCCCATTAACATTCAGGGTAACTATTGAGAGATATGAATTTAGTGCCATTGTATTGCCTGTAAGGTGACTGTTACTGTATATGGTCTCTGTTCCTTTCCGATCTACCACTTGTAGGCTCTCTCTTTGCTTAGAGGACCCCTTTCAATATTTTCTGTAGAGCTGGTTTGGTGTTTGCAAATTCTTTCAGTTTTTGTTTGTCCTGGAAGGTTTTAATCTCTCCTTCTATTTTCAGTGATAGCCTAGCTGGATATAGTATTCTTGGCTGCATGTTTTTCTCGTTTAGTGCTCTGATAATATCATGCCAGCTCTTTCTGGCCTGCCAGGTCTCTGTGGATAGGTCAGCTGCCAATCTAATATTTTTACCATTGTATGTTACAGACTTCTTTTCCCGGGCTGCTTTCAGGATTTTCTCTTTGTCATTGAGACTTGTAAATTTTATTATTAGGTGACGGGGTGTGAGCCTATTCTTATTGATTTTGAGGGGCGTTCTCTGAACCTTCTGAATTTTGATGCTCCTTCCCTTTGCCATAATGGGGAAATTCTCCCCAATAATTCTCTCCAGTATACCTTCTGCTTCCCTCTCTCTTTCTTCTTCTTCTGGAATCCCAATTATTCTAATGTTGTTTCGTCTTATGGTGTCACTTATCTCTCGAATTCTCCCCTCGTGGTCCAATAGCTATTTGTCCCTCTTTTGCTCATCTTCTTTATTCTCTGTCATTTGGTCTTCTATATCACTAATTCTTTCTTCTGCCTCATTTATCCTAGCAGTGAGAGCCTCCATTTTTGATTGCACCTCATTAATAGCTTTTTTGATTTCAACTTGGTTAGATTTTAGTTCTTTTATTTCTCCAGAAAGGGCTTTTATATCTCCCGAGAGGGTTTCTCTAATATCTTCCATTCCTTTTTCAAGCCCGGCTAGAACCTTGAGAATTGTCATTCTGAACTCTAGATCTGACATATTACCAATGTCTGTATTGATTAGGTCCCTAGCCTTCGGTACTGCCTCTTGTTCTTTTTTTTTGTGGTGAATTTTTCCGTCTTGTCATTTTGCCCAGATAAGGGTATATGAAGGAGCAAGTAAAATACTAAAAGGGTGGCAACAGCCCCAGGAAAATATGCTTTAACCAAATCAGAAGAGATCCCAAATCGTGAGGGGGGAGAAAGGGGATAAAAAGAGGTTCAAAAAGGAAGAAAGAAAAAAAAAAAAAAAGAGAAAAATAAAAAAGAAAAGAATTTTTAAAAAAGAAAACGAATAAGGAAAAATATAAAAAGAAAAAATATATATATTAGATAAACTAGTTAAAAAACGTTAAAAAAGAAAAGGGTAAAAATTAAAAAAAAAAAATTTTTACCCGAAGGTGAGAAAAACGAAAAGAAAAAAATTAAATTAACTCAAGACTAAAAAAAAAATCACAGGGAAAAAGCCATGAGTTCCGTTCTTTGCTTTCTCCTCCTCTGGAATTCTGCTGCTCTCCTTGGTATTGAAACCGCACTCCTTTTTAGGTGAACTTGGTCTGGCTGGATTTCTTGTTGATCTTCTGGGGGGAGGGGCCTGGTGTAGTGATTCTCAAGTGTCTTTGCCCCAGGTGGAATTGCACCGCCCTTATCAGGGGCCGGGGTGAGTAATCCGCTCGGGTTTGCTTTCAGGAGCTTTTGTTCCCTGAGCGCTCTCCGTAGAGTTCCGGAGGACGGGAATACAAATGGCGGCCTCCTGGTCTCTGGCCGGGGGGAGCCGAGAGCCTGGGGCCCCACTCCTCAGTGCGCCCTCAGAGAACAGCACCCAGTTACTCCCGTCTGCCTGACCTCCGGCCGCGCTCCGAGCTCACCGATCCTGCGACCGGTTCAAGGTAACACCGAGCTGCGAGCTTACTGTCGGCTCTGTCTCTGTAGCCGGCTTTCCCGTTCCAATACCCGCAAGCTCTGCGACACTCAGACACCCCCGATCCTTCTGTGACCCTGCGGGACCTGAGGCCACGCTGACCCCGCGTGGGCTTCGCCCCGGTTTAGCCTCTGGAGCGATGTCCCTCAGTGGAACAGACTTTTAAAAGTTCCGATTTTGTGCTCCGTTGCTCCGCCGCTTGCCGGGAGCTGGCCCCTCCCCCCGGGGGTCTATCTTCCCGTCGCTTTGGATTCACGTCTCTGCCGGTCCTACCTTTCAGAAAGTGGTTGTTTTTCTGTTTCCAGAATTGCTGCTCTTCTTCTCTCCGATCTGCCGGTGGATTTGTAGGTGTTTGCAATCTTTAGATAAGCTATTTAGCTTATCTCCGGCTAGCTGATGTAGTCTCAGCCTGCTACTTCTCCGCCATCTTGACTCCTCCTCCTGATTTTTGTTTTTAAATTTCCTACTGAATTATCTTATCGTTTTTGGTGAGTTTTCAGTTGGTTTGCTTGGAGTTTTTTGATATATAATATATCATCTCAAAAAAATGATCATTTTGCCCCCCCTCTCAATTTTTATAAGCTTGTCTTATTTATATTGTGAGTTTTGATTTGTGACCATTATACTTGAAAAAGATTCTTATATACAATGTGTTTTGTTTTCCCAGCTTGATAAACAAAGTCACTAACTGCTGTGCTTTGCTTTAAACAACCAAAGATTTTGTCCTGTGCTGAACAGTCATTCGTGTGTTTTTAGTTATTCAGTCTGTCTTCTATAAACTTGAACATCCATACTTGGCTCTTAGCCTGACGGGATCTTGCAGAGAATATTTTAGAGAATCCATATCTCTGGAGAACAAAACCTCAGACTCCCCAAAATAGATAAAGTTGGAGATGATTCTTCAGTGTCTCTAACCCCTTCGCCTGAGCACTTAAATTAGCCATCAGAGAAGTATGTTCCAGCATGTGTTTAATGTTCAAAATATTATTTTCTAACTAAAAACCTCTGTGCTCATGTATAGAGCTGTCCCCATTGTGCTTACACATAGTAGATACATAAAAATGTTGTCGGTCCACTGCTCAGGCTACAGTATCCCCATGAATTCACTTCAGATATCTTCAGGTAAAAGGTAAAAAGAATCTTTTTCACCGTTACTAGTTTTCTGTTGCTTCATACAAATCACCACAAATTTACAAATTTAGTAAACAGCATGCATTTTCATCTCACAGTTCTGTAGGTCAGAAGTCTGGGTGGGCTCATCTGGTTTCTCTGCTCAAGGTCTCAGAAAGCCAAAATCAAGGTGTTGGTCAGGCTGGGCTCTTATCTAGAGGCTCTTGGGAATAATCCACTTCCAACCTCATTTAAATTGTTGGCAGAATGTGGTTGCTTGCAGCTGTAGGTCTGAAGTGTACATTTACTTGCTGGCGTTTAGCCAAGGGCCAGCCTTTGCTCCTAGAGGCCTCCTGCATTCTTTCTCACATGACCCCTCTGTCTTCAGACCAATAATGTCCCATCAAGCCCTTCTCACAGTTCAGATCCTTCTGAACTTTCTCTTCTGTTGCCAGCCAGAGAAAATTCTCTGCTTTTAAAGGGCTCCTGTGAAGAGATGAGGTCCATCCAGATAATCTCCCCTTGCCATAAATATAAAATAATCAGGGGAGTAACACCAGGGCATGAAGGCCAGGGGGCCATCTTAAAATTCTGACTACTGTCCCACCCTTCAAACTCTCATAGAAGGTTATACTTTCCCTTCTCGGTTCATTTTTAAAGGTAACCTCCTTCAGCGTTCATGGCTGCGTCATTCTGTGATACTCCATCATACTTGCCTCTAGTAGACATTCAGTACATATCTAACAAATTGTTTCGCATTAAATGAATTGTAAGATCAAAAAGGTGAATAGAATTATCCCAGACCAAACTATAAGAGTATCTGTCCAGTTGAAGGAGCACTGTGCACTTGACAGTTCATTGCCATTTTTGTCTTGTTTTCCTTTTGCATTTTTTGAAACTACATTTATTTATGATCAGCCAGAGAGACTAAAATAGTGGATACAGGGCTTTAGACTCCAGTGCAATTCAAGTTAGGTCAGGAGAATTCCATGAAAAAACTGGAAAAGCATGAAGTAGATAATATAGCAAAATTAATATTTTAAGGGGAAAAATCATTAATGAGAGAAAAGAAAATTCTGGAAAACTGTGTTCCATTTAGGGCATCTCGTTACCAGATTCTTTAAAGGAAACTGGAGGGAGTTCAGAGACATCAAGAATGATGAGGAGCCTGTAGAGATTAATTTACAAGCAAAGATTTAAAAAGACTAAACATGTATAACTAGCTGAACGACAGCTGAGTAGAGATGTAGCTATTATCAAATGAATGATATCAAGAGAAGGAATGTGTTTCTCTAAAGAGTTGAGAGTCTCTTTCCAAGTATTGGAATTAAATGAAGAATGAGAAAAAAACTTTTTCTAACCAACTTGTAAGCAGTATTTAGACTGTGTTGGGGTGTAAAGTATCCATTGAATTCAAATCCCAGCTCCTCAGCTTGCTTACCTATGAGATTTCACACAACTCCTTTAACCTTTTAAACTTTATCATGTGTAGAGTGAGGATTATAGCACCGATATCATGGGGTTATTATGAAGATTAAACAAAATGACATAAGTAAACAGTCAGGTTCCATGCCTGGCACAGATTGCAGGTTGAGAACAGTAGATGCTATTGAGATTACCGTTATCATCATCATTCTTGAGTGGTTAAGAGTTCAGAGTGCTAGGGTACCAGCTCAAGCTCTACCACGTGTGAACCCTAAGCCTTAGTATCCTCAGGTGTAAGAGAGTAGTAGTGAGGACTGAATGAAATAATGCAGTGTGAAATGCTTAGCACAATGCCTAGCACATAACGAATCACTCAGGAAATACATTAGCAGCTCTAGCATTATTTTCATTATCAGTAACATGGTCATTATTCCACCATGGAACCTGGCCAAAGGCTTAGAGTATAATCAATTTCCAAATTTCCCCCATTTACAAGCAGTGCGGTACATATATCTCCATTTCTGCCATTATCACACACACGCCCCCTTCGTACACACACACTGTTCAGTAATTATTTGCTGAATTGCGTTAAGTAACTTCTTCTAGTGATCCTGTCAGTTATTTGTGGTCACTGTACATTGTTGGGGAGATGTCAGAATGGGCTTTTCTATTCCTTATGTAATCAGATTTATGCCAGTTGATTTAAGGGCATTTTTCGTTCCATATAACTGATGCTTAGATTTACATAAATTTCTTTGAGAGAATTCCTGCACTCATAATAGCATTTTCGTTTTTTACTTTTATACATGTAAGAACTCCTTGTGGCTCCTTACTGCGAATAGGATTGTGGCATTGTTGTAAACAGAATCTTCTCTAGCTAGATTAAGTAGAAATGGTATTCACTAGAAGATGATTGGTTAGAAGGCCTTATGATGAATTAGAGGGTATTAATCAGATATATTAGGTATTCATGAGAAGTAGCTTAGAGAAACTACAAGTGGGCCAGAAGAAGATACACAGATGGCAAGAAAAGCATATGAAAAAATGCTCAATTGTATTATTGATTTGGGAAATTCAGATTAAATGCATAGTGAGATACTACTACCCACTTACTAGAATGGCTAAAATGTTTAAAACTGACAGACCAGGATCAGGTCCTGATGATGTCATAGAGTGGCTGAAACACTCAGACATGGCTGGTGGGAATGCAAACTGGATAGCTGCTCCAGGTAACAGTTTGGCATTTTAAAAATACAGCTAAGCATATTTCTTCCATTCAGTCCAGAAATAACATTCCTAAGTATTGGTCCAAGTAGAATAAAATTACAAGTCCAAACAGAAACCTGTGCCCAAGTGTTTATTGCACCTTAATTCATAATAGCACAAACACAAAACAACCCAAATGTCCATCAGCTGGTGTCCAGATAAACAATTGGTGGCCTGTCCCTACAAGGGACTACAGTAAAAAGGATCCACATACAACATGGATAAGTCTCAAAAATATAAATGAAGGAAGACAAACACAAGAGGCCACATATTCTGTGATTCCATTTATAAGACATTCTAGAAAAGAGTTTCTGCCTGATTAGACTATGATCTTCTTGGTCCAGTATAGCTCTTTGCACCAACATGGCATCACAGTCAGTGAACTGGAAGCAGAAATGCTGAGTTTGAACTCTTTAGGGAACAAAGTATAGCTGCCAAGGGAATCGGGAATCCAGGTTGGTCAAAGGTCAATACAAGGTAGTTTGGGGTAAATCAGGATGCACAGGATTGTTAACATTGAGGGCAGGAAGCTCGGTCTGACAGTGTGAATGTCTGCTCCAATGGATCCTCTAAAGTTTGTCCACTCACATAGCCTTTAGCCTCCAGAGAACATGACCTTTCTTTGATGATCATTAATTAAAGCTGATTGCAGTTGCTGTCAAGGGTATGATCTGCCTGCCTTTGACAGATGACCCACTCTGCCTCGCCTGGCCATCTGCAGTGTGTGTTTTGCTGACCCTCTTTAGCAACTACCGAGACCACACTTACAGATGAGGTTGACCCCAGAGTTTTATCAGTGTGGTAGTGCTTCTAGCTCTTTTCTGGCAAACATAACTTTCTGAAGCAAAAGACTATCTTAATTGAAGTACTTTTAATATGACAGATTTTACAGTGATAAGTGCTTCATAAATACAACATGTGATATAAAGAAAAGAACCTGTTAGAACTCAGCACACCTACATTCTGCTCCTTAGACTCAACCCATTCAACCTTAGAAAGGTGGCATAACCTTGTACTTCCCATACAGTGTCACTAAAGCAGGTGGGCTGATGCTATCAAAGATGCCATTCAGCTATAATATGAATCCCTTGACTCTAACAGTAGTTGATAGTATAATTGGGAGGAGGAATAGAAGAAGGTTTCCATTTCTTAGACTTGACTTTTGGGCTTTTCTGAAGCCTGAGGTCAGTTGTGTCCAGTGTTTGTATTAAAACATACCTATTTTGGAAAAGAACTGGCATGGTTTGTAGATGGGGATGGAAAAGCACTTAGGTTGTACTCGCAACCAGAGGCCCATAATCAGGTTTTTATACTTTTCCTTAGAGGTATATATTGCAATGACTCACTGTAAGAAACAATATTATTACTCATATTAAATATTCTTTAAGTAGCTTTTCCATATCTTTGAAAGAGTTGTAGTTTCTTCTATGAAAGCAGGTTTTATTTTTGACATGGTGGTACCCTTTTTTTTAAGCTCCTCATGTAGTTCGTTTCATGTCAGTGAAACCTTAGGATTTAAAAATGAATTGAAATATTGGTAACTAGTCCAATAGAGATTTTGACTACATAAGCCAGAACTCCAGAGTTAAGACTAAGTCTTTGATGCATATGTACATTTTTAATTTCTTATTTTTTCAGTTCCTATAGACCAGTTCTCTTTGTAGTCAAATTCATTGTAATCCCATCACGAAAGTGTTGATCTTTTAGTAACCTTTATTGAAGCATTGTATTAATCCACATTCCCTCACGGTAACAGACGGTTTGTATCAAACATATCATGCAGCTTAGCTCAAGTCCCATATGGAACTAATAAGCCACGCAGTAAGTGGCCTTGTGTAGATGAATATAGTTTGGAAGGGTATGGGCGTGTGTGCGCGCGCGCGCGCATGTGCGTGCCTGTGTCCGTTGTCTAAACTGAATTTCTCCTGCCAAAACCTAAATGACAAAATGATTCCTGAACCCCTAGAGTCCTTCCTGGCCTGGAAAAATTGTGTGTTTAAAAAATAAAAATAAAATTGAGCACTTTGATATTAAATTAGGTCTCTTAGCTCAATAAGCAGATGCTCACTGAGTACAAGAACTCAGCATTTATTCCTTAGAAGTTCAAGACACTTTATTTTAAAATATGGTCTACAGAGCTGCAAATGGTCTTACCTAGTCAGTGGAGCACCATTTACCAACTGTAGCAACTAGTTAATTTCAGCTACAAAGGCTCTAAAGTCATAGTTAATCAGTCTTAATTTGGTGAAACACACAGTGAATATATAGTGATTTGAGATGAAACCAAGATGTGGCTTTGGAGAAATAGTGTATTTTTATACAAGGAGATGGTGTGGGAGAGGAAAATAGAGAAAGATATTTAATGGAATTGACATGGTTATGATTATCTGCTGAGGTATAAATGTATTCTTTGCCCTAGTTTTCTTTCCTTGTGCTTGTTCTAATAACTATAAAGCCACATCTTCCTGGTTATTTTAGTATAGGGATTTTCTTTTGCTAATAGACAATAGCATTTGTTCATTTTTCCAGGGAAACCACTAAACATTGCTTCTTCCCACTTCCCCATCTAATTTATCATGTATGTATAGTTTTCACCTACTAGCTTACTCTACAGTTGCACAAAAGCTTAATTGCTCCCGTGGAGTTCTAAACCAATCAAAGTAAGGCTGAAATTCAAGCTAATTGAAACCAAAATTCCACTTAAAAACTGCTTAGACTCTTTGGGTGGTGGTGCAGTAGGAAGTTGTTACAAAAGGTGTTTATTTCAGAGACTAATTTGAGGCAGTTAGACCCAAAGTAGTATTTTATTTGCCTGGGTTTCTTGGCATCTGCCTTCTCTAATCAGAAGTGAGAGCAGACAAGCTTTTTAGGGAAATGTGGTATTGATAGTAGCTGGTGAGGGCAGGTTTGGATGGAACGTGAAGTAAGATTTTATCGGAGGAAAGAGTACTTCAGTCTTTTCACCTGTCCTTCAGAGCTGCTTTTGGAGTTGTTTCCTCATTCAGTCTCCTGCTTAAAACCCTGTCCTAGATTTTCCCTGCTGACAAGATAAAAGCTGAACTCCTGAGCTTAGCGCTCCAGGTCTTTAGCAGCTTTGATGACTGCCCTCTAAACATCAGGCCTCAGGAGTTTCCATCCTCTGTCAGTATCCCAACTGAACTCTTACAACAATATGATGAGACAAACAGTGCTGGTCATGTTCTATAGACAAGGCATAGATTGGTTATGTGACTTGTTTAAGATTAACATACATTCCATGGTGAGAGCAGACTGTGAGTCCAGACCTGTCATTCCAGAGACAGAGCTGATTCACACTGCCTACCCTGATGGACACAAAATAAATACTTGTTGGATGAAAGAATAGAATGTGTAGGAACTTAGTAAAGGTACTTCTTCCTCCCCTTGTCCTGTCCTTGTCTTTTCTTCCTCAGCCTAACTCCTGTTTCTTCCTGTTTCTACTAATACATCCCCTAAATAATTCAAGAATTATTTAATAAAAATTCAGATTTGTTTCTTTCCTGAAGTATTTACATTTTAATAGTGGCTCAGCTCTACCTGACATAGTATAGCATGTAAGACTGAACCCTGGGGCACCTGGGTGGCTCGTGGGTTAAGCACCTGACTCTTGATTTCAGCTCAAGTCATGATCTTAGGGACGTGGGATCAAGCCCCATGTTGGGCTCTGTGTTCAGCACAGACCCTGCTTGTCCCTCTCCCTCTCCCTTTTCTCTCTCTCTCTCTCAAATAAATAAATAAAAGTTGTAAAATAAAAAAAGATCGAACCCCACCCTACCCCTTTCATTTTTATACACTTTCCTGGAGGTGTCCAGAAAAGTACCTGCCGTAGACTCTTCCGTCACACCCACCCCTCAAGGGACTACATAAAGACCAGACACCCTCTTAGCCACGTTTGATTTCTGACACCATCAGAAATGGCACTGACTGGGCTAATGTGCTTTCCTTGCTCACATTGTGAACACGCATCACGCAAACCATATTTTTATATTAAAATCCTTAGATGCATGGTTCCAGCCTATAATTTTAGAGCACTTAAAAGAAGACTCACAGAACTTTGAAAGGCTCCTAAAGATGTTGTAGTTTAGGAGTGTTTAACCTGCAAGACAGGATGCCTGCCTGTTCTCTGACTCTACTCCACCACTTCCCTACAGTTAGAGCGGTTCCCTGTTTGTTTTACACTTTGGGCTATAAATAATATTTCATTTGAACAAAGGATTCCCGGGCTATAAAAAGAGGTTTGAAAATTCTTTGGCTAGCCCTCACTCATGATCATTCAGCAGAGCTCTGTCCCCCAAATCTTCTGAACATCCATGTCTCATACCCAGTCTTTCCATTTCTCTGTGCAGTTGTTTTAAAGATATTGACATGTATTATGTTCATTGCTGCCTCTTTGGAGTGCTTATAGTCAGAAGCTTAGTAAGTGAGTAAAAATTAGCATTTTAAAAAAGTAAACAGTATAGTTAAGATTTTTTTCCCCTTGACTGGAAGTCTCTTTTTTCCCTTTTCTGATTTCTCATTCTAATTGGTTAAGTGATAAGCCATCATTGAATACCAGTTTTATGCCCAGCCTAGTGGTAGATGCTATGATAATGAAAACGTATAGAGCATATATGTATTAAAATGTCAATAAGTATAGTTTATTGAGCACTTACTATTTACCAGATATTGTTTGGAATACTCCAGATATTTTGTCTTATTTAAACGTTACAACAGCTCTGCAAGGCAGATAACGTTCACCATTTTACAAGTAAGGAAACTGAAACTCCTCAGAGAAGCAAAATGACATTCAAAGTCAGACAACTAGGAAGTGACGGACGCACTGTCACTTACAGATCTCCATTGAAGCTCATTGCTGTCGTGATGCCTCTCATTATCTCTCATATTCCATTGATTTAACTTATTAACAAATATTTGTCAAGTGCCTACTGAATTAGTTAGGGCTTTCCAAAGACAGTACGTGCAAACATGGTGTAGGAAGAGATTTGAGAAGAGATGTAAAATGCTTCCTTGTCCTGGAGTAATCAGAGAGAACCACCTACAGGAAATGGAACTTGTGTTGGCTCTTTGAGAATGGATAGAATATGGCCATATGGATGATGCCTAGAGAGAGACTTAAAGACAGAAAATAGACCTCCAGTGAGTACTCTGTAAAAGGTATAAGGAAGTTTGTTAGCCACTATTGAAATGCTGCATGATAAACAAATTAAATATCCCCCTTTATGTCTGCTCCCTAATGAAATACTACTAATAAAGATAAAACAGTTTAAATTTGCAAACTCATGAGGATGAAAAGAACAGAAGAGACAAGAGTAAGTGATAGTCAACAAAATTTTAGAAGAATGCAAACAAATAAATGAGTGTTAAACTGAGTTGACAGAATGGAGAAAACCAAAACCTAAAGACTTCAAGCAGCACTGCAATTCAAACCACAGGACTCCAGAAGGACTTAGGAGGTATCAGGTACCTCATAGAGCATAGAGTAAGGAATAAGTAAAAAGGCAGGGTTGGCGGTGCACAGTATCTCTGCAGGTATAGTAAGAGACACGTGAAATACTGATCTAACAAAAATGTGGTATTGAATATCTTGAGGATAAAAAGAAGTTTATCTGGGAGTTTATCCTCATATTCTTTAACAAAAAAATCAATAGATGATGGAGGGGTAAGGGGATAAAATGTTTGTGTAAGAGAAGAGTAATATAAAAGCTGAATTTTTATTTTTCGTAATAGGAACACAGTAGATGGTGTCTAAAACTGGGAAGAATAGGAAAGAACAGGAAAATTAATATAATCATACTACTTAGAAATATGAAGATGAAGAAACAGCTAAAAGTAGTTGCTACTGAAGAGCAAAGAATTTGCTTTTTCATTATAAGCCTTGGAGTAATTTAGGCTTATTAAATAGTATGTGTACTTTATTTTTAAAATGTAATATATGTGTATTATGAATTTGTTTTATATGTGGAAAATTAAAATTTAAAAAATTCTTAAAAATTCAAGATAATTCAAATATACAAAAAAAAAGAATGAAAAGAAATTATAGCCTTATAAAATCAAAAACACCATGAACAACAGGTATTGGTGAGGATGTGGAGAAAAAGAACCCTCATGCACTGTTGGTGGGAATGCAAACTGGTGCAACCACTGTGGAAAACAGTGTGAAGCTCCTCAAAAAGTTAAAAATAGAACTACCCTATGATCCAGAAATTCTACTAGTGGATATTTATCCAAAGAAAACAAAAATAGTAACTTGAAAGGATATATGCACCCCTATGTTTATTTGTTTATTGAAGCATTATTTATAATAGCCAAGATCTGAAAGCAGCTCAAGGGTCCGTCCATAGATGAAAGGTTAAAGAAGATGTGATATATATAAATATCACATGTATATATACATTCAGTGGAATGTACGAAGATGTCACACACACACACACACACACAAAATATTACTCTGGAATATTACTCAGCCATAAAAAGGAATGAAATCTTGCCATTTGCAACAACATGCATAGACCTAGAGGATATAATGCTAAGTGAAATAAGTCAGTCAGACAATGTGATTTCACTCAAATGTGGAATTTAAGAAACAAAACAAGTAAGGGGAAAAAAAGAGGCCAAAAACAGCCTCTGAGATACAGAAAACAAACTGATGTTTTCAAGAGGGGAGGGGAAGGGGGGATGGGTAAAATAGGTGATGGGGACTAAGAGTACAATTACTGTGATAAGCACTGAGTAATGTACAGAATTATTGAATCATTACATGATGAATATTGCATCAGGATTGATTATATTGATTCAACATTCATCATACAGCTGATGTGTATTAACTATACTTGGATTTTAAAAATAAATAAAAATTTTTAAAAATTACAGCCTTGGCTTTGTCCTTTGTCAGCTCTGTGACATTGGGCAGGACACTTGCCTTACTGAGCCTTCATTTCTTCATATATAAAAGGAAGGAGGTTGGAAAAATGATCTCCAGGATCTCTTTAAGCTATAATATCCTATTCCTATGATTCTATGATAAAAATGATAATGCAATATAGCAAATATAGAGGTAGAGGCTCGAATTTCCCATATTTTCCTTTTTTGATTGAAATCAGTCTTGAAGAAAAATTTTCATTCTGGTCTCTGCGAAGAATGCAACACCAACCTTCCACTGTGGAACCTGGGGTGGGAGTTGACTATGTACTGGCTCAGGCACACAGAGCTTTGTGTTATTTCAGTATGAGTTAGGGGTTTTTTTTAATATTTAATATTTTTCAGTATGAATCACAGGTGAAATTTCCATGCCATGTGTAAACAATTTCACTTTTTTATTGAAACAATGAATTCAGGAATGTCACATTGGGATATCAGCCATTTTACTTTTATCAATGTATGGAAAAATGCTTTTATATTAATTTAAGAAATGATGTCATTTAATATAGGGTAGATCTTATAATTCAAGGTCAGCAAATCTCGGGAGGTGATTTAGGTCAGCAAGCTAGCTTTGGAAAAGGAAAAGGATATTTTCCCTTTGTCTTCTCAAGCACTTCAACCAATTTTCCTCTCAGACTTTGGGGTAGATGGTGGAATAGCAAGGTTGTAAGAATGAGGCTGTAGCTAATAATATCTTTGTTATTGAAACACGTGGCCCTGGAGAATTTATTTCCCCTTTCTGGGCTTCAGTTTCCCCACCTACAAAAGGAAAGGATTAGCTTAAATTATATTCAAAATGCCTTTTTACCTTTAATATTCTGTGTTTCCTTTTTCCTTACTTTATGTGTGTATTCAGACCATTCAAGAGATCTGATTAGGTGTGGGGGGTTTTCCTTTAAAAGTTCAGGGTAGTAAGAGTAAACTAAACTCTTCTCTGCTAAGTGTCACTCACACTTAAAAAAAAAATCTGTTCAGTACTAGATACAAACAAAAGAGAACTATTTTTTTTGTTCATACTGGTTTTATTTTTTAAGAGGAGAAAATATTTAGAAGTTTGATTTTGTCACTTTTTTTTAAATTTTATTTTTTAAAGATTTTATTTATTTATTTATTTATTTATTTGACAGACAGAGACCACAAGTAGGCAGAGAGGCAGGCAGAGAGAGAGGAGGAAGCAGGCTCCCTGCTGAGCAGAGGGCCCAATGTGGGGCTCCATCCCAGAACCCTAGGATCATGACCTGAGCTGAAGGCAGAGGCTTTAACCCACTGAGCCACCCAGGCACCCCTGATTTTGTCACTTTTAAATTTAGGTGCTGGAAAAGTAAGACTTCACAAGTGATTATCCTTTATGTTTACACACCAGTACACAGTTTACAGAGTACTTTTTTCATATATGTAATTTGAAAAATACATTTCTACTGTACCTTAACTGTGTATTTGATGTGTGTGTGAGGGAGAGAGAGCATGGGTATGAATATGCACATAAATTCGCCTCTGATCTCCGTCACGAGCAGTTAAGGAAGCAAATGGTGTTCAGAGACAAGGAACAGACCATGAAAACCATTTAGCAAGTTACCTAGGTACACAGAAGGACCTAGGGTTGGAAAATCAGCTCTAGCAGCAATAAGTAAGACTAAGACCAGATCCATCCATAGGCCATAGTGCCTCTCATATCAGCTCTATAGCTCTGTGTACTAGTTCTGGACAAAAGGGAAAGTTAGGAATCCAAGAGAAAAACAGAGCACATTGTCCTCAAAAGTGGCTTGCTATTTATTTGTTTAGCAAGCATTAACTGAGTGCTGGCACTGGCAGACACTGTTGGGGATTAGAGATGAACACAGCATGACCCTTAACCTTGGTTGTTACACAAAAGGAAAGAGTCAGTGAAAGATGGGCTGAATGTGCCCAGAGTATGTAATGCCAGCTGTCCGGTATCGAAAACAAAATACTGAAGGGTGCCTGAGTGGCTCAGTCGTTAAGCATCTGCCTTCGTATCAGGTCATGATCCCAGGGTCCTGGGATCGAGCCCTACATTGGGCTCCCTGCACAGTGGGGAGCCTGCTTCTCCCTCTCCTCCCTGCTCATGCTCTCTCTCACTCTCTCTGTCTCTCTCTCTCCCAAATAAATAAAATATTTTTAAAAAAATAAAATAAAATACTGGTTTTACAGCGTATGTCCCTGGAACTGATGTTAGCCAACGCTACGGGGCTCTTTGAAATATGCTGACTCCATAGGTTGGCATTCTTTGTCTTCTCCAGCTTTAGGAAGCAAGGGAGCAGGAGGTGAAAAGGCTACCTTAATTTTATTTATTTATTTGTTTATTTATTTGAGAGGGAGCACATACACGAGCTGGCATGGGTGCAAGGGTGGGGAGAGAAGAAGCAGACTCCTTACTGAACAGGGAGCCCAGGACCGTGAGATCATGACCTGAGCCAAAGGCACACACTTAACTGACTGGGCGATCAAGCGCCCCAAGAGACTCCCTTTAAATACCATCCCAAAAGTGTGGTCAGTGATGTGGGGGTCATATATTTACCTTTCCTCTTTTAGAGTCCGAAAGAAGAAAAAAAAATGTAGTGAATGGATCGTGTTTGGGAAACATTGCCTCGTATCTGGCAGAGTTTCTTTTAATTCTATTTTTCCATCTTTGCAGCTAAGATATCAACATGGACTAGGGACTCCAGACTTGAGGCAAACCCTCCCTAACCTGAAAAACTTCATGGAACATGGACTAATGGTCAGGTGGTGAGTACCTTTATCTCTGACACCCAGAAACTGGAATGCGGATAATAATCCTGAGAAACTTTCCTGGTTTCCCATTGCTCCTCACCTGCCTTCTGTGTTTCCTTCTTTATTAAGATGCCTGAAGAAAAGGAAAGGCAGCCATTTTCATGTGTGGGTCTAACCCCCAGTCTTGCTAAGCAGGGTGAAGCATCCTCAGGAGGAGAGTGGGCTCGAGGGATATTGTTTGAACACTGGGAGGTCAGCTGGGTGCGGAATCCTTGAGTGTGATTCACAAAAGGGAGATGTGGGGCCACTAGGACTTCCTCAAAGAACAGGTGAAGGACATAACTACAGAAATAACAGCGTGATCAGTGGCTGTGAGAGTTAAGGGAAAAAAGCAGACAGTGAATAGAGTCAGCTTGGCAGGACCTAGTCTGAGACCAGGAGACACATGCTAGAATGTGTCTTATATTTGATGTCAGTGCCTCTTGTACCATGAGGGCAAATTGCTGCTTGCAAATGCTTTGTCAAGATAGACGGGCTCTTTGAAAAAGAGAAGGAGCAAGAAAAAGTCTATTGCAAAAACGTGAGATTGGTTCATCTGACTTAAATAAGTGGAAAGCTGTGTGTACTAGCCATTGAGTAATTCTCGAAGTTTGAATTTTTGGGCGATGGGCAGTAACTGACAATCACGTAAATGGAAATCAGAGCTAGACAGCTGGGAACAGCGTATTTTCTTCTAAAGAACACTGGCTCCTCGTCCGCCATCTTTCTCTAACCTACTGGGTGAACCTAAAGTATAACTTCTTAGAAACTTAATTTCCTCATCGGTAATCCCTGCCCTGCTCATCTCACCGGTTTGTGGTGAGAATAAATAAGAGGTTAGACAGAAAAATTACTTGTGGGGAGGAAGGTACAAGATTGGTTTCATTTTCTTCTGTGCCATAAGGATGGGCCTTGAGAATAATGAGAAAGTGACATCTTTGACCTTTATCTTGACATTTTTTATTTTTGTCCTCTTTGAACCTCAAAATGCATGTTCTGGTTGTATGATTTTAGATAGGACTCCTGTTAAGTCAATGCACAATTGTTTAAAGAATCCTACTACTCAGAATATCAAAATAATTAGAAATACCTAATACTGATGTGGACCTGTATGCCCTGAGGCATGAGGGATATGAATTGTGTTTTAATGTAAAATAATAATGAACCAGCAGACATTTACTTAGTGCTGTCTCTGTGTAAAGCTCAGTGAGAGGCACTCTGGAGGGTTAACGGGAAATGTAAGATTCTATCCCTACCCTCAAGGGGTTGTGATCTAGTTGGAAATAAGATATATAATTAATGAAAGGCTACAATAATGCAAATGATAAATAACCTAAAATTATTTTTTAAAGAGGCCACCCATAATACCACCTGATGAATCACTAAATGAACCTTGCTCAGTCCAGACAGCAAATTGTCCCAGTATTATTTGTTGAAGACTCTATCTTTTGTCCACTATTTGGTAATGTCATCTCTTTCATGTACCAAGTTTACTTATATATGTGAGTCTGTTCCCAGGCTCGCAGTTCTGCTCCTTTGTTTTATTTGTCTATCTATGGGCTAATACCACATTTTTACACTATTATAAGATGTAATTTCTATAAGTCATGTTGAGATTTGAGGGTACCCAATAAATAGTATACTTTCCCCCTAAATTTGGGACCATTTGAGAGAGGAGATACAAGAGACAGACTAATAGAAGTCACGATGTCAGTTTCACTACTGATGAAGACTCTTGGAAAATGTGGCTTAAGATCTGTAATAAAAAGGACTTGCAGAAATGTCACTCAAAATAAAACTTCCCTTCACAGTTGCATTGTGAACTAGAGAATCCCCGGCTTTTTCCACAGAGGCAGGCCCTTGACTACACCATGGAGAGCAGTCAGAGACTCCTGTGGGAAACAAGATGGGACTAGGCCAAGAATACTCAGGTTTTATTTTTCACTCTAAATTCATCCATCAGAAAAGGCCCTTGTCCTCACAAAGAGAGTGAGAGGATGGAGAGAAGCCAGGAGTGCTACTCCTAAATCATGTTCCTTCATAGCAAGAAAAGGAAGATATGCCCGATTTTCTTGATGTCTGATAGAGTGAGGCTCCTCCTACCTATGGTTCTTCGAAACTCTTTTGATTTTCCTTGACTTATGAATTATATTTGTATGATTTGACAGTTTTATAATAAAGGTCTTCCTTACTATGAACTTGATATCTTTTCCTCAAAGATTTTATTTATTTATTTATTTGAATGCAGAAAGAGAGAGTGAGCCAGGGAGGGGCAGAGGCAGAGGGATGAATGGACTCCCCGATGAGCAGGGAGCCTGATGTGGGGCTCGATCCCAGGACCCTGGGATTGTGACCTGAGCCGAAGGCAGATGCTTAACTGACTGAGCCACCCAGGGGTCTACTGTATCTCTTTATATATTTTCTTTCTGTTTTTTAAACGTACCTCAATGAAGTTTTAAGATTTTCTTCATAAAGATCTTACACATATTTTATTAGTCCCAGGTAGCTTGCCATTTTGGTGGTTATTATGAAATTTTTTATTAATAACATCCAACTTTTTTGTGGTTAGTATACAGGAATACCACTGACTTTTGTATTTTGAATATATTTAGTAACCTTGCTAACATTAATTACAGTAGTTTGTCTTAGATTCTCTTAGATTTTTCTGTATATACAATCATACTATTTCAGTGAATGATGGCATTGTTTCTTCCTTTCTGTTTTTACTTTTATTCTTTTTCTTATTATATTTTATTATTAAAGAGGAGCAGCAATAGTGAATAGCTTTGTCTTACTCCTGACTTTAAAGAGAATGTGTCTGCCTCTGCTCAGTGGGGAGCCTGCTTCTCCCTCTCCCCGCTGCTCTCTCTTGCTCTAATAAATAAATAATCCTTTAAAAAAAAGAGAGAGATTGCTTCTAACTTTTCACATAAATACTATATTTATTGTGGGTTTGGATAGATATCCTTGATTAGCAAAAGGAAATTTCTCTCTATTCCTAGCTCACTAGGTGTTGTTTTTTTAAATCATGAATGTGTGTATTTGGGGTTTTTTCCATTTTTTAAAATTAAGTTTTTAATTTTAATTCCATTATAGTTAACATACAATGTTGCATTAGTTTTGGGTCTGCAGTATAGTGATTCAGCAGTTCTGTACATTCCTCAGTGCTTGTCAGGATAAACGTACTCTTAATTCCCATCAGCTCTTCCACCCATCTTCCCACCTACCTCCCCTCTGGTAACCATCTGTTTGTTCTTTAGAGTTAAAGGTGTTTCTCAGTCTAACTCTCTTTTTTTTCCCTTTCTTCATTTGTTTTGTTTCTTAAATTCCACATGTGAGTGAGATCATACAATATTTATTTGCCTTTCTCTAACTGACTTATTTCACTTAGCATTTTACGCTCTATCCACATCATTGCAAACAGCAAGCTTTTATTCTTTTTTAAGGCTGAATAATATTCCTGTGGGGTGTGTGTGTGTGTGTGTGTGTACACATACACTGAGTGTGTGTATTTTGAATTTTATCAGATGCATATTCTGAGTCTATTGAGATAGCACTGTATTTGTTCTCCTTTACTATATTAATATGTTAATAAGTATTAATACATTTTCTAATGTTAAATCATTTTTGCCTCCTGGGATATACTCTACTTGGTCATGATATGTAATGATTTTTTCCTATGTTATTAGATTCAGTTTGCTAATTTTTAGAGTATCTACCTCTGTGAACTGAGATGAGGCTAGTCTTGAATTTTTCTTTCTCATCTAATAATCTTTGTCTGGTTTTGGTAACAAGGTTTTAAAAGCCTTAAAAGATAAATGGAGATCTTTCCTTTCTTTTGTATTCTCTGGAACAGTTTATAGTTTGTGTAAGATAAAAATTATCTACTATTGTGAAGATCTGATAGAACTTAGCAAAAACCTAGTGTTTTTTTATTTGTTGAGAGAAGAAGTACAGCCTTTTAACTACTGATTTAATTACTAAAGGTCTATTTATGTTCTGTTTTCCCAGTTCCTCATTAACTACTTCAGTATGATTTCCAGTTCTGTCAGTAGACTGAAATTCCTTTTATCTAAGTGGATGCCAACCTAAATGTCACTTTTCTGTCCTTATCCTACTCTGTTCCACATCTGGCATTTGGCCTTCATCGAAGCATCTCCTCTCTTGTCTTCCTTAACACCAGCCTCCGCTGGTTTTCCTCCCTTCTATAGTTCTTCTCTGTTTTTGGTGTTCCTCCTCCTGTACTTCCATCATTAAATATGGAATTCTCCATGGCCCCATCTTAGGTCCTCCTCTCTTTTTCTCTCTCTACTCCCTTCTCATGTGATCTCATCCATTCCCTCAGCTTTGAAAACCATTTCTGTGCTGATGACCCCCACAGTTATACTTTCAGCATAGATCTCTCTTGCCAGCTCTGCCTAGTCAGAGACCTGCTTGATGCTTTCCCATGGAGTATCACAGGCCCCTCAGCCTGGACATATCTGAAACTGTCTTCTTCCTGTCAGCAAATGCTCACACTGGGGCATGATCCTTGATTCCCTTCTCTTCTCCTCTCCCACCAGATCCAGTCTGCACAGTGTGTGTATCAAATCCAGCCACTGCCGCCCATGTCTGCCGTGACTGCTCCAGTCCAGGGCATCACCTTCTCTTGCCCCAGATGGCACTAGTCTGGTTTGTCTCCTAATTTCACTCTTGCCAACACCCCCCACCCCATGTTCATTCCCCACAGTAGCCAGAGGGGTCTTTTAAATTTTAACTATATCTTAATCACTCCCTGGTTTCAGTGGCCAGAATGAAATTCACACTCTTTGGCATGGTCTGCCTGCCCCTGCCTTCTCCTGTCCTCTCAGGGGTGGTCGCTGTCCTGGCCTCCTTTTAGTTACGGGGAACAAGTTCTCTCCTGACTCACTGCTCCTCTGTCTAGGAGTCTAGGATGTGCTCTTCCCCTTCCTTCTCTCCCACCACCATCATCACCTGTCCCCTCATATGGAGGGAGCAGTTGTAGAAAAGGCCCAGTAGCTTTATTGGCAAAGGACAGACCACCTTGGCTAGCCTATGCATTCACATTAGGAAGCAAGAGAATCTGGGTTTTGTGGTCCTTCGAGCTTATACAATTTGGGACTGCTTTTCAAGAAAAAGAATATATGACTTCAAATAAAAAATTAGAAAAATCTAAATACTTAAAAAAACAAAGTTGAAATAAATGACTGAAACTTTTAGAGATCCGATCCCTTTCTCCTGAGCTGACAGTTTACCCAAAATGCTTACAAAGAAATGCTTCCACATCCCAACCTGCCTGCCCTTCCTCTCCTAAAACACTGTGATTTCCAGCAACTCTCCTCTTAAGGTACAGAGAAAATAAATGGCTTTCTGAGCATGGTTGACCCATGAACCTATGGCAGTAAAACTAGAATCTAGGTCTCCTGGAACTGATCGAGTAAACCCATTAAGCCCTAAGCGCACACATTTACTCAGTGCCCCTCTGTGCCAACTGTGCCAAGCGCATTAGCACCGAGTGAGTAGCAGGGACCACTTTATGGTGCTCTAGTGAAAAATGGGCTACAGGTAGATGCAGAACACCACAGAATGAGTGCTACGTGATGATTCCAAGTAGAAACCACTGCAGGAAGCCAGGCTGGAAGTTACAAATGTAAACAAAGCTGGAACAAGCCCTTTTAGCCTCCAAGGAAATCTGAGAATTTTCTAACGCAACCGTGGACTAAGGAGTTACCTCCCAAGCCAGTGCTCCTTAGGGCAGAGGGTAAAAAAACTCACACTCCTGAGGGAGCCTCTTACATCTTTTGTAAAAGAAAACACTTCCATGTTCCGTGTGGTTGTTACCATTCACAGATTGGTCCCCGTGGAAGCAGACTTGCTGTATGTTCTTTTGGTGTCGAGGATTTCAAACTGGCTAAGAATCAGTGCAGTCACTGAATTCCTCCTTATGGTAAGCTTCAAAGTTACTTGACAGCTTGTTTATTTTGTTTTTTAAGGACAGACAGTGTGATTAAAATTTCTTTAATGATGGGATTTTTTTTCTTTCACGTTACAGGATTCTGATCTAATATCAAAAGCATCTATCTGATTCATCCTAAAACTAACCCCTTTTCCTCATGAACAGACTTACATGGGGCACAGTGCTTGGTGCTTTAGGCTAGCTCTTTCCAAAAGAGGTCCTGTTTTTTTCATCAAGGATCACTTGATCCCATTGTAACTGCCAAGTAACATGGTTTTGAAAAGCAGAATTTCAAGTCAGAGGCTGTACTCTTGAGTCGTTTGGTTAAAAGCCACCAGCCTGCCATTTAAACATCCCATTTTTTCTCTTGCTACTAACTACAGTCTCAGATGCAAATTGACGTGCACATGCGCAGCTGACACTCGTGCTGAATCACGGTCAGGGAAGAATGTATACACGAGCTGCGGCTTGATGCCTGCCAGTAAGACGATAAGTTTAAAACAGAGTCGCTGGGGTGGTTGTGAACAGGCTGTGTGATGGGGCCCCAGCATTCAGGTCCTGGGACAGGGCCTTGACTGTGTTTCTCCACTGCTCTCTCACCCCTTCTCCGCTGACCCCCAGACAGACCACACTGTTTCCCATTTCAGTTCTTTACTCAGACAAGTTCCCACTACACAGAAGAGCCTGCCCTTGCCTCTGCCCTGTCCAGGTATTGCTCTCTCACTCTGAGTATGTCCGACCTCATTCATTCACTCACCAACAGGCACAATGGCAGATACCAAGTTAAATACATAGTCCCTCAGTAGCAGAGGTTCACTTCTCCCAGGAAGTCTTAACCACTATGCTCTTGAGCCGCTGAGGACTGTGTCTTTTTCATCCTGTGGTCCCAGCCTAGCATCAGGGAAGCCTGGAGTTATGTGAGTGAATAAATTAGCCATCCGTCTTGTTCTGTTCATGGAATATACTCCTTGAACTTACATTCAAGGAGGGTATAGTCTATTTGAGGCAATGTGATGGAAACAAGCAGTACATAATGGAAAATAGAAAGTATGAAGTATTCTAGGTAGATAAGTTCTTTGGAACATTCAGAGAGAGTCATTGACTTCCTGATGTGGGGGCTGTGAGTGAGACCTGGGCTGAGCCTTCACTAAAGGAGGCAGCATTCAGTGGACCTAGAGAACAGGAAGAATTTGGCCATGTGAAGACTGGAGAATAGAACAGAGTAGGTTAGGGAAACAGTTGCCTGGTCATACTGAGCCTGAAAAGACTGTGGTTTTGAATACCAATTCCACCACTTACGGTCTCTGAAACTTCAAACAAGTTTAAGCTGTCAGCTTCAATTTATCTATAAAATGGAGTCATTAGTGCCTACCTGATAGAGTCGCTATGTGGGTTAAATATAGAGACGTCTAGCATACTGCCTGACACACAGCAGTCATGAAGGGGTAGCTGTCATTATAAATATGTAGTGGATAAGTGAATCATAGTTACTATCTCTGTCTTCAAATGTTAATCCAGTCTTTGTTATAGGTATTTTGTTTTTCCCTTAATATCTACAAATAGGTATGGTATATGGTTCTTGGTCACATTTTTTAATAGTGGCTCAGGCCATCTTGTAAGTTAATGATACAAAATAGCCATCTTCTCCCTCTTGCTTTCCCCAAGTCCTTTTTAAGACCCTTTGAGAGCCACAGAGATAAGTATCCTACAGATCTGTTTGCCTACCTACTTTTTTTGGCACCTACCTTCATAGGTGCCTTTCATATGGAGTTAGAAGTTATAAATATAAGTCTCTTACTTGCAAAATGTTCCATGTTTTTATTTAAGTTTGCAACAACCTTGGGAGGGCAAAGCAAATAATCACCATTTCACAGATCAGAGAACCAAGACTTAGAAAGGTGAAGTGAAGTGAAGTGAGAGGCACCCGGGTGGCTCAGTCAGTTAAGCTGATTCTTGATTTTGGTTCAGGTCATGATTAGGTCATGATCTCAGAGTTGTGAGATGGAGCCCTGCGGTAGTGGGTGCTAGGCTCTGTGCTCACGGGGCAGGGGGCTACTTGAGGATTCTCTGTGCCTCTCCCTCTATCCCTCCCCCTGTTCTCTCTCTCTCTCCCTCAAATAGATAAATAAATATTAAAAAAAAAAAAAAAAAGTAAAGTGAAGTGAATTGCCAAGGTCACATGCTCCTAAGTGATGGAGCTGGGGCCAGAAACCCAGATATCTGGCTCTTGTCTTTTTATCACATGATGCTGCCCCTTCTTAATCAGTGGTCATCCTTCTCTTTCTCTGCCCTTTCCCAGCCCTCCTGTCTCTGTGCCACATGATTTCGAACACCTGTTACCTTCCACAGGGAAATCTACCAGAGTCAAGTCCAGAGCACTAAGAAAATACACTGCTGTGGTATCAAGGCAGCAGTCCTGGTGAAAACACTCTTTGAAGCTTATCCTACCCCATACACTCAGAGAGGGAAGAAACTCAGAGTCAGAAAACTTTGTGAAGAATTGGGGAACTGTAAGACCAAAAGAAACAGAAATGATTATATGTTTCATCTCCATTCCTCAAGAAAAGAAAGCTGAAGGAAGCACATGGGTTTGCCTAAAACATATGTTTGCTCCCAGTGTTTGCCTTCCCCCAATTTTATGGTTTTTTCTGATTGTTTGTTTGTTTGTTTTTCAGAATAAGACATGATAAAAGTGGGATTTCAAAACCATCTGTCCTGCTTTATATGTAGAGTTTTTCATTCCAAGTTTAATTTTTCTCAACTACAGAGCTTAAATCAGCAACTTCATGCAAGGCAGCGTAATACAGCAGAAGGAGCACTCGATCTGGGAATCAAAAAATGTAGGCTCCAATTTCAGTTCTGTCACTTAGTTTTCATTAAGTTAGTAGCACCAGCCTTATTTCCCAAGCATAGTTGCATGGAGCAAATGAGGTCATGTCTAAGTGAATGATAAACTAAAAAGGACTATGCAAAGTATTGTTAAGTAGGATTTATGCTTTTAACAATTCATTAACTATCTCCTCTGCATATAGCACTATTTAAGAGACAAAAAAGATTCAAAAGTGTAAGGTAACTCCTGCTCTGTTTAGATGACAGTTGTTTAGTTTGGAATCTAAATGAGTGGATAAGACAAATTAATATTTTGAAGGACATGACTTGCAAGAATTTCCCTGTGCGTTGTGCATTCTTGCTGTCACGTTGGGTCTGGAGCCTGAGACCCAGCTTCAGTGTACAGTCTGGTAACTGCTGGAGGTCAACCTTGGTCTGAGTTGTTTGACGTTTTAGGATCAGGTGTGCAGTTTTTATAGAGACCACGTCAGTTTCCGTGACCTTATTGAAGATGGGACGCTGAAGAGAAGCATCGTTGACTATCCCGCAGCTTGCTAGAATAGTTCTCCGGATTCCTTCTACCACTTAATGGTGGGACTTAGGCAGAAACAACTAGTGGCTTTGTGTTGGGTCATCTCACTTAAGTGGTATAAATCTCTAGATGGCATTTCTGGTGACCTATAGTTTATCTAGTCTTCCATTCCTTTTCATAAGTAGAGAGGACCAAGCTGAACAGCTTTGGAAGGAAGGAAGGAGAGAGGGAGGAAGAGGAAGGCAGGCAGGAAGGAGGAACTTTGGCACATTTTAAGAAAGTCCCTTTTTTAAAACTGAGAATAATGAAAATCAAGAGCAAGTGGGCCAGTCTACTTTTTTTTTTTTAATCTGAAGGTAGTACTATAATAGTTTAGCTTTTAAGCCAAGCTATTCACCTTTGAAAATGAAGCAGTATCCAGCATTAACATTTTTTGAAATCCTCTTTAAAAGCAAATGTGTCCTCTTTCCTTCCCTCTATCATGCTTACATGGAATTCAGCAGTAGTTTCTGGCAGGTGACCCTGAGGGACTTAAAAAACATGCTAACTGATGTTAGTTTTTAAATTTAGATCAAATGACATTGTCTTTGAAGTCTCAAGTGTACCACTTAAGGTAGCGGCATCAGATGGGCTTGCCTTTCAGAGTACCTCTTGCAAACTGGCATCCTTAATATGAAAAGTGAAGCCTGGTCAAAAATAAATGAAAAAGAAAGTTTTATTGGAGTTGTTTACTCCAAGATAGCTATTTTAGAAGGAACCTTGACAAGTCATCTCGTTGCCTCTAGACAGGAACACACAAGGCATATGGGTATCTGTAGTATTTTAAAAGACCTTGGGGGACCAGGCTTCTTCCATAACTCATTCCAGAGTTTAAACACCCTCGCTTCAGGAAATTCTTCCCTATATTTAACTTACAGGCCCCCTCCTGCGGTTAACACCCATTTCCGCTTTTTTCTGTCTCCAGTCAGGATGGAGAACAGCTGGCCAACATCCTTTGTGTGCTAACCCTCCATCAGTGACAGAAAGTCATTTGGGTATCCCTGGGCTTCTTTTCTCAACCCCCAGCAACTAAGTCTTTGAACCAAACTGGACTCTTTTTCTCTTTGTTTTTATGTGTGTCTTGTGTACTTTTGTTAATTCCTTCTGATTATAAAGTAATATGTGCTCAATGAATCAAATTTGGGAGGTGTAAAAATAAACAGATGAAGGAGGAATAATAACCCCACAATCTAGGAACAAAAACCATTGTTGATCAGTTTTCTGTGTGTTTCTCTTATAGTTGAGATCCTGTAGTCTATATCAGTGCTGTCCAGTAGAAATATAGTCTGAGCCACGTGTGTAAATTTAAATTTTCTGGCAGACATATTATAAAAATGTAAAAAGGAATAGGTACATTAATCTTACTATTTTATTTAATTCTAATAAAATCCAGTTATAACTCATCAACATGCAATCAATATTTTTAAAATTATTAATAAAATATTTTGCATCCCTTTTTTCATACTAAGCCTTCTAAATCTGGTATATATTTAAAGACAGTATGTCTCAGATCCAGCTAGCCACGTTGCAGGTACTTGGGGACCATTGGCTGGTGGCTACAGTGTCAGACAGCATAGTCCATCCATACAATTGTATATACTACTCTTTACATCACATCTGTTTTTTATTTTAAGATTTTATTTATTTATTTGACAGAGAGAGAGATCACAAATAGGCAGAGAGGCAGGCAGAGAGAGAAACAGGCGGAGAGAGAGAAACAGGCTCTCTGCTCAGCAGAGAGATGCGGGGCTTGATCCCAGGATCCTAAGACCATGACCTGAGTCGAAGGCAGAGGCTTAACCCACTGAGCCACCGAGGCACCCCTGTACATCACATCTTAAGCCTTTTATAACGGCCATTTAAAACTTTTTAGCATCATTTTAATGGCTGCATAATATTCTCATTTAGATTTACTGTATCTTTAAATAGTTTTGTTTTTCATGTTATAAATAACATGTTCTTCTTTTTACCTTCTTTTTTACATTAACAGAATGTTTCTCAACACGTTGCCAAAAAAAGAAAAAAACCATAAATTATTCCTTTTGAGTACAACTAATTAAATCCATCTATTCATAAAACAAATAAGTTTATTTAATACTCACTCTTTACTGTGTTCGATTGGAAAGTGAAAGAGTAGATTTCAAGAAATAGAAGACAAGTCCTGTCCCCCCTTACAGTGTTTACAAGACTTGGCTCCATAGCTGGACTGCACACATATTGTATTTTATTCTGCTTTAATGACCCTTCACTTCATTTCTTACTCTTGCCCCCCTACACACACACACACACACACCACACACACACCGATTAACTCCCCCCTATCCTTCAAGGCGCTGATTGAATACGGCCTCCTGTGATGAGTCCTCCAGATGATCACTGGCTTCCTCCTGCTGCAATATACCAAGTGTGCATTGTACGCAAAGCACCATGGTGTTCTGGTTACTGGTTAACTCTCCATCTTCTTGACTACAATGGGAACTCCTTTCTGATAGAAACCTTATTTTATACACTTTGTCATTTCCAGAGCCTAGGAGACTGCCAGACAGTGACCGTGGATGTCAGTAACGTCTACTGAAATATGTGTTGAAACACAAGTGAGCGTATTAAACATCAGTTGGATGGGCTAATTACAAGTGCTGTGGCTGTTCAAAGAGATTACTTTAAGTCGACATGGTTAAAGGCTTCAAAGGAGGTTGGACTCGAATTGGGCTTTGGAAGATGGGCATATTTAAATGAATGGAGGGAAAGAATTAGCAGAAAAGCCGCTAATGTGTCCTGTACTAAGAAGTCAGTATTTTTTAGGAGGGCCTGTGTAGCACGTGCCAGCTCTCAGCAGATAAGCATCCTTCTGGATCTAAAGGACTGTATTAAGTTTCAAGAAGCCTGTAGAGCTATGGTCTGTGCCCATTAAAAGCCGACAAGGGTTTGCAGCATTAAAAATGATTACTGACTACTTCAGCATGACCTTTGAATTTAAAATCAATTCAGATACAATTCCCTGTGTTTTAAGTTTGGAGTTTAACATTTAAGATCATTTTATGTGATGCTTCTTCCACAATTCTGTTAGTAAAGAGCAGTATATAATAAGTAATGCCATTATAGCTAATGCCAAATGACTGTTAGGGCCAACCAGGCACTCTTCCAGAGCATTCTGAGTGTATTAGTTAACTCATGTAATCCTTACAACAACCCTGAGAATTAGGACCCACTATCCTGCCTCATCTTCTCAATGAGGAAACTGAGGTACAGAAAGGTGAAAATAACTTAAAGGTGACCCAGCCATCAAGCAGAGGAGCTGGACTTGGACCCAGGCCAAACAGTTTTAGGCCCACTTTGTTACTCAAGCCTTGTTTATAACTACGTTAAGACTAAAATGTTTTATACATGGGACTGTTTAGCACCCTGTGATTTCAGGAAAAGAATGCTATCATTATAACACTCTCCTGGTTTTCTTCTTTCCTCTCTGACCACTCCCTCTCATTTACAATCTCCTCTTCCTCTACCTCAGCATAAAGAACGGGAGCTCTTCAAGGCTCAGTCCTAGGCCCTTTTTTCTCCAGTTTATTCTCCAGCCTAAGGTGATCTTATCCACAACCATCATTTTAATTATTACCCAAATTGAAAGGAAACACAAGCACAGAATCTTCAGCCCAGGTCTCTTTTCAGATTTCACACCTCCCTTCCCTTCAGACTACCTCCTGAATGTTTTCACAACACGTGCTGTGTGCCTGTGTTTTTTTCCTTCCTGCTGGCTGCCCCAACCACCATAAGCCTCGTGGTCTTCCGGTGCTCTGTTTAAGCAAATGGAATCTCCATCCATTCTTTGACAGTGGCCAGAAAGCCATGCATAATCCTTGCTTCTTCACTTGCCCTCTCATCCCCATAACCTTGGAAACCCCCACTGATTTCTCCTGACAGGTCTACTATCTATATTGGTAGATTT
Organism: Mustela lutreola; assembly: GCF_030435805.1. Taxonomy (NCBI): domain Eukaryota; kingdom Metazoa; phylum Chordata; class Mammalia; order Carnivora; family Mustelidae; genus Mustela; species Mustela lutreola. The sequence continues at coordinate 229,488,480 of NC_081290.1, read as the reverse complement.
CCATTCTGGTCCAAGCCCCCATTGTCTCCCACCTACACTGCTGCACAGCCTGTGGTCCCCAGCATCCACTCTGGGCCCCCTCCCATCTCTTCTCCAACTTCAACCAAAGGGCACGTTCCAAAAAACTGATCAGTCAGTCAATTAATAGATCTCTCTTTCCGCCACCTTTGCCTTCCCCACCCCCGGCACACACACCAGTAGCTTAAAATGCTTTAATGGCTTAAAGAGAAAAATTATCAATTTGGTCTGTGGACATCTACATGATCTAGACATTGTTTTCCTCTCCAGCTTTATCTTCTGCCATGCTGCTCTCCACTTGATGAGATGCAGGGGCTTGTCATATGCTCTTCCTTTCACTTGGAAGATGCTCTTAACCACCAACCCATTCTTCACCCGGTGAAAAATTCTACGAACGCTTCAGTTCCTGACTTTTTCTGGATCAGTTCTGTTACACGCTCTATTAGCCCATGTCCTCACCTGCACAGCATGTGTCAGAGGTTATCATTTTACATTTTTGTCATAATTTTGTGACAGGTTTCTGTCCTCTCCACTGTGACAGGTATCTGTCCTGTCCACTGTGGGGTAAGCTCTGCAAAAACAGGAACTGGGGCCTTATTTTCAATCATTATTGTGTCCCTAGTGTTTAGCACATAATAAACATTTAATAAATATTTGCATCAGGGAGTAAATCATTTGTCAGTATTCATACAGTTTCATGCTGCACCTCTTGGTAGTATGGAGGACTACCGAAGACAAGGTTCCCCAGAAACTACCCCCGGAGCCCCACAGTCTGTCACTAAGTGATGATTAGATGGCAGCTAATGTAATTCAGGCACTTCTTCTAGAGACCTCCAGCATCTTGGGAAATGGTGGTGGCACTATTCATTTTTCTTTCAAAATAACAAACACCCAGAGCCCCACGGTTCAGCTCATGTCAGAGCTTATTAGAAATGTGGAGGTAGTTGGGCTTTTAAAGTATCTTTCGAAGACTTCATTGCACAGATTCTGTCACTGGCTTATGGAGCCTAAAACTTCCTTTAGCTCTCTCTGCAAGTCTATTTTTGAAATTCAGAAAGCAATCTCTGACCAAGGTTTTAGTCTGTCTCTGAACATCTCCCTGAGGCTGGGTTCTGTGAGATTGCCTCCTCCAGTGTCCCTGCCAAAGGCGGAGGCTACATTCCCCCCACCCCAACCGCCAATTCTCAGCCTAAATACTCTATTACTCCATTCAGACACTCCAGGGGGCCCCTGGTATTATCTCCAGCATCTCTTTCTGTTCCTACAGACCATTTTATGGTCTTCATAATGTTTGTTGCTGGACTGTGATTTTAATACATCCATTTGTATGGTGATTTCTTACAATGAAAGCTGATGGGTAACGTGGTTGACTTGACTCATCCTGGGACCCCTCTCTATCTCACTAAGGATCACTCTCTATTCCCTGATCCCAGGGAACTCGGCCTTGAGACTGAGGTGGAGCTGGCCCTCAGATGAGCTCCTGCCTGTGGGTATCCCCTTAGCCTCTGTCCGCTGCCCTGTGCTGAGGCCTCTTTTTCCCAAGCTAGGCCTTCTTGTCCAGGGCCATGGAGGCCTGATGGTCAGGCTCTCGGTCAGATCACGTAGCCTGGGGAAATGGATTTCTTCAGCTTGCTTTTTTTACCCTTTGCCTCTGAAACTTTCTCTTTTACAAATCCATCTTTCCATCAGTCCTTAGTTGAAATAAAATTTAAAGGCTCCCTTGTTCAGTTATACCTTTTTAAACTTTCTGTTTTTATTTAGTCAGACTTTGGCAGAAAACCTTCCAAGCCGAGCCCAGGGGAAAGGTGACCATTGGCACAGGTTTCAGCCTATGCTTTTGGCCCAAATTTGTTTCTATTTTTATTTTGTTTCTTGTTTTTGTTAACATCCTGGGCAAAGATTAAGCACTTTCGCTTATCTGGTAATGGTGAGAGGTCTTTAGATTGCTTGCCTGTGGTCAGGATACTGCAGGCTTCAAACCGTTAACCCCCAGCCACCTCCTGAGAGATAAGATCTAGCTGTTAAATTTGGCTTTCCCAAAAGGAGTCTCTGTGCTTCTGCTTGATCTGAGAGAGCAAGGAGAAAGATAAATCCCAGCTTTTGCTGGATTCTGAAAAAGGATAGTAGTCTAATTTATGGAGGTTGTTTTTTTTTAAAAAAAAACTAACTTTATGTCATAATTCCGTAGCTGCCAAAAGATGTAATTCTACCTCAGCTTCGCCTTGGCAACCTGCTTTTGGCACTGGGCGCAGCGCTGTCGTTGCTCTGCATTATTTAAGCAGTAATCTTTAAGAAGGTGAGAAACTATTATTGCTTTTTTAGCACAGTTGACATGCTATTGGCGCAGAGGAGTACCTAGAGCTTCAAACATTTCTAATGGCCGTAAACCAACTTAAACACCTCCACGGAGAGGCCTCACAGCCGTGAGGTCATATCTTGCTGCAGGGGGAGAAAGAAGATCGAATGTTGTTTAAAAGCAGGGTGTTTTTTTTCTGTTTTCTTTTTAAGTATTCTTATCCCACTGAGTTGTAGCTGTCGACTTTGGCCGGGATCCAGACAATCAAGATTTAGCATTTTGACCAGCTGTGATCTAGTAATGTTCCTCAGAGGAGACGTTCTGTAGGAGGGAAAGACACATATTTGAGACTGTGGACTGTGCTCCCTCCCAGTACCTTACAGAGTGGGACCTGGCCATAGACCGAGAGAACCAGCAAAAGTGAATCTGAAAGAGAATAGGGAACAAAACCATTCCCCATGGCTAAAAATTCACCCTGCCTTCAGGAACTCTCTCAATGTGGCCAATCTTTACGTTTTTCCTTTATTTCCCTTTCCCCTGAGTCTCCACATTTACATCATTTGGTGGCAAAATGTATTCCTATTTTCATAATCGATGCTTGGACTCCATCAGCATTCTTACAGCAGAATAACAGTTCCTAGGAAGCCAAACAAGTCACCAAACTTAAAAATAGAGGCAAGAACAGAAAAGCAAGAGAAGACACCAAGCCGCTTAGCCTAAACATTATTCCTCTGAGTCTCCCTCCTCCCTCAAGTAGAAGCATGATTAAGTGTCTGTGTTTTGGTGTCAAGTCCTGGGAACTGGGAGAGAGAACCAACCTAATTTATTTAGTCAGATTGTGTCTGTTTAGTCACAGTGAGTGCTTCTGACCTCAGGCAAGTGACCTAACCTCTGAGCCTCCCTTTCTTCATCGGTTAAAGGAGGACAACATTTGTAATACATCACAAAGATGTGAGGCTGAAGTGAGACCACGTAGAAAGCCATCCACAGAGTGCTCACTTCATCACACTCCCTTACTGTTAGCTGCTGCCGTTGTATCATTAGTAACAATCTATGCCGTACCTACTCGTTGTACTAGGAATTTTACTCCTGCTGTAACCACCTTCAGGTGGCTCTCCACGTTTCACAGAAGAGGGGACCTTGGTTCAGAGCACTTGGTGCTTAGGTGTCTCCCAGGCTCTGTGCCGCTGGGGCTCCCTGCCGAGCTCTGGAATGTTATATAGGGGGACGTAGAAATGGAATCGCATTTTGGACTGGTGCTTTCATACCTTATTTTCTCTCTCCCAGTCCTTCTGTTTAAAGGAGGCTATTGCTTTAGGCAATAAAACCAGCAGAAAGAAGAGGAGGAGGGGAAAGTGGCAGAGGCAGGAAGAGCAGCAGGGGGTTGGGAATGAACTGGGTTCTGCTGTCCCCCACGTTGGCTTCATGGCAAAGTATTTGTCTAGTGGTCCTAGAAGGCTGAGCAGGATCCTCCTCCTTTAGGACGGGACAATAGAAATTCCCCCCTTAGAAAAATTCCTTCTCCCTGAAGCTAGATTCATATAGAAAAATGATACATCAGGGGTTTGGGGACAATTGGAATGTACCTCCAAGGATGCTGGGAAGTTTTTATAGTCCCTGAGCATTTGGTAGATCATGTAAATAGAGGCAATTGAGCATTTCTACTTTATTCAAAGCCTTCCCCACCCTATGTCTTCAAGAAAAAAGAAAAAAAAAAACTGGGGGGATGTTTCGCTTTTGATTGATTTAGTACCTTTCCTCCAAAACTCTTTTACACTTGCCTAAGTTCTCATTCTCCCTCTTGCAGCTGGCTCCCTTCTGTGCACAAGTGGAGACGGGGCAAGAGGGAGGAATTCTGTTTGTCCCCATTCTAAACAGCATTCTGTACTGGAGGAAATGGCAGGAGGAAGGAGACCCGAATTTTGGTCTTTACTTCTGGTTACCTATATGCCATGGTCCCAGATATTATATGCCTTTGAGCCTCAGTCACCCCTTCTGTAAAATGAGGGCAGTTCTTTTGGAATTCAAAGCCCATGGAAGCTGATAATGATGACAGCAGCCACAGTTAACAGCTTCTGCTGCCAGTAGCTTATATGCCAGGCATTCTGCTAAGGGTTGCAAGTACGCTATTTAATCCTTGCTGTAGTCCAGTGATCTGTTTTGTGATGGAGAAAACTAAAGCACAGAGAAGAGGAGGGGCTGCCTACAGTCCTATAGTCATATAACAAGCAAGTGGTGAGTCTAACCTTAAGTTAGAACTCCAGATCGAGGGGCGCCTGGGTGGCTCAGTCGTTAAGCGTCTGCCTTCGGCTCAGGTTGTGATCCCAGGGTTCTGGGATCGAGCCCCGAATCAGGCTCCCTTCTCCATGGGGAGCGTGCTTCTCCCTTTCCCACTCCCCCCTCTTGTGTTCTCTCACTCTCTCTATCAAATAAATAAGTAAAATCTTAAAACAAAACCAAAAAACTTTAGATCGACAGTCATGGCTGCAGCGCTTGGAGCAGGATCCAGGTTTTGAGCCTCCTTTGTCATCACCACCCCTGTCTCCAGCTACAGCTGAAGACATAACAACAGGTAACTGACTGCAATAAATCAGGACGCACAGAATGAGAAAGAAATTAATCACCTTAATTTAGAGAGATCAGAGAAGACTTGATCCAGAGAAGCCAAATTTAAAGCAGACTGCCCTCCTTGATCTCTGAACTCCAAACTACTTGGCTTCTCCCTCATCAGGCTATTGTTTGTGACTCTGGGGTATCCTTTTGTACTTGTAGCAAAAGGTTGATCATGAAGTAATCTAACAGTCCCGATGTGGTTCAGTTACTCAACAACCTATTCCGTGTTTCCCTAAACTATGGCCTGGTAAATTGGCAATTACAGTATCTTTGGGTTGTTTTTTAATAAATTCCTTTTAATTGCAGCATTAAACCCCAGATGTCATGTTTCCAGGTTTCCAGTTTGAACCTAAGCCAGGCTGGAAAAGACATCCACTCAAGGCAAACTGCTGATGAGAATGTGTGTGGTGAGCCAGGGGACTCGGTCTAGTTACCACACCTCATATCTTGGGCCCCCTGATCTAGTGCCACAGGGCCCTTAGGGACCCCTGACTAGAGTGGAGGATGGAGCAAAGCGACCATGTTTCCTGCAGCATATACCCCTCCCCAAAACATCCAGGTTCACTCCGGTTGTTTCTAAGAGTAAAAATTCCTGATTAGTGACTCATCGCCACAACTTAAATAATGTACCAATTTCATTTGATAAGTAAATTGTCAGCAGCCTTTAAAAATTGGTCGTGTAATTAGTAAATCTATGCATTTTGACCTCTTCTTCCATCTAGATGAAATAGTCATGAAGCCAGACTGTAATCAGACAGAAAAAATCTTGAAACCTTCCAGGCATTCTTTTTTGATCTATCATTTGCCTCTTTAATTGCTACCTTTCTGTATTTTAGGCAATGGTGGAAGTAAAAATGCCCCTTTTCTTATTGTAAGAATTTAGCTTGTACTAAAATGTGTAACAAAGATTCATTCTAGAAACTTTCTATTAAATGTTAAAATCCAAATTATTTTATTAGAAGTCTTTAATTATGTTTTTAGAGATGCTTGTAGCAGTTTGTTTTTTAATAGCAAAATTTTAGAAATACAAAAATAAGGGAATAATATTCCATTCAGTAGAGCAGCCATTTTGAATTGTTTACCGAAAGGTTTTAATAAAATCCAATGGCAGGATACAGAATTGTGAGAGAGTGTGTGTGTGTGTGTGTGTGTGTGTACCACAAACATAACTTCAGGTTTTTTCTCTTTCTTAATTAAACACACATATGTAAAATCAAAGTCTAAAAATAAAATACTCGGAATTAATTGTGGTTATTTGATAGGTAATGGGCTTGTGAGTGATTTATATTTTTCATATAGTTTATATTTTTTTAGTTTTCCAGGGAGTATAAATTATTATAATAATTAAAAATGCATGTGTGTTTGCATATATTTTAATGTGATCATTCAGCACTTCAGCTGTTTAGAACTCAGCTATCTGAAAAATCTGGACCACTGCTAAGATCCTGGAAGTAATAAAAAAAATTAACTCTGAGCAGCCAAAACTAATGTTACAAAACTCATAAAGTTAAGAATGTTATGCCCTGGATGTAGCTGGCCCCCTCACTCAAGCCTACGTACTCTTACTTGGCACACAGTTCTCAGGCCATCCACCGCAGGCAGGCACAGCGAGTCAGAAGCAGACATTAACCAAAGACAAGGGCCTGCAGACTGGAGCACCAGCGCAGGGACACCGCCAGCCACGCAGTGAGAGAGGACCCAGGGAGGCGTGGGTGTGGGCGGGAGAGCCTGAGACCCAGACCCAACGCCACTAAGTGTCCCATCTTGTCTTCCCAATATCTGTCCGTAATGCGTGTTCATATCGATGGCCCAGCATTGTCAAGAAGATCCCCTTTTCTTCAACTTACCGTCTTTACAATTATAAGAAAGACTTTAATAAAAAACTTTTGAAAGGTCTTGTTACACGTGGCTACAAATGGGGGAAAGAAAACATGTGGTGACTGAAGGGCAAATTCTAGACACGGAGACATTCTTGGCTATCTGTAATAAGTCATTTCTTTACCATTCTTCAGAGGGGACATTTTACTGTTACTTGGGCTTTCCAGATAGTATCTGATACTGTCATTACCTGGGTTTTCATAAAAATCTAAAGGATTTTTGATGAAAGGATGTCAGAAAATGACTAAGTCTCTACCTTGCAAAGCCTTTAGAATCCATCCGTTAAAATCGGAGAAGCACCCCAGCGCTTCGAGACGGACTGGGCGGGTTAAATGAGAAAGCCTGCGTAAGGGCATTCAGCTGGAGGCTGGGCATCTCACTGGCAGTTAGCAAATGTTAGTTGAATTTGAATGTGATTTTCCCATTTGGGACGCAACAGCCTGGGCTCTGGAGGCAGCCTTGAGCAAACCGCATAACCCATCCACCTGCTTACCTTTTCCACCAGGTAGATGTGAGGGTTCAGCTTTATTGATGGGCAAGAAAATCATAGCTCCCTTCCCAATAGATTGGAGGGGAGGGATGTCATGCTTGATTACTTTTCTGTTGTACAAAGTTGTGGAGAGCTTTCACAGAGTCTCCTAATCTAAGAGGGCTGCAAAAGCCCCTTTCCTCTTGTGTCAGCAGCACAGTGTGTTGGGCCCAGGCCTGTTCCTCCTGCAGCCCAACAGAGAAGCAGAACAGGGTGCTTGCGGGGCGCGGGGGGAGGTGTGCGGGTGGCGTCAGGGGGGCCCTGTCATTGAGCCTTCATAGCTGCGAGCGCTCCTGCACCTGACTCTGGCTGTGTGCCAAGGATACCACCTGCGGCGTTCCAGGCTGCTGCACGTGATGTGTCCCTCCTTCTGGGTTGGGGTGGCAACTGAAAGCTTGGCCTGTGTGCCCGGAATAGAAGGTCTAAGGGTAGTCCTGAGGCTGTGTTTTAGTCTGATTACCTAGGGCCCCTGCAGAATCATTTAGAGAGGGATACTGTCAGCAGGTGGTAGAGTAAAATCAACAAGGTAGGCAAAAACGTGTGGCTTACCCAATTACTGTGAGTTTTGACAACATATTAACTGAAAGCCTAAATTAAGGCCAGTAGATTCTTCTCTGTTTTGTTTTGTTTCTCTTGAGAACTGAAAACAGTAATTTGCTGGTCTACTTGCCTTGTTTTATATGTGCACCAGTGACCACCCCTAATTATGAAATCTCTCCTGGCACCAGCACTTACAGCCAAGCTATGGAGTCTGATGAGCCTGTGGATTAGCAGCCTGGTGGTTGCCTTTATGCAAGAAGAAAAACCCTTTCTTAGATGTCTGAGACCACGGGCATAATCGAGCATCAGAAAAAGTCTGAGAGAAGAGGGAGCAAGCAGCTGGCCCGAGGGCTTGTGGCTGAGGACAGTGGTGGAAGGAACCCTAGCTCCTTCCTTCTTATTCAGGGCACTTAGCATAACTTGACCATGTATTGTTTCAGTAATTATGGCTGACTTTCTCCTGCAAGATTGGAAGCTCCTCAGAGGCAGGGCCTGCTCTGTCTCTGCATCCGTTTGCCCTCCCCAAGGTTTGGCATGTGTAATAGCTGGTCGTTGGGCAGGTATAGTTCCATGTCTAGCCTCTTTGCCTGACTGATAGCTGCTGTTTTGCAAGCCACTTCTCTGGATGCGTCCTCTCTTGAAGAATCCAAGTCAAATGGATCTTGTGTTTGCACCTCCTTCTGTCTCTGGCCCCTGTCTGTTCACATCGGTGTATTGAGCGGACAGGCTCCACCCAAGTGTACTATCTAGAACAGTGATCCATACTCCAGGCTGGCCTCACCAGCACAGCATCTGCTGTGACCATCATTTCCAGGGTCTGTATTCTCGATTTCCATTAACTCGTGATTATTTATTGTTTCAGACTTCAGGGTAGTAGTAGTGGATACCCTACTTTCTTGACAGGGTTTTTGTGAGAACCAAGTGAAACGAGATACATGAAATCACTTTAGAAACTAAAATGCTTTGTATAGTGAAGCCGTAATTGTTATTGCTGGCCCCAAAGTGTCTTCCTGAGAAGGAACTCAAGTTCAGGAGAGGGCACTGAAGACCAAGCATTGTAAACCATGTGTGTGTGACCAGCCTTAGGAAGGAGAAGCCATTTTCCAAGTTAATGTTTCATTAAAAAAATAGCTGGATATATATATTAGATCGATAATAATATCTAATAGATACAGATACAGATGCAAGTCCCTGCTCTGCTGGTTCTGTAATGCATGTTGGTGTCAGAAAAGCTGTTGATCATTGAGTCATGAGTCATGGGTTTAGTTTAGCCTGCCACCCCGCCTCCCTGAAGTTATCAGAGTCATTTAACCTCTCTGCGAAATAAGGATGCCTGCTTTATGAAGATAAAATAAGAGTTGAATATTTTTTAACATTTATTTATAACAGAGAGAGCATGAACAGCGGGTGGGGGAGAGGGAGAGAGAATCCTAAAGCAGACTCCCCCACTGAGTGCAGAGCCTGATGCAGGGCTCAATCCCAGGACCCCAAAACCATGACCTGAGCTGAAACCAAGAGTTGGCCGGCCACCCAACTGACTGAGCCCCCCAGGTACCCTAAGTTGAATATTTCAAACAAGAATAAAAATATTGCTAGCGCTTCAGGCCCGTGAGGTTGATTACGTCCCTCAAATACTTTTCCATCTCTCCAGTTACTTCGGCCCTTCCCCACACGACATGGTTTCTACCCCCATCCCACCCTGAGGACTGTCCTCTGGATATATTTTAGTGTGTCTTGTATCCTTCTAGAAGGAAGCTCTCAAACTTGAATTCAGAATGCTTCGTGTTTTTTCTTGCATTCTTTCACTCAATTAATACTAAGGTTGATTATTATCAATTTTTGTTCTCTCGAACCTAAATATATTGTTTCCTGTCTCTGGATCCAGAAGGCTTAGGCTAAGTTCGAAAGTTGAAAGTAACTTCTCATTTTTTTTTTGTCTTCTAGCGACAGACACCACACCTCCAGTGCCATCCCTGTTCCAAAGAGACAAAGCTCCATATTTGGAGGTACAGACATAGGCTTCTCTGGGGGGATCCCGTCCCCAGACAAAGGACACCGAAAACGGGCCAGCTCAGAGAATGAGAGACTCCAGTACCAAACCCCTCCTCCCAGTTACAACTCAGCGCTCACCCAGCCTATTCCCGCCATCCCTTCTGCAGGAGAATCTGAGAGAAAGACAACATCCCTATCCTCCTCCTTGGATACCTCCTTGGACTTCTCCAAAGAAAACAAGAAAAAAGGAGTTGATTTGGGTGACAGATTCAACGGCGGTCATGTGGGTGTGAGCACCGGCCAAGAACAAGAAGAAGCCCTCTCCGGGCACGCATCCACGGTCAACGGCACTCTGCTGCCCGGCGAGCAGGCGGGCTCCTCCAGCGTCCGCCTCCCGGGGGAGTACCACCCGGGGTCCGAGCCTGAGCTCTGCTGTACTGTGGAGCAGGCGGAGGAGATCATCGGGATGGAAGCCACGGGTTTCACCTCCGGTGATCAGCTGGAAGCCTTTAACTGCATCCCAGTGGATAATGCCGTGGCAGTGGAGTGTGACGAACAAGTTCTGGGAGAATTTGAAGAGTTCTCCCGAAGGATCTATGCACTGAATGAGAACGTGTCCAGCTTCCGCCGGCCACGCAGGAGTTCCGATAAGTGAAGTGAGCAGACAGCCAGTAGGACCGGGACAGAGGCACTGCCTGAAAGAAGGAGAAAGCTGCACTGGTTACCCCCTGGAATAATTATGACATAAAATGAATATTAATGGAGGATATTCCTCAGCAAAACAGACTTTGTCAGTCAAGGAGGGACTCAGGATCATTGTGTATCAGTGGGCCAGACAAAGTTAGATTCTGCTTGCAAGATTTGCTTTTCCAGGCCTGACGATTGTTTTAGGGCAAAGGTCACACTCTAGCTCGAGTCACCTTATAGGTATTTGTCTGCTTTTTAATTTACACTTCTGTGTTATCCTCAGAGGGGAGATGATAATATATAAGTAATATAATAAACTCACTTTTAGTTTCTCATAAGCATTTGCCCTCACCATAAGTTTATAAAGCTTGGGAAAACCAAATAATCCAAAAAAGGTTTTCACCATTTACTGGAAGATCTTTGACCATCCATGAGTTTGGTGAATAAGAAGCACAATGGTCTCCTTACACCCAGATCTCCCTGCACCTGCCCCCAGTCACCCCATCTGCTGCCCCATCTTCACAGTGGCTGGGTTGTACACCCAGAAAACTGAGGACCTCAGACTCACTGGTTCTTGAATGCAGTAGCCAAGACCTCCCACCTCCTCAGCTCAGCCATAGCTTGGTGTAACCCTCGAATCAGAGGAGAAACCTCCCCTCTGGTATATCCCAGGGGATGCTTAAGGACCACCCCCAAGGTTACAACAGTCAGATGGCATCCAGTCCCCTTTGGGAGCCAGAGTTTTTCTGTGGGCAGATGCTGCAGTCAAAAACCAGGCAAGCTCTCTAGCAACTCACCAGACAGAAATCCCATGTGTCAATTCCACACTCATTGGTTAAATTTCAGTCAGAAAGGAAGGCGCTGGATATGATGTAAAATCTGGAGAGAGTCAGGCTGTCCGATGTGCGGACCACAAGACAGTCGGGAGAGCTGGGTGAAGAGGCGTAGTTGAGGTGTAGAAACTGCTGGTATAATGCAGGTGCGTTCATAGTAAATTATGTTCTTGGAAGTCCGATTTCTTGAAGTTTGATTTCCTTCCTGGAGCTCAGCTCTCATTTGCTATTGCTCTGTACTTTCTATACCCAAGGACATTGCCTCAGGGTTGCAAGCTCTTTAAGGAAAACTTATGCATATATTCATGTATTGTATAGAATAAAAACTGAATTTGCTTCACTTGACCCGATTTGTTTTTCCAGTTTCGAAATTCATCTAGAACCTGCATCTCCAGGTTACATCAGGACAGGGCGAGCTGAACCAAAAGGGTAGCTGTGTCCGTGCTAATGTCGACTTGAGTTGACCCGGTTTGCATGGCCACACAAAAACCCTCACACCTGTCCTGTCCTGTAGCTGCGTCTGTCCCGAGCAACAGCTGATCTCCTAGCTCTCGCAATCCTTTTCATGTATTGTCCAAGCACCCTTGGGCTCAAGCTCTCATTGACAACTACATCGTCAAGCAGAATAGTTCGTGTTGTTACTTTCCACATAAAGAGAACTCACAGAATCCATGCTTGACAGGCAGACACGACCTGCAAGCAATTAAGAGCTTTAACTTGATCGGGAGAAATCCATCTTATTCCACAGAAAGAAGTGGAAGACTTCCAAACCTAAGGCAGAAGCCATCTGTCGAGTCACAGCTTTTTCGCAGAGTGCTGTCACTCACGTTAGAGTCCACCAGGGGGGAGATAACCGTGGGCTTGGCTCTCCTTCAGACTAGGCTGTGTGGAGCCCTCCAGGGAACTAACCCCTCCCCCCCCAAAAGGAAAAGGTTTTGGAAGGACTGTTAGTATTGCCCAGTGACAAGCACATCGCATGTGGCTTAAGGTCCACAGAGGAGAGTCACTTTAAACTTCATGCCAAACTTACAGATAGGGTACACTGAGGTGCGCGCCCTCCAGCCTGGGTCTTGGCAGCCCCAAGCAGGGGGACCACACACAGAAAACCCCTAATTAGGATGTTCATCTCAGGTTCCACACAGCCAGACAGAGCCCGGGGCTCTGGGGCTCTGTCAGTCTCCCATCCGTGGACTCTCTCATTCTGGGACCCACAGCTTTGCACCCCCACAGCACAGAGCCTTGCCCCTGAATGTCCTTAGGCAGCTCAGAACTGGTTACCTGCGTGACGGCTGGGTCCGCACTGTGCTCAGTGACGGTACACCTCACAGCGCCGCCCCTGGGTTTGCGTTCCTCTGGGCTTTTAGTTGTTCATTGAGTTCGCTTGGTGCCTCCTGTTTCTGGCTTGCCTTGGGTGGGACCTGTAGTCTCACGTGTCTCCAGGAGGAGCCAGGCTCCACGTTTTCCAAAGCCGAAGAGTTCGTTTGGCCTCTTTCAAGTGGCCAAGGCCAAAACATGGGATGAGTTACTATCTCCTACTAATTTTTTAAATTAGTCTTTTAAATCACTAAAGACAAAGAAAAGAAAAAAAAAATCTGCTCTGAGGATACAAGCTGAAATGAAATTCACTACTATCCGTGTCAGAACTGCTAAAAGCTCTTTCCGTTTTCATGTAGCTGCGACCCTTATAACAGCCAGTAAATGTTATCAAATGAAGATGATTGTGTTCTCTCTCTCCACTTCCCCTTACCCGCTTTAGAAATTCCAGAGATTTTTTTTCCCCTCAGAATATTAGTTTTGGAAGATTGTATCCAGCTATATTTTTTTAGCCGTTCTAATGGTGCCCATTTATCCTGACCTAACCGGTTATTTAAATAATTTTTTAAACCACCACCAATAATAAATGGCATGTGAAACTGATCTGTTGGTAATTGGAAGAAAACTCAGCATCTGTATTTATAAAATAAAATTGATTAGTATTTATTTTGAGAGTAAAAGTGTATGTTATTCCCCTGCCATGTTTGAGTCCCGTCTTCTTCGTTGTTTTGAATTTCATGTTGAAGCTGAGTTAACTATGAAAACCTTGTTCATAAACCGTCAGCCAGCCATTTCACATTTACTAAGCTAGCTCTCCCTCTTTCTCTGTCTTGTCTGTGAGGGACTGGGCTAAGCAAGGTCAATACAAAGATTCATAAACCTTGGCCTCCGCTGTTGCTCTAGGGGTGGAGCGTGAGGGGTGGGTGTATTGCTGTGTTAGAATTTAGCATGCTCCATTCTGTGATGGGACGGATATATAACCAGCGTGTGGAATGCAGAGAAAGCTAGCTGACTCAGGGATCAGGAAAGGTTCGTGGAGGTCATGCGAATGAAAGCTAGATAGGATGAAAGATGTCTACGACATTGCGGGTGGAAGGCACAGCACGGGCAAGGGCCCAGAGGCAAGGCAGGGCCTCAAGTGTTTGCAAAATGTCAAGTTCCCCCGTGCTGGAGACCCGAGCAGATGTGAAGAAAGGTGAGGAGAGATTGAATTGCAGGCTGGTGGGGAAGGCCTTCAGGTGGCAAGACGGATTTAGATGCCTGCGGTGGGCAGCTGGGAGGCACCCTTTCCAGGCGGCAAAGCAGGAGAGTAACTTGGTTAGATTGAGTAGCAGCCAGCAGCCAAGTCGGGGCTGGACTTCAGTAGTAGTAAACAGACTTGAGCTCATTTAATCTTCTTTCCCATTTTGTTGTGTGAGGAAAAATGTCTGAAAAAGAGGTGCCTCCTTGCGCCCTGGTGTTTTCAGGGTAGGTACTGGGTAACAGGCTGAGCTGGACAGACACAGTGCAGGGAGCATCTGGTCTGCAGAAGCTGATCCCAAGGCCCCGACTCAGCCACTTTGAACCTGTGACCCTGCTCACGTCATTGAGCTTATAAGGATTCCACCCTGCCCCCTCCCCCATTTCTTAATCTAAAAAATGGGAGTGAACTCTATCCTTACACTTACGTTTGTACAGGGCCTGTGCATCAACAGTGGTCCCTATTGTCCTACAGGAGGCCACAGCCTAGTGACAGGACGCCCAAGACTTATTCTTACCGTTTCCCGTTCTAACACCTGGGGACAGCCACCTCATCTCTCAATGTGGCCCCTGCTGTGTGGAGTAGGGTAGGGACTTCCCTCACTCTCCCCCGACCCCACACGGGGCTGATTATAGTGTTAGAAGAGCTCAATATTTTTACGAAAGCACTTCGTGATCATTGTAAAGCACCATGCACACCGGGAGGAGTCGTCAGTCAACAAGGATTTCTGGCATCATCTAGACCAGGGCAACTGAAGTGCAGATATTTCTTCTGTTCACATGAAGAATGTGTCAGGGCTGAAACCCGTCTTTTGAAAAACTAAGCTCTAAACAGACGTCAAGTGTTCCGAGGATTTTTAGTGGGTGGTTTGGACACAGTGTTGAGATGTGGTCTATAAGCCTGATTAGCTTAATTTGCATGTTTTTAAACACCTGGCAGATGAGCTTGTTCAGGCCCATCTCATCCATAAATATTCTCTTACACAGCTTCTGGCTGTCTCACTGCATGTTGAATTACTGCCCAGAGCTCTTAATTTTGCTCAAAGGAGATAGAAGCATTTTCTTTTTTTCTTTTTTTTTCCCCTCCTAGCGCATCTAATTACAGTTTTGTAGGTAGACAGCTCAGCCTTGTGGATTTGAAATGAATAAAAAACACACGTCTACACGATAATTCCACATATTTTAGAGGCTGGCCATGTCAGCGATCCAGAAAAAGAATAGTCTTGAGTCTATAGCTAAAAGTGAAAGGCTGGTTGTTGGCATCCGTAGTCAGCCGGGCCTGGGCACAGAAGTCAAGCAGGGCCATGACAGGCGTGGGTCCCTTCAGTTTTGTACAAGACACGATTGGAATCAGCTTCCCTCAGTCCCCACTAATTATAGACAGCAAACTGGAAGGAATGGAGGGTGCGAGTGGACAGAGATACAGGATAACCTGATTCTTGAGAAGCAGGAAGGAAACAGTCTGGGCATATGTGTGAGGAGCCTCCCTCCTGACAGATCCCGCCCCGCCGGCCTGCTGCTCCCAGGCTATGTGACCCTTTACTTCTCTGAGCCCGTGTGCTCCTCTGAGAAGTGAAGCCAGGCCCTTGTGCCCGGATGGAGATTCTTCTTACCTTAAGAGCAGATTGGTATTCATTCTTCAAAACCTGCCTCAGCTTGCCTTGGGCTCCAGAGCATGGCAGAAAAGGGGAGGACCCTCACCTGTCAGCCTCTGTGTGACAGAAGGTGTCACACCAGAGTTCTTGTGAAGAACTTGGGGCTAACCCATTTAACACAGCCCGCTTCTGCTCAGGGATTTCTGGGTACCAGTATGGTGACTACGTTGCTCAAGGCTACATTACTACGTCTCCTCAAGATCCTTCACACAGGGCTTCTGAACTCTCAAACAAAAATTAATAAACCAGCTAGCTTTAAAAATTCAGCTAGAATGACTTCTACCGTTTTTAAAGATGGCCCTCTGTCATCAGAAAAAGGATAAATTAATTGTAGTTTGATAGGAAACGAATTTTAGTTTGATAGGAAAGTGCATAAACTATTTTAACGGAGTATACGATTCTGAAGGGCGAAGTTTTGATATTTTAAGGGATAAACACGTTCTCTCAAAATTTTATTTGCCAAAAAAAAAAAAAGGTTTCCTTCCCTTATAGGGAAAACATTATTCCTCAAAGAAACTGGCACCGCTTCGTGTCCACGGATTTTTTGCTCTTTGGCTGAGGGACTTAGCCATACTTTGTTACTGTGGTGGGAGGTGACCCCGTCCCCGCCCCAGCCTACCTCTCACGCAGATGGTATGAGAATGTTTGTTCATGAGACAGAGGTCTCTACAGCTTGCTGACCTCAAGGCCACACCCTCTGCTTCCAGAAACCTTCCAGTTCCCTTGACAGCTCTGTCCCCAGCCCTGTCTAAGGTCTCTGGGGGCACACAGCAAGTACTCATGAAGTTGGGGCGATGGGAGAGTGAGACAGAGAGCAGATACAAAGATTTTGTAACTCACTTGTGCCTGTCTCTTGGTCCCTTGGGAGCTCTAGGGGGACCCAGCATGCCCAGAGTCTGCCTTAAAAATCACTGGCGACCTTCAGAGGCAGAACTGTCCATGGATTAGCTGAGACTCTGGAGCTGGGCTTTTGTAAATAGTAAAAAGAGGTGCGTGTTTGAGGGTTTACCACAGATTTTCAGTAAACATCCTGAGTGGAAATGACCCCCCAAACCAGTGCAGGGGTTGAGCCTCTCCTGCCCCGCCCTACAGAGACCCGGATGCAGTGGTGTTTTCCTGCCCCAACCCAGTCACTTACATGATAGCCTCTGACACTGCGGAGAGCCGTGGGAAGACGGAGGCCGTGTGTTACCATCACCACCTGACCAGGAAGCCCTCAGAAGGCGCCTGAGGGAGGGTGAGCTGCCTGAGATTGCGTAGATTCCAGAGGGACACTGGGGCCAAACCAAAGCCTGACCCCTCCACAGAGCCTCTTCCGCACCCTGAGCCTTAGCAAGGCCCCGTAGGTAGCCTGCTCCCTCTGCCCACCCCATCTGAACATCCTGCCGGCTACAGGTAGCTCTTCCCCATTCAGGAGCCCCTTGCTAAGAAGGGGGCGCAGACTCGGAAGACATTCCTGCCCAAGGAGTAGGAAGAAGTCAACACCTCATGAACATTGTGTTGTGAGGGGGGCCGCAACTTTCCAGGGAGTGGAAACATCCCTTTGTAACTGTCAGAAATGCATGTAACTGTCAAAACTCAGGAGTTCAGCCATGGGAAATGTGATGCCCGGACACCTAAGATATGGGGGCCAGGGGAGGCTTCTTGGAGGATGCACCTTAGCTGCATCCAACAGGTAGGTGAAGGGAATAAAACAGGGGCAGGGCCAGCAGCCAGGGCTTAGAAGCTGGAGAGAAGAAATCTCCAGGGCCCTGTATATCTTCATGCCATGAGTTGTCACTGTCTGCACGGAGCCAGGGGGCAGTGGCATTGAGAACAGGGATGACAAGTGTGGGCAGCACTCCCAAGAAGTTTGTTTATAAAGGAATGGAGAGAAATAGGGCGGAAGCTGGAGAGCAATGTGAGGTCAAGGGCAGATTTCAGGTAAGCAGCCAGTAGGCAGCAGCGGAAGCAGGTGAAGGCTCTGGAAGGAGGCAGAGCAATGAAAGGAGGAAGGTCTCAGAGCAAATCGGGGGGTCGGGGAGAAGGGAGCCCCTGGGGGTGGCGCAGACATTACCTGAGCTAGAGGAGGACAGGTGGAAGGCGGGGTGGGGGGCAGGCAGGACTGGTCTAGAGCGTCTTTCTACAGAGGGTGGGAGCGGCGATTTTCCTGCCTTGCCCCTGGTGCGGGATGCCTGGGATGGGGCCTGATGGGATGCCTGTCCCAGGCACAGGCAGGTGGGGTGGGGGGCTTTCCAGCCTTTAGAGGGCAATTCCTGAGGTTCAGGGGCAAGGATTGGCTGGCTGCCCAGGGAGGGGCCAATCCATGGCTGAGGTCCCTTCCTAGATGGCCGTCACCTCCTCCCTGGCTCCCTCCCTCCACACTCCCTAGACATAGCTCAAACCCTCCAGAACTGTTACCTATGAGAAAGAGACAGATGCTACTTACCTCCGCCAGATGGATTGTAACTCGCTAGTTAGCTTGAATTGCTGATGAGGGGGAAATTCTCATGCTGAAATATTCCTTTTTTTTTTTTGCCGAAATTTTAATTTTTATTCCATATTTTGCTGAAATATAAAGATCCAGAAGGGATAATAGAACTAAACTATAACCACGATGCAACTCCAAATGAATGTGAAGTGTCTAAGACAACAATGGGACATGACTACTCATGTCACAGAGACAGCGAGCCTGGCGTTTATGCCTCCTGTTGGAAGAACCCATGAAGCACTCTTGACAAAAGTTTGACCCTAAATAAGCATCAGAGCTCTCTCTGTGACGTCCCATGCAATAGACGCTGGCCCTATTGCAAGGTGGCTAGTTCAAACTGAGATGTGCTGGGAGTGTAAATTATACCCCGAACTTCAGGGATTTCATACAAAAATAGAATGATAATTTTATATTAATTTTAACATTGATTACATGTTAGAATGATAATATTTTGCACTTGCTGACTTAAGTAAAATATTAAATATTAAAACTAATTTCATCCATATGTTTTACTTCTTAAAACATGATTACCAGAAAATTTAAAAGTGCACATCTAATTTGCATATACTGCACAGAAAACTCTGCATCTAACAACAAATTTGTAGGAAACTCAGAAGGCAGATGTGTATGTTAACACCTGGAAAATGCAGTCAGCAAAATCTAGACTGTGGGAAACCCTGCAGGACAAACAACCTGGTTTCTCCAATACAGGGTAAGAAAAAATAGAAACAAGAAGGGGAAGACCTATTAAAAAGAGACTCAATATCTTTGAGGCGTAGCAGTCAATTCTGTGATGAACCTGGTTTGGTTCCCATACACTGAACAAACTGAAAAAAAAAAAAAATGAAGGGACAATCAAAATGCAAATACTGACTACCTATTTGGTTGTCTTAAGGACTCCTTATTTTTTGAGGTGTGATAATAGTGATAGAAAAAACAGTCTAACAGTTTTTGTTAAGTCCCTTGTCTCTTAGAGACGCATACTGACATATATGCAGATGAAATGCCTGTGTCTGGGATTGAGGGTGTGGTGGGTAGAGGACACAGGACTGGCCATGGTGAGGTGTGACAGGCAAGTGGGCCCATTACTCCTCACTGTGCCTCCTGGTGGGCATCCGGCCCTCCAGCCAGTTGGATGCTTGTCATTCCCAGAACAGCCCTGCTCCTGAATCTCCCAGAGCCTAGATTATCTTTCCCCGTCGCCCACAGCAAACTTCTGTTCATCCTATAAGCCAGGCGTCAGCCATTCTCCTTTCTTCATTGAAGTCCTCCTGCGCTCTGCCCCAATCTCTATCCCCACCTTTGGCCCACAGTAGGTAGGCGACCCTCCTCTAGGCTCCTCCCACCACCAATGAGTTCTTCCACCACAGCCCTTCATACTTTTTTCTAGGTGTGTGTCTCGCGGTCTGTCACCTCCAGGAGGCTGTGAGCTCCCAGAGCACAGGCGCTTTGTTTAAGAAACAGCTACTGCCCAGGAAGGTTTGCTCAATCAGTGTCCGTGTGCTGAGTGCCCATTGTACAGATGAAGCAGCTGAGGCCAAGAGAAGTCAGTGTCATAGCCAAGTCCCCAGAGCCAAAATGTGAGAGAGCTAGAACACAAAACCTAAACCTTTGAGTCCTGTCTCTGCATCCCATCAGAGCCCCAGGCCACAGTTCCCTTCCCGCCATCATTCATTCATTTAGCGTTGGTTAGGCGCCCCCTGTTGGTCCGGCTCTGGCCAAGCAAATCTTGCGGCTGGGACTACAAGTGCAGAACTCTAACTTGCTTTCCTGTAACTATTCTTCAACCAAGCTCATTATGCCCTTTCCAGCTGGTGGCAGAAACGCCTGATTGTGACACTTTGAGGCAACTCAGCCATTTATGGTTAAAGCTCTTAACTTCTTTGGGTAAGTGTTAAAATTCCCAAATCCTCCCTAATTCCATCCTTCATTCACTCTGGCCCCAAGTCTGGGGCTTCCGACGAGCATCTCTCTGACCTGCACACAGTGTGGCTCATCTGGGTGTTTGCTGCCTCCACAGCTCAGGTTCTCCGGCAGTTCTGGTCTCTGGGTCCTTCTATCCTGCCTCATTCTTTCCCTGGTCCAGTCCTCTTGGGCCTGCTCACCTCCTTTGGGAAATGGGGCCACCTGGCCCCCTTTCTCTTGCTGCCCTGAAGCTGCCCTCAGGCCCACCTGCCTAGACTTCTCCCCTCTGCTAGGCAGCTTCCAGGCACCCTGAGGACCATGGCACTTCTGTGAAGGCTTTCCCAGGTCTTCCTGGCAGACCCTAGACCGTTGTGTCCCTTGCCTCTGATTGCCCCAAACCTCCCTCCTGCTTAGACCCTGGATGGGGGCAGGGACAAGGAGGGAAGGGCTCCTCTCAGGCTCTACCCGTCTTTTGACTTTGGGGTCTAGCTTTGCGCTTTCCAAATAGTGCGTCCTGAGGCTCTCCCAACTTTCACTTCCTTTTCTAGGTGTGGGAAAAAACATTTCTACAACATCATCAACCTGTATTCTCCTCCCCTCTATGGCTTTTTTTAAAAAAATGATTTTATTTTATTTTTATGACTGTACACTCAAAGTTCTCCAGGCTCCAGGCCTGTCTAGTCAGAACTCAGAAATCCTTTTTCTTGCTCAACAAAGCCTGGCCTTGCAATGAAAGCCCGGCTTTTGAGACACTCGGCACTCCAATTCCCTTTATTGTGTTGGACGGTATCCACCGTCTGCCCTGGAGGCAGCAAACGTGGGGCAAGCGAAGGGGTCAAGCCGTGACAAACACCTCGGGATCGCTCCACTGCACTTGCCGCCATTGAGCAGGGACAGAGGAGGCCAACTGGACGAGTAACCAAGCATTCCTGCTGAGTGAAGTCCAAGTGACGTCAGGGCTGTGGCCCCAAGGAATCCCAGAAGTTCAGAGGCAGAGAACAGCGGGAGGAGAGAGTCTCCGCTGGTGTAGGGACAGATCAAAGGCTGAAGAACTCGCTGGTGCGTTCAGGCAGTGCCGGTCCCGTGATGGCAGTGACGTAGTTTTTGCAAAATGTCGTCTGTCACATGAGATTCATGTTGCTTATATGAATTTAACCGGCTTTGTAGTTTCGTGTGGTCTTAGTTTGTAAACTTGTTTTGGTTGTTGGTTGTAGGGGGGCTATAGACGTTAGCTTATATTTGTTTGTTTGTTTGGTTGGTTTTTTGTCTGCCCAGGGTTCTTGAGAGTAGAAATGGAAGGGCGGAATGGTCTGTCTTGGAGAAGCTTCCCTTGCAGTTGTTCACCAGCTCCTCCCTGCCCCCAACAAAACCAAATAGGATCCAGGAGGAAATGTCAGAAGTCTTTACTTCAGGGCTGCTGGGACATATCTGAGAAAGGAGGGGGACAGGCTGTAGGAAAGGCTGCATTCCCCCGCCCCCAACCTTGGCCCCTGTTCTAGTTCCTCAAGTGTCCTCTGTGGCCAACACCTCTGTTCCAAAGACTCTCCCCTTCCTTCTATTTCCCTGGATGCCTTTTAATTCCTGGGTGCCCCTCCCCTTTGGAGTTTCGCTTCTTCTTCCCCTCAACCTCTGGAGGGCCTGGGCAGAAGGAGAGGAACTTTCATTTCTGCTGGCAGAGCCTCACCAGAAATCCTGATCACCAGCAGCGCCTAGATGGGGCCCCTCCTAGCATCATTTTGCCAGAAGAGTTCCTGTCCTCTCGCTTCACCTTGGCCACATTCCCAAATGCTCCTTTTGATTTCTGGCTCCGGCATATGCCAGGCCTCGGGAAGGGGATGGAAAGGGAAGGGGAAGACCCTACGCTGGCGCAGATTGTTCAGGCGATATTCTAAATAAAAATCAATTTTGAACTTTAGGGGATCTACAGGAATTTTTAACGTTAAAAGAGTCTGTACCCTACTTTTTTGTATGATGTCGCAGGTCTCACTGGGGACTGTGTACTTGGCCTTAGGGCAGTGGAAAAGCTCTGAAGGTTCTAGTATATGTTTTAAAAGGGACATGCTCTAGTATATGTTTTAAAAAGAATGCAGTGGGAGGAACTTCTGGTAATGGTGGCGGTCGGAAGTGTGCGCACGAACCTTCCTGAAGATAATGATGAAATCTGGACAAAATTTCAAAACAAAACAAAACAACCATTGAAAGGCCCTGGGAAGTGTCTCAAAACAGACAGAAGCCAGGGGAAAGTTGACTTTTGAAAAACCGCCCCTGGGTGGTACAAGACTCACTGTGGTCTTCCCCAGACTCCATCACCGCAGGGGGTGGAACACCCCGCCTCACCTCCTCTGGGAGCAGAGAGCCGAGTTCAGAGCCTTAGGAATAGCCAGGAGTTGAAAGGGAAAATTCTGAAAGTGAGAGAATTGCAGAAGGTATAAGACGCAAAATCTGAGCATAAATGTCTGTCTGCGTCTTTAGACCAATGCTAGAGTGCCTCATTGAAAAAGAGGCCGGAACCAGAGGGGAAACTACCTTTGTAAGACAGAGCTACACTAAACCCAGAAGGTGTGCGAGTACACCGCTTTTATGAAACAGCGGATTTTCCCATGTGTGCAACACAGATAGCAGAGAACTCAAGACTTGCTGGCTTGAGGTGTCGGGGTACAGAGTCCAAGACTGGCCGAACAGCTGGACATGTAGGGGTCAATCCACAGAAACAAGGTAACCACCAAAAAGTGAGCACCCCAATCTGAATCTACGTTGCCCCAATCCTTGGGTGATTGCCAGCTCTCAGAGGTGCAGAGAGAAGACCCCTGGGAGTCAGGAGTTTTTAAAACAAAATAAAACAAAACAAAAACCCAGAGAAATCTATTACTGCACGCTGTCAGGGGACAGTGTTTGTAGTTTGAATCACGGCAAATCAGCTGCTCCCCAGAATCAATACTGAGAGTCATCAGAAGAGCACAGGGTGGCTCAGTGGGTTAAAGCCTCCACCCCCAGCTCAGGTCATGATCCCAGGGTCCTGGAATGGAGCCCTGCATCGGACTCTCCGCTCAGCGGGGAGCCTGCTTCCCTTCCTCTCTCTCCGCCTGCCTCTTTGCTTACTTGTGATCTCTTTCTGTCAAATAAATAAATAAAACTTTAAAAATAAAGTAAAATAAAATAAGAAGAGCACGGAGGATCCCAGAATTAACACAGTGTCTAGTTTTCAGACTGCGGAGAAACAGGGAGATGCGACCCATCCTCAGGGAAAACAAAACACAGTGAAAGACCAGCAAGCAGCTAAGTAGGACACAGATGTTGGATTCAGCAAAGATTTCAAAGCAGCTTTTATACATTCAGTAAAAGGAAGATATGTTCAAAGATTTAAAGAAAAAAAGGTCTAAATGAGTGAAGAGAAAGAGGATCTCAAAAGAGAAAGGGAAATTATATGTGTGTATATATATGCTTAATTAAATGGAAATTCCATAACTGAAAAAGTACAATCATTGAGATGAAAAGTTCAGTGGCTGCGCTCAACAGTAAATTAGAGATGGCTATGAAGACTCACTGATCCCTGCAGGCAGATGAACAGAAGTCACTTAATCTGCAGAAAGAAGAAAGACAGAAGAAAAATGAATAGAGCTTTAGAAACTTGAGGGATATCATGAAGTCTAAAATCTGTGTAATTGGAATGCCAGAAGGAAAAGAGAGAGAGATAAAATGGCAGGAAAATGTATTTGAATTCATGCTGGCCAAACACTCCCCAAATTTGGTGGAAAACTAACTTTAAGAGCTAAGAATCTCAAGAAGTCCCAAGGAGAGAAATACAAAGAAAATCACTTTTAGGCACATAAGGCAAACTGATGAAGGGCTGCATGGTGGCTCAGTGGGTTAAGTCTCTGACTTTGGCTCAGGTCATGATCTTGGGGTCCTGGGATCAAGCCCTGTGTTGGGCCCCGTGTCAAGCCCCAAGTCAGACCCTGTGCTTAGTGAGGAATCTGTTTCTCCCTCTCCCTTTCCCTCTACTTGTCCCCCTACTTGTGCATGACCTCTCTCTCAATCTCTCTCTCTCAAATAAATAAATACAGTCTTAAAAAAAAAAAAAAAGTCAAACTGATGAAAACCAAAATTAAGGAGAAAATCTTGAACACAACCAGAAGAAAAAGATAACTTGTATACAGAACAGTCAATTAGTCAATTAGTGATCCATTTCTCATCAGAAGCAGTGGATGTTAGAACACCCTGAAACACCTTCAAAGTGCTGGAAAAAAAAACTGTCACAGATAATTCTATATTTATCAAACCATCCTCCAAAAATGAATATAAAGTAAGACATTTTAAGATAAACAAATAAGGACATAATTTTTGACCAGGAGTTCTTAATGACCAAAAATGCTAAAGGAAATTCTTCAGGCTAAAGGGAACTCAAATCTACAGTAAGGGAAGAAGAGTACTGGAACTGATAAATATGTAGGTCAATGAAAAGATTACATATATATTTTGGGGGCTTATAAAGTATGCACATGTAATCGACAACAATAGCATTAAGGAGAGTGGGAAATAAATAGAAATATATTACTGCAACATTCCTAAATTAAGTAATTCATTAGCTCCAAGTAGACACTGATAAAGATATGTATATGTACACATATCATGTTCATATGAATATAATAAAGATGCATATTGTAATCTCTAGAGCAACCACTGAAAGTTATGCAAAGAGATGCAGCTAGAAAGCCACTAAAAATGGGATGAAATGGAATATTAAAAAATATCTGGTTAACTCAACAGAAAACCGGAAAGGAGGAACTAAGGAACAAAAAGACATACAGCAAAGTGACAGACTAAAAATATTTCTCTTGAAGATTTATTATTTATTTGAGAGACAGAGAGCATGTGGTGGTGGGGGGGCAAGGGGGAGAGAGAGAGAAAATGTCAAGCAGACTCCCTGGTGAGCATGGAGCCAGACATGGGGCTTGATCCCAGGAGCCTAAGATCATGACCTGAGCCAAAATCAGGAGTCAGACTCTCAACCAACTGAGCCATCCAGGAGTCCCTAACAGAAAAGCATTTCAATCATTACAGTAAATACAAATGGAACAAATATTCTAGTCAAAAGGCAGAGATTGTCAAACTGAGTTAAAAAAAAAAAAAAGGCAAGAACAAATTCCATGGCTCCTAAAAAAGACACACTTTAAGTATAAAGACACAAACAGACTGGGGGAAAAAGGATGGAATGAAACAGACCATGCAAATGGTAAGCATGAGACAGCTGGGGTGGCTATATTAATATCAGATTAAGTAGGCTGGAAAAAGAAGATATCATCAGGCATAAAGAAGTACATTCCAGAATAAGAATAAAAAGCTCAATATATTGAGAAACATAAGAATTACAAAAGTACATTTTAAAAGGGTGCGGTCTATTGCATGTAATTATGCCTCAATAAGGTGGATTTTTAAAAAATGCAATCCCTACCAAAATAACACTGGCATTTTTCACGGAGCTGCAACACATAATCTTAAAACTTATATGGAACCAGAAAAGACCCCCAGATAGCCAAGGTAATGTTGAAAAAGAAAAGCAAAGCTGGAGGCATCACATTTCTCGACTTCAAGCTCTATTACAAAGCTGTAATCATTAAGACAGCATGGTACGGGCACAAAAACAGACACACAGATCAGTGGAACAGAATAGAGAGCCCAGAAATGGACCTTCAACCCTATGATCAACTAATCATCAGCAAAGCAGGAAATAACATCTAATGGAAAAAAATAGTCTCTTCAACAGATGGTGTTGGGAAAATTGGACAGGCACATGTACTTGACCATTTTCTTATACCACACACAAAAATAGACTCAAAATGGATTAAAGACCCCAATGTGAGACATAAATCCATCAAAATCTTAGAAGGGAACACAGGCAGCAACCTCTTTGACCTCGGCTACAACTTCTTGCTTAACACATCTCTGGAGGCAAGGGAAGCAAGGGCAAAATGAACTATTGGGACTTCATGAGGATAAAAAGCTTCTACACAGCAAAGGAAACAGTCGACAAAACTAAAAGGCAACCTATGGAATGGGAGAAGATATTTGTAAATTATTTATCCAATAAAGGGCTAGTATCCAGAATCTATAAAGAACTTCTCAAACTCAACACCCAAAGAAAAAAGATCCAGTTAACAAATCTGCAGAAGATGTAAACAGACATTTCTTCAAAGAAGACATCCAAATGGCCAATAGACACATGAAAAAATGCTCAATATCACTTGGCATCAGGGAAATACAAATCAAAACCACAGTGAGATACCACCTCACACCTGTCAGAATGGCTAAAATTAACCAGCCAGGAAACAACAGGTGTTGGAGAGGATGTGGTGAAAGGGGAACCCTCCTACACTGTTGGTGGGAACACAAGCTGGTGGAGCCACTCTGGAAAATAGCATGGAGTTTCCTCAGAAAGTTAAAAATAGAGCTACCCTATCCAGCAATCTCACTGTAGGTATTTATCCAAAGGATACAACATAGTGATTTGAAGGGACACCTGCTCCCCAATGTTTATAACAGCAATGTCCACAATAACCAAAATATGGAAAGAGTCCAGACGTCCTTCGACTGATGAGTGGCTAAGGATGTGGTGTGTGCGCATGCACACACACACACACACACACACACACACACACACACACAGGAATATTATGCAACCATCCAAAAGAATGAAAACTTACCATTTGCAACAATATGAGTGGAACTAGAGGATATTAAGCTAATCAAAATAAGTCAGAGAAAGACAATTACCATATGATCTCACTGATATGTAGAATTTAAGAGACAAAACAGGATCATAGGGGAAGGGAAGGAAAAATAAAATAAGGTGAAAACAGAGAGGGAGACAAACCAGAAGAGCCTCCCAACTATAGGAAACAAGCTGAGGGTTGCTGGAGGGGAAGGTGAGTGGGGAGATGGGGTGGCTGGGAGATGGACATAAGGTGGGGAGCCCGTGATGTAATGAGCACTGGGTATTATACGCAACTGATGAATCATTAAATTCTACCCCAAAACTCATAATACACTATATGTGAATTAAATTGAATTTAAATTAAAGAAAAAAAAAAAAAAAAGCACAGTGGATGCGGAGGGGGAAGGGCAGAAGGGTAACTTAGGCCAGAATGGAAGTGAGATGGGGCTGTAATGCCAGCAAGAGGCAAGCAGGTTGACGGGAAGGGGTGCTGCTTCAGACTTAGACCTGATCTGTTTAAGGCGCCCGCCTGACTCCCGAGGGTAGAGGTGGGTAGGTGCTGCGGGTGTGGATAAGAGGTTACTGGCCAGTCAGAGAGTGAGTATAGAGTGGGAGGAGAGGGTCAGCCTGAGCTCTGAGGTACATTTAGAGGTGGGAGAAAGAGGAAGAAAGGAACCCTCACATGAGACTAAGAGGACGTGGCTGGAAAGGTGGGAGGGAGGCAGGGAGTCCAGAGGAAAGGGGGTGTGGCCAGTAGTGGTGAAGGTCACTGCCAAGTCAGGCCAGCCGGGTGGGAGGACAGAGCCCTCTTCTCCTGTGAGATTCTTTTCGGGACCACAGGGTGTGGTTGGGGTAGAGAGAGTGGGGCAGCAGGGGAAGGAGTGGAAAGGACCCTCACCCTGAAATCTGCAGACCTGAATCCAAATGCCAGTTCTGTCCTTTACTGGCAAGTGACTTAACCTCTCTGAATGGCAGTGTCATCATCCAGAAATCAGGAAGCACTTGTTTCACCTCAGTGCTCTGGTGAAGAGCTGACGAAATCACTATCCCGAAGGCACAGACAGATGGTCCGGCCTCACTGTCCCCCTGGGCTGGCGAAGGGCACGGGACTGACTTGCCTTGCTCCTGAGTGACTCCTCTCCCTCCTCATTAGGTGAAGCAAATTGTGTTGACTTTATTTACTAACTTCACAAACTCTTCTGAGGAGTAAATGTCACTTGTACCAGAGCCTCACAAAATCCCTGATTGCCAGCACTGGCTGACCCTGACCTCTCTGCTTAGTGGCCCACCTTGTGTGGGGACGTCATGGGCTATAGTCAACGAGCGGCGATGAGCTCTGTGCTGGGCCAGGCCTCAGTCTCCCTGACCGAGACTCCTGGGATGGGCCCAGAGCAGCTGCTCCCCGGGCCTCTGGTTCCCCTGTCCAGCCTCCTCCAGCTCTTTGCCCCCTGACTCTGGTTCTTCTTTGAAGACCCTGCTCTGCCTGGCCTGCCTGCCTGCGCCCCTCCGGGTACCCTGCCTGGCCTCCTGCTGGGCCTCAAAGGGCTACTCAGGGCTGGAGTCTGAGGTGTGGCCTGAGGGTGAGGGGCTTGGGCTCCTGGGCCTGAGGGGGTATGAAGTGCTCCTACAGTCCCCAGAAAGCTGGGAAGCTGCCCCAGCTGGTGACCCCCTGACCTGGCTGGTCCCTGGCCCCATTCAAGTGGCCATATGACCCTGGGTAGGTCCCATCCTTCTCTGGGCCTGTTTTCTAAGAGGTTGAATGGGGCTGCTGAGAAGTTCCCAGGGAAAGGCCTACCCCCTGCTCTCAGATGAGGAGCCCTCTGACCTGCATGGGGGCAGCCCTCCCTGAGCAGGTGCTTATCAGGGACCCCACAGCAGCTCCCAGTGCCTTTCAGAATTAGGGGTTCCCACAATCTGGCTCTCCCACACTGGCATGGTCCACTTCTGGAACCAGCTCTGTGTGACCCTGGGAAGTCACCCAGGTTCCTCCCTCATAGTTCATTTGTATTTTTATAATTTGCAAAGTCCATTAACATCTCTCCTGTCTTTCGAGTCTTGCAATACTGTATATTCTCTGACCTGAGTCATTGTCCCATTTTACAGATAAAGAAACTAAGGCTCAGAGAAGGGTGGTGGGTGGGCGAGGGCTACCCTAGCGGTAAGGGGCACAGTCCACCCAACTCAAAGCCAAAGCCCAGCCTCTCTCTGTCCCTCCCAGGGCCTGGCAGGGGCCTGGGATCCAGCAGGGAGCATTTGAGGGCGTCATTCGGGCTGCTGATGAGAGGAAATGAACTGGCAGAGCTGTTCTTCAACGAGGCATTTTCAGGCTCCAGAACAGATGTGTGTTGCAGGGAGGCGGGGGCCGCGGTCTGGAGAGGCTCAAGCTCCAAGGGTTGCTTGTAGGAAAAGCCTCCCTGTCCTGCCTGGCATGTTGTCCGGGCTCCAGCACTGCAGGGAGCAGAGGGCAGACACCACAGAGCTTGGCAGGGGCTGGGGCGTGAGGGGCAGCCACAGGCCAGAGAGCCCAAGCAAGGAAGGTGTTTACGCAGGAGAGAGACGGGGGGCCTGGCCTTACTGGCCCTCTGCTCAGGGAAACGGCTGCGTCCATCTCACGCACAGGGCCAGGCTGGGAACTGAACAGATGAATTCTGGTCCTGGTTGGGTCTTTAGTCCCCTGTGTTGGTCCTCCCCGGACCTGGCTGTCTCATGGACCACATAGGTTGACATTTCCTGTCCTGTTAGCAGTCCTGGGCTCCTGGGAGCTCAGAGGCAGAGGGCACGGAAGCCTTAGGGGACAGCACCGGGTGCCAAGCTGGCCCTTTCCTCATATCCTCCTCTGCCACAAGGAGAATCTGGCCTCTCTGTCCTTCCACCCAGGGCCAAGGGACTGAGTATGAAGGCCCTTTGTGAACCGTGAGGGCTGAGATGCCCAAAGTTTCATTCCTGAGTGGGGAAGTGGGAAACACTTCCCTGGACCTGCTCCCCAGTCATGCTCAGATTGTATGATGTCTGGGTCCTGGCTGTTTCTTAGTCACCCACCCATCCATCTGTCCATTCAGCAGCCACCAACCCCCACCCCTGGAGCTGTGGGGAAAGCCTAGACAGCAGCAACCTGAACTAGCCTCATGACCCTGCCTAGCACAGGTCTCAGAAATCCTCAGACCCCCCCCCCCCTAGAGATGACCAGTGTTCCCCAGCTCCTCTTTCCAGAGGCCGGAGGGAACCCAAGATGATCTGCTCAGTTCCAGACCTCAGCATCAGACTGCTCCTCCGTACCTCCACTCCGATGTCTGCGCCAGTTTGGGTTTTTCAAGGTTGGAGGGGGTTCAGTGGGAGGGGGGCCAGGCTGTACCCCAGGCTGAGAGCAACACAGCCCCTGCCCAAGAGCGCAGGCTCGGGCCCAGGCAGGGGTGTGGGTCGCGGCGGGTGGGGGTGAGGCCCAGCCCCACTGCTCTCTGCACGATATTATCTCTGGCCTTGGCGCAGCCCTCCAAGCAGGATGCGGCTTTCAACACCTTTCTCCCTTCGGAGGGGCTCGGGGCTTTTCGAGTTTCTCACGACGGGGATGGAGAGCCCTCTTCCCACCCCCCCCACCAAGGCCAACCCCAGCCCAGGGGCAGCCAGTCCTCAGATAGTCACAGCCCCTGATGTGGCAGGGGGAAGGGCCCTGGTGACTGAGAGGGGCAGATCACAGGAATGACCCCCCCTGAGCGTCTCCCCCATCCCTTCCCCTTCTGTTGTCCATAATCCAGGGCGCCTGTTCAAGGAATTCCCCCCCCTCCGCACCCCCGTGTGTTAGTGATTTATTTAGACTCTGCTCACCCCGCCCACCCAGCGGGGGACAGACCTCCTCCCCACCCCCTTGCCCCCTCAGCTGCGTCCCAGGGGCCGTTTCTCATCTCCAGCACAGCAGGCCTGGCCCTGCTCCAGATGGCTCCAGATGGCTCTGCTGGACATTGCACACTTTCAGGGGACCCCGGAATCTCACTTCTGGGGGCCCAGCCAGCCCCCTGATTTTCTGTGGACCCTTCTCAATCCTGGCCTTCCTTCCCAACTGGGGAGGTGACAGGTGACTTTTAAGAGCAAGACGCAGCCTTCTGGATCCTTCAGCCCAGTGTTCCCCATGGAACAGATGGACAGCCAGAGACAGGATGGGAAGGCCGGGAGGCAGGGGGAGGCCCCAGTCTGTATCTAACGAAAAGGCCTCTGGGATTATTGAGGACGTCCCCCCCCACACACACACACACAGGACCTCATCTGATCTGCACCTAAACTCTCGTCAAGAAAGGGACAACATCCCCACTTTACACACAAAAAGGAGGGCTGACCCTGGGCATGTGGCTGGACCAGAGGGCAAGTTTGAAGCCATCTCTCTCCATCTCTCTCGGGCTCATTCAACCTGGGCCTCCAGCTCCCAGGTCAGGTCCCCGCTCTACAGGACCCTCCTCCCCAGTGGAAGCTGGATGGGTGCATAAGTCTGGCGGTCATGAGTGCTCAGGCGGCGCTCTGGGATGTGGGGAAGGGTATGCCTGTCCCCAAGCCTTCTGGGAACATGAAAGCACCTGGGAGGGTATCCATTCCCCAGCCCTTGCCCCTCAGCGCCTCCCATCCCGGTGCGCATTAGGAGGAAGCTGGCCCAGACTCCCACATAGCCATACGGCAAGAGATTTCTTAGATTTCTATGGGTCCATGAGCTTCTCCCCTGCTCCCACAGAAAACTCTTCCTGTTTCTGACCTAGCAGAGTCCCCTCCCTGGATGGCTGCCTCCATTTGCCCCAAGATAACAAGGACTCCAAGCTCTCCCTCTCCTAGCAAAGGGGAGGGGAAGGGTGGGCAGCAGGGAGGACTCTTGGGCCACTGGCCACTCTGGCATTGCCCTGGCCTCTGGGGAACTGGGTGCAGTCCCAAATCGTAGGCAGGCAGCACCCTCACACCCAGACCCCACTGTCTGCTGGGAAGCGCTCCACTGGGAGAGACCCAGTCCTTGTTCTCCTGGTCCCCGTCCCCCTTTGCAGCCTGAGGGTCTCCTCCCATGCATGGCCCTACAGAGGCAACAGGAAGGGACACATGTGGGGAGCTGTGGGCTAGCACATCTGGGGTTGAGTCTGGCCGGGGATAGGTTATAATGGGCTCTGGGTGTCACAAGACCTGATTCTAATCCCAGTGGCCGCAGCTCACAAACCATGTGGCCAAGGACAAAGGCCTTCACCTCTTGGAGCCTGGGTTTCCTCCTCTGGAACAGGGCTGAAAGCCAGGCCTGGCTCACGGCAGTTTTCTGAGGAGTCAATGGGTTAATAGTGCAAAGCACGTGGCCTGGCTACCGGCTCAGAGAAAGCAGGCAATGGATATCGGCAGTGACGGCTGCAATGGCTGCTTACTGACCCCTCTGGGCCATGGTCCTTCCTCACAGGGTGGCCTTCCTGGTTTGGGCTTCGTGGGGTGGCTGGACCCAGCCTCTGTCGCCAGGTCTCTGCAGGGAGCAGGGTCTGTAGGGGGCAGCTGCCCCTTTCCCCTCCATTTCCTAGGCCTTCGAAATGGAGAGAGAAAAAACCCCGCTTGCCCACTGTCTGAAAGGCCATAGGATGGGATGTGAAAGGAAGAAGAATGAAAAATGAGGTCACTACTATACCTGGAATCCGAGCATGACTTTTCTGTGAAGGCCTAGCGAGGGACAGTGACTTGCCCAAGGTCACATGGCAGGGAAGGCTGGGCTGAGGGTGCAAAGTCAGATCTTGTGACTCCAGTGGAAACAGAGTGCCTGCGGAAGTTTCTCGGATGAGGGTCTAATAGCCATAGTGTGGGATCATGGCCTTGACATCTGGATGTGATCCAGCAGGCTGCAGGATACCCTGGGGGATTTGGGCTTTGGGGGAAATCTAGTTGTCAGGCATGGGAGCCCCATCCTGGGAGATGGCAAAGGTGAGGGCGGCCCAGAGATCTGCCCTGTCAAGGGCGTAGCTGTGCAGGTGGGAAGCTGTGGGACAGCTAGGGAAGCGTAATGTCAAGCATAATGTCAATGACAAGCATAATGTCATCCTGGCTGGCTGGCAAGGTCCTTCTTGCTGTACCCATCAATACCTTCTTCCTGACCCTTCCCTAGGGAGTAAAGGGCTGAGGGTGGCTGCTTTCAGGGGACATGAGGGTCAGGGACCCCCATGATCAGACATCACAAAGGCCAGGGTCTCATGGCAGCAGGGCTGGGCCTGGGCCTGTGGACAAAGTCAAGCAGCCCCTCTTGCTGCGGACGGGTAGGCCAGCTGTGTGCGGGCTGGCTCCCAGACCTGGGTGGCCCAGAACGGCCTGCGACAGGTATTCCGGGGCTGATTACTTGCAAGCCGATGACTTTCTCTGGCTAGGCTTGCGAAGGACTTGGGTGGCCGGGACCCCAGGTACCTGTCTGCTATCCATCCAGGTCTGAGATGCAGATAAGGCCGAACCATACCAGCTCCTCAGCAGCTGGGGTCCCTGGCCACAGAGGTGGGGAGAGCCTGGGCAGCACCTGTCTCTCCAGCCAGCCCCTGGGTCTTCCTGAATAGTAGTCTGTCAAGCTAGGGGGAATCATCAGGGAGTAAAAGTCACAGACAGTAAAGTGCTGCCAGGTGTCTCTTATTTCAGGTGTGGGAGGGGAGCAGTGGGCGGGGAGGCTGGCCCTTGGGGAGCTAAGCTGTCTGTGTCCGTGTCCATGGCAACCTCAGCGGCCTGCCTCTCTCTCCTGGGGCAGCCTCCAGCAAGGCAGACAGTCTGGGAGAAGGCTGCTGGGGTCGAGCAGGACAGCTCCCATGTGGCCCTGGCCCCCACGCCCACTTGGCACTGGTGCTGCCATCAGGGGGGCTCCCCGGGGGAGCATTACCCACTTCCCACACCTTGTACTCTCTTTCTGGGCCAGTCCCATGCTGGATGCGGTAGGTTTGGGGGGAGGCCGGGGCCTTGCTCATATTCTCCAAAACCAGGGTTTTAGATCCTGCCTGGGCTGGATACTGGGATCAGGAGGAGGGTCTGACCCAGTCCTCACCCAGGAGGTGCCCCCAGTCTGGGGCCAGACGGAGCCAGGGGGGCTGGTACCTGGCTGAACTCCTCTCGCGTCCCCCGAGCCTGACAAAGGGCTTGTGAAGGGAGTAACTGGCCAACTGAGGCAATGTTGACTGACTCCCCACCCCCATGTTTTTGAGTCCCCTCCAGTTGCAAATTGACCTCCTCATCTTCCCCCGTCCAGCTTTGCTGCATTCTGAGGGAAGTGGAAGAGAAAGGCCCACCTATGCACAGGAGAGCTGGGAAGTGGATGGAGCAGGGAAGGGCCCGAGGGCTGTTTCCCCAGACTGGGTTGTTGGCCCCCGGAAGAAGGGCTGGTAGGAGAGGAGGAGGGAGAGTCCAAAGTGGTCAGTAAAATAGGGCTTCAAAGAGATTTTTACAAACCCCTTTCTCAGGGTAGCAAGAGAAGGAATAGCCCAGTCTCCAGGGACACCTGTCCCTAACCTTGGTTCTTAGACCTAAAGGGAGGAGGAGATCACCAGGGTCCTGGAAAAATGCAGCCGGTAGGCAGAGCCAAGGTCCGGGAGGATGGAGACGCCCTTCCCTCCACACCTTTCCCTCCCTCGTTCTCCGTTCTTCTGCTTAGTTGGTTGGTAGATTTATTCACAGTATGTTGTTAGGGGCCCAGAAGGCTGTTGATGATCTATTAAACCTTGAATCAAGGGCTGATAATCAAGAACCTAGATCAAGACTGGTAACTTCAGAGCCTGAATTCAGAATGCAGATGCCGAGCCTAGACGGAGACTCGGAAGGTGGGTGAGGCCAGCAGCCACCAACTCTTTAGGCTAGTTCTGAAACTTTAAAAAATCCTGCTCCCTTTCAGTAAACACACCATCTCCTGCCATCTTCCAATAGTATTTGAGATTCAGAATGAATTCAACGCTGTCACTCAATGCACATGACAACAACGGGATTTAGAGGTGCCCCCTTTTGATAGGGCCTTCCTGCTCTCCCCACTTTCAGGAAATCAGCAAATGCACTACCCAGAGATCCGCATGGTAGCGCAGGGCGGGGGGTGGTGGGCGGGGGGGGCGTGCGGTGAGACCACAGCTGGCAGACTGGGGCCAGGGGCGGTGGTGGGGGCACGGTGGGGGTGACAGTCCCTTCTTCTCCTGGCCTGGGGGCTGCTGGCTCTCCTCTGCGGTCAAACCCAATCGCTCACACCTCAGTGTGAAATGGCAGCAAATTATCACCCACATCTTTCTATTTTCTGTGGCTTTGGGCTATTTTTGGAGCATGGAGGATGTCTTGGAGTTCAGAGAACTCCAGAGTTACAGTCCTGCGGAAGAGTGGATATTCTGTCAAGGTCGGGTCTCTTTGGCCTGGAGCTCCCAAACATGGCAGGAAGAGCCGCTGTCCTGAGACTCTTGTTCAAGGGCACATCCCTGGGCGTTAACACCATGCATGCCTGTGCGCACGCTGAGCAGCAGGCTTTCAATCCAGGCCCCCCAGCAAGTCCCCCTTCACCCCACAGGGGCTCACTCAGAGCCACAAAACTGGGACAGTGACCCGTAGAGCTGAAAGACAGGGCTCACTGCACAACGTCCAGCATGTCACTATTCCAAACCTGGTTTGTGCATTTCTTGGTTTCTTTTAGAAAAGGGTGTAACAACAAAGGAAGAGGTGGTGACCCGTCAGGACCTCTGAGACGCTGTGGGGGACTTCTGAGGAGGGGTCGGGAGTTCCCATCACGGTTCTCGGGAGTTCTGAGAAGGTCTGTGGACGGCGT
Source organism: Mustela lutreola (assembly GCF_030435805.1). NCBI lineage: Eukaryota > Metazoa > Chordata > Mammalia > Carnivora > Mustelidae > Mustela > Mustela lutreola. The sequence goes on along the minus strand of NC_081290.1, from coordinate 229,453,041 downwards.
GTGTGAAGGAAAAGGGGGAGCCAGACTCCCCGGGAAGCGGGCCTGTGGGCTCCAGCTGGCAGCCTGGCCATCCTGGCCATGTGAGGGGTGGGGGCCCTGAGCTAACCCCCACCCACCATGGGGTGGGGTGGTAGGAGCACAAATGGAGGCCCGGCTGTGGGTTTCCTTCCCACCAGGACTCTCCTGGTCAAGTTCACTGTGAAGCAAGGAGGTGAGACGTCCGGCCCGCCCTGGGAACCCCACGGGAGCCCAATTATTTACTGGAAACAGTGAGGGATGAATTCTTGGCGGCTTCAGTCCGTGCAAATCAGAGACACGACTGAGCTCAAGTCTGGTTTTGATCAGTTCCAACCGAACAGACGGCTTGTTAAATCTGAGCTGAAGAGGCCTTCTCTCTGAAACCCTCGGCAGCCCTCCCCATTCTACCTCAGGGCTGGAAGGCCTCTTGGAGAGCAGTGAATCCAAGCCACCCATTTTACAGATGGGGAGACGGAGGCCTGAAGAAGCCCCTCCAAGGTCACGGTGGTTGCTGTGGGTCTGAGAGGGCCAAGCCAGGCCAGGTAGACCAGTGGCTCTGGAGCCCTCCAAGTAGATCTGGAGGCACAATCCCGGGGTTCCAGACCGTCTTTCTCCCTTCCAGTTTCTACATTTTTTCCCCCATTTAATCTGGGTGCTTCCACCATGTTTCCTTGGATACACCCTCTCCTTGGTCGTTGAGGACGCAGGGCAGGAGGAGACCCAGGCAGAAGAGATCTCTGGCCTCCATGTCCTCATCTGTAAAATGGGTTATCCCCATGTGGGCACCGAATTCCATGATGCAGGCCAAGCCCCACCCAGTTTGGTGCCCACCAGGTGCTCTTTGAGGACCAGAATCTGCTTCCTGGAGCCTCATTCTCAAGCACTTCCCAGCTCCACTCTCCTGAGGCGTGGGCCACCAGCTGGGGTCAATGAGGTGACCCAGCCCTGGCCTAGCTGTCAGCCTCATCTTTACAGCCCTTTGATCCACCACCAGCTCCAGTGGCTGGAGCCTGGGCTGGCAGGCTCGGGCAGTGATCGATGCCCCTTCCCGCTGTCCCGCTGAGAAACACATGTCCACTGACGCAGGTCCTGGGGCCTCTATCTGGCATCCGAAAACCCCCAGCCTTGCCCCGTCAGAGCTCCTTTGCTCACACCCAGCCCTGCTGTCCCTCTAACTCCTTTATCTTTTCCATTACCCCCAATCTCTGCTCCTGCTATCTCCTCCTCCTGCAGAGCCCTCCAAGCCAGAGTCAAGTTCACAGCTCCTGGTCTAGTTCACAATAGCTTTCATGTGTGGCCCCTCATTTTATCCCCCACCACAACCGCAATGAGAGAGGCAGAGGCCATTGGGATGGCCCCAACCTTACAGAGGGAGCCACGAAGCCTGGTGAGACAAGGTCATTGATGAGCAGGGATTGGAGTCCTGAACTGTCTGCTCACAGACCACGGAGCTTGGCCAAGAGGATTCTAGAGGCTCAGAAAGTCCCAGAGTAAGGGGACTGGAAGTTGCCTGGGGAGGGGTTTGCATCCAATCCAAGCTTCAGAGGAATTCTCACTCAGAATCTTAGAGCAGGGAAATGCGTTGCCTAGAAAGACTCTTGGTGGTTGTCGAGCCTACCCATCAAAGTCCCCAGTAGCCTGCAGCACCTGCTTGAATACCCTCAGGGACAGTGGGCTCTCTTCCTTAAATTTGGGGCAGCCTCTGCCCATATGGGACAGCTCTAACCAGAGGAATATCTTTCCACCCATGTTGCTGATCACCCTATGACTTCTTGTGGCCTCTTAGGAACTGGAGACAGTGGCCAAGGCCCCCTGAGACCTCTTCCTCCTGGCACGATCCTTGCGGCCACCGTGAGGGGCTGTGGAAACCCCAGGCGACCTTTGGCTGCCCTTATCTCCCCAGGGGTCCCGGCACCAGCGGCTCCTTCCAAGCACTGATTAACAGCTGGGACGCACCTGGCTGGCAGATGTCCGCTCCTCCTTGGCCCCGGCGGATCCCGTGTGCGCGTGCACACGGCCCTGCATCTGTGTGTGTGTGCAGCTGTGTGTGCCTGTGTGTGTGGGTGTGTGTGCGCACACTTGTGTGAGGTTGTGCTGGAAGTAGGGGGAGCACCAATGGGGGCCTGGGGGTGGAAATAGCCATGTGGGGGCTCCCAGCTGGACCCTGGGAAATATGCCCCCATCTGCATCAGACCCCAGAACCCTGAGAAGTGCCCTCAGAGCAGGTCATCAGCGAGGCTCTGGGGATGTGGGGGAGCCTCGTGAACATTCTCTTGTGGCATAGGGACTGGTCAGCCCGAAGCTTGTCCTCCAGGGAGACTGACTTGTGGGGAGACCGAGTCTGACTCGGGAGGATGCAGGAGGGAGGGGCGTCTGCTTCCAGCAAAGTGAGCCTGGTGCCAGGGTTAAAGCAGGGGTGCAGCGTGGTGCTGGCTGTCAGCCCACACTCCACCTCCCAGAGTCTGGTTTGGGGTTCAGAGAAAGGGGCACTAGTTCCCCCAGGTGTTAGTAAACACTATGTCTGTGGCCCTGGGGAGTTGAGATCAAAATCCCCGTTCTAAGGAAGAAGAAAACAGGAAGCAGAGAACCCAGCCAAGGTCCCTGAGGAGGCCTGGCTCCTAAACCAACCTTCGTCTGGCATGGGACTCTGGGTAGACACTGGCCTGTGCCTGGATGGCTGGGTGACCGGGTGGCTGGGGTGGGGAGGAGGGCCCAGCAGGGTCTGGCTGCCCTGCACACCGGTGTCCCCTTCTCTGCGCTCAGCTTGACATGTCCTAGCAGACTCTGGCTGGGAGGAGGTCAGTCTGTGGGAGGGCATCTGGGAGCAATTTGATAATTAGGCAAGAGGCCTTGACAAGCAGCCTCTGTGGGGTCCACTAGGGGGTCCTGGGGAGGCTGCAGTGAGGTTGGCTGCCCGCCAAACCCCACCCTCACCAATCCTCCACTGCCCTCCTGCCCACACCCTGCCATTTCCCAACAGTCCCTTCTACAGCGCCCCCCAGGTCCCTGTATCTCCCCAACAGCTCTGAGGGGACAAGGTGGGGCTTCGTCTCTCTTCAGCCTCAGGCCCCTTGGCTGGACTCCTCTGCACCCTCTGAGGCTGACCCTGCCGTGGGCCAGAGGAGAATAAAAGGTCCAGAGAGGGCAGCAGTCTGTCCAAGGCCACACAGTGAGGCAGGGAAGAGCCAGAGCTGGGTTCAGGCAGCTCCGTCTGCTGGGGTGTGGGGAGAGTAGAGCCCCTGCAAACTCAGAGCAGGCTGGGCTCCCAGGGATGACATGGCCCTCTCCGTTCTCACCTGCCACATAACTGGGGTGCCCTGAAAGAGGGAGGGTGCTGGGGGCAGCCTGCTCTCCCTTGCTAAGAGAGGCTGGGGGCTGGAGGAACTGAAGCTGGAGAGAAAGCTGGGAGCCCACAATTAGAGCAGGAAAGGCCACAAGGAGCAGACAAATGTTAAGGATTAGCCTCTCATTGCCCTCAACTCTGGAAAAGAAGGGGACTCAAATCGGGGGGTGGCAGGGCTGGGTGGCAGGCAGATATCATCTCCATCCTCCTAGAACTCTAGAATTCTGGAATCCCAGGATGGCCCAGACTGGGCAACCCATCACCCATCTTTGGCCTCCATTGTCCCGACTCCCCCTGTTCCCTGGAGCAGCCCTGTCCCTTGCTGCCCTTCGCCCCCATCAGAAAGGAAAAGAAAAACGTGAGTATGTCCGGGGAGGGCCCATCCTCGGGGGGCTGTGCCCTGTTGCCGGAGGTGGCCAATGGGGGCTTCGGCAGGGGGTTCCCGTTGGGGAGACTCCAGGGACCTGCCACTGGGGCTCGAGCCTGGGAGCCGCTAGTGCTCCCCAGTGCTGGGCTGAGTCCTGCACGGGCCCTCCATGAGCACACATGCCTCAAGCATCCCATGTGTCCTCACAAGTGGCATCAAGTGACCTAGCTGTAAGCCGAGGCTTATACTACGCAGGAGGTGACAGGTCAGTAAGCCCCTCGGATCCTGGAAGCCATGATTCCCCACCCCCTTGGTACCACCCTGCTTCTCAGCCTCTGTGTGACCCATGCCCCGTGATGGCCAAGCTGGAAATGAGGTGTCCTGTGCATGGGAACTTAAGGACATGTGAGGGGGCAGAGAATTTGATGTAGACTCTGACAGTGGGTAGCGGAAGGAAGGGCAGGCCTGGAGGAGGGTTGGGTCTGAACAGAGGTATGATGGCTTCCGGGTCCAAGGCAAGTGTGGGAAATGATGGGGTGACACATGGCAGGGAGGTACGGGTGGGAGAGGTCCGCTGAGCCCACTGGCCAGGACTTCAGTGCAAGCTGAGAAGTGGGTCTTACTTGGAGGCCCACCTCTCGTATATGGCAGGTGCCTTCTTCGTGACGCTGCCTCAGCACCGCTCGGAGCCCTACATAGGATGGGTGCTCCCCAAATCCCCCAGCAGGTCCAGACAAGGGCGGATCCTCCTCCCGGGGGGTTTCTGGGAAGCCCTGGGGTCTTGTTCAAAGAGCCCATTAGCCCACTTCCAGGTAAAAACCATTTGGTGATGACTGTGCCCGAACTCACCAGCTTGGGGGTGGAGGGGTTCTTCTCTCTCTCTGCCTGCCTCTGCTCCTGTGATAGCTCCAAACAATCCCAGACACCTCTAGCACGGCCTGGAGCTTTCGACACCCCAGGCAAGGAGAGGCAGCCTGGGGAGAAGGCGGCCCCCTGCTGTGAGCACACCAGCCCACCTCACCCCCTCACCCCCCAGTGGATGGGCGGTGGGGGTGTAGGGGGCTGCGGATAGGACTTGAGTGTTTCCCAGCCTTCATCTGGTAGCCAGATCCTTTAGCTGCGTGGGGTCGAAACTTCTCTCCTGAACCCCACTCCTGGCCCGGGGCAATACAAGTGCCCTGGTCTCGTGGGCCTGGCCTTTGGAGCGCTGGGGCCAGCCGGCTAGCATCTGGAGCCAAGGACCACAGGCTCAGCTAGAGCCCAGCGGCCAGGGAAGCGCTCACCCATGGAGGTGATGTTGCATCTGTCCTCCGTGCCCCCCTCTTTGGGTGTCAGAGTGATTTATGGGCTGAGAGGAGATGCTGAGAGGAGAGCCTGGGGCAACACAAGCAGTCTCAGGGCGTGGTCATCCTCAGGCCTCCCCAGCCGCCACCCTGCCACAGACTGAGGAAGAGAAAGGGCCTCAGGGCCATGCAACCTCTGGCAGGTCCCTTCTCTCTCTGGGCCTCCACTGCCTTTTTGAATGGGTCTGAAAACCAACCTCAGATGATGGAATGGATTGCCAGAAGGAGCAAGTGAGCTGCTGGACACCAAGCTGCCCGCTCAGAGCCTGGCCCGGGCACAAGGGGGTTGCCTCGTACCTTTGCTCCCAAGCCTGGGGTGGCACATGGGCTCCCCGTCTTCCCCTGCTCCCCTACCTTCGCATCTGCCCTACCTCTTCCCTCCCTCCCTCCAGCCCTGGGGGCCTTGTCTACAATGCCCCCCCCCACCGACCCGGGCCCCACATGGCTTGTGCCCCCACCCCCACTTCTGTTGGCAGGCCTCTGGTCAACCTAAATAAAACAGAATCCTTCCTTGTCCTTAATATTTGCCACCACCCAATTAAAAAAAAAAAAGAAAGAAAGAAATCCAGGTTTTAGTTGTTTATTTTTGTCCTTCCCAACCAGAACATCAGTTCTAGGAAGGCAGAGATTGTTGCCTCTTGTTTGCTGTGGAATCGCTGGGCCCGTGCCTGGAACAAAATAGATGCCCAGTAAACGTGGGCAGATGGGAAGGAGGGAGGGAGGAAGGAGAGCCGGCAGTAGGACTCTGGAACAGGGAAGGCGTGGCTTGGGCCAGCCAGGGAACACCCTGAGGGAAGTGGCACCACGGTGGGCATTTGCCAGGTGGTAGAGGAAGGCACTGTCGTTTGGGGTCCAACGAAACGCCTGAGGACAGGCATGGACATGAAACATGAACATGAACGTGGGAATACAAGAAAACCAGATGCTGGAGAAGAAGGGAGGGCCGGCCAGGAGGAACCGTGGGGTAGGCGAAATAACAGAAATCTTCATGACGGTAACATAACTTTTTAAAGATTAGGGGTCGTTTAAAAGAAAGGATACCACAGAAGTCTTAACGAAAACCCTGTAGACAGAGTAGGAAGCACACTTGTCAGCCACGCCATAACTTGTACAATGGCTGTGATTAAGGTGAAGGTTAGTCCCAAACTTCCCATGAACTACAGCAGTACAGAGACAGGAGGACACTGGCCAAAGTCACCCGGCTGATAAGGGATGAAACTAGGAACCATCCAGACTTTGGAGGCTAAGCTTTGGGAGGGGTAACCACGGGGGTGGGGGGGGCAGGACTAAGGGTGGCATTGAGGAGGGTGTGGTGATGGGCAGCAGTCTGGAGTGGGGAAAAAAGCACCTGTGTAGGAGAGCTTCCAGGGGGCAGCGTCCCTCTCCAGGGCAGTGGCGCGTGCTGCTAGGGGCCTCACCCCAGAAACCCTAGGCAATGAAGTCTCAAGCGTGGGTAGAGCAGGGCTTCCCAGGCCTTCTGGCTCATACCAGGGAGGCAGAACCTCTTCCTAGACAGGACAGGAAGGACCTGGTGTGTGCCTAGATGGAAGGAAAGGTGTGCCAGGGAAAAGACTGACTTGTGCTAAGCCCTGCGGAGCACCAGCCTGTGTAATGGAGAGGGGACAGGAGCAGAGAGGTGGATGAACTTGGCTAATACTAAGGATTCCCACCAAGTCGGCCTGGCCCTAGTGAGCTCAGAGACTTGTGGGAAGCTGGCTCCCCCAGCTCGGGGAGGGGAGAGCTCACATCCTCCCACTCAGCCCTGTGAGGGGTGGCCTGAACCCTCAGCGGATTCAGGTGGCAACCAGGGCCTGTATGCCCAAGTCTCACTTTCCTATTCTGTGAAACGGGCCATGGGGAAGTGGTGGTGGGGAGGGGCAGGTCGGTGACACCCTGGCTATGCAGGGACCCAGGCAGGGGCTGGGACCACCATTCCTGGGGCTTCAGGGACAACCAGAGGGTGGAGCTGGGGCCCCAGAGTGAGGGACACTGCAACTTTGACCCAAGGACCGCTGAACTCAAGGGGCTGCCTCTGCTCCATTTCCCCCCACGGGGGGAAACTGAGACCCCAGGGCAGGGACCTACCTATTCAGGGCCCACCGTGGGGCAGGAACGGTGGGGACAGCCCAGGGCCTGGTTCCCAGAGATGATCTAAACAGCTAGACTCAGTTTAGAAGATGCAGCCCTGATCCCTGATGCAACCAAACCTCTTGTTGCTCTTCTTGTCATCTCAGTGTCCATGGAGGCCTCCCCTGGGCCTGAGTATTGATGTAGACCAGTTGGGGGAGGTGGTCCAGAAGCAGGACCACACAGGGTGACAAGGCCTGTCCCGGGGGGAGCCCAGAGGCTCTGGGTACCATTTGGAGCCCTCTATGCCTGGAGGAGTTGGGCAGGGCTTCCCAGAGACAGAGGGTGTTGCAGGATCAAAGAAGTTTCCCAGCCACCTAGGGACAGTCAGGAGAGATGGCCTGGACTTGGCTGGAAGATGTGCAAGGAGATGGCCTGTGGGAGGCTGTGGGGCTCGGGGCAGCTGTGAGAATGATCAGAGGGCATGTGTGCATGTGGGTATGGAGAGGAGCAAACTGGGAGAGGAGGCTCTAGTGGGGTCAGAGGCGAGGTCAGTGCAGCCCTCCATGGCAGGCTGAGAGCTCGGATGTATCCTGCAGGCCTTGGGGCGCCACAGACTGTTAAGCAGGAGTGCTGAGTCAGGGTCCCCAGCAGAACTTCCTCTGGGAGGGCTGGTTAAAACAGCCATTGCCCAGCCCCACGTCCCCAGAGCATGTGATTCTGTAGAACTGGACTGAGGCCTGCACATTTGGGTTTCTAACCCCTGGGGTAGGGAAAGGCTGGGCTTCCCAACTCTGCGGACAGGCACCCAGAGTGGCTCAGGACTGGGGGCTGAGGAAAGGGAAGTTTGAGGTCTCAAAGGACCCACAGGAACCCAGATCTGGGTGTCAGGCTGCAGCCAGGCCTGAGGCCAGGTGCAAGTGTTTGGCGGGAGAGGGAAAGGGGAGGCCCCTGGGGCTCGACAGATCCCTGCCCTGACCTGGGGGTATGCCTCCTGTGTAGGCCCAGCTGTCCTGAGACATAGCTCTGCAGTGTGGGCTTCCACCTCCTGGAAGCTTCAGGCCCAGGTCCAGGAGAGCCATGAGACCAGGACCTGAGCCTAGCCCCCCAAGGTTCTCTGTCACCCTAATCCTCTCACACTCCTCAGAGCCCGGGTGTCCCATCTCAAATGGCGATAGTAATTCCTGCCTTCCAGAGCTGTTGCAGGTGCTGGAGGGGTAGGGGGTGGGTAGGAAAGCTCTGTGGGAGCTGCACGCCCCCACCCCCCACCCAACACACATGAATTGCTATCACTACCAATATTCCAGGGATGGGACACTTAGCAAGAAAATGTAATGCCTTCACCCACAGCAATAATGTATGGTATTCCAGGCTCCATAATAAATTTGTGCAAAGAAAACATTTGTGATGAGGGCCCTTGGATGTGCAAAGTGAGGGGTGGCTAGGGGCTCACAGCTACCGGTGTTGTGGTGTTGTAGCTCCTGGCGTGGGGCCTGGGGAAGGGCCACCAAGAGCTGGGATCTGAGCCCTGCTCCCTTCCGCACAGACTAAATATTTGGGCTTCCCCGTCCCCGGCCTGGCAGCCTGGCGGGACCCAGGACCCCCTGTGGAGTGGCCACTCTGGGCTTTTGGAGCTGCAGCGGGGGAGGGCCCTCGGGGGTGGTGGAGATGGATCACAGAAGGCCCTGCTTGCACTAGCCAGCCCCTCAAAGGACAGAGCACTGCCCGAGGAGAAGCTGCCTCAGACACGGTGAAACCTGGGACAGCCCTGCCATTGTGGGCCTCAGTTTCTCCATCTGTGGAGTGGGAGTGGGGCAGGAGTGCTGAACAGGCTGATGACTTCCAAGGCCCCTTCTGCCTTCCTGGTGACAGTGGCCTCTCTGAGCCTCCTTCCACCCACCCCACCATAGTCCCTGACGGAGTCAGCCCTCTGTGAGCCCTGGGTAGGGCGCCTACAGAACCAGACAATCCCTTCTGAGCAGGGCAGCAGGTAGATCCAGTGACGACACAGCTGGAGGTCTTTTAGCAATGATGGAAGGCTTTGGAAGAACTCTACTTCCCAGTTTGACACTTTGCAGGGGAGGGCCCAGCTCATGTGAAAAGCCTCCAAACGCCACTTATATTCTCCCTCCTCCCCCAAATAAGAAAAAAGCCCCTGCCTGGCATTGTGGTAGGGCTGAGAAGGAGGCCAGGAGTGGGGAGCTCGTGGCCACAGCCTGTTGGCTGCAGCTTTGAGGGTGGAGTCTCATGAGAAGGTGTCAAATCCCAGAAGAACGATCTTCTGGCAAATATTTACAAGGCCTCGACTCTGCCACAGGCTGTCCCGAGCCCTTGACCTCACCCATGTCTCTCAACATCCTGAAGGGGGGGGGGACTATGATTGTCCCCATTTTACAGATGAAGAAACTGAGGCACATGAGATGCCACAGTCCCACAGGAATGAAATGGTGGGGCCGATCCTTAGTGTGGCTCCTGAGTCCCCTCCAATGAGTTGTTTGTGTAGGAATAACGGTGTGACAGACTTCCGGGGCCACGTGGCAGATCAGGCTATCAGGACGTGTGGGTGCCATGGCGCCCCGTGTGTAAGAAGCCCCCAGTCAGTGCTGGCCGTTGCTCATCATGGCCGGAGGGGCTCAGACTAGGTATCCATGTCCCAAGGCACGTGAGAGTCTAGGAATCTGATTCTGAGACAGTCAGCCTTCCCGCAGCGCCCCCTTTGGGACCTTCCTCTGGGAGAGAGTGTCCAGCCTCAAGCAGCCAGGCGCCTCCCCACCCAAGAAGCCAGGTCATGAGGCAGACAGTGAGCCTGGGTCTAGGGACTTGATGTGGGGAAAGGCCTTCCTGGAGCCCGCAGCCTCCTGGGGAAAGAGTGAGGGGACGCCTGTGTGTTCCGGAGGCCACAGGCTTTCAGGGCCTCATCAAGTAGCTGGACAAACCTCTCTCCCGGATGCCAGCCCAGCTGTCAGAGGAGCAGTGTGTGAGGGCATAGCTGGGCTTCCAGGCTGCACAGCCCTCCTCACAGCCTCCTGTGGACGCCCCCCTCCCCAGCCCACACACCCAGAGCTGGGCTTTTCCCATAATCCCAAGGCCCTGAGAGCATGTCTCCTGAAGGAGAAACCTTGCTCTCCAAGTTTCTGAGCCCCTGTCACATGCCCGCTCAACCTGGGAGTCCTCCAGTGTACCCAGGCACTGCTTCTAGTCCTTCCAGGTCCCCTATAGGGATGCTCTGACTCCCTCCCCACCCCCTGGTCCCAGGCTCCCAGCTCACTTTGCTCCTCCCATGTCTGGAGACTGAGGGCTGGAGCCACATTGGTCTTGGCTCTGATTCCCCCGTGCCTGGCAGAGTGGAGCTCAGGACAGTGCTCTGTGGAGGTTTGTTGACTGACTGACTGAATTCTGATTTGATAACAATGGCTGCCAATAAATAACTCTTGCCATCTGATGGGCCAAGTGTTTGCTGTGCCTTACCTAGCTTGAGCCTCACAATAATTCAAACAGGTGGGTGTTGTCCTTCATGACACTTTATAGATGAACGAACTGAGGCTCAAAAAGGAAGAGGTGTCTGCCAGGTGCCACAGTCGGTGAGGGCAAAGCCAGGAGTCAGGCAGGCCTAGTGGGGAGTGAAGTCATGCTCCGAACCACAGCAGTGCTCCTACCTCCTCCTGGGGCAGAGTCCTCCCTCTGCCCCCAGCAGGTGTGTCTTCTGGGAACTGGGGCTGGCCTTCCTGTGTCGCCCTCAACCAGCACAGAAAGAGAAGCACGGAGCCCAGATTCAGGGAAGCTCTGGGGAGGGAAAGATCTCCTTACACGGTCCCATGGCCAAGCCCTGGCTGGGTGGTCCAGCCCCATGAGGGGCTCCATGCTCTGTGCTAAAGTCAGGATGAGCCTGTGCTCACCCCCATTTTATAGCTGAGGTAATGGCATCTTGGGAGCTGAGACTTGTCCAGGGTCACCTGGTTTGTAGGAGTGGTGGCTTGGATGAAACCCTGGCTGTGTGACTCTAAATGGCCATCTCCCTGCCTGTTCCATGGTTGTCACCTCCTGCATAGCTTGTATGTTCTGGAAACATACAGAGAGGGTAGTGGAGTGTCTGCCATGTGGACGTGGACATGTGTTGGGGTGGGAGGGAGGCTGTATGTGTGCTGGAGGTGGTGATATCTGTTTTCCTTGGCTTCAGAAATGGATTTTAGACCTAGCCTGGGCTTTGGCACAGTCAGCAGCTGCCATCCTTGGCCCATTCCTGAGAATCCAGGACCCATCACTGGTGACGATGGGGTCTCTGCTTGTGGGAAGAAGAGCTCTCAGGGACAGCCGGAGGGAAGGGCAGCAACTGTCAGGAAGAGAATGACCCCCCCAAACTGACACCTGAGGGGTAGAAGGGCTGCTAGGGGATCTCGCTTGGTGCACGTCAGATGAGCTCCTTCACACGCCAGCAGGGAGAGCATCAGACAAGTGGCCTGTCCCCAGAAGCTGGCTTTGGGGATGATGGTTACCTATCCTTTTATCTGGAAGCATCCAGAGCCACAGTCTGCTGCAAGCAGGCTTCTGCCTGCCAGCTCTACCTTCCCTTGGTCAGATGTGCTCTTGGGGGAGAAGAAGGACGATCTATGCCCTAGAAAAATCACCAGGACACTCCCACGTCACGTGGAGGAAAACAAAGCCATAGTCTTAGGTTCTTTAGATTCTAGACATGCTAGACTCTGAGCAACCCAGAGTCCTGAGCTCCCAGGACCATGGAATGTTTTGGGTGGTGGGCCAGAATCTAAGAAAAGCTGAATCAGGATCTTGAGTTAGGAAGTGCCTTAAGGGCAGGGCATCAATGGGCTGGGGGGCCTGCCCCTCCCAGACACCCGCCCGATCCCCAGCCCCTGCAAGCAAGGCACACTTTTATGGATGCAAAGACACTAGAGACATAAACACTTGGGCTTTAACTACAGCTGTGCCCCTGTCCAGGACCTCTGGGGCCTGGGCCTCTGGAAATTCTGTCCTCATCTGCCAGCCCCGAGGACCAGCCTGGATGGGGTATCTGGGATGGTGTGATCTGCCACCTCTGCCACCCCCCACACCCGTATCCCAGGCTTCCAGCCCCCCACCCCTGGAGCCTGGCAGGTGAAGCAATGGGGACTGAGGGGCCGATAAGGAGAATGTCTTCAGCAGCCCTAGGCCCACAGAGCCAAGCGGATATTGATCTGGTCTATGGGAGCAAAGGGACCCATTAAACAGGCTGCTGTTAAATCGCTCTGCCTGAAGCCAGCCATCTCTGCGGGTGGGCGGGGGACATGGCAGGCAGGCGGTGGCTAGACCAGCTTGTGGCTAGCACCCTGGTGGGGGTGGTCTTGGACACCCTGGCTCTAAAGAGCCCAGGGCCTAAGGCAGCCTGGTGCCCACAGGCCCCTGAGCTCCAGCCATACCCTGCTTCCTGGCCTCTTCCCAGCAAACCAGGTGCTGCTGTGCCTTTGCTCACACAGACTCCTCCCCTTGGCCATTTCCTCCAGCTCTTGAAATCCTCCTCAGCAGACCCAGTGCAAACAGCACTTCCTCCATGAAGTCTTCCAGGTTTTCTACTCCCTATTCCTGACACTTTGAGAGAGGTAGGTTTTCCCTCCCCAGATCCCCAAAGCCCCCAGATGGGCCCCGGTTGTCCTCTGACTGTAGTCCTCCCTGCCACACTAACTAGGAGTTGTGGGCCCACTCAAGGGGGACACATGTGCTTCAGCTGCTCACACATCCCACCGCCCACAGATGCAGCATGGGAGTCCAGGCACCAGGTGATGGCGCTGAGCTCCTCAGCTGGGGAGAACAGCGCTGGAAAGTGTTGGCTGAGCTGCGGCCTGATGGCCATGGCTGGGAGCTCCTGAAACCCGCACCCGGCCAGTCGTCCCTAGTCCCTGTGACAGGTATTAAGAACTGCTCGGTCTCCTCTCCCTCCTGTGCGATGCCCTATCTGCCACTCTGGTTCACAGTCAATACCCATTCCCAGCCAGAGGCCACCTCCATCCCTCAGATGCCCATCACAGACTTGCAGCCAGGGAGTTCTGGGCCTTGAACCTCTGCTCTGCTGCCCCTTGCGGTTCCATAACCCTGGGTCTCAGTTTCCTCATCAGTAAATTAGAGATACTGGGCTCTACCTTTCAAAATGGTGAGCTTTATATGAGACAATTATTGCACATGCCCAGAGAGGGCCAGTGGCTGCCTGGAGTCACACAGTAAGAGAGTGGAAAATATGCCGGGATTCCTGTCTCCCAGCCCCAAACTCCCTCTACCCCATCTAGTCTCCCTTGGTCCGGGGCTCCCAGCTGGGGCCTGCATCCTGTTGGAGGCCTGCTCTGTGTAACCTGGCAGCTGGTCACCATGACCTGAGGAACAACAGACCATCAGCCTAGCTCCGGGCTGCGCCCAGGCCCCCCTTGCTTGTTTCTCCGGCCTGACCTGGCCTCCCCAGGGGCCCTTATCTGTCCATTCTCTCCTTTCCCACCAACCTAATCTCTCCCTCTTTTCGGGAGTTCCTGTTTCCTCTCTGCCGCCTTCTTGTCTCCCTCCTCAGGCCCTGACTCTCCTATGTCTCCAGCCAACCTCCCACACTTGGTTCAGAAGCCTTCTCAGAGTGGCTGGTCTTGTCATCCTCTGGGAGCCTCCCTCCCCTGCAGGCCTTCTGGGCATCACAGAGCCCAATCTGGGCCTGTGCTCCTCTTAGGCAGGAGGGAGGAGGCCAAGTGTGGCAGTCCCGCTGGTGGCCAGTGTCCTGACTCCCACAGGTCCATACCTGGCCTTTTTAAATTCTCGGGGTTGGCAACTGGTTCAGGGACCTCTACAGTTCTTCCAAGGCAATGGTTTGAAGATTTCTACTCCAAAAGTCCAAGGTACCAAGATTTTATGGCTCAAAATCTCTGCCCACAATGAGATCCTGAGGCCCTAGAGAGCCAAGGTTCTGGGATTCACACTGGAGGCCCCGCCCCTGTCCCACGGGCAGTCTTTGGGCTGCTATGACTGCTCTTCCTGGGCAGTCCAGAGTAAGGGCTCCTGAGAAGGGGGCGGGGTCTGGTGGCAGACACACCAGGGCCCCGGAGTCCTGCACTACATGGACCTGCCCTGAGATCAGGGGCCAGCCACCTCCTCGCAGAGCCCTGCCTTCCTCCCCTGCCAGGCAGAGATAACCATGCCCACCTGGGGCTTGCTGTCAACAAGACTTGGGACAGTGTCTTTGGACTTGCACACAGGAAGAGTGCAATGGATAGGTTTGCGATCACCCTGAGAATCACTCTGGGCCCTTAGTCTGATTTCTTCATTTGCTTGTCCTGGTTAAGGTCCAAAGTACACCCCCAAATCCAACATTTCTGAGGCATGAGCTCAGCCCCAGGTGTGCCACTCCCAGATCCCGGGGCCCCACAGGTGCACTGGGCTGGTCCCTGCTCACCAAGAGGCCCCAAATGGGTGGGGGAGGCAGACACAGACACAACACAGACCTGTACTACAACTCGGCTCAATGCAACATCCCAGAGGAGCACAAGTCAGAGAAGGCTTCCCGGAGGAGAGGGCCAGTCAGCTTGGCCTTGAAGGAAGATCAGACAGTGGCTGGCCACAGTGAGTATGTATGTGATGGCTGTTTTTATGGTTCAGAGGGTTGCAGGGATCCTGAGAAGGGACAGATCCCTTCCACCCAGGATGCTAGAGAAGGCTTGGCAGAGATGGCCACAACAGCTTAACAGGACTCCAGCAGGGAAAGCTCCATTCCAGGCCCGTCAAGCACAGCAGATACCCAGAGGCAGGCCCAGCAGTCAGGTTTCTGCACCCACAAGTGCATGCGTGATCTACCTTTGGCTGGAGCGGGGGCGGAGGGATGCCTGGGAAGTTGCAGAAAATGTGCCTGGAAGAGTGACCTATGTGACCTGGGGGAGAGGCCCTGGATGCCGAGCCAGGGAACTGGGGACTGGTTTTGCCGGCTGCGCAGAGCAGGGGCAGCTGTGGGCCTGGAAGACAGCCATGTTCCAGGGACTTGTTCAATGCAGAGTGAGTTTTCTGCAGAGATACTGGCAAGAGCCTCTCCGTGGGATGCCCACAACCCCACCACCAGCGTTATCAGTGCTGTAACCACAGGAAAAGGCCCTTCCCACCTCGGAATTTCCTCATCGGCAAAACAGATTGAGAGACGAGAAGACTTATCTTGAGGTTCCTTCCAGCCTGTGATTCCGTGATTCTGGCTACCCTGTCGCGAGCTCCCAGGCAGGGACTTGGGTGGGTGGCCACACGGCCCTCTCTCTTCCCCGCAATGATCAGTCCAGACTACAAGGCTCTGCTCTCCCCCAACCTGCATGTCTCAGTCTCCCCCCACCAGTGCCACTTGGGACGAATCAACCCCACAATTCCCACATGGCCAGGTCTCGAGAGCCCCAGCCCTCTCTCCATCTCCAACTCAGAGA
The DNA here is from genome assembly GCF_030435805.1 of Mustela lutreola. Lineage (NCBI taxonomy): Eukaryota > Metazoa > Chordata > Mammalia > Carnivora > Mustelidae > Mustela > Mustela lutreola. The sequence continues at coordinate 229,437,486 of NC_081290.1, read as the reverse complement.
CTCGAGGTACCTCCAGCCAAACGCTTGTGACCTTCTTGACCCTCCTTGCCCCACACCCCACCACCCTAGAGAGAACAAATCCCGAAGGCTCCACTTGTGACACAGGACAGGACTCTGAGGGCTTCTCTCCACACCCAGGGCAGCCTGGCCCAGGCAAAGGTGGGGGTAGGGAGGCTTTCCCACCCACAAACTTTCATCTCCGTCACCTCCCCTTTTACAAGTGGGGAAAGTGAGGCATGGGCGGATGGCAGGGGAAGCCTCCCCCACAGTCACACAGAACACCCACCACGGCTGGTGAGAGCCTGGGTCTGTTACTACCTCCCTGAGGTCTGCATCCCCAACTCCCCGGGGTAGGTCTTCTCTGGAAGCTGGCTTAGCAAGTCTGACGACACAGCCAGGCCCTGCACGCCCGCCTGCGTGTGTCCCTGAGGAATAAAGAATCTGCCAGCTGGGTTTATGTTTCAAGACGTCTGTCCTCGCCCTTGAGCCAGAGATCTTACGGGGAGATCAGGGCTGGAGCTGGGGGGCTAGGGACATCAATCGGAAGCCGCCTTGCCTAGAAACCCGAGAGGTCACCCCGCCCGGGCTCCTGCACCTTCCAAGTTCACTTGAGGAGGCCACTGCAGGGGTGGGCTGGGGTTCTCTCCCCACGTATTTCATACAGCTACTTAAAAAGCTTGTTTAAAATAGAGATCATTATATATATTTATTTATATATATAAAATATATAAAGAGGAATTGAGGCGAGCCACCCCAAAGAAAAAGCTATGTTTTTATAAATATTTCTGTAGCTCCCACATCCCAGAGGAAGAAACAAAACAAAACAAAACAAAACATTGACAACCCAAGCTAGTGGTTCCGTGTGGTGGGCCCAGCAGGCTCAGACCCTGAGGGCAGCCAGTGGGGGGTTCTCAAGGGCAGGGTCTGCAGAACATTCTGAGGAGGACAGGCACACCCCACCCCACCACCCCCTTCCCAGGAGCTTGGTGTCTCTTGCTGTGAAAGGTCAAGTCCTTCCCAGTCCTGCCAAGCCCATGGCCCTGGCTTCTCGAAGTGGCCTGGAAGGCGGCACGCAGGCACTCCCCGGCTCCGGCTGCCAGTTATTTTTAATCTAGTCGGTTTCCTTTGATGTGCTGGCCCTCCTTCCAGGGTGGCCAGGCCTTCTGTCCCCGGCGCTGTCCAAGTGGAGGCAAAGCCCAAGCCACCTCCCATGCCTGGCATCCCGGATCCCCAAACAGCCCTCCGCAGGGTGTGTCCAAGACGCCTGGTGTGCGGGGTGGGGGATGGGGGTGGGCTCCGCGGGTCCCTGGGGTGCAGGTGGGGCTTCACTTGCAGACATAGCGCTCCACCGTGCGCTCACAGCGACGGCACGTGACGTAGCAGCACCAGTGGTACTTGCAGTGGCAGCGCTCAACGACGCGGTCCGTGTAAGGGTTGTAGCCGCGGCCGCAGCACATGAGGTCACAGCTGTCACTGCCGTGGGATGTCTTGTTGCACTGCCTGGGGCGGGGTCGGGGAAGAGCACGGGGTGGTCAGAGTGCCACAGACCCCAGCCTCCCGCTAACTTCTGCTCCGCTTGGAAGGTGTCTTGGTCCCCAGGGGAATCATAACTAATCCCTTCCCCAGAGGGTACTTCTCATTTTCCCCTAGATTTCTAATAGGCACGCATCAGAATGACGAGACTGTTTTGTTTTTTTGGAGGTGTCTTTGTTTTCTGATCCTTCTACTTCTAAATACTGCAAGGAGCCTCAAACTGCTCTAACGATCCTGTCTTCGTATCTGATCTTGAATTATATTGCAACAAATGTAAAGATCGTGTTTACATGGACAATCCCAAGATAATTCTTGATAAGACATAGATGCAAGGCAGAGTGACTAGGTGGCAGGCTGTTTGCTGAGAGCGAGCCTCTATCAACCATTGGCCCCTCTGTGCTAGGTGCTTCCCTCCAGTATTTTACCTTCCAGGATCCTTGGGTCAGTGGAATTATGTCCATTGTACAGATGGTAATGGACTCAGCTAAGGGCAGAGGAGTCTGTGGGCAAGCAGTGCTTGCCCAGAGTTACACGGTGTGAGCATGGGGTCTGGGAGAGCTCGGGAGGACTTCCTGGAGGAGGGTCATATGGGCCATGTCATGTAAGGCACACAGCAATCTAAGATGGAGAAGAGGGTAAGAGTTTGAGGGGGCAAAGAAAACAAACAGCTTGGGCAAAGGGAAAGGACCTGACCTAATCTAAGAGGCAAGAACAAATGGAAGGATTAGGGCTGGAAGTGCGGAGGCTGGAGAAAGAGAGGCCAAGATCTGGGCTGGGAGGAGGCCATGGGGTGGGAAGGAGGGGGCACAGGGAAGGAGAGTCAGGAGGTGACAGTGGCCTGCAGGTAGGGGCTGCCAGCAGTTCTGGGCAGAAAGGAACAGCAGGAAGAACACATGCCCCGGAGGCAGACAGACCTGGGTTCAAATCCCAGCACTGCCACTTACTCGCTATGTGACTCAAGGCAAGCCACATAACAAAGCTGACTCTGCTTAGTCACTCAACACCATTCATGCCTCTCAGCCGGATCTTGGAGGTCTCCGGACAATTTCTCCAGGAAAGGGTGGAAGGAAGAGGAAAGAGTTTCATTTTTATTTCTAGATCCCTGACATGCCATGTTTGGAACCTGCCCTCCAACCCCAGAACCAGACAAGGTCTGTAGTAGGGCCCAAGACAGGGAGCTGGGGAGAGTGGGACTCAGAGCAAGATCCAGGAGCCTAGGGCAGCTTTCATCAGTGCAGGGGCTGCTGAAAGGAACATGACTAGAGGGCCAGGGTACTGGAATGCTGACTGCTGCTGAGGCTTCCCTTCACCAAGCTAGATGTGAGGGGGGTGCGGTGCTAGGGGGCCAGCCTCTAGAGAGCAGCCACTCATGCACACGCTCCTTACAGTTAACGAAGCTCATTTACCTCCAATCCCTTGTACTCCCGAATCCCCTCACCTAGCAGAGTTCATGTTCCCCCCTCCTCCAGGAAGCTTTCCTTGATGTCCAGGCTGGCTCAGGGCACCTCAGGACTCCCCTCCTCCTTGGGCTTTCCTCTGTCACAATCCAACCACTTATCTCTCCCGCCTCTCTATGCCTGCCAGAGCCTCACGTAATAAATAGATGGGAAAGTGTCTGTAGTTGTAAGCTACTGAGACTTTACAGTTGTTAACTGCAGAAAAAGCTGACCCATAGAGATGTCTGCAGAATGCCATCTTCAGAGGAATGGCCGAGAACTGAGCCTGGCAGGAAATCTGGTGGCCAAGTCGGGGAAGGCATTCAGAGAAAGCAAGGGAGGCAGCCGGTGCTGTGGGATGGGGTGGATGGGGTGCCCTCGTCAGTGGTTTGGGGGCAAGCAGAGTGGGGGCCCCTGGGACAGCAGAGGCCTGGCAGCCTGGGGGATGGGGAAGGGAGAGCACCATTAATGAGCCCTTCCCATGGCACTAACATGGCCCTCGGAAGTGTAGCTGGTGCCTGCCGGCCGCCCCTCCACACTGCACAGAAGATGAGGCCGAGCCTCAGAGAAGTGAAGGGATGTGCTCAAGGTCCCGCAGCAAGCATACTGCAGCGCCAGGGTGGGAACGATCCTTTCCTCACACACCGCACACGCACACACATCCCCACCATGGACCCAGGGAGACCCTCTGTGGGCTCCAGGCCCTCCCCAACCTCTCTGGGTTCTAGAATCCTTCTGCCCCCACCCCCTCCTCATTACACCCAGCCTGGCTGCCTCAGACCAGACTTGCGCTCCTTCCGTCTCCCTGGCCTGACCTGGTTCCATCTTCACTCCGCCTGACCCCCCTCAATCTGGCCTCCAGATGGGAGCCAGGGCCTCCTCGCAGAGCCTGCTGCCCTGGCCTGTGAGGATGGAGCCCCCCCCCCCCCACGTCAGGCCCCCTCTCCTGGAGACAGGAACATGGGCTGCGGAGGAAGCAAATGCTGGCCGGGCACCAACTATGTGCCAGACACGTTCTCAGACACCCTCGCTCTGGTTCAATATTCTTTTAACCCCGCAGAACACTAGTTTTGTGGAATGCTATTAGGGGCTCCCTAATAAAAGAGTTCCACAGCCAAACACCTCTGGGAAACGTTGGCTTAGGCAGATCCTTTACTGTGGGATTCCTCCGAGCCTTTCAAATGTCCTCGTGCTTTGCAGATCGCCAGAGAGAATTTCCCGATCGTATTTGATGGCAGGACTGTTCTTAGGAGAACGTTCGGGACTAACGTCCCTCCAGAACCATCCCCGGGAAACATGGCTGCCCTGATTCCTCATCAGCCATGCCCAGCACACAACAGGTCACCCCTGCTGGTTCTTTCTTTCCCCTGTCCTGAGCCGGCTTCAGCAGGGGTGATGGGGCCAGCTGTGGGGACCTCAGCCCTGCTCTTAGGCTGGGGCCCAAGGGCAGAGAGAGCTGAGGCCCAGGAGGTGGGTGCGTGCCTATCAGGGGACACGGGAGCATGGTCTGCCCACAAGCCAGACCTCCTCCTCCTGCTGCCCAGGTTCTGTGTTCAGATCTGTACAGAACTCCTGCGTGCCTGTGGGCTGGCTGCTGCCCCCTTGTGCCTCAGGTCCTTCTCTATCCAGGATGTCCGGGCAAGGTACACAACGGCCCCTCCCAGGAGCTCTGCTGGGGGAGGGGGGTACCTCAGACCGTGGCACCTCTGCTCAGCACTTCTGGGGCCACCTCCCTCAACCAGGCAGGGGCTCTATCCCCCAGATGTCAGCTGAAGTGAGACTCTGTGCTGGCCTTGAGCTGGGGCAGGCAGGGCCTGTCGGCAGAGCTGACCCCTTCCCGCCGAGGTGGCAGCGGGCCCTTACCTGTCTTGCGTTCCATGGGAGCCCACCTTCTCGTTCTTCATGCAGAAGTCAGGTGAGCTCTGCAGATAGACAAGCTCCGAGTCCTTCACGGGCCTGATATCCAGGTCCTTGGGCACCAGGTGCTTGCGGGTGCCCATGGGTCGGTGCACGACCTTGGTGGCCGACAGGTAGCGGGTCTTGAGGTCAGCGGCCACATCCCGGAGCTCCTGCAGCCCCTTCCAGCAGGTGCGGATAGAGCAGGAGCCAGACACCCCGTGGCACTTACACTTCATTTCCAGAGAGGCGCGCAGAGCCTGCAGACAGGGGACGGCGTCGGGCTGGGCGGCCAGGGTCCCCTCCCTGGCCTGCTCGGGGACCCTGCTGCCTACCCCCTATTCCCCACATGCTGGGTGCTCTCAGGGAGTCGTTGCCTACTCTGGGCCTCAAGAAAGAGAGCTTTTGGCTCTGAAGCTGGGGAGTGTTATAGGTTCTAAGCTCCTTCTCCAGCTTAGGCAGTGGCTAGGAAGGACAGGAAAGGAAGGAGTGGTATTTGTAGTGATAACTGATTCCAAGTACCCAAGCACTTAATATAGCTTCGTCATCATTAACAGTCCTTCACGGGAGGTAGCCTTTCTTTCCCCCATTTTCAAATGGGGAAGCAAGGGCTCTGAGAGGCCAAGTCTCAAGCTCAAGGTTGCACAGTTAGAAAATCCTGGAGCTGGGATCTGAACTCGGGTCTGAGGGCAATTCCAAAAGCCATGGCTTTCAATAATTCCATGCTTTTCTCTTGCACAAAACTAGAGCTCACTGAATGTTTGCTGGGAGAAAGGGGAAAAAGAGAAGGGGAGGAATGATGATTGTGGGGGGTGGAGAGGCAGGAAGTCATGGGGGCGCATTCCCTCGCCTGGCTGGCCCTTCCCCTCCACCACTGGGTGACCCCCAGCAAGCCCCTCCACCGATCAGCAGCTCCGCCCTACTCTGTGCAGGGCAGGCTCGAAACTGCTATCCGCAGAACTGCCGCAGGGATTCCACGAGAGGATGTGAATGAAACGGTTTTGCAAACTCAAAAAAGTCAAATTAACCCCGGTCTGAAAATCAGTCTAATGACTGTGGTGGAGCTGGGAGGCCTGGGCTCTGGGGCTTAGGGAGACTCTAGCCCCGGCTTCTGAAATGACTCTATACCCATCATCTTCCTCGGGCCTCAGTTTCCCCAAGTGTACCTGAGGGGCATGAGTTAAGACAGATGTCTTTTGCAGGCTGTTTAGTTTTGCATCTTAACCCTTGCTTCTCTGCACACAGGACTGGGATCCCTCTGCCCAGGCCAGCCCTCCTGCCTCCCTTCTGTAGAGCTACAAGGCTTACGACCCGTATCCCCTGGGTCTACCCCTGCATTAGAAAGATGGGGAAACTGGGGCATAGAGAGGGCAGAGACTTGCCCCAAATCGTTCGGTTAGTTAGTGCAGGAGCTGGTAAGGTCCCAGGGCTCCTCTCCTTCACCGGTGCCAGGAAGTGGGGAATGAGGGAGTCCACTGGGTCTAGAATCAGAATTGGCTCAGCAAAGCCTGCGAGGAGCACAGGAATGAGATGACCCTGCTTGAAGGGCACATTCAGCCTCTCAAGGGCATCAGGTACTCTTGAATCATCGACGACAGGTAACTACGTTTAGCTCCCCAGCTCACGCGGGTGGGAAGGGCCCTGAGCCTCCTGACACCCTCCATGGGCCCCTGTTTGCTATTTCGTTTAACTCTCATGAGCCCTGTGGCCACTGGAGAGGGAACTGATGGCCCCAGGGAGGCCAGCTCCTTGGCACCAGGGCCCCAGGAATAGCCCCAGTGAGGCTAAGGAGCCCGTCTGGACTGCATGGTGTGGGGATGGCTGTGCCCCCAGCAGCATGAGGCTCAGGCCTGGCCGTGGGTAGGAGTGAGGCTGGGCTCTTGGGCTGGGGGCGGGATTCCCAAGGATGGGGGCAGGCGGCAGGGTTGGGAGGCAAGGTCCTGAGTCCCTGAACAGACCCTGCTACAGTCTCCACTAGTGTCTCATGGCCTAAGTTTCCCCAACTTTCCAGATATGGCTTGGACATCCTAGAATCTTTCCAGGAAAGAGACCAGTGAGAGAGTGAGGGGAGGACGTGGAAACCTCTGGGCTTGGAGTCCCATAGACCTGGGCTCCATCGCACCCTGCGTCCTTGGCTAAGCCACCTAGGCTCTCTCTGCCTCCCTTGCTGCCTCTGTACGATGGGTCTGCTGAGGCCGCAGGCAACCAGGGGATCCACATGCACCTGAAGTGCCTCCTTGGGCCCCCGCTGGTAAGGGGGACGGCAGGGCCTCCTCACTGGGGGGTGGGGTTTGCGGACTACAGGACAGCCACCACAAGGCCTGGTGCTCACATTGGTATGAAGGATTTCTTTTTCTTAATTTTCTAAAAATAAGAAGGTCCATTCATTTACTTACACATTCACCCCAACCTTCTGTGGAATGAGGTGAGGAATCAAGGAGATACTGAGAGTAACACATGTTGGGGGCCCACTGCGCTCTGGAGTTGGGCGGGAGTCCCCAGAACACGGCCAAGGGGGACTAGAGAGCAGCAAGCCCGTCCGTTTTACAGATGGGAAGAACTGAGGCCAGATAGGAAGTGACTTGCCCAACGTCCCCCAGCTAGTTTAGTGCCAGAGCCAAGGTGGGAACTTGCAGCTCTGGACTCCCAGCTCAGTGCTCCTTCTGCTCCACCCAACATTTTCAATTCAAATCCTGGTGGACCCCCTAGAGGAGGAGGAGCCTGACAAGCAGGTCCCAAGCATCTAGAAAGGGGAGAGCGGGACAGGGTGGGGAGGAGGATGGGAGCACACTGGTGTGGGTGGATTGGGGCCCATCCCCCCCTCCCGCCACCCCCGCCATCAGGGCGCACTGGTGGCCCTCTCCTTGCCGACTGGCACAAGCACAACCATCTGGGGTAGGTGGGGTGGGTGGTTACCTGTCTCCCCACTTCACTGTTGTGTAGACGCATCAGTTTATTGGCTTGGGATCCTGTTTTTTTCACCTTCATAGGAGCATCGGAAAACTTGGCCCCCATGAGGAGCCCGTAGCTGAGGTTGTCCGCACATCCTCCCCAGCGGTTCCCGGGCCCGGGTGGCTCACCTGGGACGGGGCCGCAGGAGCAGCCGGGCAGGTCGCCGGAGGTGCAGGCCCGGGCGATGGCGTGGCTGATGGCGGCCGCCGACAGCGCATACACGAAGGCTGACTCCCGCGTCCCTGGGGGGAGGTGCTGGGTCAGCCGGGGCTGGTGACCCAGGGGACAGGACCCCACCCAGGCCTGAGGGCCCCGTCCTGAGCCCCTGCCTGCCTTGGTGGGGCTGGCAGGGGACAGGGGCTACAACCAGGTGGACGACACTAGGAACATGAACCTGTCACTTGCCCATTCTCCCACACATACATCAGCTGACTTGGACACTTGCTCGCAAATGCCCCCCACAGGCCCGCAAAGCCCACACACCAATGGGCACCCTTGCTTCCACACATTCACGATTCTGGATCTTCCCCCGTTTCCCTGCACTCACCATTAGGGGCTACTCCTCAAAGGACTCATGCCTCAAAGGGCAGATGAGTGTGCAAAGAGGTTGAAATGTGTTCCCCAAAAAGAGAAGGCCAAGTTCTGACCCCTGGTACCTGTGAACATGACCTCATTTAGAACCAGTCTTGGCAGGTGTCATGGAACTAAGATGTGGTCGTCCTGGACAGGGTGGGCCCAACTTCAATGACTACTTCCTTATGGGAAGGAGGAATCATGGATACAGAGACCCATGGCGGGGGGAACCCCACACAACAGAAGCAGGGATCAAGGCAAAGCTTCGACAAGCTAAGGAAAACCGAGGCTGCTGGCAACCACCAAAAGTTCAGAAGGGGCAAGGAAGGATCCTCCCCAGGTCATCGGCGGGGAGCACAGGCCTGCCAGCTCCTTGATTTCAGACTTCCAGCCTCCAGAACCCTGCACCATACAGCTTTGGTGTTAGAATTCCTGTTCGTGGGACTTGGTCACAGCAGCCTTGGGAAACCAATCCGGATGGAGCCCAACGTGTCTCTGCTGGAGGGTGTTCTCCCCTTAGGTTCATACAAGTCACCTCCCCTTCTCAAGCCTCAGTTTGCCTAACTGTAAAGTGGGAATGATAACACCCACCTCACAGGCTTGCTCTAGAGTTCAGATCTTTGGGAAGGAAGGAAGCTTTGTCAAGTGCTCCACAAACCTTAACTGTTACCTTGTGGGGGAGAGATTAGATCCTCTGGGGCCCTTCTGCCCATCAACACCCTCCCCCTCCAAAATCTACCCCAGAAGGCACCTGCTCTGGAAAGTGGAGCCCCTACCTCTCATTGTGCATTTCACAGCATTGGCAGTCACCTCTGTCTAGAAGGACCCATGCACACCTGTCTGCCTGAGGGTGGGCTGTCCTGTCCTCCTGGGCCACATCCACCCTTTCTTTGCGCATTCGGGTACACAAGCATTTGTACTAGCCCTACACTGTTATATCCACTCCCTGTGTATTCCTTTATTCATTAATTCATGCCTGGATACCCATATCTGTGATTAAATTCAGCCACCCATCCATCCACACCTATATTCTTCTCCACGCCCCCATCCACCCCCCCAACCAAGGCACCCATCCACCCACCGCAGAGAAATCAACATCCATCCATCCACCCAGGAGTTCACCCACCTACCCAGACACATAACTGTATGCCCGAAATCATCCATCCCCACCTGCACGCATGCCACAAGCCCCGGCAGCCCGTGCTGGCTCCCTACCTCTCTCCAGGTCAAGCAGGTAGTTGGGGGCAAGCTCGATGGAGGAGCAGTTCCAGCGCATGTCGGCGAATGCCCTGCGGCAGGCCTTCATGACCTCGCGGGCGGCGTGCACGACGGTGTGCATGAGCTCCAGGTTGCTGCGGCAGAGCTGCACCTGTGCAGACACCAGCCCCTCCAGCTGCTTGCAGTGCTGCGTCTGGTTCAACGCCAGGGCCGCCGGGGTCTTGGACAGTGCCCTGCATGCCGCCGAAGGACAACAACCCACAGGAAGAGAGAGTCATGACCGGCCGCCTGCCCTATGGTCCCAGCCTTCCCTCAATGCGGTTGGGGGCCTTTGCTAGAACGAGCTGGGAAACCAAGACACAAAGACCCTCCCCCTCCCCCTCCCTGTGACCTTGGGCACATCATCATCCCTCTCTGTGTCAGGCCTTCATTCATAATGCAGGATCATGACCTCCTCCCTACCTAGGCTTTGCTATCATTATCCTAACAATAAACCGTTTTATGGGTCACAGAGCACTCACACCCGCTTCCTTGTTTAATTCCTGTGAATTACGACTCCTTGTTCAACATTCAGTCCCTGCCAAGTCCCTGTATGTGCTGGGCCCCCATGCTGCGTGCTAAATGATTACAGTCCCACCATAATCCTTACCGTTAACTGAGCACTTACTAGATGCACAGGAGGAGCTAGGAGCTTACCATACATCCCTCTGTTTAATTATTAAAGTCATTTATGAGGCTGTAAAATCCCACAACATGAAAGGAATTTATTAAAGGATTAAGGAGCCACTCAATTTTGTGATAGATTACACATAGCCATGAACTTGCTGTGTGCCCCTAGATAAATTACTGTCCTCTTCTGGGCTTCGGAGTCTGTACCTGCAAACTCTATTTCCCAGAATGGGTTCCAGTGAGACACTCTGAAAAAAGGGATCCAGGCATAAGTGCATTTGGGGAACCTGATACACTCTATCCCTCTTTGGAGAGTTACTGATGCACATTTACATTTTAAAAGCCCTGAGAAGTCCCACAGCAAAGCAACAGGCTGGGTTTTGTTTAACTCAGGAGGCAGCTTAGCACAAAGGCCTTTGTCTGAGAAACGCTGACCTCATCCAGGCTTTGGGAAAGGCTGGCCTGGGGGTCACTTATGAACCCAGGTGACATTACAGGATCGAGGAGCTTTCCTGATCCCGGATCTAGGTATTGGGACTGCAAAGCTGCAGGAGCCGGGGTCCATCCTGGATGCACGTTTCTCCTCTGAGGCATCTCCTCTAAGTGCATGCTACAGGGACCCCAACAGCCTTAAAGGGATCTGCATAGACTAATCCCCTGCCCCAGAGCCAGCTGGCCCTCAGCAAGCCAGCAGAGACGTGGGAGGAAGTGGGGCTGGGGGCGGGTGGTGGTGGGGGGATGCTAATCTGCAGCCATAGTGCTGGGGGGCCCTCCCTGCTTGCTGTGAGCACCACAGTCTATTAGGGTCAGGGCTGAGACCTACTGAGGCCAAGATCTCCCAGGACCCTGCCTAGGGAGATAGTACCGTGCGAAAGAACAGTACAGGGAGGGGCAGACTCCGGGGTCTGTCGTTCTCCCTTGTGACCTTGAGCAAGTCACTTGGCCTCCTCTCCTAGGCCAGCAACCTCTCAGCATTACCAGGGGGAAGTAACTCAGTGCGCCTCATGTGCTCTGCCCATGACTGACAAACCCACTTGACACTCAGGGAGGGAGTTACTACAGTCCCTGAACTGGTGGTCTTTTCCTACCAGCCAAGGGCTGCTGCAAACCTGGGCCCCCTCTCCAGCATCCTGACCTTAACATCTGGTCACACCAGACTCCCGGCTCCCCTGAAGGGGGACAACCCTACCACCTTGTCCTTGCCCAGGAATACCTTTCCCCTTGCTAAATGAACAAATGAACTTGATCTACTTGTGGAAGAAATATTTACTAAGCACCAACTCCTCCTGAACTCATTTGGTAACAAACACGACACAGATCCTTTCCCCAAGGAGCCCTGAGTCTAATGGCTACACAGAACCCATCCACAGTTATAACCCAGATGTTCCAGCTCATGGGCTGGCCCAGGAAAGAGCCCAACTTAGGGCACAGCTGTGTGACATGGGTAAGCTACCCAACCTCTCTGGGCCTCGTGGTCCTCATCTGTTATAAGAAAATGACAATTCCCACTTCAAAAGGTCAGGGCAAGACTTCAATAAGATAATGCATATAAAACATCTGGCGCACTCACACATGGGAATGCCTCTGCTTATTGCTGGGTGAATGCCGGACCAGAGGGAGTCAGAGACCTGGGTTCTAGCTCCAGGTCTGCCTTGTATGTCCTGTTCACCTTGGGCAAATTGCTGAGCCTCTCTGAGCAACACCTACAAAATGGGAACTCCGAGAGGCCTTAGAGGGGCTGAGTGGGGTAACAGGAGCTACGTTAGGTCCTAATAAGTCAGTTTCCCTCTGCCTCTCACTCTCCACCACATGCCCCACCCATGCTACAACTCCAAAGTAGAGAAAGCAGAGCCAAGACAAGTGGGCCCGGTCTGGTGTCTGCAGTCGGGCTGGCCTGGCCCAGCCTCAGATCGATCAAGGCTTTCTTAGGCTGTTTCTCCTCACTGCTACCCCTGGCCCGTCCCTACCCTCCAAACCATGAGCAGGGAAATGTCTGGTAGCTTTGGATGCAGAGCTAAGTTAGGCATGGTTTCATGACCTGCACTGAGCCAGCCAATCCTCCCCAGCCCTCTGAGCCCCGGAGGCCTGTCTAAGCCAGGACCGCTCAGGGAACCTCTTGTCTGGATTCCTGCAGCCTAGACTGGGGGAGCTGTGACCACATAGAGCCAGATGCTATCCCCTCAGCCTGTTTCCTGGTTGGTACAGCCCCCCACCTGCACCCAGCTACCACCACCCACACACGTGGACACACTACCCCACGAAGGCACAGCGTTCCCCAGCTGACAGAGCCTCTCGCGTCACGCCCCATCCCATGCTCACAGAGGGGTCAGGCTGGGAGAGGACTACCCCCTGCCCTTTGTACAGAGGATGACACAGAGGCGCTCCGGAGCCCAGATGCCCCATCTCCTCCCGATGCTATACTCCCGCAGACCTGGCATTTCCTTCCTGGGTACCCCTCTGCTGGGCTGGGGGCTGCCGACACTCAGCCTGTCCTGAGCCTGCTCTGTCCTTCATCCTGGCCCAACTTTCTTCCTTCCCCTCCGTGCCAGTTTTCTGTTTCACAATGGGAAGGATATATTTGAGAAAATGCCCCGCACAGCACCGGGGAGCGCGCAGTGGGCACTGGAGCAGAGAGGCAGCCTTCTGAGTCCTAGCAACCTGGGCTCCTGCTCCAGCCCAGAAATGGACAGTGAAGGCCCAGGCTTTTCTTGGAGAGCTCAGTGCAGCCAGTTCCTGACTGCCATGTGCTTTGGCTCCAAAGTGGGGCGGGGTTCTCTGTGCTACTGGTGCCTGGGGACCTGGGCCACTCTGGGTATCGGTCTGTCCCACTCTAGAGTCACCCAGTCTCCACCTCCCCAGCCAGAGGTGAGAAGAGGTACTAGGAGGAAACCCCAGTGAGAAGTCCCCCAGATGAGGCCCAGACCGCCAAGGAGGGCAGAGGACAGACAGGAAGCATCCTGGAGAGCCTTGGTGGGCGAGGAGGGGGAGAGTGGGGCACATAGAGCGGCCAGCCGCAGCACGCAGGCGGGGAGATCTGGAGGCAGGAGGCAGCGGATTCCACTCCAGAGGAGGGCCATGCGGTCATCTGGTAATTAGTGGTAATGACCGTTTCTAACTAAGTCCCCCTTGGGGAGGTAATCAAGGATTAGGGCGGGAGGCGGGGGAGTTAGCCGTCTGGACATCTCCTCCGGCTTACCTCGCGGCAGCAGACCCCTAATTGAAAACATTTTGGTTTATCAGGGGCTGGGGACATGGGGGAGAAGGTGGAAGAAAGGACACAAGGGAACAGAGTTCACAAGCAAGGTCCGTGCCAAGGATGCATGCTGGTAGCCAAGGTTTCTTTCATCTGGGAGTCGAGGGTTCTCCTGGGAGTGGCTAGGGGACTGAGGCTGGGGTTTCAGCTCCAGCTCAGTCGCTCATTCAATATGTAACCTCAGGCAGGTCACTGGCCCTTGCTGGGCCTCAGTGTCCCCATCTCATTGTACAAGTGGGAACACCAAGGCCAAGGAAGGGCAAGGCTTTCCCAGATGTGTACATAGCCAATTGGGCAGAGCCAAGCCAGAACCCAAGCTTCCCAGATTCCAGGCTACGGCTCTTTTGCTCACATTTTAGAGATGAGGAAACTGAGACTCAGAGAGGCAGAAACCACTGATTTTCCCGAGGCATGGCTCATGGCTAATGGACTGGCAAAGCTCAGGCTGAGACCCAGATTCCCAACAGGCGAGCATTCTGGGCCACTGAGCCCCATCTGGTTTCAATTTTGGTGTCAATTGCCCCTTTCACCTTCAGGTCCCTTTCCAAAGCCCAGTGCAGCAGGACCACGGGGAAACCCCGGGACAGGTGAGTCTCCTGGGTAAGCCCCCAGCCTCCTGGGCCCACTGTTCCATGGTTCCCCTGTGACCACAAAGCCACAGAGTCAGACCTCCTAATTCCACATCCTGCTTCTGCTGCCTACTAACTGTGACACACTGGGAGTTAAAGGCCCCTTGTCCCTCCATTTCCTGTTCTATTCAAATGGGGTAACAGCAGAACCCCCCCCACCCATGGTGGTTGGGAGATTCAAATGAAATAATATACATAAAGTGCTCAGAACAGGGACGCCTGGGTGGCTCAGTCAGTCAAGCCTCTGCCTTCGGCTCAGGTCATGATCCCAGGGTCCTGGGCTCCAGCCCCACTTCTGGCTCCCTGCTCAGCGGGGAGCCTGTTTCTCCCCCCTTCTCCATTTCTACTCTCTCTCCCAAATAAAATCTTAAAAAAAAAAAGTGCTCAGAACAGTGCTTGGTATGTAACAAAGCCACACACACACACACACACACACACACAGTTTGTTATGCTTAAACTCCACTCCAGTCTCTCTCTATATCTTCAGGTCCAGCAAGAGTTTAACCACTATCACGGGGCTTCGGCGAATAGAGCCCATCTGCCTGGGTTCTGATCCCACAGTCACCATTAACTAGCTGCGTGATCTTGGACAAGTAACTGAACCTCTCTGTTCTTTAGTTTCCTCATTTGTAAAACGCTAGTGATAAGAATATCTTGGACCTGATGAGAGTATTATCAAACTTAAGCGACTAAAGCTTTTGGAACGGAGTCTCGGGATTTACGAGGGAGCTCCTACCATTCCTGGCTTCTCTCCTTCCCCACGATGCACTGGCCTGCCTCTCTACTTGCGTCCCTGCTCTTGCTCCTGCCGAGATGCCTGCTTTGCATTCCATCCTTAGCCATCGAAATCCTACCTACTCTTTGAAGCCCAGCCCAAGCCACCTCCCTTTGATGAGATTCTAACCGCCCCTCCTCTGGGCTCCTACACTCCCTCTCCTAGCACACAGCCCAAAGTCCACTTCACATCTGGACACGTCCATCTACCCCAAGCACATGAGCTGCTGTAAGGCAGACACTGAATGTTCATCTTTGCAGTAGCCCAGGCAAGGCAGTGGGGACAGCATGGACGCTGGGTTTAGCTAGCCATCTATTCCAGGCCCTCCTGGGCCACGTGCCACAGGGGGGCTCGTGCAAGCCACAGGCTTGTCAGAGCCTCAGCTCTCCCACTGGCACGGGAATGGTAGTGGCATCCCCCACTAGGAGGAGCAAGGCTCTTTCTTGGCCTCTGATGCTCCTTATGCTTTCTGGCAAATCATTCCCCCTGCTGGGGACCTCAGTCCCCTTATCTGTACAATGGTGTGGAGGGTGAGGAGGGCTTGGATGCTCTGATCAGAGGTTCCCACCAGCTGGCACAGTGCCAGGCACCAGCAGGAGAAGGTGGCTGACATTTCAAAAAACTAATCAGAAGCAGCTGAGAAGAGCCTCTGAGCCCAAGCTTCTCCTTGCAGACAAGAAATACAAGAAAGAAGATGGGGTTCCCCCTCCTGAATCACCAATTAATCAATAACTCAGCCCCCGGGAGGGGATGGCCAGTGACCTCAGGACTGTTTGCTGGCAGCCCAGCCACAATTGCCCTGTCCTGCAGCTAATCCACGAACCTTCCTCATAGCCCCTCCCCAGTCCCCATAATCTGTCCCTGCCTTTCTTATCTATGTGGCCCCCACTCCACCCCGACTCCAGACCTGTCCTGTCCTGGGCTTCCCCACCACTCAAAATAGAGTCCCTTCACCCAAAGTGCCCTCCTCCCCACTGAGCCCATCCGCCAAAGTCCCAGAGACTCCTCAGGCCCAACCTAAGGCACCACTGCTCACAGATCACCCCAGGGTCCCAAGTATGTGCCCCCTACCGGGTAGTCTCCCCTCCCCTGGGCGCCCATACCACTGCCCTGGTCCCTCCTAAGGCACTTGGAGTTATTTACAGCTTGGGCTTATCTCTTCCAGCCCAGAGGGCAGCTCCTCCAGGAAGGGGCTGGGTTTTACTCCTCTCTTCCCTCCACGGCCTGGCCCACAGCCTTGTCCAGAGCAGGCACTCCCTTCTGCTGGATGGAAGAAAGACTCCATCTCCCACCTACCGGTCCATTAATAATTTCTGTCTAAAGGAACACCCATCACATGTGCACAGCATCTGACAGTTTACCAAGTTCTTTCATGAGCCGCTTCTCATCTGATCAGAGTTAGCTAGAGACTCCTTCCCTCCTTCGACAGAGGACACTGAGGCTCCCAGAGGTTGAGCAACCCTTCCTCCAAGGTCACCCAGGTGGAGAGGGTCAGGGCTGTTTGAGATCTTCTACTAGGGTCAGGAGACTGACAGGAAACATGATACTGAGCAGGCCAGGGAGCAGAGCAGCACAGAGCCTGTCCATTGGCCCAGTGGACCACATTGTCTTTTTCCATCTGTCCCCGTTGAGGTCTTGTGAAATGCTAAGCCGCACAGGACCAGGCAGTTCTGTCGTTCCACATGCCCTGTCTGGGTCCTGCTTCCCAACTCTCGGGGAGGTAGGACAGTATTTTACACAGTAGGAAAAGGAGGCTTAAAAAGAGTGACTTGTCCACGACCCCCAAGCCAACTTTTGCTCCTGGGTCTGGGCATGCTCACTCGATCCCCAGCGGGTGCCCCTCCACATTAGCCGCTGCCCCCAACCTCCTGTCCCACACCCGATGTCCCCACTTACAGCCACTTGATGCCGTAGCATACGCCGGTCTGGAGCGCCAGGGCGAAGAGGAGCGCCTCGCAGACCCGCGGCCGCGCCCTCATGGTGGCGCGGCACGCGCGCTCGGGGGTCGCACCCTTGAGGAGTTGCACGGAAGTCCCGCAGCGCGCACTGCCACCGCCGCTCGTCCTGAGCGCACGCCGCCTGCAGTCGGGTAGAGCGAAGGCGGCGGGTTAAGGCGACGCGCAGGGCTGGGGCCGCGGGGGGGGGGGGGCGTTTTATTCAAATTACAAAGGAGGGGTCGGCCCGGGAGGCCGAGCGCGCGGCGGGCGTCGCCTCCCGCCCCGCACTGCCTGGGACGCTGCAGGCGTCTGGCTCAAATTAGGTGTCGCCCGAGCGCGGCCGAGGGCGTGTCCACCTAGCGCGGCCCCAGGCTGGGATCCAGCCTGCCAGTGCGCAGGGAAAGGGGGACTGGACCAGAGAGGCAGAGGGCCGGTCAGAGACAGAGGCAGAGGGAGCAGCCGGGCACAGACAGACCTCGCGAGGGACGGAAACGGGAGGAGGAAGGGGGTCAGGGCCGAGGCCGGGCGTGCGCTAGGGCAGATGGCGGGCCCAGGATCCGCGTTATCTCCAAAATATTAACCACTAGTTCGTAGGGAGGCCTTGGCAATTCTCCTTCCCAGCTGGGCCTCGGTTTACCTCCTCTGTAAACTAGGGACACAGATGTGATTCCAACCGGGATTCAGACACAATTCGCCGTTTATAAAGGAAGTTCATGATCGCATCTGCTCCTCCCAGCAACCCTGTGAGATAGGTACTATTACTGTCCCCATCTCACAATGAGAAATCTGAGGCCCGAGATGCGGAACTGCAGGTCCATGCCCCGTGTTCTACTCCTAGGTGTCCTGTTAGTTCGCTGATGGTCAGACCAGGAAATGGAAACTTGCTCCGGGCATCAGTGAAGGTGACGATGAGAAATGAGATGCCAAAGGTCTTTGCACAGTGGTCGGGAGTCTGCAAGTCCCCGCCTAGCGCCCCCCCCGCCCCGCCCACTTTGAAGGGTCGGGTGGTGCCCAGGCCGAAGCCAAGGCGGGACAGCCCCGCCAACGCTTAGCCTGCTCAAGGAGCCGTCGCGATGCCGCCTCTGGCCGCCAGGGGGCATCCTGGGGCCGCGGAGCAACCATTACCCAGCCCTCCCGTAGGTCGCAGGGCCGCTTCTCGGGCTTTTTCTTCTACACACCACCCCCCGCCCCCATTTTTGGTCTTCCCTCTCTTCATTCTCACCTCGTTAACTACCTTCCCGGCTTCTCTCAAATTTACCAACACTTGGCATTCTCCCGGAGACAAACACAACTCTGCAGCCCCTCTCCCCTGGGGAGGAGCAGAGACAAAGAAAGGGATTCCTTTCTAAAAGGCTCGGGGAGTTGCAGGAGACGGCGCCCACCTTACAGAGGGCGCTTGAGCCGAACGGGGGCGTTCTCCTCTGTCTGTGTGAGTTTGGGCAAGCCCTCCAACCTCCCCCAGGCTGTTTCCCCTTGTATGATACAAGGGACTGGACTCGACCGCACATCTCCCGAAGTCTTCTAAGCCTCGCAGGAGCCTGCGAGCCTTTGAGCCCCCACCTCTCTGCCTGAGTTTCCACTGTTACGAATACCTGTGCAGTGTGTGCGTGTACGTGTATGCCTCAAGCACACACACAGATCTGAAATAGCACTGTTTTCTGAAAGCTTGCGGTACAACCCAGAAGGCAGGGATGAAACCCTGAATTACGTTTCTTTTTCCTCCTTCCCAGTCTCCTGCTAGGGTCCTAACACCGAGCCGCTCACTACAGAGGTGCTGAGTCCTAGGCTAGGGGTCTCAGCGGGGTTCTCAGTGTTAACTGAGCCCCCTCTTCCCACCCAGCCTGCATCCAAACCTTTTGTCTTACAGCCCTGAAAGTTTGCCACACTCCAGCGGACAAGAAGTATATCGGCTGGATACGGGGGGAGGGGAGAGGATCAAAACTCCAGTCACTGTCTCTTTTCGCCCCCACCCTGTCCCGAAATGTGGGCTCCCCTCCACCCCCTACCCCGCCCCCCATCGGGCGCCCTGCATTCCAGAGTGGGGAGGAGGAAGGAACTGCAAGCGGACAGAGGAGAGTGCGGATTCATAGCGGGGCATTCGTGTCCAGCCCTACTCGCCCAGGGAGAGGAGGGGCCGCCCTGGTCACAGCAAACGGGGACTCAGGCCTACGGACACTCCAGGTCTTTCCTGAGAGGCCCCGTGGTCCTGGGCTTCTCACTCCACCAGCCCTGCACGTCGCTAGGAGACATCGCTGGCCTGGCCTTCTGAGTCCTAACGGATTATTCCTGTCCCGTGTAAGTGAGTCCAGGACAGCGTCGCCGGCTGTGGGGTCACCCTCAAACCGCGCGCGGCGGGTCAGGACGCACTTGCTTTCCCGAGCCCCCGGCCCGCCAGGGGGCGCTACGCCGGGGTTCGCGGTGGGATCCGCAGCTGCCTCCTGCGCGGTGGGACTTTGGGCAAGTCCCCTTCTCTTCCTGGGCCCAGGTGTCCCCGTCTGAGGATGAGATGAGGCGTAGAGTAAGTGCCCTCTCCGCGCTGGTCGTTGTATAAGACATCCACTTGCCGCGGTCAGCCGCGAACGGCTCGACCCCTTGTTTCAGGCTCAGCGCGGAAACTCCGTTGGGGTCTGGCACGTAGCGGGCCAGCGTCAAAGCGCAGCGTCTTTGGGAGACACAAGCTGCCCCCCCACCCCCCGCGCTGGGGTTAAGGCCTAAGCTACTCCGTTGCAGCTGGCGACAGAAGTGGCCTCCCGGGCTGTGCACCGTGAGCTCAGTAGCCGCAATCCGCTCCAACAGGTGGTTATAAGGCTTGGGCTCTGGAAGTCCTTGGAAACGCCGCCGCTAAGGCGGCCGCCCCTCTAAGTCGAGCCGCTGGGGCCACGCGGAGCCTTCCCTACCGGGATGAGCTCTCACTGGGCCGGGAGCGGGTGCGGCGCTCGGGGCCGAGTGTCCACGCCGCGGGCAACGTCGGCGCGGGCCGGGCCTGAAGCCTCGGGCTGCGCAGCTGGCAGAGCCGACCCTGCTAGCCGGTGACGCCGAGCGACCGCTTCAAGGTTACCTGCGACGCGAAGCTAGGCCGGGCCCACAACCCGGCTTTGACCCCAGTGGGGAGTCTTGCGAAATCTGTCTGCTCTGCTTCGAAAGACGCGCCCGGTTACCCGCGAGACGGGTTATTTTAGAAGAGGGAAGGGTGGGGTGGGAGGACCCGAGATACGTCCTGCCACCCCTCTGGAGCCGGACCCTGAGAGCCTAAGGACCCTCAGGGTCACGGAGACACCTCACCCCCACGAGGTGGGAGGTGTGGGGCTCGTGCGCGAACTCAGCCAGATGTTCGTGGCGGCTCCAGATGTGCCTCCGTCCCGGGACAGGGCTCTCCTCCTCCCCACCCCACCCCCAGTCTGGAGCTCAGGTCCGTAAACAGTCCCAGTTCTCCCCTTCCCCCGCCGCCTGGGGGAGTCAGTCTCAAAGCGAAGCTTCCGCCCCCACATCCCCCCCCCCCAATTTGGTAGGAGCTGCAGTAGTTCTCTGCCTTTGGCCACCTTCTCCCACCCCGCCATACACACCCTCTTGCCCAGCCGCACGATCCAAGTCCCCCACCCCCGGGATGGCTCGGGCATGATCTCATTCTCGGGCCGAGTGGGAGGGAGAGGGTCGAATCGGGGGAACCGGGCCGGGAAGGCTGGCAGCGACCCGCACAATCGGCACAAGCAACCTCCAGCATACAGACCGGGAAGGCCCGCGCCCCCTAGGCACCCCACGGCTGCGCTCCTCCAGGAGACTCCTCGGAGAATCGCAGAGGGGAGGTGTGGAGGAGGACTTGATGTGCTTACCCGCGAGTCTGTGCCCTACGGGGTCGTGCTGTCCCCCTTGGACTCAAGCAACCTCCAGCATACAGACCGGGAAGGCCCGCGCCCCCTAGGCACCCCACGGCTGCGCTCCTCCAGGAGACTCCTCGGAGAATCGCAGAGGGGAGGTGTGGAGGAGGACTTGATGTGCTTACCCGCGAGTCTGTGCCCTACGGGGTCGTGCTGTCCCCCTTGGACTCGGACGCCCTTGCCCCAGCACGTCCCCGCTGAGAACCAGCGCGCTGCGGGCGGCCGCGGCTCACCTCCTGGGGCGCTCGGCGGGCGCGCCCTGAGTGCCCCGCTGCCCGGGCGGTCCGGGGAATGGCTAGCGCGGCCCCCAGCGGCCCCGAACGCTCTCCGGGCTGGGCAGGCGGCGACGGCGCCGTCTTCACGCGGCAGCCGCAGAAGGACGCCCGGGATCCCCGCGAACGGCGGCCGGCTCGGGTTCCGCGAGGACTGCTGGCAGCGCGGACTCAGGCTGCACAGGGCTGCGCCGGGCTCTCGGGGCCTGCGCTCGCCCGCTCGCCCGAGCTCTCCTCGCGCCGCACAGTCTCCGGCGCAGGCCGCCCGAACAGCTTTATAAGGCGCGGGCAGTCGCTTTGATCCGCCCACGTCAGCGCGCGGAAACCCCACCGGGTGGCTCCGGCCGCGCGCGGGGGGGCGGGGGCGGGATCCCCGCGGACGCCAGGGACCCGCGGCGCCGGCGGCACAGAGGACTTCGCACCCTGATGTGTTACAAAGGGGGGACTTATTAGCCGTAGCTGGTGTTTAATAAACGCGCCTGCTGCCGGCGTCCTGCGCCCCTGCGGTGCGTGGGGGCCCAGGGAGGGCAGGTTTCTAGAGCTCGCAGCCAGTCGAGCGAGGAGCCTCAGCCCGTCTGGTTTGACAGAGGAGGAAACCAAGGCTCCCAGGGAAGTCCTGCTTCGGTCTCAGCCTGGAGCCTGGCTGGTATCACGAGGTGTTTGTCTTGCAGCTCGGTTACTTGACACGTCTGGGGGCCCGAGGACTGCGTTGGCGTCCCAGGACGTCCTTCGAGGGGTCACCTCTCTAGACTTCTGCTTCTAGTTCTGGAAAAGGGATCCGCTATCCCGAGCTTTGTGCGGAAAAGAGGAGCGAAAGTGCGCTGCCCTGTGAAGCACGCTGTAAACCCGAAGCCCAAGAAGGCAGGCGTTCCAGCCTCTGGGGTGACTGTCGGGGAAGTTTTCTGGACACCTTGCCTCCTGTTCCCGGGGGTGGGGGGTGGCTACCGGCGGAGAACTGGGTTTTAGAAACTAGTTGGGACTACAGAAGTGCGTCCTACTCTGCGTGGAGCAGGCCCGGGGCTAGGGCTGTGTTTCTGAAGCAACTTCCCTGGGACTGGTTAGGTCAGTGCCCATCCCTCTCTGCACCCACCCCTTGGCCTTTCTGGCTGACAGCACACACACACACACCCCTCATTTCTAACTTGCTGGGTCAGGTGTTGAGGTTTCCATGGCTTCTGTTTGCCCGGACTCCAGGGGCCTCTGTCCCAAGCATAATCTCAAGGATAATCTAGCTCATCAGTAGAAGGGAAATACAGACTTAGTGACAAGGGGCTTGCCTTAAGTTCCCTAAAACACCTGGTACGCTTTGTCCATTCCTTGCAGCTGCCACCAAGTGGCCCCCATAGGCTGCCCCAGCCAGGCTGCAGGTACACCATGTACACATACATATCCGGGCCCACAGAGCCCACTGCAGGCTCTTGGCCATACAGATACCCTCTGCATGTGACTGCTAGTCCTCACTGCACACAGGGCTGGGACATATCACCCCACAGATTGTCACAACACACTCAGGAGACACCTGCACACACCATTCAGTAGCAGATACAAGTGAAATGACCATATACATCTTTGAGATGAGGCCAAAGACGTGACTGCCCCCATCCAGTTCACGCACATACGTGTGCTTCCTTGCACACACGGGAATGCACATGCAGCTTCCAAGCATGCAACACCAAATGCACAGACACTCCCGCAGAGCGTCATGGGAATGTCCTTGTGAACACAGGGTGGGACCCCCCACCATCTCCTCTCCCAGAGCATCAGGGTCAGTCAAAGCTCTGGGAAGTCATAAAAGCTGCAGAAAGGCAGTGGGGCTTTGGGTGGGGTTGTCTAGAAAGGGCCCAGTGAGGGACAGGGCTCCACTTAAGAGGCTGGAGACAGAGGCGTCCAGGGGCCAAGACTGTCCTTAGTTCTCCCACTCCAAGACACTCTGGCCACCACGGTCAGGACCATTCCAGGTGGCCTCTGTCCAGCTGGGATTCACCCTCCTCTGGATCTAACTTTCGGCGTACAGAGAAGCTAAATGAGTTGCCTGCAAACATTTGCATAAGGGGTCCTTCAGCCAGAGATCTCTTTCTGGCTCCCAGCTTCGGTAGAAACAGAAAGCATTTTGTAGTCAAACACACTTGGGCTCCAATATTGATTAGTGTCCTATTTTATTTTTAGCAGTGTGACCTTGAACAAGTTGCTTCAACTCTAGTCTCATCCGCAAAATGGGAATAATGCAATCCCATCAAATCTTCTATATCCTTCAAGACGGGATTAGTATCCCCATTTCATAGATACAGAAGTGAGGCTCAGAAGGGTGGGGCTGGTAAGCATTGGAGCTGATTTCTGAACCCAGATCTTTCAGGCTCCTGCCCACGATAGCTGATGGCCCCTATTGAATCAGACGGAGGATCCTGACTTCCCACTATCTGCACTAAATTGAGGGAAGCCAGGAGAAAGTCCCAGAATTCTTGAAGCCCAACCCTGAGCCCTCCTGACTAACCACCACCCCATACTCAGCTCTGTCTCCTGGATCAAGACCCAGGCATTAGCTAGGGCTGAAAACCCTGCCCTGGGAGGTGAGGGGAGGCATGAACTGGAGGCAAAGCCCTGGATTCAGAGTCAAGGGAGGCCTGGGGCAAGGCTGTACCCCTCCCTGTACCCCAGGCTCCCCATTTGTATGAGAGAAGTAGTTTAATTTACTGCCTCAGACATTAGAGACGTGAGAAAAAACCTTCTTCATCTTTAGAACCAGCTGAACTCCCCCCACCCTTTCCTCCTCCCTTCTTCTGTCCCGGGGCTCCTCAAGGGCCACTGGCCACCTGGGTTACCACTCCCCTCCAGAGGGGAGGAGGCTCTGGGCTGGGCTGGGCGGGCACACTCTTGGCTGCTGCTTGCTGTAGATGTTAATATATTTTCCTTCTCCTCAATTTCCCCCTGTGATTCTAGTTATCTGATCGCCCAGACGTGCTGGGGGCTTCCTGTTCACGGGCTTCTCAGCCTCTGCCTGACTGCCATTGGTCGGGGGTACACACCTTTCCATCCCCCACCCCTGCACACCGCCTGCTGGGGCGGGGGCACCCAGGCAGAAAGGACATGGGGGTGGGGGAAGCTGCAGTTCCAGTTCTGTTCATGCGGGCCTCTACCGACCCCTCCACCCACCTCTGCTTCCCTCCCTTGGGGCCAAGGCCTTGGTAGAGATGCTGTGGGGAGTCAGCTATTTCCGGGAGCCCTGGATGGGGAGACAGATGACGTGGATGGATGTAGGCCTTAGCCCCATCAGTAATTGTCTGTGTAATAGCAGATCATTGTTTTGCCCTTTCAGAGCCCCAGTCACCCCATCTGTGAGGGGTTGTACTAGGTAACCCCTACAGGCTTCTGGAACTCCAGAACTTGGGTCTTGGGATCTCCTTGACTCTTACCTGTGTCATAGGATGAACCATGGACATGGCGGACACTAGGAGGCCGTGAACACAGGCTTGTGGCGGCCTCAGCTTCTGCCCTAGTCCCTGGCCACCTGGTGGGGGAGAGAGTCTCCCGCCCCTGTTCCTCGGGTACCTCAGGGGAAGGATTGTGATTTCCAGAGGCTCAGGGAGTAGGCTTGAGGCGCTGGGGTCCACTGGGAGTTTTTTTTCCCTGGGTGTGCATAACAAAATGCCACGAGGCCTGTAGATGACAATGGAGGGCGTCAGTGCTGAGGGGCCCCTTTCAGCTCTCCATTGTCTAGTTGTAGTACTCACTCTCAGGAGACAGTGTTTGTGTTTCTGGGCCTTTTTCAACTCTATGAGAGAAACCCAACCCCAACCAGCTTCAACAGACAAAAAAACGATGGGCCCAGGCAGCCAGAGGAGAAACTAGGGTGGCTGGTGACCAGAAGGGACAGCTGTACTGCCTGGGGTTTGGGGCTGGGAGTCCCCCCGAGTGCTGTCAGACACTCATGATCTGTCTAGTTACTGCCACTGGTCTGAACTCTTTCTGGAAAGGCCGGTGAGGTAGTTTTTAATGGCACAGAGTCCTCTCATCCCAGGGCATACACTCCCCCTTTGAAATGTGACTCCATTCAGAGGTGAAGTTTATTTCCCCACCCCTTGCTCTGGACCAGCCTGTGGCTCACTTGGCCCCTTGGATGTGACAGCGTGAAGCTGTGCGTGTCCTGGAGCCCAGATATCAGGGACCTTGCAGCTTCTGTGTGCACCCCCCGGAGCCCAGCCCAACTGCTGGGGCTACTTACTGAGAGGGAGGCCCCGAGGCCACATGGAGAGAGGCCGGCCTGGACCCCCCTGCCCAGCAGAACTCAGGCCTGGCTGACCCACTGGTGAGATACAGCCATCTGAGAGCTGGCCAGGTGGCCCACAGGGCCAGGAGCATCAGTCAGCTGTCCCCATCAGCCACGATATTTTAACACAGTTTGTCACCTGGCAAGAGACACCTGAAGTGACCGGGCTTACCTGGCGAAAAGGCTAAAAAATGTGCATTTGTCTCAGGTCATTTCGGAATCTAGAATCGAACCATTCACCCTGTCATGTCTCTGAAGTCCTGGTCTCTGGAGGCCCCGTGAATGTCATCATTGCTCCAGGAACCTCACATGTTCAGCGACAGGCTCTGTCTGCCCAGGCAGCCAACAGGGGCTGCTCCAGAGTTGCCAAATGAGCGAATGGCCTCAGGCACCTCTGCTCACAAACCCATGGGGGAGGGAGCTCACTCCCTCCAGGACAACCTCTTCCCGTGATGAGAGAGCTCTACCTGCGAGAAGGTTCTCTGCCATCTAGAGCAGAGATCTAGGACTCCTCTTCCAGCCTCTACTCTTCCACAGGATGGCCTTAGGCACATAACAGTGGCCCCTGGGATTTGCAGAGCAGCACAACCTCCTTTAATAGCAAGTATTTTCATGAACACAGAAGGCGGCCCACCCTGTGCCCTTCAGGACCTGTTCCCACCAGGACCCCGAACAAGCACAGGGTCTGGGATCACACAGTTTGGGGTTTTAACCCCAACCTACCTCTGTATGGCCTTAGATAAGACACTGCCTGTCTCCGAGCCTCAGTCATCCCATCTGGAAAATAGGAGTAGTGACAGGTACTGCCTAGGGTTGCTGTGGGGCTTAAAGAGATGATATATGTCAAATGTTCTGCATGCAATCAGTCCTTGATAAAGGTTAGTTCCTTTTCTGCCAGGTACATAAACAGTTCCAGATGGAGAGCTCATTTGTACTTAGCATTCATGTCTATATAAATAATGTGCAGGTGGGGGAGGGATTGTCAGGTGGCTGGGGATTGGGGGGTGGGGGCATTCCTAGCAGTGGGAACAGCTGAAGCAAAGACAAGAGGGAGAAGTTTGGTTTCAGGGAAGGGTGAATCAGGGGCTAGGTGCTGCTGGCCTTGAGGGCAGCAGGAAGGAAAATGACCGGAGAGCACAGGCCCAAGCCACAGAGGCCCCTGAGTGCTGGCAAAGCGTGGCTTTGCCAAGGGCAGCCTGGAGAAGGTCTGAAGTAGGAGGGTTGAGGTCAGGTGTGGGATTCAAGTCTGGGCAGATTTTAGGGGAAGTGAGGTCAGGAGGAGAGGGGAGAGAGAATTCCTGGGAGCCCGAGAGGGGGACAGTTGTGGTGGGAGCAGGGACCATTTAGGTGCGTCCTGGGGAGGGAGAGTATGGCCACTCAGCATGGGCATACCTGTCATGGAGAGCCATGCCCCTGACCTTTTGGCAGGACCTGTTGGGAAGATCCCCTCTTCTGCCTTTTCAGTCTGGGAGCAGTTTGTGAGGGATGCCAGAGAAAACCTGACCTAGGTCTGCTGCCAGAGGGATGCAGGGTAGACCAGAAAGGGAAGTAATCTTACCCATTTCTCTGGTGGGAACTCAGAGAAGTCCCTTTCAAGATCCATCTGCTCAGTTTATGACCGATCCTGACGTCCAAGCTGAGCTTTACAGTTCTTTAAGCCTTGCCACAGTAATGGGCTCCTTTGAGACTTGTAGCTGCCTTGGGAGGGAGGGAGGCCGAGCAGAGAGGATTCTGTTTTTAAGATGGGGAGACCTAGGCCCAGAGAGGGCGAGTGACTTGCCCAAGACCACACAGCAAATGTACAGCAGAGCTGGGCAGGAACCTGGACCTCCTGCCTCCCACTCCCATTCTAGCCTCTTGCCACAGCACTGAGGGACTGGGCAAGATGTTCTCACTTACCTGCTCTGGGTGAAGAGTGAGCGGAGCCAGAGAGAGGTTGACAGCTGTCAGCAGACAACACTTAACCTAAACTGACAATTTAATTGTGAAAATGTGGACAAGGTACAGTTATATGTAAGGAAATCCAGACGGTCTGGGCCTCTGGGGAGCCTCAGCCAGCACCCCAGTTGCCAGGGAAACAGAGAGGATTGGAGATGATGTCATTAGACTCGGAGGCTGAGGTATGGGGGCTGGGCTACCCGGTCATCTCTTTGGGACCAGATGGGGCTGTGGGCCTGGCCAAGGGCTGGTTAACTATTTCCCTTACAAATAGGGCAAACGGGAGCTCCGGAGCAGGGTGGTGACTTATCCAAGGTTACACAGGGAGTCAGGGACTGAGCTCCCCTCCTTAGGTGACCACATCTATTCACCTAGCAGGCTGCAGGGCCTGGTCAGAGTCATCTGAGTCCCCATGTCCAGCACAGGGCTTTGCAAAGAGCAGAACTCAACTCTGTAGTGAGGGCTACTCGGTCCCTTTATAGAATGGGGGGCCCAGGCCACTTCCGGAGGTGACACCTGTGAAGTCAGAGTAGCTTGAGATGGGGAGAAACCCTGGGCACTCACCCAGAGCAGTGCTCTCTGGTTCAGGGGACACTGAGGTTAGAAAGAGCAGTGACCAAGCCAAGATCACCAGCCGGTTGGGGCAGCACTGGGCTGACCCTGAGTCATGCCCCCTGGGTATCACACCTTCTATGTGCCTGACTCAGGGAGGAGTGGTCCCTTTCACTGCAGCCCCTTCAGCCCCGGGCCAGAGACCTGGGCCTTGGGAAGTCTCTATTGTCTAGAGCATCTTCTCTGAATCCCCAGCTCCTGACCCAAGCCTGATTAGAGATCAACCAAATCATTAGTAACAACGCTAACTGCTCTTAGCCTTGCCCCTACTGGGTGCCTGGCTCTATGCTCCCTCTCTCCAAAATTTACAACTCTGTGGGCTGGGAGTCACTATTCTCAGCAGTCCAGGAAACAGAGGCTGAGAAGGGGTGTGTGGGTGGGTGTCACACACCGTCCTGCACAGAGCCAGAAAATCAAAAGCTGAGACTTATACCCCAGGTCATTCAGCATCTAAAAACTGTGGCTGCCTTCTCTGGCTCTTGGATCCTCCCACACTGGACCCTTAGAGGAGGGGAAGGCTGAGTGTTTGCCTGTCCAGCCTTCCTCCCACTTCTTTTTTTTCCCCTAAAGATGTATTTATTTGTTTGAGAGAGAGAGAGAGAGAGTGTGTGCCTGCACAGAGAGGCGGGGAGGGGCAGAAGAAGAGAGAGAAGCAGACGCCTTGCTGAGCAGGGAGCCCTATGGATGAGGGGCTCCATCCCAGGGCCCCAGGATCATGAACTGAGCCAAGGCAGATGCTCAACTGACTGAGCCACCCACGTGCCCCATCTCCCTCCCACTTCTGATGGTAAAAGCACCCATCCCTTGCCATGCCCCCTACTCCCGCTTTCTGAGTTTCTAGTGAACAATCATGGAGACCAGTAATTTGCTAGAAGGCCTGGCCTTTTGGAGAATTCCATCTTCCTAGCCACATTATATGACCCAAAGGGGCCAAACTGAGCTGTTGTCCTCAATTTGCATAAATAGGTTCTGGGAAGGAGCACTTAGCTCCCCCTTGGAATGCAAACTCTAGAAGGTGTGATTCTCCAGAGCTTCCAGCAACCAGATTCCCTGCCTTGTGAGGAAGACCAGGAGAATGAGGAAGAGGAGAAACAGGTAGGGGGGTGGGGGAGGTCATTTGAGTCCCTGATCACACCCTTGTCCCTCCCAGGTGTGCGGGCCGGGGAATCCATGTTTCTTAGATTCCTTGGAAGTGCATCTTTATCTAGGCTCTTGAAGTAGGAGCCGTCCTGACTCATACTTCTGCGGTGTGCTATGCTGTTGTGATAGAAGGTACAGGATTAATAGAAGTGTAATAAAAGATTAATAGAAGTTCTTGTTCTCCAGGAACTAACAATCTGGGTAGGACAGAGGTAGGAGAGTACAGTTCTGGGTTCTATCCCTACTCTGCTTCAGACTTGCCCTGTGTTCCTTCCTCTCACTGGACTTTAACTTCCCTACCTTCCACATAGGCAGGGGTGAGGGTGGGAGGTGGATATTGGGTGCAGTGTTCTGCAAGATCCCCTCCAGATCTATATAAAACAAAAAACATACTGAGATACCCATTCACCCTTTTAAAGTATACAGTTCAATGTTTTTTGGTTTTTACAACCATCCCCACTATCTGATACAAGAACATTTCCATCACCCCAAAAAGAAATCCCACACTGATCACTCCCCCATTCCACTCACCGCCCCCACCCCTAGCAACTGCTAATTTTCTTTTTGTTTCTATAGATTTTCCTATTCCAGACATTTCAAGTTTATTTTCAAGTTCATCCATGTTTTGGCATATATCAGTACTTCTTCATGTCTTCTTATAAGGGGATAGTATTTCATTGTATGGCCATACCCCATTTTGTTGATCTGTTCATCAGTTGATGGACATTTGGGTTGTTTCCACTTTTTGGCTATTATGAATAATGCCACCAAGAATGGTCACATACAAGCTTTGTATGAAATGTATGCTTTCAATTCTCTTGCATATCTACCTAGGAGTAAAATTGCTGGATTATGGGGTAGCTCTATATGACTTTTGGTGAACTGCCAGATTGTTTTCCACAGCGGCTGCACCTTTTTACATGTCTTCCAGCAGGGTATGAAGTTTCCAGTTTTTCCACATCCCTGCCAGCACTTACTGTTTTCTCACTTTTTTATTTTGGCCATCCTAATGGATATGAAGTGGTTTCTCATTGTAGTTGTGATTTGCATTTCCCCGGTAACTAATGATGTTGAGCAACTTTTCCTGGGCTTCTTGGCCTTTTGTAGATCTCTTTCAGAGAAATACATATTCAAATCTTTGCTCATTTAAAAAATTGGGTTATCTTTTTAAAAAAATATTGTTGAATTGTAGGAATTCTTTATATACATTGGATACTATAGGATGTATATCTTTTTTTTTTTATTTGACACAGAGAGAGAGAGATCACAAGTAGATAGAGAGGCAGGCAGAGAGAGAGAGAAAGGGAAGCAGGCTCCCCACTGAGCAGAGAGCCCGATGTGGGGCTCAATCCCAGGACCCTGAGATCATGACCCTAGCCAAAGGCAGAGGCTCAACCCACTGAGCCACCTGGGCACCCCTAGGATGTTGTATCTTTACTGGATACATTACTTGCACATGTTTTCTCCCATTAAGTAGGTTGTCTTTTCACTTTCTTAATAGTATCTTTTTGAAGCACGAATTTTTAAAATTATTATAAAGTCCAGTTTCCCTACCTTTCCCTTTGGTTGCTTGTGTTTTTGGTGTATATCTAAGAAATTATTGTCTTATCCAGGGCTGCAAAGATGCATACCTGTGTGTTTTTCTAAGGGTTTTCTAGCTTTAGCTTTCTCTAAGAGTTTAAGTTTAGTTTTCTAAGCGTTCAGTGTTTCTGAGTTTTCTAGCTTTAGCATTTTGAGTTAATCTTTGTCAATGGTGAGAGTTTGGGGTCTAACTTCATGCTTTTGCATGTGGATATCCAGTTGTCCCAGCATGGTTTATTAAAAAGACTTTCTGTTCCCCCTTGAATTGTCTTGGTTCTCTTGTCAAAAATTAGTGGACCATAAATGTATGGTTTTATTTACATAATTATCTTTTAAGTGACATCCAAGAAGCAAGTTATAGTAAGGTCTGCATAGTCACAACTATGTGAAAGGTCGTGTGGAAGAGGGAGGAAAACAAGTGAGAAATGTGTAATCTGTGGGCTGGACCAAGCACCCAACTCTTGGTTTTGGCTCCAATCATGATCTCAGTGTCCTGGGATCGGGCCCCACATTGAGCTCTGCACTTGGCATGGAGTCTGCTTGAGATTCTCTCTGCCCCTCCTGCTCCAGCTCTTTCTCTCTCTCAAAAACAAAACAAAACAAAACAAACAAACAAACAAACAAAAAACCACAATAACACAATATATTATCCTGAACACATTCTCCCTTTCCTTTCCTTCCTTCTCCTTTCCTTTTCTTTTTTCTTTTTATTTATTGATTTATTTTTTGAGTAGGCATCACACCCAGCATGGGGCCTGAACTCATGACCCTGAGATAAAGAGTTGTATGCTCTGCCAACTCATCCAGCCAGGCACCCCCGAGCAATTCTCATTGGAAAAAATACGAGTATCTGGATATCCCTGAGCCTCAGCTCATCTTCTGTCACATCTAAGCCCTAGAACTGGTGTAAGGCTCAAAATGAGAAGGAGGAATCAGAAGGGGGTTCCAGATGGAGTCAGGGACACAAGTGATGGTTTGGAAGCTAGGAAGTGTTGGGGGTGATGTTGGGGGTGGGGAGCAGTGAGAAGTCTGTAGAGGGTTGGGAGGTAGTGTTGAAAGACTGTCTCTCTTGTCCTTAGGTTAGTGGAAAACCAAGGCTCTGGTGCCTGAGTCATAGCACAGCTCAGAAGACACCTCCCATGTCCCCCTCGGGAGCCCCATGGCAGAGAGGCCCAGCTAGGCCATCCAACGAGGCCTCCCAGCCATTGGACACATGACCTGGACACTGTTGGCTCTGCTCTCAGGCTGGGTGCAGTGGGGCTGTGCGAGAGAGCAAGGTGTTTGGGGTCCAGCAGGGGTGGGGTGGGAGTGAGAGACTTCTATTTCTTACTTTGTGGTTAAGTGAGCAAAACATGCAGACGCTCAGGGAGAAGAATGTGCAGAAGGAGAGTAAGAAGAAACTACCGTTTGTGGGGGCCTACGCCCCGGAGGCACCTGGGGTCTTTCATCTCAGCTCCCAACAGCCCAGAGAAACTGGAGTTAGGTTCATCCCCATTCCCCAGAACCCCAAAAGAAGGATCCATCTGCCTAGGTCACGGGGTGAAACAGCGCTACGTTTTGAGCCCTGTTCCATCTGCCCTAAAGCGCATCCTATTCCCTTGGGGCCCTAGCTACCCCGGAGGGAGGAAAAAAGAGGGCAGGATAGAAAGAGGCCCAGCTTGGGGAGAGTCACACAGAGAGGAAAATAAAGAGAAGCAAAAAAAAAAAAAAAAAAAAAAAAAACCAACAAGAATGGAAAGAGCGTGAGGCCACAGCCGAGGGCTGGAGCGGGTCCTCGGGGAGCAGCGGAGGGCGGGGATGGCCGGAAACCGGCTCACTGAACCTGGAGCCAAGAACCAGGCTTTGGCCTGAGACCTGGTGGAAAAGCTCTCACCTCAAGATATAGGAGTGGGGGGAGCTGGCGTGGAGGGGGGCAGGGTGCGAGATCTGCCGGGGAGGAGGGCAAGGGGGCCGGATGGCCAGGTCCTGCCAAGCAGGGCTCTTCACACATCGTCCAGCTCCAGTAACCGTGGCTGCCCGGGCTGGCAGGCCCTTGCTCCTGGACGTGCAGAGCAGCAGGCTCAGAGGCCGGGAGGGAGGGAGCCATGACCAGGCCTTCCGGGAGCTCGGGTTGTTCCTAGTACAGACGTGTTAATGTGGCCTGCAAAGAGTGGGGGCTGTAGCTTTTTATCTGAACTTGGACACTGAAGAGTGAGCAGGGACAAGCAGGCACAGATAGGCATGGTCCCCAGCCTCTAAGGCCCTGCATGGTCAGGCCTGGCCTGTTCCTCCCATGCTTTTCTTTCCAGTGCCCATGATAGTCACAGTCATGAAAGAAATTCTTCACTGGGTGTTTGTTTGACTGTTTAAAAGTCTATCTCCTTGGGCACCTGGGTGGCTCAGTGGGTTAAGCTGCTGCCTTCAGCTCAGGTCATGATCTCAGGGTCCTGGGATCGAGTCCCGCATCGGGCTCTCTGCTCAGCAGGGAGCCTGCTTCCCCCTCTCACTCTGCCTGCCTCTCTGCCTACTTGTGATCTCTCTCTGTTCAAATAAATAAATAAAATATTTAAAAAAAAAAGTCTATCTCCTTTGCTAAGGGCAGGGCTGGGTCTGACTTGCCCACTCTTGTATCCTGAACACCCAGCCAAAGGCCCCACCACATCAGTGGGTAAATCAGTTCCCGGCCCGCCCCCCCGTACAGTCACCCACTTGTGTCCCAGCCTGTAATTTGGGGTTCTCTCCTATACAAGGAAAGGAAAGGAAGCTAGTCCTAAAGAGAGGAGCCTTCCAAGTACACGGTGTGCTTCTGATTTCTGCCTCGGGATCCAAACTGTGCAGGGAAGAGTCTGTGCGCCCATCCTTTCCCTTCCCCAGCCTCTAGACTAGCTTGGGGCCCGAAGGTGGGGCTCTAGCTGGGTTTACTGATGAGCCATCCCAGTGTGAATAGCA
This sequence comes from Mustela lutreola, assembly GCF_030435805.1. Classification (NCBI taxonomy): domain Eukaryota; kingdom Metazoa; phylum Chordata; class Mammalia; order Carnivora; family Mustelidae; genus Mustela; species Mustela lutreola. The sequence goes on along the minus strand of NC_081290.1, from coordinate 229,404,005 downwards.
TCATGGTGGATCCCAAGAGATCCAAGCCGAAAGAAATTCTAGAGATTGTGAGATAACATGCCAAGTGCAGGCCCTGGGGTATTGTAGGCACAAAAATTATCAGTGTTTCTTCTTTTGGAGGTCCTCTTGTCCAACCAACCATATTTCCTTTGTTGGCGCTGTTATTTCTTAGATGCCATTCAGTGGGTTGCAAAGTTGTGCAACCATCACCACTATCTAATTCTAGAACATTTTCATCAACCTGGGAAGAAACCCTGTCAGCCAGCTGCCGTCTCATCGCCAGCCAGCAGCCTGGAGCCCAGGCCTCCTGACACTCAGTGTGCCTGGTTGGGCAGCATGTCTGGGTTCTCTCTGGACCCCCCACTCGGGCATTATCTGGTGCCTAACATGAAAGAGCTGTGTAGCAAAGGCCGAAAAGGTAGGACAAGACTATACCATCTCTAGCTATGTCCTTAAAGACTCAGAGCCCGGCTGCGCCCACAATGGAGCTGAGGTTCTTTTGAGACACACCTGGACAAAACACCCTAGACTGGACGGCTTCAACAGCATACACTTATATTCCTCACAACTCTGCGTGCTGCACAGTCCAAGATCAAGGTGCTGACAGATTGCTTCTTGGTGAGGGCCCACTTCTCCACCTGCAGATGGCCACCGGCTCTTTGTGTGCTCACGTGACCTCTTCAGGCGCGCACGGGGTGGAGGGGGAAAGAGATGGAGAGAGTGAGCTCTGATCTCTCTTCCTCCTGTAAAGACACGAATCTCATCATGGGGGCCCCACCTTCATGACCTCATCTAATTACCTCCTAAGGGCCCTACCCCACATACCATCATGCTGGGGGGTAGGGACTAAACATATGAACTTGGGGGGATGGGGAGGGGTGTGGACATGTACATCCAGTCTGTCTTATAAATGGCAAGTTGAGGTCCAGAAAGGTTATCTGGGAACAAGAGGCACACCATTGCTGCCCCCTTGGTGTCCTGTCAGGGGAGGCTGGAGTGGGCTCAACGTGGGCATGAGGAAGCTGGGGCCAGACCTCCCAGGTTTGCCATTGTTCTTAGGGCCCCAGAAAGCACAGCTGGTCTCTGAGCCCAGCCTCTACCCCTTCCTGCAGTAATTTAGCCGCTTTCACATTCCATGCCTTAGCCAAAGTGGAAAAAGAAAGAAAGGGAAAAAGGCAGTGCTCTTTTTAAAAAATGGCCTTAGCTCTGTGAGCTCCAACATGGAAACGGCTGTCCATGACGTCATGGCCTGAGGCCCTCTGGGCAACATTACTGACACTTCATAAGGTGGGCCGGGCCCAGGGTCCACACAGTTCTCTTGCCAGAGCTGTGTGAGCTCGCAGGCAGGCACAGGCTCCATCTACAAGCCTGGGCCAGACCCCCTGAGCCAGGGCGAAGCCAGGCACTGGGCAAGTAGGGGGCACCCCAGAGTAAGAGCCCAGTTCAGTATCTCCCTCTACGGCACCCATGGGGTCTTTAAGATCCACCTCTCATGATCGATGGTACCCTTGAGACACACAGAGGACAAGCACTCTGGTTGGCATCTTTCCATGGGGGAGTGGAGTGCAGAGCGGGGTAGTGCCCTGCACATGGTCCCAAAAGCCAGCGAGTGATGGGGAGTTGGACCCCGGTCCTCTGATTTGAAATTCTATGGCTCACTTGAAAGGATAGGGCATGGTCTTTGCCCATAGGAAGCCGACGCACTGATAAAGGCTATGGGGGGACTACTAGGTCAAGTTCCAGTCTCCATTTTACAGTGGAGGAAACTGAGGGGGCAGGGACAGGCCCAAGGTCATACAGTTGATCCACAGACCTGGCAGGGTTGGTAGTGGGCTCTAGACTTCTAGCTGGGAGTCTTTCCTCCTATATCCTGTATTTAAACAGTTCCGTTTGGGCGGAAGCTGTGCTGTTCCAGAAGAGACACCAGGCCTTTCCCTCCTCCGGTCTAAGGCGTAGGATCTGCTGTCAAGGCTTATTCCTCAGGGAACAGCTTTTGGCAAAAGGAGGCAAGGTATTGATTATAGCTGGGGCTGGGGGAGTGTGGCTGAGGCCCCAGGGAGAGAAAAGGGATGGGAACAGGCAATCGAAGTTTCTTGGAAAAACAAACCAAAGGGATATTTATTTTGCTTTTGCTTGTCTGTGTTTTCTAATTTTTCTGCACTTGTATAATTCATTTTTCATACCTGAAAGTGATGAACTATTTAATTGAAAATGGTCTGGGATTCCAGGGCTGCCTCAGTCCTGACTGGTTATGTGAACTTGAATGGGTCCCTATCTCTCTCTAGGCCTTTCTTAGAAATGCCAGTAATAACGTTGCCCCATGAGAAGTCAATGAATCAAAAAGGTTCTCTGGCTCAGGACACAGCTCTCTTGCCTGGTCATCAGAGATACTGACCCAACCAAAGAAAAGAATGCAGCAACCCAGGAATGAGGTGTCCAGAGAAAAGCCAAGGTTCAGAGAAGCCCACGTTGGCCGTGTGTATGTCCAACGCTGTCCAGAAGGGAAGAGTCACTGTCTGAGGGACATGCCCATCTGGGTCCCCAAAGAGGGTCTCTCTCCTCAGAGTGGAAATGGGTCCTCAGGCTTCACCAAGGCCTGTATGAAGAACCCTCTGCACTAGTTGTCCTCCCCACTTTGGTCATCTTCTAGGCCCATCAGAAACAGTTTCCCAGAGACTGGGCTGCCAGGAGGGGAGGAGACCAAGGAGGGGATGGAGAGCACTCCTGTCCGTGGAAAGGGAGATTGTTCTGTGTCAGTTGTAACAGTGATGGGAGGAAGCATCGATCTTGAGGGACATGCTCAGGGCCAGCCTGTTTGACCTCTCTGGGGGTCTTGAGAAAGCTCAATGTCAGGACTGGCCAAGTGAGGGCCAGAAGCCAGGCTGGTCTATCACCCAGGACCCACCACCAGTGAAAGGGTTAAATGATTTTAATATGTGTACAGTGTTTAGAATAGTGCTTGGCATAAAAGAAGTTGCTAATAAAAACCGCTAGGTGAAAGTTAACCATGGCCTGTCTGGCCATCAGTGTGGAATAGGAAGTCTAAAGGGAAAAGGCTCTTTTGACCCCTGCCCTCCACCCAGTTGGGGTCCATCTCCAGGAGGCTCACACCAGCTCTGCCCCCTCTCAGGCACTGAGAGGGCACCCAGCTGACTGTTTTGAAATGCAGTCTCACTTTCTGGTCTTCCCCTACCAACTCCCCTCTGATGTCTGGGCCCAACGGAGGAATCGTCGGCTCCCCATCCCTGAGTTATCTCTGTCCCCACCAGCCATCACTGACCTCCTATCAGCACAGAGCTAAACCTCTGTGGCCAGTGTCAGGCTGGAAGGTACCCAGTATTTGCCTCACCTGCCCTTCTGCTAAAGCACACATGGGGAAACTGAGGGCCAAAGAGGGAGAGGGACCCCCTTCCACTTCTTGTGTCCAGTTTGCATGGCCAGGGAGCTGGTGGCTGGGCTGGAGCTGGACCCAGGCCCCAGGGCTTTCTCCCAGCCTCCTCTGCTCTTCGGAGGTCCCCAGAGATAGCTTAGGAGACTGTGCTCCCCCCTTCTTTTGTAGCCACACCTCACCTGGTCTTCGTTTGCTCCATCCTCTGTGGCTCTGTCTGGGATAATTCTCACCGAACAGGGTCGGCCCCCCAGGGAGCAGGGCTAATGAGCTTCAGATGTCTGGGCCAAAATGCTGGTGCTGCTTGCGGAGGCCTGGCTGGTGGTGGTGGCGGGCTGTCTTCCCTCCTCAGCTCTTAACTTCCCCTTGGCTGCAGCAGGTGCCACTGTTTCTCCCCGGGGTCCCTAGCTGGGGTGGCTATTTAAAGATCTGGAAACGGACAGGGAGGCTGGAGGACAAAGGCATTTTTAGCATTTGGGAACTGTTTCTTCTTCTTTCCAACCTTCTCTGGGTCCCAAGCTGGTCTTCGCGCTGAAGTAGCTCCAGGGAGGGGCCCAGCTCCGGGCCACTCTGGGCCATCTTTTCCCCCGCTCACAGGAACCCTGCCAGGCTAGCACTGTCTCCATCCACGTGACAGATGAAGAAGGGAGGTACAGAGAGGCCAAGTGCCTTGTGCAAGGTCACACAGTCCCTGAATGGCCAAGTCGGGGTTCTAGCCCACCTCTGCCAGAGCCCACGCTCTTCCCTAGGGCAAACTAACATGCTTCCAGAAGACCAAGATGGTGTGTTGTGGCTTCAGAACTGCATGAATGGTGTGGGTCTGTGGGCTGCCCTGGGGTTTCAGATACGGAGGCTACCTTTGCGCCTGACTCCATCCTCCATCTTAATGAGACAGCAGATTTCACATTTTCAAAATGGGGATCATTATCTTAAATTCAAGTAAGGTAATACGAGTTGCTATCATAACATTTGCAGCCATGCCCTGGGAGCCAGACCCTCTGCTGGAGACTTTCTGTGGGCTACCTATTAAGAGCTGAGATTCCAGAGCTCTGCCACTTCCTAGCTGTGTGACCTTGGGCAAGTAGCTTTACCTCTCTGTGCCTCCATTTCCTCATCTGTGAAATGAGGATCATATTAGCTCCTGTCTCACAGAGTGCTGAAATTAGGTTAGTTAATTTTTGTAAAGGGCTTAGAAGGCTGGCGGGCATAGGGTACACACCAAGCATATGTGTTCATGGGTAGTGGGCTCCATTTTGTGAGACTGGCCTTAGAATTTTCCCTGAAGTGCAGACGTGGAAACAGGTTGCAGCACAGGGATTCTCAAACTTAGCGTGCATCAGAACTACCTGGAGAGTTCATGAAAAGATTAAACTCTGGGAAATGCTGGCAGAGTTTCTGGTTCTGAAAGTCTGGGTTGGGGCTGAGAATGGGCATTTCTGGCCTGTTCCCCCATGGGGCTGGTGCTGCTGGGGCAGGGTCCACATGGTGAAAGCCTGGAGCTGAGCTCTAGTGGAACTGAGCAGGGTCCCCATCAGGCTAGGGCCAGCGTGGGCTGGCAACCCAGCACCCCCACCAACGATTTGATATGCAAGTGACTCAGTGAGTCCGGAAAGCAGAAAGGGGTTTGGACCAGGATCCCCATGTTTCTAGTCTTGAATTCGCTCCCAACTCCCCATGGGACTTAACCGAGTCCTCTTTCCCCTGCAGCCTTGGTTTTCTCCTCAGGCCCACAGGGGTCTCGGTAATCCTTGTTCCCAGGGCTCTGTGAAGAAGAAAAATGGCCTGATGTCACTCGGGCACCTGACACCCACAGCAAGAATGGTGAGAGTGTCACTACCTCCTTCACTGCCCGCCCTTTCCTCTCCCTTCACTGAGGGCCGTAGCTCATCCCCTTGACTTCTTTCTGGAAGCTGAGCTGGGAAGATGGCGGCCACACTGTCCCCCAGGCCCTGGGCAGTGTGCTTGCTGTGGCCGCAGACTGCATAAAGGGGCCTGTGTTCTGGCCGCTCACCTCCCACTGTGCGCCCAGTGGTTTTCTATTTCAGTTGCTGTAAAAATATCACCTTTGATCTCAGCTTGTGGCTCTTAAAAAAAGAAGAAACCACCAACAGGCTGGATTTTCATTCTCCCTGGCCCCTTCTCCCTCTCACCTCCGCTCCCTACTCCCCTCCCCTCTCCTCCCGCTTTTGCTCCCTATGGATCCCCTCTTCTTGGGAGCACAGCACCCCAGCGTGGATGACCATTTTAGCCATCAGCTTAGGGCTCTGAGGGCCTCGCCGAGGTCCCTATCCTGGGCTGTTTGCTGGAGGTACAGGGTACATGGGGGTGTGTGTGGAGACTGTCCCTTCCCCTCCCCTCCTGTGGCCAACAGCCTCCGCCATTCCCTGTCTGTGCTTCTCCAGCCACGCTGTCAGACACATAGTACCAGGCATAGCTCTGCACCATGAAGGCTGGGCTTTTCCCCATCTTAGAATGAGAACAGCTAGTGGGGCCTCAAAATTCATATCGCACCATCAACTCCGCCCAGACAGCAGCCCAGGTTTGCCTGGAGGAGTAGCTTTTAGGCCTGATGGGTCTAACATCCCACCTCCTGGCTCAGGAGGCACACAGGCACCCCCCACCCCCACCCCAAGCACAATCACATAACTCCTTGCCCCTTTCCTCTCTATAAACTGGGCATTTGTACCCACAGGCAACCCCCACCCCCCACCCACCTACCCACACACACACAGACTCTGGCCTTTCCGAGACATTCTTGGGCCTCCTCACACTGAGGCCTCTGAGCCAGGAAATCCCCTTCTCACCCATTGGGTTCCTCTTGCCTTGTCACCCCCACCATCCAGTGACGTCATCTGCAAGGGCCCCACTCTGACAGGGGACCAGAGAAACACTCCCCCCCCCCCCAAGGAGTTTGGTGGTTGATAGGCATTTTGTGCCCATGGAGAGGGCAAACATGCCTCAAACCTGACTCACACAAAGCTTTTCACTGTCATGACATTTTTCTTTGGTTTCAGCGTTTAGAGAAAGAGAAAAAATAGCACTCCTTTGACAAACACTCCTCCCCAGGTCACCTGCGCCTAGCCCTGTGCTGACATGGCCACTGGCCTTCCTCAGGAGCCCTTCTCCAA